>NC_139611.1:36722945-37322945 GCF_964270895.1 Podarcis filfolensis | reverse complement strand
AGAATTGGTCAATTTCAGTTTCTTCAGCACCAGTAGTTGGTGCATAAACTTGGATTACTGTTATGTTAAAAGGTCTGCCTTGGATTCGTATCGAGATCATTCTATCATTTTTGAGATTGCATCCCAGTACAGCTTTCGCCACTCTTTTGTTGACTATGAGGGCCACTCCATTTCTTTTCCGGGTTTCTTGCCCACAGTAGTAGATATGATGGTCATCCGAACTGAATTCGCCCATTCCTGTCCATTTTAGTTCACTGATGCCCAGTATGTCAATATTTATTCTTGCCATCTCATTTTTGACCACATCCAACTTACCCAGGTTCATGGTTCTTACATTCCAGGTTCCTATGCAATATTTTTCTTTACAGCATTGGACTTTCCTTTCGCTTCCAGGCATATCCGCAACTGAACGTCCTTTCGGCTTTAGCCCAGCCGCTTCATCAGCTCTGGATCTACTTGTACTTGTCCTCCGCTCTTCCCCAGTAGCATGTTGGACGCCTTCCTACCTGAGGTACAGGTTTGTAATGCAGAAGCCTAGTTCCTGTCCTCACCCCCCACCCCTAGACATGGGGATCAGTGGTCTTCACACTTTTCCCTCTTTCAAATGTCTCCTTCATTACACGTAACAAAAAAGTTGTTGTTTGGTGTCGCCTGCACATTAGCAAAGATAAACTGTTCACTGAGCATAATGATTAATGATTGAATAGTGCAGTTGTTGCAGAAATATGGTCATGCCGTGAAGAGAGATCTGAAGATTATATCTAACACCAGGGGATGGCTTATTAATCACACTTCTGGAGGAATTTGTGAGTAAATCAATCCACCTTATTAATGATATTTCAGCTTTGCTCTGCGAGATGTCTTTTATACATCCAGAAGGGCAATTATCTGTTTAGGCCAGGAAACAATATTAGTTACAGCCAGTGTGGAAATCTTTGATCTACATTACTTAAGTAAAGAGAATGAAAAGAGAAAGAATAAGAATGTATGAAATGCACTCTGAAGTCCTAGCAAAAACATGATGTCATTTAGGAAAGGTTTAATTGTAAATTGTTGTTCCCCTCTCTCTGGAAATGACACGGCACGTGTTCCCAAGTATAAATTATGGTCGAGTTTGCATACTCAAACTGTGATAATATAACAGCTCACGGGGGCGGGGGGTATACTTTTATCACCTCCAGGTTTGGAGGAATTCCTGTAGTACATGAAGTAGTTAACCATATTCTGGAATGCTTTATTAATTTAAGAGTCCTTCAAAGAGGGATCTTAAATTCTTGATAGCAAGAGGAAGAGAAAGGCAGGCAATAATTTAAAAGGAAATATTTTCCAAGTTCAAGGCATCCATTTTTCGACTTGTCTGTCATCGACAGTTCACTGAAGTTAGAAAATTGGAGACAGGGAAAAATGAGTTTACATAGATCCAAATGGAAATCTATACATAAGCCTGCAAAGGAGTTTTGTTAACAGTCTTAGCATGGATGTTTTAATTCTTTTAGCATGGACGCTGGAACAGTTTAAAATTAAGACGTTGTCGATCTTAGATGCAGAGCAAGCTAGCATGATGCTCACTGGTGGCATCCAATGCCATTGCTTACCTCTGAAGCAATTGCACAGGCATGCCCATCCACTTCTGATTGTGTGAACTCACCCTCCACCTTCTAGTTTTAGCTGGTTTTGAATTCAGCCGGTGATTCAGGAGCCAGCTGGGGCTAAGTCCATATTTTATTCATGTCAGTAAAGCTTTCATCAAACAGGATATGAATCCCCCCCTTCTTTCTGGATATCTATGTACATTTTGAGACTGCTGTTCACAGTCTGGCTCCAAGCCAGAATGATGTGCACCCGGAAATGAAAAATGGAGCGAGTCACGTCCTTGTCTTGCTCCTGGCTCTTCGAACAGGCCCAAACGCATGACAGCCTTGCCAATTCTCAACTGAGTTCAAACAAGGAGGAAATAGCCTTTATTCAGTTTTCATCCAAGCTTACCAACATTCATGATCAGAGGAATACACTTATATATATAGCCATTATTGTGTTTCTCTGAAATCTGACTAATGCCACAAGGCTGCTTTAATAAAATAACAACACATTTTGTTCCAGTCCAGCCAAACACAATGCCAGCTGAATGGAACACAGGAACACAGGAAGCTGCCTTAGCTGAGTCAGACCATCAGACCATCTAGCTCAGCATAGTCCACACTGCTGTCAAGGACCTTCTGCATGTAAAGCAGATGCTCTACCACTGATCTATGGCCCTTCCCCAAGGGTAACACCACTCATTGCTATGCAGGTGGGGGCAGATTGGCCTTCCCTGCTTGAGACCGGAGATGATGATGCCTGGCTGACATAGCCAAGCAAGTACCGTGGGGGATAGCATATGAAAACAAACTGCCCCATCAGCTAACTCTTGGGAAAAGGAGGCTGACTAGCATGGGTGGTGGTGAGTAATCCCTATGCCTCACTGCTTGGCTTTCAGGTGAGTAGACAATGAAAGATGTGGATTGGCTGTGGTTGACCCAGGTGTTTCAAATCAGGCAGTTTTGCCCAAGAAGGAGGTGGTGGGACTTCTTATTGCCTCCATCAAATTTCTTGCTTGCACTTGCACTTGTAGTTTTGCTGATGTCATCACAGATCATTATGTTAATAAATATGGCCATTTACACCCATAGCTGTAACTAATGTCTATTCTTATTTCTGTTAGACCTAATATGCACCTCCTGGACTATTCACAGATTACAATATAGAGCATCTCCAGACTGGGCTGCTTCTTCAGCATGCCATGGATGACATAATAGTGTATTGCTGGTGGATCTATACAGAACCATCCACATATCATTCCACTTTCATTTTATTGCCATCTGGAGGGTCACTCTTGCAGTGCAAAAGACAGAGACAACAAAACCCAGAACACTTGTGGTATGGAAAGCTACAGAATTTCAGCAGGAAAATACGGGACACACTCAGACTTGAGATGAAGCATTATGAGCACCCCAAAACCTTTGCAGGCAATAACAGTACAGTTTTGAAATTGGGATAGTGTATAACTGTCCCAGTACCAATGTTAGCACACATTATCATGAATGCACAATAAAAGAAGTGTGCATGCACACGAAAGCTTATACCAAGAACAAACTTAGCTGGTCTCTAAGGAGCTACTATATATATATATATATATATATATATATATATATATATATATATGAGAGAGACACCCAGAGGGGCCCATGAATCATTCTTTGAAAATTCATACTTCTCTGAATTTTGTGATGCAGTTCTCCAACCAAGCAATGCGTACGGATATGGACATACCAAGCTTAAGTGTGCACAGATATGCTTAAAGAAGTGTAAATAATATGCAAAATTGCATTATATTGGGGGAAATAGGAGACATTTTATGGGGGGAGATGGCAGAAAAACACTGATGAATTTTCATGAGGACTTTAAAAATTCACAAACTAATGCGGAAATGTGGAGAACTAAACTTTAGGCTGGAAAAATGAGATACAGAGAGAAGCTGAAACATACACCTTAGTCCATCTCTACCCATAGGTCTGTTCGGCCTATTTATTTCCCACTTTAACATGTGATTTTTAAAAAAATGCAGATTTTAAGCATAATTGCCTACAGAAATGTGTGTATTAGGAGAAATCCTAACTAAAATGCTGATGAAATGTCATGAGAACTTTTTAAAATATAAAATAATTGCAAAGTGTGAAGAACTGAACTTTACATTAGAAAAATGAGAAAGCGAGAGAAGCCAAAACTGAGAGATTTGCCTATCCAACAAGCCCTGGTTTTGTTGAAGGATAAGAACATTTTTCATCCTTTTTAAAAGGGCAGACCCATGTTCAGTGGGGAACGTCCTTTTACTGCTTTCTCTATTAAAAAAACCCCATTTAATTATATTTTCTTTTTCTTTGCGGGGAGCTGGGGCATTCAGGGTTAAATTGGGGGAAAATGAGACCTTCCAAACAGAAGACAGCCATCAGCTGATGCACACACTGACACAGCCACAGACATACCACACCATCATGTTTTACCTTGTAAAGTATTGAAAACGGTACAGAAAATCATCCAACTTAACAGTGAGAGTTTCAGACAAAAATCTAATCCACCATTCGTGCAAAACACAATGAAGTCCAAATGTTACAGGGGAGGGGGTGCTGGTAGAAAGGCATTTTTGTTTCACTAAGGTGTACATGTTAAATAATCAAAGGATTCAACATGACAATATGGTTATAGATAGTTATCTTAAGTGCCTTCTGTGGCGAGAAACTGAAATTAAGAACTTGAACAAAACATGAGACATGAAAGCCCAGGTTCTACAAACACTACGTTGCTTATTAAAACTACTTTGATCCATTGCTTCTTTGATATCCTAGGTCTTATCAAGAATTCACTTTCAGGGGTAAATATAGGTAGTTCAGAGAGATTTTATGACATACTGTACATACTCTTTTCCCCGACACTTTTTTTAATTACTTGGAGGGGATCAAGAACAGGAGGAAAGATATGCTGATAGCATTGCTATCTGACAAGGTTAATTTGAAAAATGTTGATTATTTAGAAGTAACCCATATGCCTACTGCCCCCCCAAGTCAAGTTTGCAGGATTTTCAGTTGTTTTAAGCCACTTTATAAAATGTTATTGATTAATTAAAATACATGCAAAGTGAAAGACATACAATTAACAAAAGGCTTACTCTCCAAGCCTTAATATATCTCCATGAAAATATGACCCAGTTAAACTGGGTCAATAATGTCCATTGCATGGGGACAGAGTGGATGCATACCCTTTGCTGCCAAAGACATAATATACACCAAGGAAGACCATAGATTGGTGGCGGAGCATCTGCTTGCATGCAGAAGGTTCTAGGTTCAATTTCTGGTGTCTTGCGGTAGGGCTGGGAGAGACTTGTGAGTTTGACATCCTAGAGAGACACTGCCTGAGCAAGATGGACCAATGGTCTGACTCAGCTTCCTGTGCAATGTATCATGCAGGTGCTCCACACAAAGGCTCAGTTTGTTTTACATTTTCCCTCGAAAGAAAAGGAGCTGGTCCTGCAAATTTGATTTCTGTGTGCAGCGGTGGAGCTAGCGGCTCCAGCACATGCCATGCACCCGGGGGCGGGGTGATTATGCCCAGGGGCGTGCGATTTGGCATGGCTGCAATCGTGCCGGAGGTGTCATCCGGCGCCATGCCGATCGTGCCCGGGGCGGACCGCCCCCACCGCCCCCCTTCCTACACCCCTGTCTGTGTGCATGGATCTCCATGCGGAATGTTCATCTCACACATCAAATTATTAGTGGCCATGTGTCCTACTTTCCAGAGGGCAGTCCTCCATTTGAAACAGTCCTCTGTCTGAAATGTCATCGCAGAACAGTCCTCTGCTTGAAGCCATCTCTTTGAAGGGCTGTCCAATCCATGTCCTGCTTAATGATAAAGAATACGAGGAAGGAAGGCCACTTGCTCAGAGTATTTTCTGCTGTAGTGAGATGTGCCACATTTCTATTTAAATTTGCAAATATACATTTGAATTGTGCGTTTTCTTTTGTCCTTTTCTGAATGGTGCCTTTCTCCCTTTTTGCCAATGCATACATGCAGGTAGTGGAGAGGAGAGGCATTTCCCTCTGTTTCACCACATGAAGAGGACTGCAAGTGTATGAATCAGGATGATGTCACATCAGTTTTAATGTACCTAACTTCCAATGAAGTGCCTGATAACTTAGCATGAATTGCTGTGCTGAGGCAGCAGTCATTGATATCTGCCAACCATCTTGTAGTGATTCTAGATTCAGGTAGGCAGCTGTGTTGGTCTGATGCAGTCGAAATAAATTAATAAAAAATAAAAAATTGTCCAGTAGCACCTTAGAGACCAACTAAGTTTGTTCTGGGTATAAGCTTCCGTGTGCATGGTATCTGAAGAAGTGTGCATGCACATGAAAGCTTATACCCAGAACAAACTTAGTTGGTCTCTAAGGTGCTACTTTTAATTTATTTCATCTACTAGTGAGTTGATCAAGAAGTCAACTCATCTTTCTCCAGTTGGTTTCAGTGTGGAGCTCGTACAGCAGAACTTTACAGAATATTATGCCATTGATCTATATTTGCAATGAGATTGTCATAAGAATTGTGAATTATTCTCATGTTCAAGTAATGCTGGAAGATTAAGGATCAGAAGCCACATACAAGAAGTTGCTATGACATATCTGATGTGATAGCTTTCCCAGCTGTGCACTAGGGAATATATAACTCTGTTTAATAAATATGTAAGAGCCTTGTCATGCTGCAGTTCATGCGGCCAATCAGTGCATGGACAGCTCCATATGGGAGAAGGCTGTCCTTCTGATATCCTGGGGCTTCTTTCCAGGGCTGGTCCATCATTCTATTGCCAAGAAAATATTGCATCATTACAAAATTGTAATGAAGGTGCTGTCATAGAGAGATGCAGCTGTACCGATCTGTTCCCTTTGTTTGGAACTAACTGGCTTCCAGTTTAGCTATTCTGGAGCAAGCTCTCTGCTTGAACTAAAGCAATTCAAACTGAAGCTAGAATTGGAGGAAAGCTGTATTTTGAAAACCCTTCGTGTAACAGAAAATGCCAATATGCAAACATGCTCATGTCTTCAACAACATTAATTTAATAGAAAGAGCAGATCCAATTCTTCCAGGTCACTAAAAGATGAGTGCTATTTGTTGATGGTTTTACTTTTATGCATCATTCTAGGCAAAAATCTGTAATCAATAAGCCATTGTTCCAGAGCTTCAAAGCAAAGCCTGTTGTAATGATGCGAGTATTTGTTTAGCCACATGTAACCTTTATTTTTATGGCATCATGTGACAAAGGCAATATAGCAGCACAAATAAAAAACAGGGTGCCTGCACTTGTGTAGTTGAGCAGATGGCTCTACATTTTTGGATATTCAGAGTAAAATACAGATATATCCCTCACTGTAAAATACCCACCTGAAAAAAAATCTTAACTCGATTCTGGGAAATATACCCTCTGGGGAGCAGACCCCCCCCCCCGCATTGCTCACTACATGATTTCATTCATGGCACATATAGGGCATTATATGTAGCTGACTACAGAGCTCATTGAGAGACACAGTGACAGTAGTCATTTTTGAAGTTCTATAACATGCCTGTCCTTTAATTCCAAGGTCCCATCTGCACTGTACTTTTAAGGCAGTATAGTACCACTTTAAATAGCCATGGCTTACCCTAAAGCATCCTGGGAACTGTAGTTCTTTAAGGGTGCTGAGAATTATTCCCCTTCCAGAGCTACAGTTCTCAGAGTTCCCTTTTCCAAGGGAAATCTGGGAATTACAGCTTTGTGCAGGGAATAGGTGCCTCCTAACGACTCTCATTGCCCTCATCAAGCTGTACTTCCCAGTAAGCTTTGGGGAAAGTCATGGTTGTTTAAAGTGGTATGATACTGCTTTAAATGCATAGTGTGGATGGTGACCCAAAATTCACACCATCCTCACTTGCACATTATGCACCACTGCAGCTATGTTTAGCATTAGGATGAAGATGTAAAACAGAGGGCTGAGCAATGGGCAATTCTCATGAGTTTATTTCAAGGCCAAAAGCTGTCTCCTTCATTTGGAAATTTCTTTGTAAGGCATTTGTTTATTTCGAAAGCCTTGGCTTCAACTGGCTTGCCCTCTGTGACAGCTTCACATTCTCGAAAGAGTGTGTGCATATGCAGGCATCCCTTTCCCACATACTGAAAGGATGTGTTTGTGTGCAGAGGAAGATGGGTGCCATGCAGGCTAACTCCACTCTTGTCATGTCTGATGGCCACATGCTCACACGTTCAACCTATGTGCAACGTGGTCCTCAGCACATACTGTTTTATGCAGATCAGCCCTTTCACACCTCAGCCGAATGCACAGATGTCATGTACACTGGGGTATGCATGGCCACCTCGGGGGGCAGGACTGGGACTGATGGCCCCACAACTCCTCTCACTTATTATTTCAATATGTGGGAAGGTCATCTGAACCCCCTAGAATATGAGCTGGCATCAATGAAACCAGATCTGATTGGCTACAGAGCCTCTTTCTACCATCCCATTCACTATGGGATCCCTGACTGGTTGGCTCATTTCAAGACGAGTTCTTGTTTTATGTTTTCCTAAGCATGAAATAAATGGTACTAAATCAGCAGCATATAAAGGCAACTTTGATAGGTGCAGCCTTTGAAAAGGTGAATATCTGCACAGTTAAAGGAAGGTTTAGGAGATATTCCTCCTACCTCCCCTCCAGCAAACCTCCACATTATATTTGAGCCCCAAGTCAAAATGGGTGATCCTTTGGATTAGCCATTTCACTGCTGATTCCATAATTTAGCATCCCAATGGAAAAAAATGCTCTCTTGTTAATATTTCTGAACGTATTCTTACACTACAAAGGGCTTTCGGTGATGCAGGAATGATTTAGGCATTCCGTCTGAATATCTCCGATTGGTGTTAAGAATTTAAAACTTCAGGGGCAAGTTTTGTAAAAGGATTTTACCTCCTCGACAAGAGATTTCCCTGTGTTTCTTATCTGCCAGACCAGACCTAAATCGGGCTGTCATGTAATCAATGGGCTATGATAGGCTGATTATCATGTAGGATAAGTGATATCTATTAGAAAAAATTGATCCTGACACAACTCGGGGGGAAGCAGGAGCTAAAAGCGAGAGACCACGAGCCCTGAACTGGCCTTTGTGCATATTTAATGGATGTCATTTTCCTGAAGGTGCCTCAAAACAGCAGCACTCTCTGGGTAAATCTATATTGATTGAATAATCCTTGTCATCTGTTAGGCCTAACAAAGCTGTCACAGCACAGCCACAAGCAAACAGATTTTTTTATTTGATAACTTTCTTTCCATTCCAGTCCTGGAAACACACAAGATTTAGGACTTTCCGGGGAGCTCCTTCATATTTAGCCTGAGCCAGTACCACTAGTTCCCTTGGTGAAAGGGCCCTTGTTTTCTCAGTGACTGATTGACTAGTGCCACACATTTAATTAAACCGGCATCCTCCAAATTACAGTTGATGAAGGAATCAGAAGCTAACTGTCCCTGCTCCCCATTTTTTTTTAAAAAAGAAACTGATGATTCTTGCATTGTGTGTGTTGTGTTAAGAGCAGAGCCTTGAATGATTATGGCTAGGTGCTTGATAAAAATTGTAGGGGTGGGCGAGCTTCAGGCTGTCCCCAGTGACGGCATCTCCCTTTATGAATACAGAAAAATTCATCAAACAGAAATCATTAAATGGAGCAGATGGGGCTTCCTGTGCGTAGCTGATGCATAAAAGGGAAGGAGGGTGAGGAGCACAGGGGCGAAGCAGACCCATCAGATCAAAATGACATCCCTGAAAAAAGGGGCTGGACCGAGGTTTGTTTACTACTGTTGTCCTTGCCGGATAATTTGGTGGGTTTCTTTCTGTTCTTTTTTCCTTTCTGTGTGCACTGATCAGAAATGGTTTTTCACATTCACTGTCAAACAGGCATCTAGGAAGGTCCCCTGAGTACCACACGTTTACTGCTCTGTCTGCCTCATGAAACCTATGAAAAATAATGACTGCGGCGGTGGAGGAGGACGGTGGGAACTAATCTCTTTGAGGAAACACCCCAACTTCATTGCTGTTTCCAATATGCAAGAGCTAAATCTTTACATGATGGAACAAACAATGTGATGCCTTCCTGGTGCTGCTGAGCAGCAGTTCCTCTCCATCGCAGCCATCATGGGTCAAGGGGGTGGAGTGGCTCCCCTATGAGGGAAGGTCACAGCATTTGGGACTTTTTAGATTAGAGAAAAGGCAAGTCAGTGGTAACATGGAGGAAGGGTGTAAAATGCTGCCTGGCATGAAAAAGGTAGTGATAACTTTTTCTTCCTCTCACTCAGCAGTAGAATCCATGGACATCCAGTGAAGGTGAATTTTGGAAGATTCAGGGTAGATAAAAGAAATTTACTTTTTCATGCAGCATGTAGTTAAGCTATTTCCATAGGAAGGCAGCAATGGCCACCAACCTGGATGGCTTTAAAAGAGGACCGGACAAATTTGCAGAGGAGAAGGCTATCAATGGCTACTAGCCATGATGCATTGCCTCCATGGTTAGAAGCAATGATGCTTCTAAATGCCAGCTGCTGGGAACCACAGGAGGAGAGAGTGCTCTTGTGCCTGGGTGCTGCTTTAGACTGAGCACTGTGAGAAGAGGATGCTGGACTAGATGGGCCAATGGTCTGACCCTGAAGTCTCTTCTTATGTTCTTAGGAGTGTCTGTGGAGCCTCAGGGATGAGATAGAGTGGAGACCCTGCAGGGCCAGTCTGAAACATTTTGGCACCTGAGGCAAACCACAAAATGCCCCCACCCACCACCAGAGAAGAAGTAACAGGAACAAGGAAGAGTAAACACCCTACATAGAGATCTGCTGTCCCTGTGGATTATGTTGCCAGAGGCAGTTGCCTTGCCTTGCCTCATGGGTGGGCCAGCCCTGGGTAAAGGCGTATCATAGGCAGCCCCTGCTGCTACTGCCCAGAGCAGCAAAGAAGAGGCTCAGGGAATGCACACATGGGCAGGCAGGTGGGCTCCAAGCCAGAGTTGAGAGGCACTATTTTTGTGCCCCACTGGGCCTGGGCCCTTGACGGAGGCCACATAACCAACCCCTAGTTCCTGGATGACTGAAGATAGACTTTTGTATACAAAATAGTAGATACAAGGGCCTCTGGAACATGGTGATGCATTGCATACTACTATTTGAATTTCTGAGTTCATCATTATCCTCTCTTCTGCTTAGTTTTAAGCTGTTAAATCAAGTTAGCATTTTTCTATATAAAATGTTGCGCAGGGTGTGATACACACACACACACAAATTATTGTATAAATAGATTATATTAAATTATTTATTGATATTTTGATTAATTCTAATTGATCACTTCCAATTTTGAATGGTTTCTAATTGTTGCTATATAGAGAGAATACTTACACTTGCAGTTCATACGATAAGCTGTGAGCTACTTTGGGCACAATTTTGAGGAAAAGTGACAAAGGATGTGCAATGCAAATGGGGGAGGACAGGGGAAATAATCAATTATGTATCATTTGTGGCCTGAAAGCAACAACAGTGAATACTGATTATATTTGCTGGGCTGATTTCTGTTCTGGACATGAGATGAATAAGCCATTCTGCTCCTGTTTCTGTTTTTGTCAGAATTTTGTAACATCTATAGTGGTATTCAGGGTCTTCTCCTCAGATTTTACCATGTACAGTGGTACCTTGGGTTACAGACGCTTCAGGTTACAGACTCTGCTAACCCAGAAATAGTACCTCTGGTTAAGAACTTTGCTTCAGGATGAGAAGAGAAATCGTGCGGCGGCAGCAGGAGGCCCCTTTAGCTAAAGTGGTACCTCAGGTTAAGAGCAGTTTCAGGTTAAGAATGGACCTCCAGAATGAATTAAGTTCTTAACCCGAGGTACCACTGTACCAGAGAATAATTTGGTGTGTTTTTTTAATGCTCACCTTTTCTTTGAGGTGCCCTGTTGCAAGTCTCTGAAATTCATTTCTGAGAACTTCACGGGCATCCCTGTTTCTTGGTTCTACTAAGTTTTTTTTTAACACGCACGCACACACACACACACACACACACACACACACACAGACAGTGTGAAACCCCTTACATTAAACTCAGTGTGGATCTCATTTGAACCACCTTTAGATCAAAGTGCAAGCTTTTCCAGGTTATATTTGGAGAGAGAGAGAGTGAAAAAAAAAACCCTCTGTACTTTTTGGTTTCAAACGAAAAAGATCTGCTGACTTAGACATCAATAGTGTGCTTAAGACTCAGTGAATTCCACTATTAACTTTTTTATCTTTCTTTTTTGTTCCCTTCTTCCTTTAAAACTAGGCTCGTTGTTGAACACACATCAGAAGCAGCCAGGTCCTAAAGTGAACTGAAACATAGAGGCAGCTTGCTTGGTTGACAAAAAGCAACCATACCAAAGGCCCCCCTCCCGCCCCAGTTTCTAAGTCTCAGTGTTTTGTCCCCAGCCCTTAAGGTCTTTCAGTGTATGTGAACATCGTTTGGATCTCCTAAAGGAGGGCAGCAATGGGACCAGCTGAACCTCCTTCAGCAGGGCATTGCAGTGCTTTGGTGCCACCAGTGAAAAGATCCTGCCCCTCAGCGTAAGGGACCAAGAGTCAGATCCCTCTTGTTTGGGTGGCAAGAGTCAAGGACTCTAAATCAGAAGGGAAAGGGCAGGCAAGGACAGCCTCAGAGGTGCTTCCACAAGACAAGGCGATGGCCACTGCCTCTCTGGCCCAAGGATGTAGCACTGCCACTCAAAAGACTCAGTGAGACCAGAGACTCCCCTGCTCCAGGTTTTTGGTTCTTGTAATAATTTCTTAAAAAATATTTCAAAATACCTAAAGCACCACCTGACCCCTTATATCCTGGCCCAATCACCGTCTTCACTTAACACACATTTAATTTGTGGAATTTGGTGCCGTAAGATGTGGTGATGATGTCCATAAATGTCCTTAAACACGGATTAGGAATATAACTGGAGAGCAACTCTCTCAATGGTTCTGAAGAAGTGTGCATGCACACGAAAGCTCATACCAAGAACTAACTTAGTTGGTCTTTAAGGTGCTACTGGAAGGAAAAAATTTTTTTTTGTTTTCTCTCAATGGTTGTTAGTTATGGAGGCTGTGTGGGTTCTCCAGGTCCAGAGGCAATGTTCCACTGTAGTCCAATTGCTAGGAAGCAACAGCAGGAGAGGGCCGCTACTGGCATGCCCTGCTTGTGGGCTTCATGAAGTGATGTGATTGGCTGGTGTGAGAAGAGGATGCTAGGCTCAGTGGTGCAGTTTGCTGAATATAGTCTCTGGTCATAATGGTCTTACGTGAGGTCCCTCACTTAAATGGTAGTGTTATGACTTTGCTTGCTTTAAAAGGTGGTAAGCTGCCAAGCATTTGCCTGCATTTGAGGTGGGGGATCCTGATCACCGTGCTCATGTGCATTCCTCCGAGTGAAGCTCTGAGCTTCTGTCCTGATGGCATATAAGCCCATCTAGTCCTGAAGCTGATTCTCACAGTGGCCAAGCAGATGCCCCAATAGGAATGTTCATAACCAGGAACCAAGCACAAGATCCCTCTTCCTTCCTGTGGTTTCCAGCAACCAGTATTCAGAACCATTACTGCTTCTGACTGTGGAGGCATAGCCATCATGACTAGCAGACATGGCATGGCTGTATGTCCCAGAAGGACCATTGGTTTCATCCAGTTGAGCTCTCCTTATGTGCTTATAACCAGAGTGTAGAAAAATATGACGGGGGAAATGTGGATCAGGAAAGGGATTAAAATTATGATGAGCAGTGTCATCTCTGAGTACTACCACCATTAATTAGCCCAAGAAACAATATCTTGAACAAGATAAAAAAAAAAGTTCTAACACAATTATTCCAGCATCAATGTTTTCCTAGCACAAGATGGTTTAAATTCCAAAGGAACTAAAAAGGAAAGGGGAGAGAGGAAGGGGGGGGGAAACCCTCACAAAATAAAATTCTTCCTTTCCTTAACTAATACAGCCCTAGCTCTTTTGTGAGCTTTCAAAGTATGTGCTGCTTTTTTTTTTTTTTTGTAAATATGCCAAAGTCAGGGCCTGTACAACATGTGATCTATAATAAACTTCAAAAGAACACCTTTGACATTTTAGATAAGTTGCAAATGATGGTGCAGGGAGATCTTTTGCCACTACAAAGAAAGAACAAAAGAACCAACTTGAAAGAGAAATCAATAAACATATGGCAATTAATAAAACATTTTCTATGAATACCCTACAAAGAGTTTTACAACAGCATTAAAAAAAAAAGCCAACAGTTGTTTCAATGTGGATTTAAAAAGTATCAGCTGTTATATTAAGATATCCTTTTTAGCAACAAAATGTACGTAAAATAACAGATTTTGTTATAAATCCATCAGCTGCAGAGGTAAGGATCAAGAGGATTTTTTTTTTTAAGGTGATCCAATAAAATCCAATAATGAAAACATTTATTTTTCAGTGAACGAAAACAATGTTTCAACATGGGAACATTTGTTTGTTGGCATGCTGTTCATCTTTAAAAGAAAAGGGGGGGGGGACACCTGTTTTACATCATCTTGGGGGGGGGAGAACACTCTTATGTCTCCTTAATATTTTAAACCATTTCTATTGATTTCCTTTGTAAGTAACATTACACCAACCATTAGTACAGACATTACAATGTCTTTGCAGTAACCTACTAGCAATAATTTATTATCATGATGAAGAGATGGTCATTCAAGACAACACAGCTATGAAGAACCTTCAGTATAAGTGAGATCCCTTCATGCCAATGCAAACTGGGGTCATCTGGGACTCCTCAAGATATGACAAGTATTTGTTATACACTTGCCTAGATTTTTGCCAGGGAGACACATAGGCTGTTGTTAAAGGTGATCTAGGAACCATACCAAAGACAAAGGCCAAGAGGTCAAGCTGAGAGGCTCAAGCCAGGAATCAGAGCTCAGAGGTCTATAGGGCCGGTCCTGAATGTTAATATGACAGAGATTCTGTGAGTGGCTGGTTCATATGTCTGGAAGTTAGGTCGATGACCAGTTCAGGGAGTTATACTAGGAATAGGTTCATAACCTGTGAATATGCCTTGATTTGAAACTCTCACTGGAGTCCCAAGTGGCCTCTGTGTCTATTGTTGTTGTTTAGTCGTTTAGTTGTGCCCAACTCTTCGTGACCCCGTGGACCAGAGCATGCCAAGCACGCCTATCTTCAACAGCCTCCCACAGTTTGGTTAAACTCATGTTAGTAGCTTCGAGAACACTGTCCAACCATCTCGTCCTCTGTCGTTCCCTTCTCCTTGTGCCTTCAATCTTTCCCAACATCAGGGTCTTTTTCCAAGGAGTCTTCTCTTTTCATAAGGTGGCCAAAGTATTGGAGCCTCAGCTTCAGGATCTGTCCTTCCAGTGAGCACTCAGGGCTGATTTCCTTAAGAATGGATAGATTTGATCTTCTTGCAGTCCATGGGACTACACCATAATTCAAAAGCATCAATTCTTCGGTGACCATCACTAATGGGAAAACCATAGCTTTAACTATATATACCTTTGTTGGCAAGGTGATGTCTCTGCTTTTTAAAATCTTTTTAAAGATCTTTTAAAAGTATCTATGAATGTTCATGCTCAATTTACCTGGTTTGTCAACTGCAGCTGTTCCTGGACCAGGATAGCGCGGGCCTCAGTTGTCTGTTCTTAATGACCTGCCATTTGGATGACCATAAAGCACTGTACATGGGGCTGCCATTGAAGGTGGTCTGGAGGCAACTTGATGGATCCATGGTGTCACTAGTCCTGAAAGCACAGCACTGCCTGCCAGCTCTTGGGTCCAATCAAAGTTGCTCATACTAGCTTGCAAAGTCCCATCTGGCCAAAGCATCTAAAATATATTTTCTCCCAATATTAGGCATCTCTCAGGCATTACGATCAGGTGCTGTTGCTGGTGGGTGCTGACCAGCTGACATTGATCCATGGCAGGCTCTCATGTTTATGTTTTCAGAAGTAAGTGTCACTAAATGCCTGGGACTTATTCCCAGGTAAAAGTGTGTAGGATTTATCCTAATGCTCCTTTTGATTTGGTTTGGCTGTGAGATAGTCATAGGGATTTGGTTTGGCTATGAGATATTTTGGATCACAACTTCCAATATCCCTGACCATTGGCTAGAAGAATGGTAGACCCAAGCATGCAGAGGGGAACAGTTTGCCTGCTCATAATCCTGTATGTCAGCAAACTTTTTCAGCAGGGGGCCGGTCTACTGTCCCTCAGACCTTGTGCGGGGGCCAGAGTATATTTTGAAAAAAAATAATGAATGAATTCCTATGGCCCACAAATAACCCAGAGGTGCGGGGGCCAGAGTATATTTTGAAAAAAAATAATGAATGAATTCCTATGGCCCACAAATAACCCAGAGATGCTCTTTTAATAAAAGCACACATTCTACTCGTGTAAAAACACCAGGCAGGCCCCACAAATAACCCAGAGATGCCTTTTAAATAAAAGGACACATTCTACTCATGTAAAAACATGCTGATTCCGGGACCATCTGTGGGCCAGTTTTAGAAGGTGATTGGGCCGGATCTGGCCCCCAGGCCTTAGTTTGCCTACCCATGGTTTAGACCAGGCTTCCTCAACCTTGGCCCTCCAGATGTTTTGAGAATATAATTCCCATCATCCCTGACCACTGGTTCTGCTAGCTAGGGATCATGGGAATTGTAGCCCAGAAACATCTGGAGAGCCGAGGTTGAGGAAGCCTGGTTTAGACCATGCGTGGCTTGGGGGATGCATTCTCCAGCTTAGCGTCCCTGTATGAGAACTTGAGGGAAGCTAGGAAATTGAAAGCAGAAGGTGCTACTGCTCTCATGACCAGGAAAGTACAGAAGGCCATGATTCTAGTGTATGCAATGATATTTATTCATTTATAATTACATTTCTCTTGACATTATGTTATGCAAGTCATTAGACTTGAGTCAAGCTCACTTTATAGGCATGAGTAACTTTGCCCCAGCTCAAAATGGCAGGTGCTGATGAGACAAAGATTTTAAAAAAGCAGTTGAAGTGCTACCCTGAAACTTCCTAAATCTATGTGGCCAACAAGAAGCACCTGGATTTCAAAACTTGGAAGAGAACTGGGGTGGGAGGAGAAGCTACCAATAATTTAAAGTTTTTATTCCTTCTGGTTGTTAAGAGCAAATTAAATTTTTCGTTATGAAATTCAGTTTAAGCAAATGATTAAGAGCAAAGCAGGCCTTCTCGTCTGCTGTTTAAGGCAAGCGAGCTTGCATTAACTCGATTTCTGAATTAAACATCAAGGAAAAGGCATGTCATTAGTGGGGGGTTTTTTCCTCCCCTGAATGGTATTTTTAAAATATAATTTTGCAGACTTTCAAGTAAGTCCAGGTCTTAATATGAATTTCCAGTCGTTCCACATGATGATTTCTCCAATGACTCCAGGATAACCTGCTCTGTAAAAATGTTATAAATAATCACCTCAGATTCACATGTCTTTGCTAATTGACACCATCACCTCACGACTCAGGTGTTTTGAAAGGAATTGGTAGGGATCCATAATCAAGGCTGCTACAGAAAGTGGCCAGCAGAGGAAATAATTAATTGCTTACAAAAAGTTTAAGCTAAATTCTAAAACAGGGGCAGGGAACCATTTTGGCTTCATGGACCAGGTCTTTATCAAGAATGAACTCACAGGCAACATTATACAGGTGGGTGAGGCTGCCGACTTGTTAATTACCTCTCATCATAATGACTTCAGGTGCAAGGTGCTTTGACATCCTGAAGTTGGGACTTCAAAGCACCTTGCAATGTGCTGCTAAAGCAGGGGGTTTCTTTCCCCATGATATTCTTATAAATTTGGGAGTGCAAGATAGCCCAAATTTCAGATCAAACTAGTTCCAGAATTTAATAAAGGTTTGGAGTGGCAAAAACCAGTCTCCGATGTGAAGTGATAGCTAGACTCAACATACAACATACAACAACATACAACATACAACATAAGGTTGTAATTAAGCTAAGTGTCAAAAGCCAATTAAGTCAGGACTAGCCTCCTGTGTGGTGCTTTATTAAGATTGTGTTAAAAATTATGTGTCAGACTATCTAGGACAGGCATCCCCAAACTTGGCCCTCCAGATGTTTTGGGACTACAATTCCCATCATCCCTGACCACTGGTCCTTTTAGCTAGGGATGATGGGAGTTGTAGTCTCAAAACATCTGGAGGGCCGAGTTTGGGGATGCCTGATCTAGGAGTTAGAAACTAAGGAAGTGTGGTGTGCATTCTAGGCACACTTCCTGGGTTGTATATTGGACATTGTAATCCCAGCCAAATCAACATGTGCAAACCACTTTGTGAGGTGACCGCCTGGGAGAATTAACCATTAGGAGTTCAAAGGGTTAAAGGAAATAGGTGTTAGAATACAAATGAATGGAGTCATCTCTCCCTCTGTAGATAAAGAGGGCTTAGTTTAGGGAAGTGGGGTGACAATGATGTAACCATGAAGCAGGGAGGAACAGTTAAGCTGAGAAGTGTTCTGCAGAGCAAGAGAGGCTGCAAAGAAAGGATGCTGCTGCTGCTACTTTGCAGTAAGCTGGTGCGTTTTGGGGTGATAAGGAAAAATCAAAACTTGGGGTGTCCCAACTTCATCAGGATTTAGTCCCATGCATTTTGAATCAGCAGCTTCAAGCAGAGACTGCAGCCAAGTTAAAAGAAGCAAAACAAAGGCTAGTGAACCCGATCTTTATTGTTGCAACAAGGCTTCAGTTCCTGAGCAAGCAAAGAAGCCTTGACCAAAAGCACACATCTACTTTTAAAAGTTTACAAAGTTACCCATAATACATTTCAAAAAGCATCATCAAAACGTCAGAAATATGTCAGAAAAGAGGTGTGGTGAGAAGCAGAAATCTGAGACCAAGACATGTCCCCTGTCACTCAAGGCAGTGATAATACACCTGTCTTTCACCTTTCAAAGTATATACATTTCCTTTTGTCATTTAGAATCGGTTGGCACCATCTATTCTTGCTACACCTGGAATGGGCTTCTGCATCATGTATTGTGATTTGCTAAGTTTCTGTCTTGCCATTTGTCAAGTCTGGTGTAGCCCAATCTGTCAGCCGGAGGGAGATCCTGAGTGCATGTTGTCACATTTTGGGGATGATGTCACGACACAGGTCTCCACCCCTTTATCCCTGTATGGCATTTTTATTACCTTTGCAGTTTAATAAAATCCTTTATTTGGCTGGTTTTTTTTGGGTGGATTTCTATGTTTTTCCATTCATTGTATAGGGCAAACCAGCTTAATGGAAAACTTGAACTGGCATGTGTCCCTTGTTGAACCCACTGCAGTTTTATTGACTAAGGTGTTAATAAACATTTTTGCAGGCTTTGCAAAGCTATCTAGCTATCTGCAGCCATGCTTGCTCCTTCTGTTTTGCCCCTGTAGGGGCTGCTGGCTTGCAATGGAGGTTTAAAGTTCAAAGGTCCCTTATGCGGACTGTGATTGGCCGGCCATCACAAAAAATGGCTCTTGATTGGTCTGTTCTTTGGTATTGAAGAAAATTAAGGTTTTCTTGCCTTATTTTGGCAAGATGAACATGGACATTGATACTCTTGTTTAATACCATGTGGCGGAGCACACCTTTGGCCCTGTGCCACGCTGCTAGTCAAGTCTCTGCAATGCGGAGCCCAGGTTTTTATTCTGATGCTCTGTCTGATGCATTCATTAGTCCCCCCCCCCCCGCCCCATAACAGGGCTGCTGCTGCTGTGAGTCCCTCCATTGAAACTTTCAGGTTGTATATAAGTGTAAATAAAGCATATATAGACAAGATAACCATATATCATAAAGACACAATAGTCTCTGTTGTGCCTCATTCCTTGAAGGAAACAGAAACCCAGGGCAGGGCTAAGGACAAAAGTAAAAATAAAGACAAATGACCCCTGGACAGTTAAGCCCATTCAAAGGTGACTATGGGGTTGTGGCGCTCATTTCGCTTTCAGGCTGAGGGAAGCGGTGTTTTCTTCACAGACAGCTTTCTGGGTCATGTGGCCAGATGACTAAACCGCTTCTGGTGCAACAGAACACTGTGATGGAAACCAGAGCACACAGAAATGCCATTTACCTTCCCGCCACAATGGTACCTGTTTATCTACTTGCTCTGGCATGCTTTCGAACTGCTAGGTTGGCAGGAGCTGGGACAGAGCAATGGGAGCTCACTCCATCATGGGGATTCAAACCACCAATCTTCAGATCAGCAAGCCCAACAGCCTCAGTGGTTTAGACCATAGCACCATCCGCATCCCTTAAGGGCAAAAGTGGACAGGGAACAGCAGGGGAACTCTTGCCATTGTATAGCAGGCTAAATTCCAAAATTCATTCTGGCAAAAGTCAGATATTTAACACCCACACACCATTACAGTCTAGCAAGCCAGAGGCATTATCATACTTCAAGGACCCATTTCAACTAGGCTGTTTTGACAGTCCCTTCTGCTGCTTTATTCTTCTGGTGTTTTACATTCTAACTGCTCCTCTTATTTTCTAATAAATAAAAGTATTCCTCCGCCCCGTCAAATTTGTAATCACTGAATTTTATTTGCCTTTCACTTTTCAAGAAGGACCTTTGAATGCAACAAACAATTGCTTGTTTTTCCTTTAGGCACAGAACTTCAATTTTCGCCCATCTCCAAAGAGACCAAAAAACTTTGGGGCCATATCCATCTGAGCTCTACTCAGAGCAGACCCATCAGAATCAGTAGACATTAGTGAGCGATGCCCATTGATTTCCAAGGGCCTATACTGAGTGTGACTTGAGTTGGATGCAAACCTTTGCTGGGCATAAGATATTAACGTTGGCGTACATTTTATATATATTTACATCCCTTTGACAATGGCTCTGAGGAAGCATTTTTAAAATTGCTCGTAACGTAACCTTTATATATTTTATAGGCATGTTCCTTCTGAAGTTACTTATTAATACTGCAGCATTTTCCATTCCCTCTATAGTGTTGAAACCTAGGTTACATTTTTCTCCATCTTTCTTAGTTTAAGTGTAATTCGGACCAGGCGAAACCTTTCCCGCAACACACACACTCACACTCACACTATATATATATATATATATATATATATATATATATATATATAATCAAAAGGTATATTTCAGTACAGGAGAACCTGTTTGGAAGAATTCTTCTCATTTCTTCTCACCCTGTTTTATCTTTGCTTGAGATGTGAATAATTCATAGCCCTCTGTCTGCTTTGCAGTCAAACGCATTCTGTCCACCCAAGACTGTTCGACTTTTGTGATTTATTATTTAATAATTTGCAGGGTTGCGCCGTTGTAAGGTGAGCAGTGTGGCTGCTTGTAGAACTGTTACAATCTGGTCTAGTTAGCTGTCCTTTCTTTTCCTCTCTCCGAACAGCATCAGCTATTGATTCTTTTTTTTACAAACCTCTGCCATGTAATCCCACAGCTGCTGATCTCAAAGCTGTTACTATAATATAAAAAATTTGGCCCTTCTTCTTGAAAACAAGAAGTCGTGTGTTTTTGATTCACTTTTTCTTTTCTTTCTTGAAAGGGGAAAAAATATATCAGTTGTTTCTCTTTTTCTCTTTCTTTCTGTCTCCTCGTTTCTCTTATTTTTTTCCCAGTGACAATAACAGGGAGGTGACACTCGTTTCTTAGAATATATATATATATATATATATATATATATATGGAATGAAATGTCTTTTGGGAAATACATGCTGATACTTTCATTATCCTCCTAAGCAAAGGAAGCAAGCAAGCAAGCAGACACACAATTTCCCCCAAAAGTAAAAATAAAAATGAATAGATGCATGAAACTTTCCAGACCTTTGAAAATTCTTCTTCTCTCTCTTACCAGGGAAGTTGAACTATTTCATAAATTGGCTTAACAAAGCAATCAGACTGGTAATATTTTACTGATAGCATTGTATTTGGTGTTAGATGCTGTTGTATTTTGCAAGGGAAACACAGCAAGATCAAAGGGAAGGGTGATAGCTCAGTTGCAGAGCTCATGCTTAGCATGTAAAGGGTCTTAGGTCCAATCCCTGACATCTCCTCATAAATAAGTCTATTTCTGATCCATCTCACTTTTGCATGCGTTCACCCATAAGTAGGAATGGGAAGAAATTTGACTTAGTCTGCATGTATAGGCAAACTAGGATGCTGGCAGAATGCTTACTACACTCTCATTGAGCCTTCCCTCCCCAAGATACTAAGCACTTTTGACAAAGCACAAATCTTTGGTACAGTCCAGTAGCTTGATGGCTCTTTAAGTGGAGTCGGAGTAAAGAAAACCTCATAGGGGTTGAGAGAAAGAGCTCACTGCGGTTCCAACATGGGAAAGAGACTTTGCTAGCAATCTGCATCTCTGAAGGAATATATCACCCCACCTATCCAGAAGCAGCGCAGCATACAGGGACTAAATAGAAAAAGCGTGACTCAGATTGTTCCACTCCACATAGAGGTCTCTAGGGCCCTACCATTAGGCAGAGTGAGGAAGCAGATTCTGGTGTGTGTGTGCCTGAAGCAACAGGTGCTGTCCTGGCCCTTCCTTCTGCAGCCCCTTGCAGTTAGAGGGCAGAGTTGTGTGGCACACAGGTTACCACACCAGTTCCTAACATCAGAACTTGTGGGCATCCAATGAAGCTGAATGTTGGAAGGTTTAGGTCAGATAGGAGAACACACTTCTTCATGCATTACATAGTTAAACTCACTCCTAATGCTTCTGAACACCCACAGGAGGGGGAGAGTGCTCTTGTACTCAGGTCCTGCTGGAGGGCTTTGCACAGAAATCTGGTTGGCCGCTGTGAGAGCAGGATTCTGAAGTAAATTGTCTGATCCAGCAGGCTTTTTTATGTTTTGTCTTCTTAAACTAGCTTGTTCCCCTCAGGTGTTTCGGAGGATGCTGTTCTGTCACCATTATTGAAGTAACATTCACCTTCCAATCCAGTTGGGAATGGAGTGGGCAGGGGCCAGCCCTGGTGATGTCCATGGAATCAAGTCATCACCAAGAATACTGGAGTCGCAAAGGCCCTTTCTAGATTTGTGACTATCCGGCTAACTTTCCAGTCTCCTTGTTCACGAAAGCAAGGCATCAGGTTGAGCCATCCATTCAGTCTGCTGCGCAACGTTTTTCAAAGGCAAACGAACCGTTGGCGAGGAGACGGAAGCGCTTAAGTGCCGCCATCTGCTTTTTATGTGGCAGAGAGGATGCCCCGCTGAGTTGTCAAGTATCTACTCTGCTATGGTTGCCTGGGAAAAGGCTTCGAGAATTGGATAAGAGCGGCACCAGCTTGGCATGGTAATCTCTCGGAGACGGATGAATAATTAATAGCCAAAGTAAATAACCGATCATTAAATAAGTAAATGTTTCTTCTGAAAGAGATAATGCAAAATGTTCCTTGGTTAGATTGAGCCTGCCAGCGAAGGATTCCAAACATTATCTACAGCACAGATAGGGGGAAAGGGGGACAAAACCCCGAAAACAAACCAAATAATCCACCTCTTCTCAGATGTCTCTTTCATACAGAATGGTAAATTATGTTATTACTTTTGTACACTATTCCCAATGCTTATTGAATATTCTCTTGTATACATCTAGCTAGCACAGCATTATGCTGATCTTGTTCTGATTCATTTTCCTTCCTTCCACCCACAAACCCCAGCGTCTGATCAAGAGTTGGGTGAGTTGATAATGCTACATTGTGTGTTTCATCCCTCCCCCCTCCCCACAACTCTTCGCTCTTTTACAAATATCATGACAGCATCCTGCATTTGTAAAGTAAATAATTAAACGTTCCAGAAAGTCTGATAGGACATAGTAATCTAACAGATGAAAGGCATTAAGAAATGTTTGTGTGTGTATGTGTGTTAAAATAACAAAATCACATTAAAAAAAAGAAATTGAAGAGCATGTTCAGATGCGTCTTTTAAAGGTTTCCCTAAAATAGGGTTAATGTGTTAATCAAGTCATTTTAAATTGCTAATTAATGACAACTTAAGGGTCTTGGGCATAAATAATTAAATGTCCTATTTATGCAGGGGTTTTTCCCTGTGTTTTTTAAATTTACACTTGCAAATGGGAAATATTCAGGCCAGAAAATTGAGTTCTACAATGCACAGATTTAGATTCAATTAATTTTATTTATCTGTTTGTTCTACTGTATGAATAAAAATACAATCAGATCAGGTTTGCTTGCCAATTAACACTCGTTAATTGCCTTTCTGCAGCCGCAAGAATCTCAAATGCCAGGGAATGAGAAATAGTATAAGCAGTAGCCTTCCCCAACGTTGTGCCCTCCAGTTGCTTTAGAGTACAACTCCCACCAGCTCCTTCTGCCATGGCCAATTTTCAGGAATGATGAGGGTCCAACAATGCCTGAAGATCATAAGTTTAGCTTGTTTACAGATAATAAGGCAAACATTTAAAATTAGTCCTAGCTAAGTTGTGGACTGTCATCAAGTTAGAACCAGGAACTTGGAGTCAGGAATCCAACCAGAGATCAGAGCCAGGAGTTCTGGCCAATGAGCAAGGCAAAAGTAATAGCAAATGAAGAGCTGGGGGAGATTTATTGTTGAGACAAGGTTCCAGACAAAACCAGAAACCTTCACAGACTTTCCCGTAGAGGACAGCCAATGACTGGTTGGGAATGGCAAATCCACTTTAACCTAGGTACTCTTTTCTGCAATGATTGGAAGCCTGTGGGCTTCCAGCAGTTGTTAGACTTCAGTTTCCACCACCTCCAGCCATTGCTGATGGTTGCTCTGGCTGATGGAAGTTGGAGTTCAGCAACATGATGGCTATATGCTCTGCCTCCACAGCTAGAGGCAGTAGTACTTCTGAATACCACAGGTGCTTGGGTTCGCCACAGGAATCTGATTGGCTACTGTGAAAACAGGATGCTGGAATAGATGGACCATTGATCTGATCCAGAAGGCTCTTCTTATGTTCTTATGGCATCTAAGGGACCATAGAGTCCCTCAGATCTGTTTCAATGGCCAGGGGTGATGCCCTAACTTGTAATCCTGGTGATTTGCCACATGGGGTCATCTGTGCACAAAGTTGTAGATACCCGATACCTGCCCAGAACCACTCTCTTTTCAGTGGCAGACTTTGGGCTTGCACATTTCAGTGACAACCTGCATGATGCTAAAATTCTGTGTCCTTGCCTCTCATGCTCCATTCTACAGCATTGTTGTGGCTCCCTAAAACTCCCTCTGTTCTTTTCCAAACAGTAGCATAGGAACTGGAAGATTCCCTCCACCCCTGCACAACCTGACTTGCATGTGGATGGGATCAGACCTCAAATAGCAGTGGTGATGCCCTCTCACAGTTAGCACAACACAGCTAAATAGCATGTGTGGTCAAGCATATCCAAGGAGAAAGGTGTCATGGTGTCTAGTGCTGTGTGGCTCAATCCTGTGGTTCAGATGCTGGCTCTCTGCTGTATGAGCCAGAGCAGGGGACCACAGGCAATGCTAGTCAGTGAGGAATAATATCCTGCTTATGGGCTTCATGGAAACATTTGAATGGTCTTTAGGTGAAGTAGAATGATGGCCAGGACAGACCTTTGGATGCAGCAGTGCTCTTATGTTCTTAGACCAGGTTGGTCAGAATAAATAAAATATATACCATCCATGATCTGATCATGGACAAGGTGTGCATTACAGAGATGTGGGTGGGTAGGTTGGGTGGCCCTGACCTGTCCCAGCTGTGTCCTTCTAGATGTCCGGTACAGCAACAATATAGGGTGGTGGGTTGGGCATCATTTTCACTTACAGGGTTTCCATCCTCTCACCAGGAAGCCAGTATGCATGGGCCAAAGAGATGTAACAGGGATCCTGATGCTTTGTCACTCACTCCACTACCCAAGGCAGCCTCAGTGGTAGGGGTGGAGAAGCCGCCACTACTGTTGCAGGGCATCCACCCAGTCTTGTTTCTGCCACAGGGTGCACTTTGGTTCTGTGTTTGGGCGTGTTGTACTTGCCATGGATAGACAATACCCTGGTGAAGTTAGACTTGACAGTGGGAGTTCCAACCTGCGTGTGTGCCAGGCAGGACAGGAGTTGATTCATGTGGTCTACTTCTGGAGATGTATGGAATCTCAGTGATTCCTGTATGCCTTGTGGAATTTTCTGGCTAGTATGACTGATGCTCCTGACAAAGTTCTGACTTCCCTATGGAATGGTGAGAAGGAAAGGACTATTTACAGGATTGCTATGACGTACCCTCTGGATGACAACACAAGTGGTCAGAATTTGGTAACAAAGGTGATCCAACACAGGTTGCTATGTGGCAGTGAAGGCAGTGGGTGGGTGGGAAATAGACAAGCAAAATTAGCAAGCAGTGGGTCACTGTTTGTAGCACAGGGTCATATTCTTTGGAGACCAGAGGCACATTTCAAATTATGAGAATTATTTGGAAATATGTGTTGCTCATTTTTTATTTCCAGCACATACACTTTGGATAGCAGAGGAAGAAAGGCAAAGAACTAGGTTGTTGTTTTTTTTTTGCAACCTGGCATACCAAAGATCTGACACATTGCTTTTCGAGGACAAGGCAGCCCGTGTTGGGTATTTTTGTCCCTACCCATCTCTATTTCAACGTCATATTTTAATCTGGTGTGTCAGGTAGAACATGAAACAATATTAATCTATGCTACATAAATAATTTCCTTCAATTATCAGGAAAGTGCAGGAAGACATGAATTTTCAAGGCTGATTGAGTTTTAATCTTCAAGTTCCAAAATTAATAATTTACTTTGGTGAGGCATATTCTTTCCCCCCATTTAGAAAATTAAAGGGTTGACTATTTATTTTCAACAAGCACCCCCCAACACACACACACACACACACGGCAACACAAAACAAGGAATAGGTCAGGAATCATTTATACATTGTAAATGTGTGAATTATGAAATTGTTTGTGGCAGATAAAATGCTCTGAGTACAAAGCGAGTCACCCAGCTTCATCACAAAGCACAAGAGATTGACAATCTATTATGAATGCCTCACATCACAGATAAATATTTCAATGCAAATAAATAAAGGATGGGAAAGTGTTTCTCTTCTGAATGACTTTTTACAGCTCGCTGCACACAATAGTTTGGGGACTCTTCGACATCCCAGTCTCCTGTCCAAGGTTTGGCATCCCCCAAGGCTCTCTGCTCAGAAAACAACAACCAGGTTACACTGTGCATTCAATTTGGAGGTACAAAGAACCAATTAATCAGTTTCCTTCAAACAGAATGTAAAAACCAATCTTCAGTGCATTAGGACATTCATAGGCATTGTGAAACTGGGTAGGTTTTGTTTTGTGTTCCTGAGTAATTACTATAAAATGTACCATTCGTGTCAAATTTAATGACTTTTTTGTAGCAAAAGGAGTGGGGGAGGAAAAAGAAAAGACAATGTTGTCTCTACATTCATGGCAGCCTTTTTCTGCAGCTGAGTGGAATACAATGCAGGTGCACAGCTCATGAATTGGAACCAGTGCTTGTTTTATGCTATTACTTGTTGAGTAGATTTTTGATTTGTGCATCATTTAAAATAAAATATTCCCAAACTAATACATTTAGATTTTGGTACGGCCAGTGGGAACATCGTCATCATCACAATTATTTTGCATGTTTCGTAATATACAGGTGATGAGAGGGTTTTAGGATGCCAGCATAGGAACCAACTCCTAGGGGCCATGGGGACTTCAGCCCCCAAAATAAAATATTGTGGGGGCTGGGCTCCCACAAAGTTGATGGGCATTCCCATTCAAATGGTGTGTGTCCTGTCTATAAATGATGTATAAATGATTCCACATAATCGTCATGTGGTTGATTATGCAGGGTGGGCTTATCTGGGCCCCCACAATATTTTATTCAAGTTGGCACCTCTGGATGCCAGCAATTGGAGCACTGCCCACTGCCAACCTCAGTCTGCCCCCAGCCATCCTCCCACTGGCGGAGGAAGAGGGGCGGGGGGAGCACACTGCCCCCGGCAGCATGATCCCGGTGGGGTGCCATTGCGGCTGTCCCCCCACCCGCACTGGGCACCTCGCCCCTGCAGGCAGTGCACCACACCCCCGCCTGCTCTCCACCCCCCAGTGCCGGAGCATGAAGCTCCGCCACTGCATCCTCCACCTCCTCACCTTCTTACTGACATCCGGTCCAGCGGGTGGTAGTGTCTGTAATCTCCTGCAGAACACCATAAGAGGAGCCTGCTGGATCAGGCAGATTCTGCACATGCTGCAGAGAGAAGTTACAAGCAGATGGGCCTCATCAACCTATGAAAGTAGCCCACCTAGGAGAAGGGAAACTGTCATCCTAAACCTCCATGGCCTTGCAGGATATCTTTGGGAGAAGAAAAGGCTAAGGAGTGAACCCTACACAAATCTGGAGTGGAGTCCCTAAGATGGTTGGATGGCACCTTGCATGCCTCCTTCTAGCAACTCCTGCAGCCAAGCTGGTGCCAAACGCATCGCTCTGCTTTCTTTTGGACCACATCAGTGAGGCCAAGACATTCGTCTGGGCAGTCCAGGACCTCCATACATACTGTGCAGACATACGTCCCTGGAATGTCACTTTGATGTTGACTTCACCCCCAGAGGTACACTTCATTGTGTCTTGTGCCAGATGGATGCCATCAATTTCTATTGTTTGGCTATAGGTAGCAAATTTGCCAGTATATACTATAGAGTTGCTTCTGCTATTGCACTGAATTGGGGTAGAAAGAGAATTCTTTTTCTGTGGGGGGTGGGGAGGGGGAGTTCTCCATGTAAAGCTCCATTCCAAGAGTTACTGGAGAGTTTTTGAACTTCATTCTTACCTTTAAAACAAGGGGGTCCTTCTCGACATTAAATTTTCATTAATAGGTGTTCTACCAAGTGTTTAATCAATTGTTATCAATTATGCAGCAGGTGGATACTTTGCTTATGGCAAGATCAGGGTTGATTTTTAACGACAAGACTTAAGAGGAGGGGAAATCCAATATCAGTTGGTGTCTTTATTTCACCTAGGCCTCTGCTATAGTACAGATTCGTGGTTCATGACTAACTTCATTACATGTGTGTGAGACAGAGCATGTGTGTATATTGAAAATTTGCAGAATTAGAGATCCTTGTAGACTGTGTACACCCCACAGCAAATCAAGATAACACCTGGTGAATAGTTGGACAATGCTGTACTCTTCATGGGGAAGAAACATCCCTAGAATCAGTTTATTATCATGCATAAGGATAGCCCCTTTGGCGTAGACCAGTCAAAAGAATAGAACATAAGAACATAAGAAGAGTTCTGCTGGAAGAAGGCAAAGGCCCATCTAGATCAGCATCCTGTTATCACTGGAGCCAACCAGATGCCCACAAGAAGCCATCAAGCAGGACTTGAGTGAACAGCGCCCTTCCCAGCTTCCTCTTTGTCACAGTAGTAAGCCTTGGTGCCTGGCTGCGGGGAAAGAGGAGGCTAAGCAGCTGAGAAAGAGGTTGGGGTGGGAAGTAGTGATGGACAGAGAAGATATTGAGCACTCTTTCTCATCTGTCAATTCCACCCTGCAAATACCTCTGCATTAGCCAGTGATGTAGTTGGGTAGTTTTAGACTCTGGACTGAAAGGTGTTGGGTTACATCCAATGTTAGTTCTATTCAGTGCAGGCCTATTAAAATTTATGGACAGAATGAACGTGAGTGTATTAATTTCAGTGGGTCTACAATGAGTAGAACTTAGTTGGAGACAACTTCTTTATGCTTCCATTACCACACACACACACTTTGCATGGTTGTTATTTTTTTTTTACTTAAGTTCAAAAAGTGATATCTTTGGGATTCCTCCTGGTCATGCTGCGGAGAGGAGTCTTGAACTTTGGTCCTACCCTGACAGTACCCAGAGAACACAGTTTTGGAACCGCATTATTGCCATGTAACCTGTAGTTCTGTTCTGAGGCGCATCACAAAATGCTGAATTTCAGAAGTCATATCATCAGGTCCAGAGAGGTTGGGGGTGGGTGGGGAGGAAATTGCTTGTATATGCTTATGGAGCAAAACCTCCTGGGATCACAAATAGTATTATTCCCTGGACAAGGCAAAACTGTCAGCATTTGTGGCATTTAAAGAGTAGTGGCGAGAGCAGACATGATCTGGTAGTTTCATGTACTGGGACCCATCTGCTCTGAGGACACGGGAAGGGATTAATATTGTATGATAAAAACAATTTATCATGAAATTTATGAGATGGCTTAAAAAGTATTTCATAAATATTGATTCACTATTTCTTTTGCTATCTCTTCTCGAGAGCTGCCATTTTCTAAATATTTTGTAGTTGGTTTTGTATTTGTTTATAAATCACCCTACTTCAGAAAGAGCTGAGGGTGATGCACATCAAATACAAGAACAATATAGAATAAAACAGAACTAAAACTTATATACAGCACGAGCATCCGTTATGTGCCTTTAACTTGCACAATTCAACGATATGCAGCTGAAGGCCAGCTGGTTGATATTCCACAAGATAAATGCAAGCTTAAAAACTTGTTTTGTCCCAGGTTTTCCAAACACATCCCCCGCTCCCAGCTCTCTGCTTTGATGGTGAGCAAGGTCTACTCCACCCATTGGTTCTGGGATGCTCTTGTGAGATCTTGCAGGGCCATCTGAGTTCCTGTGAGATCTTGTATGAGCATCCCTAGCCTTCTGGAACTCGGACAATGAGTGGGCCTTGCCTGGGAAGCAAGGCAGAGAACTGACAAAAGCTATTTTCACACTGGGAATACCAGCAATACCAGCTGTTGAAAATCAAAGGAAGGAAGAGTGCTCTTGTGCTTTGAGTACCTAGGTCAGGGGTCTGCAACCTTTAAGACAAAAAGAGCCACTTGGACCTGTTTCTGAAGAAAAAAAAACTGGGAGCCGCAAAACTCATCATTATAAAAATAACTTTTTTGTCACTTTTTCATTCTTTCTTTGTTTGACCCCTCAGAATTACTCCTCCTCATAGAAATAAACGTTAAATTAACAAGTTACCTTTTTTTGTCTGTGTGTTCTTCACTCCCCTTCAAAACAGTGACCAGCGTACATGCCCCCTTTCAATGCAGTGACCAGCGTACATGCCCCTTACAATGTAGCGGGCGGGCAGGCAGGAAGGTGATGTTGGGACGGTGCGTGACTAACGCACGCACTGCCCCCATGCGACATCACAGCCAGTACAGCACCCGCCACAGTGGGGAGTGTTGGGGCGCACAATGCGCCTCCTCCCCTCGCTAGTATCCACCCCGGAGCCGCGGCAAAGGTATAAAAGAGCTGCATGCGGCTCCGGAGCTGCAGGTTGCAGACCCCTGACCTAGGTCACATAAAATGTAGGAATTTCTAATGTGGCATTGCAGTAAAGTGATTTTTTTGAGGGGGAGGGGGCATTGATACAGTTTATTGATGGGGCACTGATACAGATTCTTACCAAGGGTGTAAGGGACCCTAGGTGTGTGTCTGCATGTACGTAGTTAGTTGTCCATAAGCTGTGTTAGTTCGTATGGAGAAACATCCACAAGGAAACCATGTTTTCTTATTTAGTTAGCATTTAATGGACAAACATTTGACTGGAAGCTGTGTCTGCACAACAGCTATATTGACTGAAGAGCTTCCTTGAGAAACAAAAAAGAGGTGCCTCAGGAATGCCTTGGTATAGCCAAACCTGAGTGATGAGTTCCAAAACAGAAGGATTTGATAAACTATGACTAGCTCTTCTAGTTGTTCTTAATGACCCAGCAATGTGTAGAATCTAAAATATAGTGGCTTGGGGAATTCATTTCCCCAGGGTATGGTCTGGAGGCACATGGGTTCGTGACCTTGCAGAAGCTTAGCAGGTCTGGTCCTGGTCAGTCTTCTAATGGGAAACCACTAGGGAACCACATGTGAGGTCCATATTGCAAGAAAGGTAATATATACATGCATGCCACTCAAGCGTCCCAATTTTGCTGGGACAGGATTTACAGAAGCTGCCCCGGCTTCTGAAAGTAACTCCCAATGTACTGTTTGGGCTAACACTGCCACTACTGCACCATGGCATCTGCCTGCGTCTCAGGCCCAGACTGCTAGCTTTTCCAGAAGCATGATGATGCACTTCTGGTGCAATGTGGACTCTGACTCTGTGGCTGCCACTTCTGCTCTGCCATGGTTTTTTTCCTGTGACCACAGGCTACAACTCACAGGCAGTGGTGGAGAGAGAGAGGGGGGGGGAGTGAGGGAGGGAGAGAGAGAGAGCTGGTCAGGATAAGGTGGAAGGTGGCAAGCGGGCAAGTGGTGGTGGTGGGTTTCCTCTCGGGAAATGTAAGAAAATAAAAGTATTTAATGAATAAATTCCCTCCAAAGGACATTAATAATGATTCTATTGTCCACTATCAAGTGGATGAGGCCATATTGCGTTTACCACAAGGCACATGCCTAAGCATTGTGGGTTATATCCAATTACATTTTATTCATAGTTGATCCAGGAAAATTAACAGACTGGTACTGACAAGTTCGCAAACTTTCATTACTGGCCTTCAACCATATCTTTAAAAACTACCCAAAAGCCATTGAAGGTCACCTGGTGGAGAAGTTCTTCTGTGTTTCCATGTAAGATTCCACAGGGCCCACAACTGTAGGCAATGCTGTAAGTGGCAAAATAACTGTGGCAGTGAATAGATGTAATTATGTGTAGAACTAGTGACACGCCACATACAATTCTGAAGCTACAACACAATCAGAGTGTCAATTATTTAAGCCATAATTAACATAGCTCTGCATGTCTTTCCAGAGCTCACACAGAACACAGAGCATTGTTAGAGTGGAAGAAAGGGGGGAATAAAATATTAATGGGGGATGGCTTTGTTCTCGGCACAGCGAGATCGAGGTGGTTGTAAAAACTGGATTCCTGCAGTTGCTACAGCTTTAATTAGGAAGGTCGCTATCTTCCTACACTTCCTTGGATTTCTTTAATTTCCACAGAGGAAAACGGCTTCTGAATTTTATTGAACACAGTTGAATTTTGATTTTCAAAAAATCAAAACAGACACATTTCTTGGCATCTGTTAGGAGTACTAGGTGTTATTTGCTCTTTAGAGATAAAGCTGTTTTTTTATAGCTTCTGAAAGAAAGGGAAAAAGGAGGGGGCAAATATATTCGTAGTGGGAAAACCTGCTCTACAGGGATATCATAGTCAGCAGGAACACACACACACACACACACACACACACACAACCATCCTAATTCAACCCAAGCTTAAATCCATTTTAGGTTTAGGAGTTACAATAGATATTGTATATAGTTCTGCAGGGTCGATATAAACTCTGCCTTCAGCTGTTTCTATACTTGATGCAAAAGATATGTAACAATGCATATAAAAACACAATGGCCCTGATCCTACACACTCACTAATACACACACTGTGCTACTGATGCTAAGGTAAAAAAATCTGTAGGATAGAAGCTGTTGGACTTAGTCCTGAAGACAAGTCTTGTTCTTTGGGTGGTCTTGGGCAAGTCAATGGGCTATGATTATAATTATTTATTAGTCACTTTTTTGCCACAGCATCTCAAAGCAGCTTACAATCATTTAAGCAAAAAACGAATACATACAATATATTTAAACCAGCCCAGAACCCCACTACTATGTTAAAACTTCCCACCCATGCAAAAAAGCCACAGATAGTTAAAAGCCAAAGGCCTGATTAAAAAGGAATGTTATTGCCTGGCATCTAAAGATATGTAATTGTTGGAGCCCAGTGATCTTCCGCATGGAGAGCATTCTAGAAGTGGGGAGCCACCACTGAAAAGAACTAAATGGAAGGAAAGTAAACATTAGGGCAGCCCATTCCTCCTATAAGATTGCATCATTCCAGGTACTTTGGACTACAACTCTCATCCGCCCCAGCCAGAATAGATGTGGGTTAGGGATGATGGGAGTTGTAGTCCAAAACATCTAGAGTGCACCAGATTGAATAAGGTAGCGTTCAGACTGAATTCCCAAAGAACTATAATATATAGGTTCTGCATTTCTGTTGGCACAAAAGACTGCAAGAGCTTCTTGCATCGCTGATGCAGTAACATCTTCATTTGCTTTTGGTTTCTCACTCGACACTCTTGGCCAAAGTGTGAAAAGGTAGAGGCAGACCCATCCACACTGCTGCTGCTTTGCTTGACAGGACTGGATAGGGCAGGGCTGGCGGTGAGGTCAAAGTGGTGTGTTTGCCCTGGCAGAACAGTCGCCACCCATCTGGCAGTCCCATCAGTTCAATCATGCAGCCTTGACCTTGCCATTACCTTACTCTGTTCTGGTTCCGTCAAGGTAATCAGCAGAGCACGGGTTTTGGGAGGATGGCTCTACCCCACACTACTACTGGTGTGAAACCAGCCTTCCATGAGTGGAAGATGCCATCTGCATGTACAGGGCACCTTTGAATCTAGTCTTGTGGAAATGGAAACCATGCACCTAGATTCCCTACCTCTCTATGAAATTGAGTGGGGATTTCCATAGTCATGAAGTTCTGAGTTTCCCCACCTCACCAGTGGAGACCAATGAGGCAGACTAGCAGGCAAGGAAATGCAGAATCTTGTGATGTCAGAATGCAGGAGGGAGGCAAATTTATATGCAATGCCTTGTTTGGCTCCCAGCCTCATAATCTGTGATTGTTGTGCCATGGGAACCATATAACTAGCTTGGATGCTGCACCGCTCTCAGCTTGGCAGATTGGCCTCCACTGCCCCCTCAATATTGGGTGGGCTGCACCCCCTGCTAAGGAATATTGAAGGGGCTGATGGCACCTCTGCTCCTTAGAGTTGGCACACCTGACTATTGCTATAAAATAACTTTTTTTCTTTTTTAAAAATATAGATTGAAAATAATTATAACGTGTAATCGGAAACATGGTTTGCAGGAGAACCGCAAAATGTGCAATATTTTTTAAAGGAAAAGCTTTTGCAGGCAGGGGGGGAAATCTACATTAGAAAAAGAAGAGCTTCCAGCTGTATAAAGATTGTGATATCTATTAAAAACAGCCACATTTGAAAAAGAGTTAATCATTTAAATGGGAAAGCAAAGTACAATTAGAACTAAATTGGTCCCTCTCCAGGGATTCATAAAATGAAACATGCAAAATCAGACTTAGGGATAAGAGAAGACAAGTTAGCCCTAATTTGACCATGGATAGCTTAACCACTTCTCTGGCTGTCATTTGCTAATATAGTCATCTATCTAATGATGTGTGTTTTTAGCAATGCTCAGGAGAGTGTACTCTTAATTTATTGACCTTCAGGAAAATGCAATTTAAATTTATTTATTTTTCTCATTTGTAGAATTCAGTTCAATACCATGAATGATGCCCATTCTTTTCTTACTGGTGGATTATTTAATTACTACTTATGTTTGGCTAATGTTCCTAATATCTACTATATATTTTGGAAAGTTATTGTGTGTTCACAATGCATGTAGACACCACTCTAGATATTGTCAGCAAAATTTGCATGATGGGTCCTGAGATCAAGGAGCGGGTTTCATCTATGTTTAGATACAACTGGATGACATTTAGAATCAAGATGGTGGACTGAACCTTTCAGAACTGCATCAATGTGAACCACCAATTTAAATGTTGTTAGGAGACTTCTATCCCCCCCCCACAGAACTACAATTCAGGATCACTGTTCACTTTTTTATTTGTCTCAGATAGCTAGATAGCTAGATAGAGGGGGAACTTTTTCAGCTTAAGGGCCACATTGCCTCTTGGTCAGTGGTCCAGGGGCCACATGTCAGTCATGGGCAGGGCCAGAGGTAGCAGAAGTTAGCAATGTAAGAGTCAGAAGCTTCTATAAGCACACACACTCTACACTGTCAAGCAGGCAAACAAGAAGCATAATTACAGTTCAAGAACCCATTTTAGTCAAGCAAAAGCACTTGAGGTGGGTGTAGAACAGGGCCAGTGAGAGATGTGGCTTGCAGAGGGGCTGTGGCCTGGGAAAATTCCCAGGGGCCAGACAGGGAGACCTGGAGGGCCACATTCTGCCCTTTGGTTGAGCTTATCCACCCAATATGCATGCGTATGTGTGTAATATAATAATATAATATTATTTATGAGCATGTGTAAGTACCCTGAGTCTGCAAGTTGAATTTTAATACTGTTTTCAAAGGTGTTTGAGTGCTTCTCTCCTCAAGACATTTGCATTAAAATTTTCCAGGGCCTCTCCGCTGTTCTCCGCCCCTCCAGCTTTCATCTGTAGCCTCGCTCACTAACCTGCTTTGCTGTAGCATTATTCCCGGATGCACCGCCTCATGTAAATCAGGAAAAACATCTGGAAATCATGTTTCAGCATCAGCGATTCGACAGTACCTTCTGAAGGCAGAATTACCAGGAGCAATGCGAGAGCGTTGGGTGAGACACCATGTCAGTCCTGGGGGGCCAGAACCTGCAATGACTGGCATGGAAACATGACAGGGAACAGGCAGTCCCTGGAGTCAGCAGGTTCCTTTTGTGCTGGCAGGGACCTGGTTTTTAAAAGGGCTTCCAAACCCTCAGTTAGTTTAAACAAACTATTTGTGAACTGAAATGGGTTTCCTCTTGGCTATCAGCTTGGGCATCACTCTCAGAGTGCCAGCAAGCCTCAAAGGTTAAAAGATTCTGGCTGCATTCACATGGCAGTTTATTCCATTTTTCAGCTCAAGTGTTGCATTCCCAGAAGTGGGAAGGGCCGGAAGCAAAAGTGGGTGGAGCAACAGGCATGCCTTGCAATAGAGGTCAGAGGTTTCTGCATACCCACCAACCTCTGCATCCTCCATCAAGGCATGCAAGAGGCATCAACCCAGTTCCAGAACACATCCCAGCCAGGCAAAAACACTTGAGGAGTGCACACAGTAGGGTAGCTGAGGTCTTATTGGACAGGCTGGGATGTCATTGAAGCTTCCTGGTTATAGTAGAATGCAATCCTCACTATCACTGAAGGTTACGCATGCTCATGTTCAAAGAGTGGAAGAGGGCAACTGGGCCCTAAGCCCCACCCAAATGCTCTCACATGCTTTGCCCCCTCAGTCCTCATGTTCAACAGGAAAAGATCTGCAAGGGGCTTCTGCCCTACCGAGGTTTCCCAGTCACACAGAGGACTCTACTGATGATCATGTGAACTTGGATAGAAGCCTCCTTCTGCAGATCTTCCCTGCTTAACCTGGGGATTGCCAGGCTTTTAGCAATGGGGCCGCACCCAGAGGCGAGTTGGGGGGGGGCTTTGCATGTCCACAAACAGGAGCTTGCAGATTTAGGCAAGTACCTGAACATGCCTCAACAGTCTTTCCCCCCTACAAGTCCAGAGCTTGCCTAAATCATCTAAAAACTGAGCCGACCGAAATACTTCAATCAGAGTAAGAGATTTATATGTGAGCACGGATGTAGAGTGGATAGTGTTCTTGCCTTGGGGTGGAGAAACCCAGGTTTCTGAAGCTCATGGGATGAGGTCAGTATCTTTCAGCTTTGCCAACTGTACAGTTTCATAGGTCCAAGATGGATAAAATAAGAGAACCCTATTGATTTTGAGCTCCTGGAAGAGCAGGACACCACAGCCATTTTTATTTATTTAGTATATTTTTATTAAAGATTTCTTGGTTTACAAAAGTATGTGCAATGTCTCTTTTTTTCAAGTTACATTTTCTACAGATCAGTTTCATTTGTTGAGACATTAGTATTGCATTGGGAGAAAGAGGTGGAGGGGGGAATGGTGAGTGGGGTGGGGCTGGGTGGCAATGCTTCTATTCTACTTATTGTATGTGTGGGGTTTTGTGTCAGAGTTGCTTGTGCGGTTTCTCTTTACTATTCGCTTGTATTCCTTTGGTGGTGAGAGAGGTTGGGGTTGGCCTAGGGTGTGGTTGTTTGTTTGTGACTGGCTGTGGTGAACTTTGTTTTCGCGTGTGAGTGGGGTGTGTGTGTCTTTTTGGATCAGGTTAACCAGATTGATTCGAATGCTGATGGCAGGTTCTTGTTGTTGTCTTGTTGGGCTGTGTATGTGATAAAGGGTAACCATATTTGGGTGAAGGCATCTTCTTCTATTTGTCCCCATGTCAGTTTCAGTTTGTTGGTTAGTTTTTCTAGTAAGGCTGTGTCCCATACTATTTGATACCATTGGTACCACAGCCATTTTTGAGAAAACAAAAACATGCAATCACAACATTGCAAGATTAACTCTGACTGCAAAACTTGAATTTCTTGTATACAGAACTCACAAACCTTTTGTTTGTTTTGCGTTGCTTTGCTTTAATTGACACGTTACTACCACTTATGCATTTGTGTGTTTAGAACTGGAATTCTATCATCTTACAGGAGGCCTAAAACACTATTGTGCCTCGCCTTCTGAGCAAACTTAGGCAGAGCTCTCCACAGAGCAGCAGGGCTAATTCAGATGGACACATGAGGTGATTTCACAAGGATGGCCTATGATAAATTCATATGTACTGAGCATTGTGGCCTGTGTTGGGAGCTTGGGAGCCTGCTTCCTGGTGCTTAAGAATTCCACAAATCTGGAGAGGGCCTAATTGAAACCAGTGGAGAATTTACAAGTAAGAAAAGGAGGGGAATTAGGTCCAGGAGAAAACTTATAGTTACACATAGACTGTACTGTCTCCATCTTTGAGAGAAGTTTCAGAAAAGAGATCAAATTTGACAGCAATTATAATTCATGGGATGAACAGCTGAAGGGACATTATGTAGAAATTCCAGTGAGAAAACAAACAGGGGACACAGAACACACTGCCCATTCTCGAACAGCAGAATATAATAGCATTAGTTAGATTAAGTGCAAAACATTATCTCTAATGCTTATTAAAAAATAATGTGGGTGTGGAGAAACTAGTCACATTCATTTGTCTGTGCTACACACTTGGGATGCATGAGAAATAAGAAATGGTGGAGTCCGAACAGCACAAGCTGATTGCCTTCAGCACAAAAAGTCGATACAGTTCGGGGGCAAAGAAGTCTTGCACGAGTGCATTATTTGATTTGATTATTTAATTTCTACACCGCTAAATATATTAAAGCTATCTCTAAGTGGTATACAAAAAACCGAAGCAACCGATAACTTAAACAAATTATTGCAAAAATACAGTTAAGTATAAAAATGCTACATTAATACAAAGTTACACACACACACACACACATTCATCTTCCTTCTGACACACCCTTCCTCTCAGCCTCCGGGTTATCTGAAGCAACAGATAACTTAAACAAATTATTGCAAAAATACAGTTATGTATAAAAATGTTACATTAATACAAAGTTACACACGCACACACACCCTTCCTCTCAGCCTCCGGGTTATCACACAAGTCACAATGCAACTAAAAGTCCAGAATGGTGCACTCATGCAGTAACTCAAGGCAGCACATCTGTGTTGTGCATTGATGTGCCCAAGTCAAATGTGGTAAGAGACTGGGGGGGGGGAGCTCTGGATGGTGAACTCACACTAGAGATGGGCAAATATGTCACTCTTATTCTCTGTGTTTCTCATTTCCCCCCATCTTAAATTTAATTCTCCTGATCTTCACATTAGTTTCTGATTTTTCTAAAAGACAACAAAAATTCTCAGGAAAATTCACCTGCATTTTAGTGCAAATCTCTTCTAATATGCAATTTTCCTAATACAGTATGGGTTTTTTTAAAGCAATTGCCCCCAATATGATGCATTTTTCTATGCTATTTTCACTAATGCACGCACATTTTAACACATTGTAATGCACATCTTGTATGCATCACTTATCTGAAGAACTGCATTGCAAAATTCAAAGGATGGCTGTGTTTCAGTTGGCACAGTGATTCAGAAAGTGTAGATTAGGTAGGTTCTCCTTTAAATGTGATCTGAACCAATTTTCTTCTCAATTCCTATCTTACACAACCATAAACAAATTTTTCTCTGTGTGAATGTAATTGGGGTTTAAGCTTTTAGAAGCTGCCAGGCATATCTACATAGAAACAAGTTTTATTCAAGTTAATGGGAGTTACATCCAAGTACAGTGGTACCTCGGGTTACAAACAGCTCGGGTTACAAACACTTTGGGTTACAGACTTTGCTAACCCGAAAGTAGTACCTCGGGTTAAGAACTTTACCTCAGGATGAGAACAGAAATCACGCGCTGGCGGCGCAGCAGCAGCAGGAGGCCCCATTAGTTAAAGTGGTACCTCAGGTTAAGAATGGTTTCAGGTTAAGAACGGACCTCCAGAACGAATTAAGTTCGCAACCAGAGGAACCACTGTAGATGTGTGTGTGTGTGTGTGTGTGTGTGTGTGTGTGTGTGTGTATATATATATATATATATATATATATATATATACACTGTAGATATATATATAATTTTATGAGTCAAAACATCAGACTCGTACTCTTAGTTCGACTGAGAATGATCTCTTTACAAGGTGCATACAGATAGCCGTCGGATGCCCATCAAACAGTATGCTGTAGATGAATGCTTGGGGTACCTATTACTGAGATGTTTTGTCTGCTAGCATCTTTGGTGTTGCTGTTTATGATAATGGGTTTTCTTTTCTGTTTCCCCACCAAGGGAGCTGTCAGGCTGACTCCTCTCTTTTGTCAGGGCTAGAAACTTTTCAGTCCTACTTCCTTCCACTGCTGTTCACTCTTACATCTGCTTGATGTTTGTTTTTCACTGCCCATTAACCAGCACACAACAGGAGAAGTCAATAGCAGAGGAGGCACGAGAAGTCAATACTCCTTCAACAGCTATCATTGTGGTGCTACCTGAACCACCTCATAGCCTAAGTAAATGTATTTTAAAAAGCGGGGTGGAGCAATGAGAAATTCAGGTGTCAAGAATGTGGTAAAGTCAGGTCACTGGAGAGAGTCTAAAATCAGCACCCATTGACACCATCTACTTCCAGTGACTGTGACTAACAATGGGTGCATTCACACATGCAAATATTGCATTAGTTTTCCTGATTATATTGCTAGCACTTCTGTCCCATTTGCCAATGTTTCATATTACAGTACCTGTTGCATTACGGAATGGTGGCTTTTTGACTCATATACCAGCATGTCGCTCTAACAATGACACAACAATGAACATCACCGGATAACATTGCTACTCCCCCCACTCTTTCTGAACATGTGTGCTTCTGCTCCCCCATGGAAATGTCAGGAAAGAACAGTATGCCAGCATACAACCCAGCCAGATGGGCGGGCTGTACGTAATAAAATTATTATTATTATTAACCCCAAATTTTGTCAAATCAATATTTTCTAGGATTGAATAAAGCAGAAATGAGCACTAAACATTCACTATATTCCATTAGTTTTCAAATGTTAGTTTACATTGTGCGAAAGCTCAAATACAATGCATAAATTAATAGTTAAGGAAATGTCAGAGAGCTGGAATAAACTGCCATGTGAATGCAGCCAAAGACTAATGAGCATGGATAAAGGAGACCCCCTTTATCCCCCAATATCTTGCATTACCCAGTAATGGCAGCTTAGCGCACAGAAGATCCCAGCTTTAGGCAGGTTTAGCAAAGACTCCTGCCAAAAACAGCTGGAGAGCTGTTGATGGTGTAGACCAGGCTTTAGGCAGACCTTGGTCCTCCAGATGTTTTTGGCCTACAACTCCCATGATCCCTAGCTAGCAGGACCAGTGGTCAGGGATGATGTTCCTATGTTGTTGTCTCAAAACATCTGGAGGGCCGAGGTTGAGGAAGCCTGGTGTAGACAATACTGAGCTAGTTCATCCAATGCAATATAAGGCAACTTTCTCTCTTCCTTTTATTATTACATTTATACCCTGCCTTTTGTCCAAGTAACTCAGTGGAGTATACAGGCTGATCCCTTTGCCCTATTTTATCCTCACAACAACTGCGGTTAGTCTAGGCTAAAAGATGCTGACTGCCTCATATCCCTCATATCTAAAGCATACCTTTGCAATGGATTGCTTTTGTTTTATTGCATATATGAATACAGTGGACAATACTGGTCTTCGGGTGGCTTATAATATCTTTTGGTTGATTCAGAAGCTCGACTACATATCCTGTCTTCTGATTCCTTGGATGCTGATTCTCTCTCTCTCTCTCTCTCTCTCTCTCTCTCTCTCTCTCTCTCCTTCTCTCTCTCACCATGCCTGCTATGCTTACCTGTACTGGGCTGCACCTTAGTTGTAATGGGTGGGTGAAAGAGTTGGGGGGCGTAATTTGGCATGCTGGTTCTGTGTAACATATTACGAGCGGTAAGTTGTATGGATCATATCACAAATACCTAATAAAAATAATTCAGAATCAGGACTGTGATTATCTCCGCACCTGTACTAGAAATCAGAAACAATTGGAGCATTCATTCTCCTTTAATGGTGTGCGTGTGTTGTAAGAAGTGTTGGCCTATTTTCAGCAACAATTATGAGAGCAGCACAACATCCCGTCTGACATTCCCTCCTCGCCTCTCCTCCCAAGTCTCTCTGGGCCTCACCATTTCACACAGGCTTGCTTTAGGCATTTATTAAATATGCACCTTCCAGTAGGCTTTAAAAATACCAACTAATCTCATCAGAGGCTGGAGACCTCCAGATATGTAAATCCACATCTGTTCTTCTTCAAAGGGAGGAAGAGAGGGGAGGAAAGAGAGAGAGGGGAAAAAGAGATTCTCCTGGATTACTCGAGGAGAAATGCATCCCACCCGGATGTAGCCACTGAACCAGAACTCCCATGGCAAATGTGCCACCTCAAACTCACCAAGATCCAACGACAATGAAATTACACTTAATGTAATTCACTGTTCGCTTTAAGAACCAATTAAGTAAAAGGCAGCTCAGCACATGCCTAAGGCTGTTAGCTCCAACAGGGGGTGGTGGAGTGAGTGGAAGGGGGGAAAAGGCAGAATTCTCTTTTTTTAAAGGGTTATGTTACTATTAACATACGGAGGAACTGTAGGTGGTTGCTCCATCACAGTGTGGCAAACTAGCATGATCTGTTAACAAGCAACCATACCCACTCCTCCTCCTCCTCTCTTTATTAGTGCAATGTAGATATTAGCTGATGAGAATAGATAGCAATAGAAGTAGCTATCAGAGCAGTATTTTTTAATCATTTCCCTTTCATTTTTTTAAAAAAGTTTCTTTTAGGAATATAGGACCATAGGAAACTGGCTATGTCAGATCATGGGTCCATCTAGTTCAGCATTGTTCACACATACTGCCAGTAGCTCTCTGGGGTTTTCAGACAGAGGTCTCTCCTAGACATAAGAACATAAGAAGAACCTGCTGGATGGCCCATCTAGAGCAGCATCCTGTTCTCACAGTGGCCAACCAGATGCCCGTGAGAGACCTGCAAGCAGCATTCAAGCACAAGTGCCCTCTTCCCTCCTGTGGTTTCCAGCAACTGGCACCCAGAAGCATTTTTGTTTCTGCCTCTGAAGGTAGAGCAAAATCATAATGGCTGCACAAAAAGATGTGAATATTAGGGGGAGATTGGTATAGAAATGCATATTTTGGTGAACATATCACATAAAATGCATGATATTTCAGAGTATTTCTTGCAAAAAAAGGAGTCCACATCTGGCAAAATGGCATACAAAAATATGTATATATTGGAAGAAATTTGTACCAAAACTGATGGATTTTCATGAGGACTTTTTTTAAAAAAGAAAAGAATCTCAAAGTGATGCAGAATCTGGAGGCCTAAACTTAACACGGCAACAACGAGAAACTGAGAAAAACTGAAACTGACATATTTGTCCATCTGCAGCAGAATCAAAAAAGAAAAGAAAAGAAAAGAAAGAAAGAAAAAGAAGAAATCTTGGATGTGATGGATTATGCTATATAATACTATAGAGATATAGATATAGATATCCAACATTGGTCATACACACACAGAGTAAAAGCAGTGAAAACAATGGAATTAAGTAACTTAAGTCCATTAATTTCAGTGGGTCTACTCCAAGTATGACTTGATATCACCCTTAATCTCACAAAGAAGATCCTGGTTTGCTCTTGAAAAGTCAACACCGCCTACCAAAGCAGCGCTAGATCTCCCACTGCAAACAAACCACATGGAAAGAGAAAGGAAAGATGAAACAAGTGACCCTTGTGAATGGACTCTAAAGCTTTTAATTAACACCCTCTGAAAAGCATGGTGTTTCTCCCCACCAACTAATAAGAAGCAAGAGTGTGGGGTCTTTGTTGGTGCTCAACTCTTGCCTGCACTCTAAGAAACTGAGAAAAGACTAATCAGGGTTGTTTTAAAGCCATTTTCTACTTGCTGGGTTTCAATCTCTCATTAATTCACTCTTAGCTCACATCATTGTTTAGGAGTGTTTGAAAATCACCAAAGAAACAAGGATTTCCCTTCATCCTGCCCATCAAAGGTAATGCTCTTGAAGATGATACCATGCTGAAGCAAGGATCTGAGAGACAAGGCCAGGAGGTGTGGCTCAGCTCAATTTCCCCCTTTGGCCTCTGGTAAGGGCCAGGGCTGGTGTTTTGTACCTGATGAAAGGTAGATGGGAGAGTTCCTGTTGAGGACCATAGCTGATCAAAGTTCCTTATGTTAATTACTTTAAACCAGTCATTCCAGGAACTAGGCTCTTCTTGAAGCTTCCCAGAGGTCCAGTGCAGGTAAACAACAACAGCAACAAAGGATGTATATCCACGGTCTAAACCTGATGGTTAATGAAAGCTCCCGTATATGAGACCAAGCAACACCAGGGCCACTTAATGTCCTTGTTCAGAATAACACCTTCATATGCATCACTGGATGACATATAGCATTTGATAACTTTCAGCTGAACTTGTTTACAGACCATGTATCCTGCTTTCTAGATGACAGCCTTCTCTCCTAAGGGCCTTCAGAGGACAATCCTCTACTTGAAGGTGCCCTCTACTTGAATAACACCCTACAAATGGAGATCAGAGGCCTTGAAATTGCCTATCAACAGTTAGCAACTGGACTGCACACAGAGCAGGATACATGCAGGTCACCTGATCACAGCCTTCCCAACTCAGTAAAGATGGATTGCCTTACCGTTAAACTTATTTCTAGATGTGTGTATGTGCAGATCAATCAGCATGGGCACATTTGGTCCATGTTCTATTCCTTTCTTCTTTTCTTTTCTTTCTTATTGTGTAAGTGGCCATCTTATACAGAGTACAATGCAATGCTCAAGTTATAAACTCTCACATTATTAAGGCTGGAAAAGACTCTTGCCTGAAGTCCTGAAGCCCTATGTAGTTCAGTGTTATCCACCCCTTGGTTCTCATCAGTTTTATCCAAGTCATGCCCTCCTATAGCCTTCTATAAAAGTAGCTAAGGGGGTTGGCATAAGAGGTAAATGAGTTAAGCCATAAGAACAGTCACCCATCCAGTAATCTAAGCATTGACACGGCTAGCCAGCTGCAGTCCTGGATGTGGTTCTGATTGGCCTCATTCATCTTTTACTGATGTCTCACTGGGCACGTACAGGAGAGAGTAACACAGTCATGAAACTATGGGTGAAAGAAAGCTTCATTTACAAGCTTTTCACCACCATGTCTCAAACACAAATGTTCTTCCTCAGAGAGAAGAATGCATTGTACAAAAGAAGATTTTGATATTCTGACTGAATCTTGTCTTTTCCAGTTTACTCCTGAGTAAATGGACTTTTCCTGAAGCTTTACGCTTGTGGCTGAATTTTCCTCATCTAATCACACTACAATTGTTTGCAATAAGTCATTGGTAATGTAGAGTGATCTAGAGGAGACTGAATCCAATCCAAATATTGATGTCTTCATTTATATGTTGAGTGGTTTCCTTTTGAGGAAGAACATTTATGTTTGAAATACAATGAGAATCTTGGAAATCAGCTTGTTAATAAATTTTTCTTGGCTCCAGCTTGTTTTACTTTCTAAATGTCTTGTTTTGCAGAGTGGCTGTCTATCCCATGGTGGACATAAAAGTGTCTATGTATCAGGGTAGCCAAACCAATCACAAAAGCTTTTATTTGTGTTCCTGGCCAGGTGCCTCAGACCCTGAGCTCTCATTTTCAAAACAGAAATTATTCCTGTGAAGTTAGAGTGAGTGTGGTGTGTCCACCTTGCATATTTTTCGTGATATTAAGGAGTGTTCCATGTTGTTATTAGACAGCAACAGCATCGGTGTGTGGGGGTGTGCAATCAGTATTGTGTGATCTCCACAATCAAGACCAGCAAGACATGGTAAGCATAAGGTTGTTGTTGGGTGGTTGTCTCTCAGATTTTGTGTTATGCCATATCCCTATGGCATCCATTTTGTGTTACACCATGATGACAGCCATTTTGTGGCTGGCACCCACAGCTCCCTCATAATTCAAAATGTGCCCACTGGTCCAAAAAGGGAGTTGCCCCTGATATAAACTCTTACCAGTCTTCTCCCTCCCTTCTGTGGCCTTTACAGGGGCTGGATTGCATCACTCTGCCAAACTTTCTTATTTCTTCTTCTTATCCAGGTCATGCACTGTGCACAGGTATTGGTTTCTTGATTTATTTACAATGGACATTTCTACCCCACATTTCCAAAATCATGCCCAAGGTGGCTAACAACAACCATGCAATATTGCAATAAAATTGCTGTGGAAACAACAATTTGCATAGCACAAGTGGAGGAGATGAAACCAGTGGCCAGTGGGAACAACCGTAATGTGAGAAATTATGAGGCAGAATAAGTCAGTCAACCTTGAAGGTTGAAAGCCAGACTGAAAAACAAGGCCTCTTCTACCTGGTAGAAGGCTAACCATGAGAGTCTAGGAACATAAGAAGCTGCCTTATACTGAATTAGACAATTTGGTCTATCTAGCTCAGTAATATCAACAATGACCAACAGTAGCTCTCTGGGGTCTCAGGCAGGAGACATTCTCAGCCCTACCTAGAGATGCTGAGAATTTAATTTGAGACCTTTTGCATGCAAAGCAAGCGCTCTACCGCTTGAGCCACAACTCATCACCATTGGGTTTCCTTGGGCAAAACTACTCTATCCTCCCACTAAACATGCCTGTTGACACAATAACCAGACACACTTCAGATGTTGGCAGCATTAAGAGGTCTACTGGAGAAGAGGACATCTCCCTCAGATCTGCATGCCTGCTACCCATTTCTAAGTCCAGTGCCCTGTTGCTTTTGTGCTTGTACTTTTCAGCCACAAATATGTTCAGGAGAACATCTGACTGCTGCAACCAGAGTCAGCAGGAGTAAAAATGGAAATGGGCAATGTATTCCCTTCCCTCTTCATCTCATAGCAGGCTTCACAGTTCTTGGAGCTGTGTATTGCACACCTTTTGAAAGAATGTTACTATAGCATCCCTGTGCCTCTCCATCCAAGCTTCCCAATACTGATGTCTGCCACACTTCCATTCAGCTCTGCAAGGAGCTGCAGAGATTGGTCTTTTGCAGCCTTTGACTGACCCATCAAGATTCTTTTCCATTGGAAGACCTTCAACGCTGGCAGTTCTCGAGGGAGCCATTCATAAGCAAGACCCAGTTCCTGTATATTGCCAATAAAATGAACAAAACAAAAACAATGGTTTGGTTGCAAATGGGGAACTGGGATTCAGCCAAGAAAAACCATGGCTTTTAGCCCAGCATCACAAGAATAAAATAAAAATTCTTTCAAGATGCAGAGAGCTTTTCTTTTCTCATTCAATTTTCTCTGTGCTCCTTTAGATTTTATAGGCCTTTCCCAATATAAAGATTGCCTACTGACTTTTGCCCACTTTAATAAAGTGTAAAAAGCTCGGTTCAAAGGGATTGTGTGAAAATGAACACTTGGGGCTTGAAAACCGAAGAAGGGCTTGCTAATGGTTGAACTACTGAAATACATACTGTAGATTCAGCCAATTTTCTTGTATGCTCTTTTTGTTCAGAAACTCATTTGGAAGCTGTTTGCAGTCAAGTTCCACCAGGACATTTTAAAAGTATTTATTTTGTAGCTCTGCTTGAGATGAACATGGCAAGGTTGCTGAGCTGTTGGGGAATATTAAAGAAGCACGGTGCTTTGCCAGGTCAGGGTGCTGTGAGCCATCCACTTTCTATAAAGAAATAATTTATTATTATTGATAGATTGCATTTCCATCTCTACAAGGAGCTCATGGTGGCACATGTGCTTCTCCTCCCCCTCATTTAATCCCCACAATAACAATGTTGTGACGTAGGTCAGTCTGAGAGGCGGTGACTGGCCCAAGGTCACTGGGTGAGTTTCATGGTCAAATGGGGATTTGAAACCTGGTCTCTCGGTTCTAGTCTGGCACTCTAACCACTATGCCACACTGGCACCAATGTGGTTGATGCCCTGTTCTGTAATATACTTAGGTTAATTATTAATTTTGTCTCGCTCAGCCACATAATATTATGAACCATGAGGTTTGTAGGGCTATTTATTTACTAAGCTTATTTATTTTTTATTAAACCTTTATCACACACATCTTACCAAAGGAAGACTATTCCACTATAGTCCCAGAAGTGGCTTTCATGAAATGCAAAATAACAGGTATAATGCAGAAACAAATAAAGAAATGTTCTAGAAATGGAATAAACTGCCATGTGAACGCAGCCCTGGACTTTGACACCTGAGATGTGCATTTTCAGGTTTTCTGGACCCACCTGTGATTGCAATATGTTGTAAAAGTTTTTCATTTTTCATTTAAAGTTGCTCTAACTCACCCTGGGACTTGCTTGAAGGCTGGGTGATGAATTTAATGATGATGATTTCTTTTGTCACACTCAACCATTAATGGAAAAGGTGTATCATAGCCATGAGGATTGGACAACATCAAATATAGGTGGAAGCGGGGATGTATGTAAGATTTAGTGACTAAAACACAGTACTTTTTTTTTTTGAATGAAGCTTTCAGATCTCCAGTACCTTTTTGGTGCATTTCAATGTCCCTTAGTATTGCTTCAGTATTGCTGAGACGGTGAACACTAAGATCAAGGCCCTTGGCTAATTAAAAGATGGGCAGCAGCTTGCCCTTAATGAGATTTGGCTTCAGCCAAACGAAGCTCTCCTGGTATGTGGTGGTGTAAGGCTGTCAAGAGAAGCAGACCTCCCCTTAGATGAAGGGAGCCTGTCCCGATTAAGTCGAAGTAAATCTTTTTTATTTATTTTTAAGTAATCCTCTCTCTAAAGGAATGAGCTTCTTCTTTTTTTTTACAATGGTGTCCCTGAGTGTACACAGGGGGTCCTTGAGAGCTTTGTAGACAAGAAGGCATAATTCACTTGAACTGGGATCTTGAAAAGGGGGGGACCCACACAAACCCAAGCAATACAGCTTGGCAATGCAACTTTTGTTAAACTGGGCTGTGTGTAAGTTTTAGTGCTCACAGTTCCTAAGAGATGCATGAACGTTCTTCCCCCAGAAATGTTACTAATCTTAGTGAACATTTCTTAGCTGTCCTTAAAATCCCAGCTGAGTTCAGCTGAGCAGGACCACCATATTCCACCTCTCCTTTCAGTAGCAGCTGTGAAGGAACTTGGATTTATTCAGATTTATTATTATTTATTGATTTGATTTATTTCTATTTATTTTCACTGCCATCAAAATGCTTACAGGGGAAGTCTAAAGTGTTGCTTTAGCCAACATTTGGTAGGGACTTGAGACTATAGGTTGGACTCATCATGGAGGAGGAACCAGACTGTGTAATGATCCCAGTGACATTGTTGGGGATGAAATGGTGCTGAATTAGTATAACATGAGCTAATCACCAGGTTTGGGGATAATAGTCTAAACCCATAAAGGCCACTCTGTTAGGGCAAATGGAACACTCTCCCACCAACCTCAGTGTACTCACAGTCATAACCCATCTGCCTGCTTTCTTGTTTAAAGCTAGTTGGTAATTGTCCTTGTCACTGGCTCTGGCTCCACCTGCTGTTGGCCTCCACCCTACCAGTTCCATTGGAAACCAGCCACCACTGATCCAATTCCAAGCCCTACTATATGAGCTGGCCTCACAACTGGTCCTCACCTGCCCCCTTCCATTTAAGTGTTTAGTCAATACATTCCAGCTGTAATAAAATAATGCAAATTGGGATCTTGAATGCTTAAGGTCTCAGCATAATCCACAGCCATATTTCTGCTTGTGTGATTGCCTAATTAAAATATCCATTAAAATGGAATGAATAGAGAAGTCTAAATGTATTCTATTAGAATTTGTTTCTCTCTCTCCCAGGGGAAGAAAAATGAATCTCCCTAACTTTTGACCAAACAATGGCCACATTCACACCATACATTTAAAACACTATGGTGCAGCTTTATAAGTCTTGGTTCCCCACCAAGAAATATAATTTGTTAAAGAAGGTGAGAGTAGTTAGAAGACCCCCATTTCCTTCATAGAACTACAGTTCTCAGGTGCTTTAAGAATCAATTCGTCTTCAGAGGAAGGCTATATTCCTTTGAAAATATATAGGATTGTCAAGTTTCATGTTCCTTTCCACCATTTACATGCAATATCCATTTTCATTAATTTTTATCTTGGTTTGGATCTTAGTTGATTTATTGGTGTGATATACGTTGCTTACTGAGAATGTTTCTTAGGCCCTGTCTGCACCATACACTTAAAGCAGTACCATACTGCTTTAAACAGTCATGGCTTCCTCCAAAGAATCCTGGGAACTATAGTTTGTTAAGGATGCTGGGAGTTATTAGGCGATCTCTATTCCCCTCACAGAGCTACAATTTTGAGAGTTCCCCGTAATAAGAGATTGGTTGTTAAACCACTCTGAGAATTGTAGCCCTGTGAGGGGGAGTAGGGGCCTCCAAACAACTTTCAGCACCCTTAACAAAAAACAGCTCCCATAATTCTTTGGGGGAGGTCACGACTGTTTAAAGTAGTATAATCATTTTTTAAACAGACAGTGTGAATGTGGCCTCAGTGTCAATGGCTATGCCGAATTTTCACACAGTACTGAAGTGTAAAGTACATCAAGCAACTGGTGGGAGCTTTTTTTGTCCTAAAAAATAAGAAAAAGATTGAGTTTGGGGAAGAAGCAAGCCCAAAAGCCAAAGTCATTATTTTTACATGGAATGTTTCGCAGCAAACACAAACAACGGGGGGTCCTGACTGAACTTCTCCGCTCCCCTGCCGTTTGTGTGCATGATAGTTTGGCAATTACACAGCTTTGGTTGAAACAGTCAGTTAGGCAGGGAAGTTCACACATACCATGGGGAATGGGGGGGAGGGGGAGCAGGAGGTTGGGACATCGCTTGTCAACAAGGAGAAGAACATGTCCTCATCTGCATGAATTTAAGAAATAATCCAGGCTTGGCTTCTCCATTAATGCTTTTGCGAGAAAGTGTTTTTTTGCTTAAAGACAGAAAGAAAACTACCCAACTTTGTTCTTTGTGTCTCAAAATCAAGGGGCTTGCAAGTTAAGGTATAAGGACACTGCAAATAAGGGTTCTATAGCGAAGAGAATCTGCGGGAGTTTGCGGCTAATGAGACTTGGTGATGGCTTTGGACAGCATGCATGCTTAGGCAATGCATGTGCAGGCACTCGAAGAGGCTTCCTGACACACACTGTCATACATCTATAAAAGGGTGCATTCTGTTAATCAATAATATTTGTTTTTAAATTCATTTGTTTCCTTAATACAGATCTCAAAATTATCGTTTCTCCCCTTGCAACACAGAAATCCCTAGAGACAGAACAGGCTGTTGATTGCTTATTGATGTTGCTAATTAGAACTAGTAAACTGGGGAGAACGGAGGGCTGGTTGTTTTTTGTTTGGTCAAGGAAGCCATTCAAGCACAGCTCTACACTCCTGTTCTCTCTCATATCCGGGTGTACTGCCTTAACTGTATGTCAGTGACTTCATGTGGCAGTTCAAGAGCTCAAGTCCAGATTCCTGGCAGCACAGAAGAAAGGAGACAAAAGTTAATTAAATTGTTCTTCAGTAAGTATGGCCTAGTTCTCAGTAAAGTGGCAAGCCAGTGTTATCTCTGCAGTAGCCATGAGTGGTCAGTGTGGGGGTATCGCAGAGCTGCCCTCCTGACAGGCACAGCTGCCACTTACATGGCCTGAATGGGGTGGACAGGGCAGGGGGGTGTCACAGCCAGCTACCTGAATTTCCTTGCAGCTGTGTTTTTAGAACTCACTTTCCAGTTTCTGAGCAGTCTCCAAAGGAAGCCCCATACACAATGCACTGCAGTAGTCAATCTTTGATCAGGGGTTGGCCTCAAAAACAAAAGGGGACAGCCATGTGGCTCCAAATGAGTTTTATTCTATTCCAAAGAATTCCAAGGAACCACAACACTATATAGCCCTATATCCATTGTTTTTTGGTAGTTTGTTAGCTAGTCAGATAAATAAACCAAGCTCCATTAGGAGGGGTAACAGACTAAACAAAAACATTAAAAGCCAGAGCAATTGCAAAATCTTCCCCTTCCTTCCCTGACAAGATGGGGGCTTAAACCGCAACCTCAATGCGGCGAGTCAATCTTAAATTACCGGAGAGACAGAGAGAGGGAGCATTAAGGTCACTGGGGAGGCCATAAGCTTCATCACTTATAGAGATGGGTAATTAGAGAGTGTGATGGTGATGCCAGGCCCCTTTTTTGAGCCAACTGCAGTTTACAGAGCTGCTCCCGCTTACAAACATCCCAGAATCAAATGCATACATTTTAATAACAGGAAATAAATATGCACTGAGGGAGTTATTATTCCATTAATGTTCAAACAATGCCAGTGACTTGCCAATAAGGACCTCATCTGAGTCATTTTAATTATAAAAGGGAAGGGCAGGATAGCAGGGGATCAGGTCTACTTCAGAGTTGCATTGCCACATACATTGGAATGTATCTCTCTTGGAGACTACAGCTAAGTCTGCCACAAGGGGAAGGCAACTGAGTTGCAACATAACCCCCACTCCCCCCCCCCCCCCGCAATAGGATGCAATGCAATGCAATGCAATAAAAAATAAAATAACTGGTTATGCAACAAACCACTCTTGGTTGCAACTGAATTCCCTCTGCATAAAGCTGAATGTATGTCAGGAAATGTACTTTATTCCATAGACTCACAACTCAAATACCTGAGCTGGTTAGAGCAAGGTGCTGACAATGCTAAGGTTGCAGGTTTGATCTCCATAAGAGGCAGCTGCATATTCCTGCATTGCAGGGAGTTGGACAAGATCAGGCTTCCTCAAACTCGGCCCTCCAAATGTTTTTGGCCTACAACTCCCATGATCCCTAGTTAGCAGGACCAGTTGTCAGGGATGATGGGAATTGTACTCAAAACATCTGGAGGGCCAAGGTTGAGGAAGCCTGGACTAGATGATCCTCAGGGTCCCTTCCAACTCTATGATTCTATCAATCTATCCATCTATCTACCACCTCCTTTACAGGCCACCTTGCGTGTTCACATCAGAAGAGAGGGTCCTATTGGTTTCTCCACCACTCTCAGAATCTTTGCCTACCTGGAATGCATCTTTGAGTTCTGGTCATGTCTCTTGCTTGTCTGGATAGATGTTAGAGGAGGGTGTGTGAGTATGTGCAGAAACTACCCTACTGGAGAAAGGCAAAAATGGTACCTTTGTACCTTTTGGCACCTCCCATTACCAACATGTTGCCCTCAGAAAGTTGTACATAAGGGAATGCAGTGCTTGGGCTAAAAAGGGTTGCCCACCCCCTTCCAAAGATCCTATCAATATGTAGCTGTCACCGCCATCTTGAACTCTCTCCTCCCTCTCTATCTAATAGAAGAATGGCAAATAAAATAAAAACCCGTTCCTCATCAATTATAATATAAAGCACTTGACATTTTTTTAAAAATTAAAATAAAATAAAATAAAATATGATGTTCCCAAGAAACAGAAAAGCAAAAAACACACTGCCTGGCCAACATCATATGCCAGCAAGGGATGACCTTTTCTGATTGAAAACCTGATTAAAATGGCTTAAAGAAATCATTATTGGGGAGAAACATATTGAAAAGATCTCCCTGAACGGGAAAGCTTCAAAGGATTGGGGAGGATAACTAATGTTCTCAAAACTGGGGTGGGGGGAGCAGCCCGGTCTTTGTGTTTTGTTCTCTGCATCACACTTCTCAAGCGCTGACCCCTCGTGCTCTGAATCTGCCGGGTTCTAAAGCTCTAAACTCTGAGCACACAATGCCCTTGAGTGGGGGTTGAGGGAGTCATTCATCTGTGTTGTCTGTCTCTGCATACATCTGCTTCCCTTCTTCACTGCAGACTGATATGGTGAAAACAATATGGTGAGAGCTACTTCACATTCTCTGGCTTATTAGAACAGGAACAGCATAATCTCACCACCACTGCAACTCTGAGTGGGTACTGCTTTCTAAATAATACTTAGGGATCCAGAAGGCATATGAATCAACGTAGAAGGATCTATCTATCTATCTATCTATCTATCTATCTATCTATCTATCTATGCAGTTTACAATATAAAAGCAAAAAAATTCCATTAAAACCAAAATACAGTTTAAAACCAACAAATCAGTCAAATAAAACCATGTAAAAATACATAAAAGAAAATTTCAGGGGATTACCAAACGTGAAACAAGGTCCAATCTTATGGGTCAGGGAAAACCTGCTCAAAAAGATGTCTTCATAAGAGGTAGAGAGTTTGATAACATAAAGGAAATGTATTAAAAATGCTTGCTTGTTGTTCCTTGTAAAACTAAGGTACAGCCATAGCATGTTCATAAATGTCAGCATGACTCTTATGGATCCCACTGAGGCAAGCAACAGCTTCCCAAGGCATCACTATTAACTTTAAGTCATTTATTTGGAAATGTGAGCTTTTCCTTCCTTTATTGAACAAGATTTATATACAGCTTAATTTTAAAAATTGCAAGCCATTTACCTAGAATAATTTAACATATTCTTAAGGAAACATTAAATATATGTGACCCTCAGAAGATCACCCAGAGGGATATGTGGCCATCAAACTGCAAATGTCTCCCCACCCATGACCTGCGACCTCTGCTCTTCACCAAGGATATGAGCATGTGGCTCCTTGGCCAAGCACTCAAGTTTCCACAGATCTCTCCCGCTTCCTCCGTTGTCCCTGTTTTCTGCCTGGTTCTTGCTGACAGCCTTCCTCTCCTCTCCTCTCCTCTCCTCTCCTTCCTGCTCCTCTCCAGTTTGCCATAAGGGTGACCAGATATCCTACTGTAAGAGAGGAGAGTCCCCCATTTAATCTAGTCCAGCATTCTGTTCTTGCTGTGGACAACCAAATGCCCATGGCAAGCCCATAAAGCAGAAACTGAGCACAACAGTGCTCTCCCCACTTGCGGTTCTCAATAACTTGTATTCAGAAACATAGTGTCTCTGACAGGGGACTTCGTGGCTAGGAGTCACTGAGAGCCATTATCGTCCATGGCAATCAGTGCATGTGTTTTATTTTTAACGAATAAATAAAAGAACTCCATCTTGTCATTTCCATGTTCTTTCCCCATAAATGAGCCGACTTTTTAAAGAAGTCTATGATAACATGTTTGTGTGTGTGTGTGTGTGATATTTCATTTTTTAAAAAGCAAGTTTAGAAATTTCCATGCTAACTGGTAACACTCTGCTCGAAATGGCAGGTGGCGTTGAATAGTTTAAACCTCCCATTTTCAGCTTCAATATCTGACATGGACTCATGTATGGCACAGCGACAGGATCAGTTTGAGCAAATCCCTCCTTCGCTCAAAGACACATTGTCTTATCAGTGGAGAGTGAAAGTGCAGTTGGAGTATAACGCAAGCCCATTTCTCGCAAGCTCAGAGCTTAAGCACTTTGTTATTGGTTATTATGGCTGGAGTCCCAGAGATAAACCTACAACTACTGTACCCCAGTTAAGGGCAAGTAAGCAAAATCCCTGACAAAAGTCTGTTGTAAAATGATGAATAAGCCTCCTAAATTGCCATAAGGCGCAAGTGACAATGGAATCGCATTTGTCAGACATGCATTGTAACCCTAAGGTTATCGTACTGGGCCAGCAGATACAGAAGGAGTATTTAACATTATCACCCCTAATCATTTTTCCTACCGGCTAAAAAACTCTACTGGGAGCACTACCACTTAGAGGTAGATGTGTGTTCCACTAGATGTTGTAGAAAGCATTTGGAGAAGGGAAAAGAAAACTATATCAAAGACCGCTGTACTCATACTCACACAATATATGAGAAGTGAGATTATGTGTGTGTGTGTGTGTGTGTGTGTGTGTGACACATGTATCACACACAAACTTACTTAACCATGTCCCAAAAGGCCTGGAGTTTTAAATAATAAAATACTGCAGATTACTACTTTATTGGTTTTTTAAAAAAGCTTATGAAAAATTATCTCTTGCCCTGTGGGAAGACATTTTATCTGAAATTATAGCAACTCCAAAAGAGCACTCTGATATCAAATTTAGAACTTAAAGCAGCTTTCCGTAACATTTGCTCTCAAGAAAAAATAAAATAGGCCACACTATATTATTCCTATGGCAAATGAAATCATAAAGTGCAACTCTCCCTTTGGAAAGGAAGACATTTTATCTTCCTTAAGTCTTCTTCTCTTGTAGGTCAAATAAAGCTGGTTCACCTGGCATAACCTCAAAGTCTGTCTTTTTCAGTTCTCCCTGTTTATCATTTCCTCCCCAATTTTAGATTTATTTCTCCACCTTTCTGCAATTTGCAAATAATTTTTTCTTAAAAATTATCACAAAAGTGTGTCAGCATTTTTGTGCAAATTTATCCTAATAAGCACTTATTTTTTTGCAAGGCAGTTTTCCTTCATACAATGCATTTTTTGCATGTTATCTTCTGTGTGTACATCTGTACATACATGTTAGGTAGCATCTGTATGTACATGTTAGGCTGGCATGTGCATTTCTATACACATTACTGGAGTGAGGAAACATTACATGGCTGGAGAACTATATTGCAAAATTAGAACAAGTGAAAATTCTGAAGGATGGCTGTTTTATGGTTTGTGCATTTTTTGGGAACATGCAAATTTGGTAGCTTCGCCTTTAATTGTGAACTGATTCAAATCCCCGCCCCCTAGCAGTACCCCACTATTTTCCATATAAACGGTGACTCCCTTAGGGCCTCCCTTACACACACACACACACACACACACACACACACACACAGTTTGCTGCAGGACCATTTTCTGGGTTTACTATTCAATAGTTTGTTTTCCTCTCATTTCAGAGGCCAGAAGCTGTCTACTGAAATTTGGCCCTCCAGATGTTTTTGGCCTACAACTCCCATGATCCCTATCTAGCATGACCAATGGTCAGGGATGATGGGAATTGTAATCTCAAAACATCTAGAGGGCCGAGTTTGAGGAAGCCCGTTTTAAAGCATTCTGTCACAACCAATCCACTTTTTATTTTAAAATGATTTTTAAAACTTTTTACTTGCTGTTAAGAAAGTGACAGGGAAATATCCTAATAAATGTGGGATGAATGAATGGTTGATGGGAAGATGTGCAAACACCATCCAGTGATGTCTGTTGAAGTGTCATACATTTGTGTGAATGAAATTTAGCATGACCTGTTGGTATATTGGTCATGTAGCCACAGTTCCATAGCATTACAGACCCTGCAGTGTGAAAGGAACATTAGAAAATGGGGCAAAAGTGCTAGAGTTAAAGATGGGGAAACTAATGTAATATTCCCCACATCTGAATGCGCCCCAAGATCAATCTGGATGAATGCTGAATAAACAGGTTTCTGTGGAAGCCCAAAAGACAGTTGAAACAAAAAAAGGTTGACAGTTAACACACACACACCATTTTCAGTCTTTAGGCAAGAAAAGCTTAGTAAAGGTTGGAGGAACTTGAAGCCCATAATGATTTATATCCTGTGAGCTGGAATGCAACTTTAAACATGGTCTTTGCTTCCAAGTTCATCTTGTCATCCCTAGATAAATATAAATTAGGACAAACCAAAATAAATGGGTGGGTACCAAAAATCCACAGAACAACTAACCATAATGGTGGTGCTAGTCCCTCAATTCAATAGCAAAAACAGCACATTACTTGGTTTAAATAACTGGTTGGGCTGAAATGAAATATTATTGGACAGAAACGCTCATCTAGTATGATACAAACAAGTCAAAAAATAGTCAGGGTACAACCACATAAAATAAAACACTGACCAGATTTAAGTATAAACTGATCGTCTTCTCATGTTTTTGGATTCGTGTGATTATAGGCTGCAAGGCTCCATAATGTACCTTTAGAAAAGAAAAAGTCTTGTTCATTGGAGTTGCCAAACACAGGTTTTTTAAAAAGTAAAATAAAATAAACACACACACATTTCTGCAGACAGAAAGGTGCCGATCAAAAGCAATTCAAAACGAAGGACTTCTTTGCAGAAAACAGATGGAGTTCAATGCCAGAGGACACTGCGGTGACCACTATCATATGACGTGTAGCTATAGAAGACTAAAGTTGTTGAGAGCAGTTTACTTTGTGGCTATGAAGAATGGAAACAACAATCCAACCACTGTGCTTGTAGCCCATAGAGCTCCCCTTATACTAGGTGATGAGGATGACCAGTAGGTAATTGTGGCCAAGCTCGTCACTCAGAACTGGACAAAGCAAGGGAGCTCCAGAGCAGGGGAGAAGAACAGGGAAAATGAGGCACTGCCTCACTGTTTCAGTCTTCCCTTGGCTGACCCTACATAGTCAGTCCAGGGGGTGGACCTGGCTATCAGCCTCTTCCTCCTTAGCCTCTGTATTGTACTTGTAGAATTCAGCAAGGAGGAGTATGGGGACAAAGCCAGAAATGGAGCCACTGGCTCTGGCTCCATCAGCTGTTGGCTTTGGTGCCACCTACTGTTGGCTTCCCTACCTTCCACCTAGTCCCACTGGGCACCAGCCTACACTGGGGGTGCAGACACTTTGCAACTGAAGGACTATCTTCCCTCTGGGGGCCATGTGGGTGGAGCAATGGATACAACTCTGACTGTTTATAGTATGCTGAGTGACACCCGGCTCCCTTGGCTGCGACCAGCAGGCAAGTGGTGAAGAAGAAGGCAGAAGGTAATAGGAGGGAGGTAAACAGTGTATTGTTGAATTTGTGAAAGTTAAATGCATGTGTGAGGTGACTACTGTACACTGTATTTTTTAATGAATGGCCCTTGTTACATGTGTGTCAAGACAATTTGCAAACACATAATAGAAGCAGCTACAAATGGTTATTCAAACAGTACACAAAATAACTTAAGACAGGGTTGGAGGGGGATACAAAATAAGCTTGCCAAAACTTCAAAAGTTTCTGGAAAGTAGAGGTCTTGAATCAGTTCTATAATGCAAAAATTGTGTAATTCTGCAAGTGAATCAATGTCCTAAACATGGAACATGCAAGCAGGTGGTAATATCCTCAAAAATAAAGGCACAGTTTCACACATATCCATCATCATTATTATTTCAAGAGTAAGGCTAGTTTTCATATCTTTAGTTCAGGCAAGCTGGTTATTTTATATTTTTCTTCAGTGTATCTGAAGAAGTGTGCATGCACACGAAAGCTCATACCAAGAACTAACTTAGTTGGTCTTTAAGGTGCTACTGGAAGGAAAAAAATTTTTTTTTTGTTTTGACTATGGCAGACCAACACGGCTACCTATCTGTAACTGGTTATTTTATGTCACTAGTGGCTCCAAAATATCCTACATTATCTGTGCTTTTAATGAGTAAAACATAGCAGCTAATTCATTCCAGTACTATTTCTCACTAGTACATATTTCACCCCTTCCTTTAGTAATAAATGTCACAATTACCTTCCCTTACTACTCTAAAAGAATGACAAGAGAAAGCTTAGAAAAATAGCCCCTTATAAAATGATACACATCACTGACAAACCTACTTTGCAGAGACTTTGAAAACAAAAGGCAGATTTCATTTCTCTATTCACATTTTGGCCATGTCAAATGTTTCACACTCTGCCCTCCCTGCCCCACAGCAGGAATCTTAAAGCTGTCTCAATAGCTAGCGGTGGATCCAGCAGATGGCAGCGTTGCCTTCTGCCACTTGGTACCTACTGGATGGGTTCCAGTGGACATCTTTATTCACAGCAGCTAAAGAAAGTCATTGTCCTAAGGCAATTTTGAACGGTCTCTTCCTCCTAATGCAGATGGAGTCTGTGGGTCTGAAGCAGAGGTATAAGTACTACTGCAGTCCTTCAAAAATGCTGTTTCCCTTTTAGTCTCTGTGTACCACATTCCCTTCCCCAAAGATGATGACAGCGGTTTTTGCTTGAGAGTAAGAAAGAGATATTTATTCGGGCTGATGGCAGTACAGGCTCAGGAGCAAGCACAAGGTCCAAAAGTCACAAGACCAAGATACATGAGGAAGACAAGAGGTTCAGATCCAAACTACTGTATGAAAATTTCCCAACAGTTGGAACACCCATCCCACCAAACTTTTAAAGATGAGGCAGGGTGAGCTCACACATGAGACGTTCTTGCTCTATGGGACTTCTGAGTGTGCACACATGCTCTTCATGTAGATGTGTCTCATCCCACCAATAGAGATGGAGCCTGGTTCTCAGTGACAAGACTGTGTCCTGCTCCTCTGCTTCTAGCTCTGCCACCACCACCTCCTGTTCAGACCCTTCCTTGATGCTGCTGCTGCTGTTGCCACCATGTATCAGAGGTAGGGCTTCAGTCTGAGCCAGATTACACTAGAGAAGAACCATCAGAGGGGAGCATTCCCACATTTTTATTCAAAACTGGCCAGTCACAAAGTTCAGCACTATTCCCTACAATTGTGCACAAAAACCAAACACCAGCTCTGACCAAAATGGCACATAAGGTGCCATTGTGTTACTTTGAAGAAGCATTGGCATTCAAGAGCAGGGTTTTCTTCAAGTAGGTTTGCAGTTGTGCCTGTCTGAATGCTAGCCTCATCCAGCCTACAGTAACACCCCTTCACACAAAGACACTCTTAAAATAAGGGGGTGTACATACTGAGGTCTCCCATTTTAATTCATTATATGCATTATGGAAATGAATATCAGATGTCAAGGCTGGCTCCAGGTCAAATCACAGTGTGATTCAAAAGGTCCCTCTGACAGCAGCAGACCCTGAACAGCATTGACCACCCCAATCTTGCTATGAACTTACTGGCAACAGTGTTGTCTCCAGAGGTCCGCTGTAGGGAATGTGGGAAATTTGAAATTCAAGAGGGTCACAGCTGTCCATTGCTGCGTTTAGGGGAAGTGTAGCAGGCGAGTTGACTTAGGCCCAGAGCAGACATCAGGCAAGTTGGCTGTAAGCCCAGCACCCAGGGTTACCAAGTGTTGGCGCCAAGCCTGTCCAATGCGACTAAATGGTAAGGAGCTTCCTTGGACTTTAAAAGAGCCCTGGCTGACTTTGAGAAAACTAGTTCTCAATAACTTATTTGTCTTTAAGTGATAAGACCTGGGCGATTTTCAAGCGAAGAAGGAAGCACTGATTAAGGGGATAGTCTAATTACTCAGCTCATCAGGGCAATAACAGTTAAAAGAGAAAAGGAAAGATGCACTTTGATGCAGAATTCCTCTCTCATTAATTTTAGAGACAATCCCTAATGCAGTCTTAGGAAGTGAGCCAAGTATGATAAATGAGGTTGAATTTGGGGAGCATCTAAAAATCAGTTATTGGAGGCAGGAACAGTGCAGAGGTGATGAGGTGGGTTTCTTTGGCTGTGAGAGGAAGGTTGTTTAGTCAAGCTTTTTGTCTACTTCTGTTACATCTTCCATATTCAACCATTTTAAGAGGCTGGTTGTTCTTCACAAGTAATGAAATAACAGGGATAATTACTTATTGAAACTCTTTTGGTATGCATAATAAGCAGTGTTTAAACTAGTGAATCTTGGTTAGAGACTAGCCTTTACCTGTTGCAACCACACACAAAGAGATTGATTGTAGGTAAGAAAATGATAAAGCTGTTTATTGTAGGGAAAGCACTTTACATGTCAATGGGAATACACAACTCTTAGTCCCCTTTCCCCCAAGTTGTTGTTTTAGTAAACAAATAGAAACAAAATAGAAAAGTCCCCACAGGTACTCAAGGGTTGTGAGGAAGCAATTTGCAGGATGTTGTGCCCAACTTGATTCCACTTGTAATAATCTGAGCTGGGGATGGGGAGAGTGGCTTGCATAGCCAATCCTAGATCCCCTGGCACTGTATTTGGTCCCAGTCTACTGCTTTAAATCACAAGAATCCAGTCTTGAGTCTGAAGGAGTGTCTTCAGAAACATTGATTAAAATGATGTGTTAAAAATCTGACATGCTTATCTTTCCTCCTCCTTCTCCTCCTCTTCTTCTTCTTCTTGGATGCTAAATCTTTGGCATGCAAGTTATGGAGAAAGTAATGGCCTTTTCCACCATGAATAATGAAGTGAAAACATTTTTAAGCATCATGAAACATTTATAGCCCTAACAAAGAGAATGAAACACATTACCACCAAAGGTGAGAAAACAGTCAAGGAGAGTGCAGATTTATTGCTACCAAGCTGAAGAACCCAGACCATAGGGAAAGCCAAAGTGAAGCACTTGAGATCATGAGGTCCTGTCAGGTTGCTCACAATTTGGTGCACAAGATTTTCCAAAAAAAAAAAAACACACAATTAAAAATGCATACATAAATAACGAAAGTTCATTTAGCAATCATTTGCTTCCTTATGATCATCCTAGAAATTTAAATGTCCACTAAACTACAAAGGTGGCACTGGTTGCAAACAATATCTATTGACAGGAGGAGGGTGTAGACAGAGGGATGGACACATCAGCTTATTCCCATTCTGTGTCAGTATGGCATGTGCTCAATTGTAGGTAAATTCTGCCCCATCTTTTGTGGATTTTTTAAAATAAAGAAATTGAAGGATAGAACCTGCAACCTTTTGCACGTACTGCTTGTGTTATTCCCTGTATAAAATGAAGCATGTGGCTGCTCTTTTTAAAAACAGAACAACAACCACCAAAAAAACAACAATAATCCTGGTGCAAACAGCCCAATAGATATGTGTGTGTTAAGGCTGTGAAATGGCAGTATCGAGAAAATTACACATTAGCCATCTCCATTATAAAGAAGCTGTCATCTTTCAGCACAAGGTGATCCATTAATCATCTAACAATCATTCATCCATTCTTTCCCTGAGACATTAAACTGTGGTCTTTTCTGTCTGTCGCCGTTGATCATCCAGGTGGAAATTAGAAATCCCAGAGCATTTTTTTTTTAAAGAAGAAGGGCCAATCTGGTGACCCTCAATCATAAGAGAGAGACAGAGAATGGTTTCTATTGTCCACAGCTGTATGGGAAGCTATAACTAAGCTTAAAAGGCAACACATTTACCAGTGGCATTTTTATTCCCCTTGCGCCACCAGTGATGAAGGCACTCTGAGATACCATGAATCTAGAGGGAGCTACCTAGAATCATAATCTACGCTCATTTGTTATTTACAGACTTTCGACAGATCATCTGCCAAAAAATTAAGACATACACCTGAGATTCATTTGAAGGGATTTTTCATCATCAGTGGAACAATCTGTCTCATGTATTCTTCTCTGCCTGAAGACAGCCAATAACAGAAACAGCTGAGCACCACAAAAGTGGCCACATCCGCACCATACATTTAAAGCACTTATACCATTCTAACAGGTGTGGCTTCCCGCAAAGAATCCTGGGAAGTGTAGTTTGTTAAGGGTGCTGGGAGTTGTAGGTCTCTAAGGGGGTGATCTAACAGTTCTCAGCAGCCTTAACAAATTACAGTTCCCAGCATCCTTTTGTGAGAAGCCATTACTCTTAAAGTGGAAGGAGAGTGGTTCCTAAATGTATGGTGGGGATGTGATGAATAATCTCACATAGCGGAAAGAAGGATGAGCATACGATGGTGATAAGTGGCTGGGCAGAATGGTTTGTCAATACATGTGTAGGGGCTGAGGAAGATAACAAACTGAGCACAAAGAAACAACTTGTAGGAGGTACTGTGATGGACAGCAGAGGATCACATGCATACGTCAAGAAGCGGTGGGACTAGAACACCCACATTAAGCAAATTAATTAATTAGATTAATTGATGAGAATAATTTTTCATTGCCTAAAAATGTACTTTGGATTAAACTGGTTTGCATCCAATAATAGTTCTGCTCCAAGTAGACCCAACTGAAATTAATGGATACGACTAACTTAGGCCCATTAATTTCAGTGCGCCTCCTTGGAGTAGGATTTAATTGGATACACCCCCCAGCAAATTACACACACACACACACAGACTTCACTTCTAATATTTCTGATCTTAAGTTCAGCACCCACATCTCCACATCCGTTTGTGATTTTATTTTGAAGGGTCCTAATCTGTATTCTAGTGTGAATGTCTCCTAGCAAACCTACCGTATTTTTTTTAAAGCAATTTTGTCCAAACGAGCAATTTCCCCTAAGCATGCCTTTTTATTTACATTTTACCCGAAGATGTGCATTTTATGTCCACAACACTTGGCAGAAGAACCACATTGCAAAATCTGGAGGAATACGCAGTTTGAAAGAGGGCTGTGTTTCAGTTTGCATATTGTTTTATAAAGTGCAAATTAGAGAGATTCATGTTGAAATGCAACCTGCTTTGAATTTCTCCCACCATCCCAGCTCCTAAAGCATGTGAGCCGCTGCACTCAGGCATCAGCCTTCCTTTGGGTTTGAACTCTGCTGGCATTGCTCATTTTGCCAATTCAAGGCTGGTCCTGGCTTATGCAACCCGAGCTGGCTCTAGGCACGCTGCATCCTGCTTGATACATCGTTTGTTGTTGGGCCGATGATTTATATGTCAGGTGCCTGAGGTATCCACTCTCAATTTTTCTGCAATTAAGGAGGGCAGGCCGGGGCAGTTGACAAACGGTCCTCCTATAGCCTTTTTGCTGTTGCTATTATCCCGTGGATATCTTTTAAACTAATTCATCCCTTTAGAACCCACAAGGTTTGGGTTGATAAATCAAGTGAGACCTGCGTGTGCCGGGAGCTGATTACAGGGTCATTCCTTAGCAGCAATGTTTGACCAGAGTTTCACAACTTCATATTTTATCTAGCAGCTGGGTGATGTATCACTGCTAATCCCAATGCAAAGCATCAGGAAATAAAAAAGGAGGAGGAGGAGGCTGTGTTTATAATAAATCACTGACAAGCAATGTTTGACCTTTTCATTTCCTACAAGGTATTTCATTGTAACGCCACAGAGAAACAGGATTTTTCATCGGGTGCTTAATATGCATCAGAAAAGAACAAAGGTTTATAAGCACTGAAGAACAGGCAAACTACTACCCCTGAAGATATACCAACTTCTTCAGATAAACACATTAAAAATAGTGTTATTCCAACAATACTGATATCGTATTGAGGACCTCTGCTCCCAGCCACTGGAGTGGATAGTATAATAGAAGCTGCTAATCTCATTACTTGTTGAAGAGAGGTATTTTTAAAAAGATTTTCTTATTTATTGTATTATTATTATTATTATTATTATTATTATTATTATTATTATTATTATTATTTTGTTAGCCACTTGTTAAGCAAATGTCTCCAAGTGACTTACAACACATCTAAAAGCCTTAACACAAATACATTATATTATAAAAAAGCAAAACAACCCCCACAGAAGCCATTTTTCTTCTCCTCTTCCACCAAGGGGCTACACGTGGTTCTCTTCCCTGACTCATATTGGGGAAGAGCCATAGTTCAGTGGTGGAATATCTGCCTTGTATGCAGGAGGTCCCAAGTTAAGCCCTGGACATCTCCACATTGCGCTGGGAGAGATCCTTCTATGAAACACTGGAAGGCTGCTGACAATTAGTGTAGACAAGATTAAGTCTGACTCAGTTTAAGGCCGCTTCCTATGTTCCTAGATTATCCTCAAATCCTCCTAGTGGTGCAGCAATAAAACTGCTAGCACATTTATGAACCTAAGCAGGGTCTGGTATGGTTTTAAATTTAGATGGGGACCCGCATTTTGGGATTGGACTAGATGCTGTTATTCTTTGATCAACCCTGAGAGGTAGAGTGGAATGAGAATGTGATTGGCTCAAGGTGTCACTGAGTTACCCTCCTGGCTGAATGAGGGTTTGAACCTTGGTCTCCCTGGTGTAAGGACCAGACTAAGCATAACAGTGGGACAACTGAGATCTGTCCCCCCCCCCACTGTTTTATTTACTTATTTAGCATACGAAATATACTCAGAGTCGCAAAGTGATTTCATCCTCTTTATTCAGCTCATAGTGGTGAGGAGGAATGAATGAAAGTCCCCTCAAAGTATCTGCTTTATATACATTATTTACACAATGGGCTGCACATGATTGGCTAATTCTGGAATTCTACTGTAAGCCAATCAGGTTGTGGATTCACTTCTATCTGGAGCATGATTGGGTGGTTCCTGCCAACCAATCATACTGCTGCATTGTTCTAGGACCAATCAGACTGCTGCCTTTTGGATCCTATTGTTCTAGGACCAATCAGACTGCTGCCTTTTGGATCCTATTGTTCTAGGACCAATCAGACTGCTGCAGTTTGGATCCTATTCAACTCAGTACATAACAGCATATTTCTGACACACATGCACGCATCATAACTGATCTCAGGACTAGGTACAATCAATAGTGAATGGCATGTTGTGGGGAGGGGGCTGCACTCAGCTGACCAGGTCCTGACAGAGTTACGACAGTTAAAAACAGACACCAAATAACCATTATGGCAGGATGTACTCTTAATTGCCAGCCTAGGCCTGGAGAAATATAAGTTTTCAGCAGGCATTTAAAAGATGGCACAGAAGGCGCCCACTGTATTGGCAGGGAGTTCCAAAGGACTGGGCTGTTGACATTAAAGGCTTGGTTTGGTTCCTTTTTGTTATCAAATGAGTCTCACCAACTTGGGAAGCAGCTAAAAAGACTCAAACGCTTTGTGTTTTTTCACAGCAGGGTATGGTGACTTCCATAGTGTCGAGTAGCTGATGAAGCAGACTTCAGGAATGACAACCATACTCAAATTGATGCTGCCGCTCCAGTTTGCTTCATAACTTTCTGCATCCTGGTCATGAGGCTCTTTGGCCCTCATCTCCTTTGCATCTGCAACTGCTCCATTCCATTTGCCCAGCCAAATGAAGAACAGTTACTGTACTTTCTTACCAGGAGGGCTATGTGCCAGAGCGTCTCAAAGTGTTTTATTTTAATGTCACAGATGATTAAATGCCTTAGTGTGACTGACAAGCTTTAGTAAATGTGTACAAATTAGATAGAACAGAGCTCTCTCAGCAAAGTAGATTTTCTAAACCGGTTTTGTCTGAGAGGAGAACAAGAGACTAATGATAGTAAAATACATTAACATGCTAGGAAATTAAACATCATATACACAGAGACATGGAAAAACTGCTTTATATACTAGCATATGTTGGTGCAAGAAATGTGTGTGTGTGTGTGTGTGTGTGTGTGTGTGTGTGTGTGTGTGCACGCACATGTATGTAGAATTCCTGGATGCCAAGATCCAAGTTTAGGACAGCTGCTCTTGGGTGAGAGAACCCCAACAGCAATTTAAAATCACATGTAGCAAAGTGGAAATATAGGCTGCTAGACCTTTAAAATATGCCCTTGTGAGTTCCTTCCAAAGCTTCCCTCTTCCCCAGCATCGAAAAAAGACCACAAGCTTGCTAGGTTAAAAATGGTTTGCTTATAATCTTTCTGAAGGTCAGATTCATGTGTTTTTCCATACAGCATTCAGAAAAAGTTGCATAGGCAGTAACACTTGACTTAGTTACAGTGTTGAAATTTCCTAAATTATTGGTAGCAGAACTCAAGAGTGTTTTGTGAGAACTATGCAGCTAAGCTGGAGCAACCAGCTTAGCCCATTCACAGGCCAAGCTTCTCAGGTAGACTGGGGGAGAACAAAGGCTTGATTGCCTAGTTCCTCCCAAGGTGAGGTAAGCCTGGCAGTGCAGCTCATGCTATGGTTTTAACCCCTTCATACATTAATTAGACTTAAGTATGTTGGTTATATAAGGCTGGTTATCCCACAGGAGAGACGTTCAGCTTCTCAGTGGCCTGACCTCTTCTGGACCTCCTTTTTATTGTGCATCCATAATCATTTGTGCTCATGATGGTACCAGTGCAGTAATATATGGTCCCACTTTCAATACTGTTTGATGTCTGCAAAGTTTACGGCATGAACATACTGGTTGGTATTCAGCACTGGTTCTGCTCAGATTAGATGTTCTGAACTTAATGGACACGACCAATTTAGGTCCATTAATTTCAATGGGTGTACTCTGAGGAGGACCTAGGCCACATTCACACCTTACATGACACCACTTTAAACACTCATGGCTATCAATAGTAAGGCTATCAGTGACTACCAGCCATGATGTTTGTGCCCTGCCTCCACAATCAAAGGCAGTAATGCTTCTAAATACCAAATTCTGGAAACTGCAAGAGGGGAGAGTGCTATTGTGCATGAGTCCTGCTTCTGAGTTCCCCACATGCTTCTGGGTGGCTACTGTGAGAAAAGGATGCTGGACTAGATGACCCATTGGCCTGATCCAGCAGGGTCTTCTTATGTTCTTACGTGTATGGAATCCCATGAAATGACAATATCACCCTAGCACTACATGAATTAGTCTTCAGTGAGGCAATGAACAGAATTTCAGATCTCCAAGCAAATAACCATTTGGGGTCATTGCAAAAATGATTGCACGTTGAGAAAGTGAGAGTATTCACGTTTGTCCAAAGCCTACAGCCCTAACATCTGGAACATGCTGGCAAATTCCTCGCATTGCTGGCAGAGGTGAGGTAGCTCTACTCCCTCTTGTCTCACTCGTTCTGTTGATTTTGCTCCTTTTAGGCAGTACTTTAAATTCAACATAGCAGGCAAGATTCTTCTCTGAGATAGGGCAGGGCAGCAAGCTTTCAAAAATAAAGGCCAGATCAAGATTGTTGGGTTTCACATTTCACTTAAAACAAAGCAAAATAAAAATCAGATCAGATTCAGTTGATAAAGCTTTCCAGGAAATTGGGCTGTGTGTGTGCTTTTTTAAAAAACAACAATGATAATATAAAAGTTGTCAAAAACCCTGAGCTGAACAGATCAGTGGTCCCAATATGTAGCCACAATGCCTTTCTTCAAGTCAACACAACAACTGTCTGATCCCATCTGAATTTAAGGGGGCGGGGAGTCTTTGGTGTGCAACAACTGGCCACCAATGGTCTGATCAGACAATACTGAGCTAAATAGACAGTGGTGTAAGGCAGTGGTGGCTCTTGCCCATTTGGAGTGGCAGGGCAGAAGGCAGGGAACCCAAACAATAGGTGGAGCCAGAACTAATGTGTGACAAAACCAATTCATTCTAGTTATGTCCCCACCCACTTCCCTGCTAAGTTCTACAAGGAAGTCATTAGAGGAGGAAATTGACAGGCAGCGCCACCACCCAGTCTCCTTATTAAGTAGAAAGGCAGACAGGTGGACGCTGGCGGAGGGGAGACTGGGGTTGGTGGGACTGTGTCCCATTCAAAGATGACGGGCTACCCTCCACTGGCTAAAGCAGCTACCTATTTCTGTACAAATTAAAAACAAAAGACCCCCTCCCCCCGCTGTGTGTAAAGACACACTCAAGTCTTTATGTCTCCCTCTTTCAAAGCTGACTCCTAGGAAATCTGCTTCTCTGCACTCTGCAAAATAAGATTTACATTTTTTAAAAAATGTACTCCTGTATGAGCCAATGTTGTGGCATCCCTAGTGAAGGGTAATTGGACAATGAGTTGTCACTATAGTCCATTGACATGGTGGCCTCCATATGTAATTAAATCAAAATGTCTGTGAACATTTTTAATGCCAGAACAACATTTACAAAAGGGAAACATTAACTTGTCACTCATTGAACTGGAACATTGCAGGCTGTGGCTTACAGATTCGAAAGGTCTCTGTATAATGACAGCTTTTCGACCTGTAAAGATTTCAAGCTCCCTTGAAATTTTTGACAGTGTTCCCCCCCCTTTTTTAAGGCTAACAGATTAATAAGCCATTTATTGGTATTTCTGGATTGAGTGTACTGAGGTGATGGGGCAGAATGGGGCACATGAAGCTGCCATAATCAGGAACATGATAAGAACATAAGAAGAGCCTGCTGGATCGCACCAATTGCTCATCTAATCCAACATCCTGTTCTCACAGTGGCTGCCCAGATGTCCATGGCAAACCCTCAAGTCCAATCCTCTTTTAAAGCCATACAGGTGTGTCATCACTGGACACACTGCCCATCTGCATAGTCTTCCAAGTGTTGGAGAGGATATTGTTCTTCCTTTGACACCCTGGGTCCATTTGAGTGGAAAGGAGTATTCCAGGTGTTGTGTTTTGGTTCAAATATTGTTTTGAAAAGTGCAAATCTGGTAGGTCCTCCACCCCTGGGCACCTGTCAAATGATTAGCTGCTTGGCGTCCTTGGAACATTGTCTGAGAGATCATTGGGAAGTGGCTGATCCTGATGAAGCCTTTCTAAATTTGGCCCTCAAATAATGCAACATCCAGGACAGTGAGGTTGAATCTGGTATAACTCAATGGGGTCTGGACTGCATCATGCAATGAAAACAAGTGGAAGGAGCAGAAGTAGAGGCAGCATTTCTTTGGCTCTTTATTGGTTGGAAAACCCCTAAGGATGCCAACAAAGGAGATGGAGCAGAGTATTAATATCTAAGCAAGGAGATCAAAACCAGTTGATGTTCCTGGCACTCAGTTCCAGCGTGTGGATGTTTATTCATTTAAAAGTTATAGAAGGAAAACTGATTCCCCTCCTTCCAAAACTTAGTTGAGTCAAATATTGCCACGTGTTCTTTATTTTAAATTTGCTGTCTTACAATCCAAACTTAATTGAATCGGGATTGAACATTTCTGATTGGAATATTTAATATGGCAAGTTTCTCCTTCTGCCAGGAATGCTATCTGGATGTTAAACATGAACTCAATTTAATCTTCGGAATATGGCAAGCATCACAGCAAAGGTCATGTTATTATTTACATTGTCCTCTTATTTCACAATTGTTGGTGTGCCCCCTTTCATCTTCTAAACTCAGAACACTCAATAACATGTGTACGTTTTGACTTATATAAGAGAAATGATTTCCCATCATGGGGCGGGGAGAGGGAAATGCTTGTTTTGAAAGGATATAACTGAAAAGGAAAGCTGACATGCTTCCAGCACTGCTTCCCATCAGTTAAGAGTTGTCTGAGCGTAGATCAGACAGTGAGCCAGTCTCACCTCAAGGATGAGAACTGCCAAGGGTGCAGAGACAACTGCACCAATGCAATCAGACTCAGCAGATCCAGCCTACTTGAAAGAGTGCCTGCTTGCTTGCCTAGTCCTGTGGCTCAGGATGCCAGCTGAGCAAATAATTATGCCTGCCCCGCTCCTCAAAAGAGAGCTTAGGGGGCATGTCAAGTGTTGGAACAACAACTTAGCTTACACCTAGCCATGTCCCTTGACACTGAAAGCTTTGCAAGCTGGCTTCTGTACCATACCAGCCTATGCATTAAAATCTTTGGCAAAAACTGAATTTGGAGTCTGAGTACTGTATCTACCGGTGTGGGGCATGACACATATAGCACAATCAATGAGAGCTGTGGCCTGGGCAGAAGAGTTATGGCTATGGAGGAGGTATGGCTTGAGGAATGTCCTAAGAGCTGTCCTAAAGGCTGAATGTCCTGAAGCCATATTGCTGAGGTTCTGAAACCGTCACATGATGTCAGGCTGTGTTGGGGAACTTCAGGCACACACAACCCTAATTAGGCTTCCTTGGCCTCCTCATTTGGCCTGCAGCATGGTTGGGCCTTAACCATAGCCATCACCTGAATTGTATCATAGAGTTGGAGGGGATCTCCATCCAGCGGCATATAGTCCAACCTCCTGCAATGCAGGAATCACAGCTAAAGGGTCCCTTGCAGATGACCATCCAGCCTCTGTTTAAAGACCTCCAGTAAAGGAGAGTCCACCAGCTTCCAAGGTGTTCCATGCCACTGTTGAACAGCTTGCTCTTAGTACCTACCATCAGGAAGTTTGTAATGTTAACTCCGAATCTTCTTTCTTGTAACTTGAGTCCATTGGTTCGGGCCCTGTTCTCAGGAGCAGCAGAAAATAAATTTGCTGTATAATCCATGGAGCAACCCTTTTGATATTTGAAGTTGGCTATCATACCTTTATGCTCCTCGGTGTGGTTCATATATAATTTCAAAATTTTGTTCAAGTCCCTATCTGTGCACAGTTTGCAGCAGTTTTTGGTGTACCCTTTACCCTCCCCCTTAAAGATAATCAATGCACACAACAACACATGTGCATTCATTACATTACCGCACAAGAAAGCGGTCGTGATATGACTGTGCAATTGCCACAAGGTTCCTTTATATGCTGATGTAATCAATTGTTTGTGTTAGAGCTGTATAGATGCTTTTAAAATGCCTATCTTTGTTTGAAATCTGATTTTGTTTCTAAGGGCCAATGGCTAAACATCAAAGACTGGTTTTACGAGGTTGTCAATGCACATATGTGCTGGTGTGCTTTAGTAAATTATATAGATCAGGGCGGATGTGGGGAGACGCAAACTCCTATTAGGATCTGATTGCCCACTGTGAGAACAGGACGATGATCTAAATGACCCATTGGCCTGATGCAGCAGCACTCTCCTTATACTCTTCCTACAACTGTTTCAAACTGCACATGTGCCAGTTAAATAATTCATTTTGGAAGTTCTCCATGTTAAAATGGAAGGCAGGCAGAGCTGAATGTGGGGGCAAAACAAACAAGGGATAATAATGGAATGGAATGGGTGAGTGCGAGTGGAATCCACTCATCTGTATTTCCAGATATGCCTCACGGCAGGTGGAGGAGAGTAGGGAGTGACAAATCTGGAGAGCAAATGCCTTGATTTTTTTTTTCTGTTTTTGGAATTGAGAAGGTTATGGACATTCTCCAGCTTGCCATCTGGCAACCTTATTGAATGAACATAAGATCCTGCTCAATTAAGCCAATGGCCCACCTAGTCCTACATGCTGTTCTCACTAGATGCCTATGGAAGTCTGCAAGCAAAGCCTGGGTGCAAGAGTACAGTGCAATGGAGGTAGAACATGGTCATCATGGCTGGTTACCACTGATGGCCTTATCCTCCATGATTTTGCCCAATTCACTTTTAAAACCATTTGAGTTGGCGGCCATCACTGCATCCTATGGGAGCGAGTTCCACAGTTGAACAATTCACTGTGTGAAGAAGTACTTTCTCTTTTCTGTCCTGAATTCATTCAGCTTCATTGAATGTCTATGAGTGCTAGTGTTATGAGAGAGGGTCAAGAAGCTTCTCTCTATCTGTTCTGTGCTATCCACTGAATTAACAATAGAATCCAATGCAGGTCTGCTCAGAAATAAACCTCACTGAGTTCAATGGGGCTTTTTCCAAGGTAAGCATGTATAGGATCTGCTCATAAAATAGTGGTTCAGGAAAGGGATGGAGGATTGAGGGACAAGGGGCTTCTGAGCACATGGCCAACCCAGGAATTTCTTTTTAGTACCAGAACTGGAGCTCACACGTAGATCCTTACTTTCCAACTCTGAGCATACTTGATATCCTAACTTAGGAATGAGGGGGAGACTTTTAGTTCTTGCCATTGTTAAACTGCTGGAATTCAGAAACACCTGCAAATCTACTGAAAACCACCTGGAGATCTCCCAGAAATCCCAGATGACCTTTTGACCACCTCAGCTCTAAAAGAATTCAGGGAGAAGCTCCAGAGAAATGGGAATTATTACATGGTTGCATGGCAGTCGATTGGGAATGGCTTTTGATAATGCCCTTGTTTGCATAGCATGCACAATAGCAAACTCCACTTAAGTGGACCCTTCAGATAAAGAGAGTTTTATTGCAGTCCCCTTGGGAGCATCCATTTATCAAGAGCGGTATTGCATAATGCAGATTTCATTTGTTACCTTCTTGAAACAGCCCTTTGTTTTTAGGAGGCTTGGTCGTTTGATGGTATAGGTCTATATATCCACCCTTAAATTTCTTCTTAGAACTATTATGTTTGACAGACACAAACACAAGGTCTCAAGTGTGTTAATTTGACAGAGCACCTTTATTAACTCCATAATGCAGCCTTATGTTTTATACACAGGTAAGCTTCAAGAGTGCATTTTTTAATCTAATGCAATATTTATCGGATCTGAGATCTAAAGTGTACATATTCAATTTTTTATGCATACCTTTACATGATTCATGAAATTCCCCCACGAATGTGAGTTCTTCTCATTACAGTTTGTTTTTTATGGATCATTGTCCCCACCCCCCACCCCTTTCCCAACATCAGGCTACCATCGAACTGACAAACTTCATTCAACTGCCTTTGAACAAAACTCTCTTTACCTTCCCATCAAGATTATATCTCCTCTCATCACTTTTGGGGTAAATATAACAAAAGAAATAAAATAAAGATTCCCAGAAGAGTGCTAAATTTATGATGAAGCCAAATAGGTTACATTAGTTCAGCTTAGATAGAGAATTTCCTATATATTTTTAAACATGGTACCAGGTATTCCGAAAGGGCCTGACACAAAGTGAGTTGCTATTACAAACAAACAAAGGAGGAAAGAAATTGTAACGTCTTGGGTGACTTCCTCGCTTTTGATCTGAAAAGATTCGGGAGCAAGACTGCCACCTTAATTAGAGCTTGTTGTCAGCGTTGTGTTTGCACACTGTAGAAGCAGTTTCAGTGGCCGTACCGACAAATGCTTCTGCTAACTGGAGCATGGAGCTGAGAAGGGACATTGAAATGGAGGAGCAGAAGAGAGAGAAGGGGAAGGGGGCATGATCCGTGTTGCTCTGATGGGAGGGTGGAAGGGGAGCATGAAGGGGATGGGGAGGCTGCTTGCTTCCCTGAGTACAGGCCACGTGAGGAATGGTTTGTTCCCCTACACGCTGTATTAGGGCATGTTGAAATTGTCAACATTCAAATTCCGAAAATGAGAGGTGCTAAAAAGCTGCAACATGACTTGGGAATTCAGAAAATGTTAATATAATTTAATTTTGCTTGGTAAATAAAATGTGTGTGAAATTGCATAGAAATCATTAAAAATGATTGCCAAATACTTGCCGTTATATTATATATTAATATTATTTAGCATTACCTGACATTTTCAGAAGGTAAAATTAAAATTCTTCATTTTCTGATAGCAGTTTGTGTGCTTCTTCGTTTTCTGATAGCAGTTTGTGTGCTTCTTCATCAGACATAGACTTACCAAGCTAAATGTTGTCTAATCACAAAAATAATTGCAGATTTGAACTCCTCACTCCAAAAACAGATTTCAAGTCCCCTCACTGAATAAACTTATACCAAGTCAGGTCCATCTAACTCAGCAGTCTTCAACCTTTTCAGACCCAGGACCCACTTTTAATCCCATTTCTTAGTCTGGTGTCACACATTTGCATGGTGGTCATTTTCCTGTTGCGCCCCACTTTGGATCAGGCAGTGACCTACAAGTGGGTCCCGACCCACCAGTTGAAGACCAGTGACCTAGCTCACTTTTGACAATACAGAAGGGCAGGGGTTCTCCAGGATTTCTGCCAGGAATTCCCCCCAGCCCTGTTTGGAGACACCAGGGATCGAACTTGATACTTTCTGCATGGAAAGCACACACTCTAACACAGTGGTCTTTTCCATGTTCAGAGGCAGTACGTTCCTGAAACAGCAGCTACTGGTAGGGCTATAGCCTTTACACCTTGTTTGTGGGATTCAGAGAGGCATCCTAGGTCACTGTGGGAAGCACGATGCTGGCTTAGATGGTCTTTTGGTGTTCTCATGGGTCTGTGATTGACTTGAATGGGCCCTTTGACTGCAAAGAGCACAGAACAGTGGCCTATTTAGAGGCACTGGTAAAACTCCTCAAAGAGATAGCAGCCATGTTCAATTCTGCACTGGGAATGATTGAAAGATCCTAGTGCTCCTGGAGCTGAGATGTGGGAGCATGACCCACACCCAAGCATATGCAAACTATAGGGAAGCAAGCCCAGTGTAGTGGATCATGCAGAGGCACTATGGGCAGCCTCCTCTGTGAGTGAGTACCAGCTCTCAGGAGTGTGCCCAGGTATCATAGGTTTAGGGAGGAGGGAAGCTGATATATTAAGCCAGAGCAACTGCTTTCACTACAAGCAAAGATGGAATGCAATCATTCAACAGTTTCAGAATTTACTGCAATACAGAAATACTAGGACCAGCATAATCAAGAAATGATTTGTTGTCTTTGCCTAGAAAGTTGCTGGTAAGGTTTCTGGAACTGTAGGATCCCCATGTGCAGCTCCCCCATGTGGTGAACCTTTGAAGTGCAGGGTGGCAGCTTCTCAGTGAAGTACCTTTAGGCCTTGGACTGACTGCTCATCTAGGCTGGCCATGACCTTCCTGGACAGAAAGGAGTTTTTTAAAAAAGTTTTATTATTCCTGCTGAGCCAAGCATGAGCAGCAAAGCCTTCCTGAGTCCTATTATGATCCTGCTTGCTCTCTGACCCTGCATCTTGATTGATTCTGAAGTTCTGATTACAGTGGAACCTCGGGTTATGTACCGTCCTCCTTACGAATGCTTCGGATAACAAGCTCCGCTAACCCGGAAGTAGATGCTCCTGGTTGCGAACTTTGCCCCAAGATGGGAGCGGAAGTCGCGCGTCAGTGGGGCGCTGGTAGAGCGAGGCCCCCATTGCTATGATCCTGATGGGCAGGCAGGGGAGCTTTTGAAGTCTTTGTAAGCTTCAAATGGAAGACTCAAATGATCTTCTGACCCAAATTAGTGTTGACAAGACACTTCCTGGGAAAATCCACAGTTAGGAATGAAGGCATACATCCAGTTTTCAAGCGAATCTACCCTGATTTACCCTTCCTGAAATGAAATGGCAACTCAAGCACAGCTATATTTTGAAATTCACACTTCTCTGAATTATGTGATGTGATTCTCTAGCCAAATAATGTGTACAAAAACCCCCAAACCCAAACCTAAATACAAAGTATAAACTATGGGAAAGTGTTTCTAAAAATGTGTGTATTGGTGAAAAGAACATTCAAAAATGCATTATGTGAAGGGAAAGTGATTGCAAAAATGTGCATATAATTTATTTATTATTGCATTTATACCCCTCCTTTCTTTCCAAGGAACTCAAGATGGTAAACATGGTTCTCCCTCTCATCATTCAATCCCCACAACAGCCCTGTGAGATGGGTTACACTGAGAGGCAGTGACAGGCCTGAAGTCACTCAGTGAGCTTCATGGCAAAGTGGACATTTGAAGCCTGGTCTCCTAAGATCCTAGACTGACACTCTAACCACTAGACCACACTGGCTGTTAGGAAGACTTATATGCAAACTGGTATATTAAGAGAAAAGCTCACTACAGTGCTGATGAATTATTATTATTATTATTATTATTGGTAATGCAAGCTGGTGAAGAAATGTGACAAATGAAGAGAAACTAAAATGGACAGACTTTGTCCCTATCTACTGTACCTGCGTCTCGTGCTGAAAAGATTCTAAGCCAGCACCTCCTTGTGCATTGAGTTTACACAGCAAACACAAAAAGAGAAGATGAGTGAAAGTGAGAAGGGGAAAAACGCTGCCAGTCTCCTGCTAGTTCAAAGCAAAGGCGCACTTAAACAATTTCATAAATTATAACGAGGCACATCAGAAAGAATAAAAGGATATAAATGCTACAAAACCACATAATCTCTTCCTCACAGTTGTTCATTAAAATCTTCAATATAAATCAAAACAACATGAAAAACACAAAACACCTTAGATAATTAGAATTTTATAACCCTACCACAGCGACCTGCCACCATCCTAAGTTCTCTTGAGAAGAAGAATACGCACATCAAATCAAAAGTAAGACGGAAGCCTTCCACTCCCCATGCTCTTTCACGGGTAAAATGTAGCTGCTTTCTAAACACAGTGGACTAAGCCATCCTTCACCAACCTGGGGCTCTCCAGCTGTGCTGGCTGGGGCTGATGGGAGTTGTAGTCCCAAACATCTGTTGCTGGCATATTGTTAAGGGGATTCAGTCCATATACTGTGTGTTCCAGTTCAGTGGAGCCTGGAGCAGTTCCAGCCCAGGGTTTACACAGAGCTGGAGAGCGCCGGAGAATGGATTAAGAAGCACCTGCAAAGGTACATCCTCAAAAGCCACAGTGACACAATGCAACAGGTACTGAAATGTGAAAGGAATGCTAGGAGACAGGACAGAAGTGCCAGCATGACAATCAGGAAATCTTTTCTTCTTCTTGCCGAAACTAAAAGTAATAATAAAAACAGCAAGAAGAGCAGAAGGAATAAAATAAAAGAATACTCACAATAATTATAGGAAGCTTAAAAAAGAATGAATTACATAAAATATATTCCATAGTGGAATACCAGATTCATATTTATACCAAACATATCAAATAATCATGACTGTTGTCAAATAAACTCATGTTTAGTAGGAACCATGAGACTGGTCATATAAAATCACAAATGGCCCCCAAGGAGAAGCAAAGTTGAAGGGGTCTGCATCACCCCTGGTGGCATGTATTTTATGAGTCACTTTTTCGGAAGTGGCAATGAGCATGGCTTTTTGCAACCATAGATACATAGGAACAAGATGCACCCTTCCACCCTTGAGAGATCACTGGACAAGCGGCAGCCACCAGATATAGAACTAATTGTTAAGAATTAGTCAGCACCATCAAAAATGGATAAGAGACATAACTTGGCGTCCAAGGCAACCTCTTTGCCAACAAACAAACAGAATACTCTCCATGTCTGAATGCAGCCTAGGAGAGCACTGCTGAAACAGATGTCTATCTCTGGGATAGGGAACCTCAGGCTCAGAAATGTGGTCCTCCAGGTACTTCTGTCTGCCCCCTTGGAACTCTCTCCAGGCCACTCACACCTCCAGGCCACACCCCTCACTGGCATTCTTCAGGACTGAATAGTTTTGCCTGGCTAGAATGTGTTCCAGTTGTTTTAGGCCTCTTTGGTGTGCTATTAGCATAGGCGCCATCTCCTACGGCCAAGGGACTCCTCCCCCATGTATTTTTTGAGAAAGCCAGATCCCCTCAATATTCAGAGGGCATTTGGATCTGCCCCCTGGCTCCTCATTATGTCATGTGTGTGATGTCAGGATGTCGCATCAGCCCCCCCCCCCCAGTCATCCTGGGGATAGTGCATCTGGCTGTTACTGATACAACTGATATACAGCATTGGGTTTTTGAGTTATTGAATGTGGAAACCACTTTGAGACACCTGTTGAGGACCAAAAGGCAGGCCAGAAGTTTTCTTACCTGCTGCATTCTCCACCAATTGAAGTTTCCAGACCTCTTTTTGAAGAGACAGGTGAAGTAAAATGTGCTATAGCAATCTAAAGTAGATATAATGAGGGAATGTGGCTGGGTGTGTTTTACAGTGCGTTATATCAGTGCCATGTCTGGCTCAGTATGCTCAGCACTGATTGGCTCCAGCTCTCCAGACCTTCAGACATGAGGTCTTTCCCAGCCCTACTAAAGATGGTCCATGGAATCTGTTCCATCACTGAGCAACAGCCACAGCTGAGTTGGCTGTCCTGTCCTTTTGTGCACATTCCAAGGGTGCACAAAGCTTTCTGTATGTGTCCATCGCCTTATCCTTTTCAAGAAGACATTTGTCTGGGTAGCCACCATTAACATCCCCCGGTAGTGAGTTCCACAGGTTGCCTGATTTCCAAAGCTGTGAAAAATCCCTCTGGAAAGCAACTGATTTTACAGTGGTGAAGCTCCATGAGTTCAGAGCTCACACACTGCAGTGTTTGTGGAAACAGGCGTGCCAAGCGAACACTCGTGAATGTCGAAATCAAGCTCCACATTGAATTGGTTAGTGACGCTAAGAAATGTATGCAGCTACCAAAGGGGGAGCTTGAGATGAAAAAAAAAAAAACCTGCCAAGTTTCATAGTCTTGTTCTGCAGTTTCCTTCTGCTGTGATCAAGTGCTTTGAGAGGATGAAAATAGGCTCTCAGACAAATGGTTTTAATTTGGAATTTGTCATCCTGCCTCTTACATAGAACTGTGCCATGTTTCAGTGCAAGGTTTATCTTGCCCAATATCTCACTTTTATGATTGCAACAATCCTCTCCTCCGTACTTAACACGACAATGAGATGCTTACAGAAAAGCCTGCAGATTCTTGTAAGTTTCCAAACTTCTGGGGAACCTTATAATTAAACGTGATGCCTACCATCTGGCAACTCAGCATCAACATCTTTATTTATAGCATTGTTTGGTGTGCTTTATACTCTTGGCAATGCATTCAGATAAAATGTGGCTGGGAATTTGTTCTACTTTCCCTCCTTTTGAAGGAATATGTGTTAATTATAAATAGGCAGCTCCTTTTGCAATTAGAGCTGTGCTTCCCCCACTTTCTTTCTTTTTCTTAGACAAAAACACCCTACTTTATGCCATCCATGGTCCCAAAGCTGGGAGAGTGAAGATCAAAAGCATCTTGTCAAACAATCCTGTGCTGTACATAGAATCTAGTTATGAAGGGATGTATCTCGTTTTTCCATGGTTAAAAAACATCCCTCAACTCCTACTATCTGAGGAGAAATAAATGATGTTTGGGGCTCATTCAACAAACCATAGCAGATTAAGCATAAGAAAAGCCCTGCTGGATCAGGCCAATGGCCCATCTAGTCTGGCATCCTGTTCACACCGTGGCTAAGTATATGTCCCAGTTAGAAGTCCAGAACAGCTCTCTCCCCACTTGCAGTTCCCAGCAGCTGGCATTAGAGGCAGAACCTAGCCATCACGACTAGTGGTGTACCACCTTATCCTCTATGAATTTTTTTAATCCTCTCTTGAAGCCATCACTACTTCTCGTGGGAGCAAATTCCAGAGTTTAACTATGTGTTTGGGAACAGTGCACACAAAATTACTAGGAAAGGTTTATGCCAGCTTGACTTCTGAATTGCTCTAAATCTCTGCTTGTTTGGGGATACGTTGAGTGACCATGAAGGCTTTTAAGTTTTTCAGATGGAATATGTCAATCTGTTTGGAGGTCCTTTGTGTCCCCAGCCTCACTCCTGCCTTTCGGCCCTACTGACACTGGATGCCAGTAGGATCAGGGCATTTAAGATTTCTATGGTGGATCGAACATCAGATTGCCCATGATGGTGTTAGAACTCATGATGATGATGATGACGTCACTTTTCTCATCAAGTGATGCAAAGTGTCTTACATTTAAAATGATTAAGAACAACCACAATCCTAAAACACAGCTGTACAATTAAAAGGCAGGAATAACAAATCCCACCCCACTAAAGAGGCTTCAATGATACCTTTCAAATTAAGCAAACTGGCAATGTATTAATTATGCTATATGCATATAGAGAAAACAACTGATATAAGTGTGCACCCACTTATTAGTGTACAAATGGATATCCTCACATCTTATTTCTTTTATATCATGCCATAAATATATGTTATTTTTCTTCTTTTCTTTCCTTTTTAAAAGGCCATTTATCAAATTATTATCCACCATTTTTTTGATTGATTGATTGATGGATTGATTACCACAATTTTACTCACAAATGCTTCGCAATGATGCTTGGTCTGGGGCACTGTGGGGTATCCAAAATGGTAGCCATTTTACAGTGGCCACAAATATATACATATAAATAAATAAATAAAAGGCCTGGGGAGTAGGGAGAGAACGAACTATGCCACTCTCAAGGGTGAGAGCCAGCCCTGAGAAGCCACTGAAGAGTTTCTCTTACCCCAGAAGAAATTTGATCCAGTGCCCAAATTTCTCTGTCTACAAACAGAGTGGAGACTTTTCAGAGGCCATTTGCACACAGCTCTACTCCAAAACAGTCATATAAACCAGCCAGCAGGAGGTTGCTATTTTTGCAGAGAAGTCAAGCCTGCCCTTACGATGTTTCTGTTGCCACACAGTTGCCAGAGATGGCTCATTATGTAGGGCTTGTTCTTTGGTGCTTGAAATGGCTGAGGATGTCAAAGGGAGAAGAAAGTTTGAAGATGAGATTTCTCTTCTCTGCTTACATTAGTGAATCCCTGGGGGGTTACCTGGCTAATTGAATTTGTTCATAATTCCCTTGCACCGGGTTTCTGGAATGACTTGTCATTCAAACATTAAATAGAAGAGTTGATGGCAGCCATGCAAATTAAATACAAAATTTCATAACAGTGGTTTCCAGCAGAACGCTAAAGATAAATCGCTTTCGGAAAGAACAATGTTGCAACCTCTTACTTAAAATTTTAATATTTAACAGACAAAGACCATATTTTTGTGTTAGTCAAATACATTGTCCAGTGGGGGATCCAAGACTTGACAGTTAAGTATCTGGGAAAGAGAGAGAGGGAGGGAGGGGGATTTTGAAATCTGCCTTTCTAAAGGCAGGAAAATGGTGAACTTTTGTTACAAAGAGACCATGGAGACTCCAAGTAGAGTGCCAGTACATAGCATGACAAATCCCTGAATCACTTCTTCTACAGAAGAAAGGAGGAAAAAAATAATTTATGGCGTGTTCCAAAGTCTGCTGAAGAACAATGAAAAGACTCCCATTGACATTAACAGGCTTTTGATCAGATTCTCTATAGAGCGTTAAATAAATAGATAATAGTACATGGTAACCTCATTATCTATGATTAATCTTTGTTTAACCGTGTTCACTAGTGGTGAATTACCTTAACACTTCTGAATTATTTCAAGAATCCCAGGAGAGCTAGACGTTACTCTGAGATACATTTTTTTAAAAAGCTCATTGTGTTAAAGAATTCTAATGCAAGGCATACATTGAGAGTGTCACTGTTAATAATAGTCTACATCAGGGATTCCTTACTGCAGTTGTCAGCTATGTAATTTTGGGTTTGCATCCAAGCTGGAGGGTGAATACAGAGAAGCATTTGCCACATGGTAGGGATGCATCAAGGCTCTGGATTTCCATTCTGCCCTGTTACTGGTCACATGCAGCGCTGCTTCCATTCCACTGCAGCTTGGCTTCTGACAAAAACAACATTATTCGCCTTGCTGTCTGCCATGCTGAGATGATATGCAATTAGTTAAGTTATCTTTATGATATTCTACACCGTTTATTTCAATGCAGTGGCGTAGCGTGGGTTGTCAGCACCCGGGGCAAGGCAAGTAATTTGCGCCCCCTAACCCGTGGATTTGCGCCCCCTAACCCGTGGATTTGCGCCCCCTAACCCATGGATTTGCCCTAACCCCAGATGTTGCGCCCGGTGCGGCCCGCCCCCCCTGCACCCCCCACGCTACGCCACTGTTTCAATGCAAAGGAAATGCAATGGAAATTGGGAGTCCTCAATTATGACATATTTTTTGCGGACGGAAAACAACACCTATTGAACCTCTGTTCCACAGGTCTGGAACAATGACACTAAAGGCTTGGTTTCTTGTTGTTATCAAATGAGCCTTGCCAACTCGAGGAATGACCCATGTTGCTCCTGCAGAGATGATCTTAGATGACACAGATGGCGGCTATGCTTTGCCTCCATGATTAAAGATAGTGATGCTTCTGAATACCAGGTGATGAAAACCACAGGAGGGGAGAATGCTCTTGTGCTCAGGTACTGCACAAGGGTTTCTGATTGGCCACTGTGAGTACAGGATGCTAGACTATATGGGCCATTGGCTTCACCCAGCAGATTTTTCTTATGTTCTTACATTTCATCATAGGGCATGCTGGTTGGAGCTGAGAAGAGTTGAACTCCAGTAGCATCTGAAAGGCACCACATTGGCTTTCCCCGATATAGCCTCTCACTCTTGCATCCTGTAATTTATTTTATGATGCCCAGTGCTGCCAAAGAGCCTGACATTGCCCTTGTTTCCTTCCTAGTAAGTTAGACGAAGCTTCCCCCATCAAATGCTAATAAACAGCAAAATATAGTTCCTGTTCTTATGCATGTTAAATGTAAAACAGTGGGGTGGGGGAGAGTACTGATGTTATAAAACTATTCTTTTAATTAGATACTTGGAAAAGTGCTTAGATATATGAAAAATTAAATAGATCTAATGAAGTGGAATGGAGTGGTAAGTTTTAATTAAACAAATTAGAAAATTGGCAGAAAAGATATTAAATGATCCTTTGAAATGGAAATGGTCCGCTTAGCTTTACACTTCATGTCATGATTGCAGATGGGTGGGTAAGATACCCTGCTCTAAATGTGCCCTCCACCAAGTCTCCTGGGTATATATATATATATATATATATACACACACACACATATATACACATATATACCATTCATATCTCTGGACAAATTAAGAAAACCAAATTGACTTTGATGCATCAGACTTTTGAAGAATGGAAAAAAGAGTGTGGGCAAAAGTTTTAGAAGCGCCCCAGTAAGAATATAAGAAGAGCTTCATGGATCAGGCCAATGGCCTATCTTGTCTAGCATCCTGTTCTCAAAATGGCCACAAGGATGCCTGTAGGACACTCTCAGGCAGGATTTGACCACAAGAGCTCTCTCCCATTCTGTGGTTTCTAGCGACTGATATTCAGAAGAATTAATGCCTCTGACAGGCAGAGCATAACCACCACGGAGAGCGGCCATTGGTATCCTTACCCTTCATGAATTTATCCAATCCTCTTCTAATGCCATTCAAGTTGGTGGCCATCACTGCTTCCTGTGGGGGCAAGTTCCATAACTTAACTATGAACTGCTATACTCTAATTTACAGTACAGGCCATATGCCACTCCAGCTGTTGACCAACGCTGGACATCTTAGCTTTCAAATGCTAATGGGCACCTTGCATACAAGGACTTAAGACAGGGATGGGGAAGCTGTGGCTAAAACATGTGACTTGCTTCTCAACACAAACCTGATATTATCATTGCAGAAACGGTGGCTTTCCTGATGTTGTTGGACTCCAACTCCCATCAGCCTCAGCAACTACAGCCAATGGTCAGGGAAGATGGGAACTGTGGTCCAACAACATCTGGAGGACTACATCTTCCCCAACCCTGACCAAAGAACTGTGTTGCAATATAAATAAGACCAACACCAATCTAATCTAGCATCCTGCTGCTGACTGAAGATGCCTGAAGCTGATGTTCTCCCTCTTTTCTTTGTGAAAATCCATGCCAAGTTCAGTTCCCATCCCCTCTGTGGTCTGAAGCACCTGGCTGGATGTCTCCTTGGCTGGGACAGAAGGGTCTTAGCACCATGAGCGCCTGAGCATAGGCTGCCCAATCCCTCCCCTGTGCAAGAATAGCAGCATAAAAGAGGGTCAGTTGGATGAGACTACTGATCCCCCCGCTACACACAATGTACCTTCTACATCCCCTCAGTGCCCTGTAATGTAAATCCTTATCCCACCATAAATGGGACAATCAAACTAAAATCAAACAATTGTTAAGGCCTCCTGGTTTCATCGAATCCCATTTAACTATCCAATATGTTTATCACTTCCAAATTTTATAGAGTTTCTTTAGATGTTTTGCTTCCCCACAAAAATACAGCAGCTTTATGGGGGGGAGGGGGGAGCATATTGTATTAAAATCAAATTCTCTCTCTTAAAAAAAAGAAAATAAATAAAATGGCTGCTTCACTTCATAACAATTTGATCTCTGATGTCAAGCAAAGGTCACATTTCAGACAGAGTGCTTCCTGAGGCAAGAGAAGGAGAGAGAGAACACCTTTATTACTTTAACTAAAAGCCCTCCAGATCTATTTATGATCTCAACACTACAACTCTTTATGCAGTAACTAACCCCTGGCCCATGCTCCAGTTTTTACCAGAATCTTGAGTGGGCTTTAAGATTTTGGAAAGATTGCATTTACAACAAAGACCTTCCTTTGTGCACATGAACTTTGCCAAGACAGTCCCGTGAGCCCCAAAAGGGGCTCATTCATTCTAATTACCAGAAACATTTATCATGCAAGATTGTCTTTTGTAGGTATTATTTAGGAAGACATTATTCTGCACTTGAAACTGGCCCATCTTTCTGTGTATTTCCAAATCTGACATCAGAGATAATGCTCCCGGAGCGCTGCCAAATTTGGGGTAAAGTAGGTGGAGTTTCTTGTTTTTATCATTTATCAAGAGTTTCTTGTATTTATCATTATGCATTTTTTCTGAAAAGCTCAGGGTGTAGCACTTGGTTCTCCTCATCCTTGGGCAGTGGCTGGCCCAAGGTTACACAGTGAACTTTGAAAGGAGGAGGAGTTGCATATGATAATTTAAATAGGCAGCTTCAAATGGTTGCCTCCAAGAGAACTACACCGTTTTCTGTCAAGCAGGGCATGCAGAAGAACCACATATTCACAGCGTAGGTTTCTCAGTAAGGAAATCCCTTCTGTCTGTGATAGAGCCGCCAATCAAGGGCTCAGAACACTTTCTTTCCCTCTGCCTCTCAACCGCCTCCAGTCCAGTTAACATCTTTAGTGTCTACACTCCCCACTATGTGCTCTGACATACAAACTAAGGACCAGTTCTATGAGGAACTAGACCAGGCTGTCGGGAGGGTCCTAGACTTTGAACACCCATCACTCTAAAAATTGTAGCTTTGTGTGGGAAGCAGGAGCCTCCTAACAACTCTCAGCACCCTTAAACAAACTACTGTACAGTCCCCAGGAATCTTAGAGGGAAGCCACGATTCCTTAAAGGCGTATGGTGCTACTGTAGATGTGCAACGCATTGTAGGCGTCTCCTAACAGCTCTCAACAGAGAGGCTAAGAACCTGAAACAGAGATTGGAATGGAAAGAGCACAAAATGACTCAGAACAGGTGGGAATTTTTAAGAGCACAAAGATATAAGGAGAAAACTGAGGGCTGTGCATGCCCTTTCTGGATAATAGCAAATTCAGAATTAAATAGGTTCTGTTTACACTAGATGGCCTCGTTTTAAAAGCACCATTTCAAAGTAAAATTGTGTTTAGCTCTGTTTCTTTTTGGAGCTGCACCTATTTTTTAAGAAGGAGGGACAGGCTGAATTCAAAGGGAAGCTGTGTATTAAACAGTTAGGAAAATTATTGAGCAAAAAGTCTATAAGATGTTGTTTGCCACCATCTCTCCCCCCACCAAATTCCTTTATCCACAGAAACCTATTTATAGGACCAGAATTCTAATAAACACAGATTGTGGTGCGAAGTAGAAAGGTCAGCAGAGTATGCTAGAAGCTTTATTGATGTCTTGTCAATCAATCTTTTTATTTTGTTGTCTAATTTTTTTAAGGGGAAAAAAAGGCATGTAAGCACTTTCCCCCCCTTCTAATAGCAGATTTATTGAGCTTTTTGACAAATCAGCTTCAAGATATGATAAGCAATGGCAGGTGATTATCAACTTTGTGGTTTCAGGTCAACCTGGAAATCAACCCTGCATCTGAGCCTGGACTTTCTGGGGAATAGCTGAAGCCCTTTCAAATATAATAATTTCCAATAAACTTTCCCCTCACCTGCCCCACAACACGCTTGAGGGGCTCATTTGCAGGGAAACTGCAGCAACCCTGTTTGACAAATATATACAGTCAAATATATTGTCTTCCTGTAATTTTGTTAAAACAATAAAAATAGGTCAGCTCCAGCGTGAGTGCCTAGAACATCAATGCCAAGAGAGGTTTTGAGATGGGCATGCATTATCTAGTGGGAAAAATACCGGGGAACTCAGCAATCAATGCACTGCTCCTTGCAGTCTTCATTTCCACTGTCTAGTTCTCCATAACTTCCAGATCTTAAGGTGATGATGCCTGTTTTCTGCAGTGCACTGTCATACAACAATGGCAAATACATTAGCTAATAAATTAGACCTCTTCAAAGGCTGATGCACCAATACTAGTGTTGCCCATTGTGAAGGACTGCCATGGACCAATCCATCATGGCCCACTGTGCTTCCTTCTTGCATGGTTGCAGGATCAGACACCCGGTCAGCTGAGCTTGCTGGTGGGGAATAGCTGGGAGGCAAGCCTGCAGCTAGATAAGACATGCTGGTCCTCCTCCCTGCAGTGGAACCTATTAAGGCAAGTAAGGAACAGCTGGAGAGAGAGATGCGGCTGTTGACAGTGAGGCTTCAGAGTTCCTTGTATCTAAGGATGAAGTGGGTGGGCAGAGGGGGCCAGACTGGAGTTCTAGATGAGTCAAAGTCCAGCAGGGAAAAGGTGCTAGGAGAGAGCCTGAGAATCAGTCAACCACGAGTGAATGGCAACTCTTTCCCCCTTATTTTCTGCCCATTTGGGACAGCCCAGTGCGGCAATCATAATTCACTCCTTCATAGCATGGGCTGGGGGGAATCTGTGGCCCTTCAGATGTTGTCTGACTACAAATTCCATCACCCCTTACCATTGGCAAGCTGATGCTACCTAACAACATTTGGAGGGCTACAGGTTCATCAACCCTGGTCTATGCCCTCAGCAGGCCTCCAGAAGCTCCTCCTCTTGTCAGGCAGGGGCATAGTGGGGGCATGGCCCCAGTAACACATTTTTTTAGGGGTGCAATCAGGTGCCCCCATGAGAGGTGGATGGAGGCAGCAGGCAAGGAGCCTGTTGGAGGCAGGCTCCGTTCACTGCCTATGCAGTGCACACATCCTCTGGTTAGAAGCCCACTCTCTCTTTTTTCTCCTTGCCTCTTTTGGGCACCACACATCCTGTCTGTAATCTAAGTGCAGGTGAAAAGAAGATCCCATTATGTATTCGGAATGATACAGATTTCAGGCTGACTTTTTGAGAGGTGTATCAAAGCTCAATCAGAATGAAGAGATGACATCAACTATTTAGAGTAGTGTTGCTTGTCAAATTTCAGTCACTTGGTATTTTGTTCAAAGAGGACCCCTTCAGACTAGGGAAAACAGAACAAAACAAAGGAAAGATTGGCAATGAGCCCGTCTCAATAAGTGTGTCCAGTGCAGAGAGCAAGGGATTCTAGGGCATCCCTCGTGGATAATGCAGGGGTACCTCTTAAGGAGGCAAAATGTCTTTGGCCAACTAGAGTCCTCACTTGATATTTGCAGTCATCAAGTACTGAATTTGTGAACGGGGCCAGCCCATCCATGAGGCAAGGTGAGGTGACCACCTCAGGTGGCAGGATCCACAGGGGCAGCAAATCTTCAAGTAGATCTTTATTGAATCCTTGTTCCTGATGTAGATCTTCAATCACCCCTCCTTCCCTGGTGTGGGGGAAGCTCCATTTTTTGGTTTGCTGCAGGTGCCAAAATGTCTTGGGCCAGCTCTGTTTATGTATATTAATCTATGCTAAGAGCATCACCAAACTAAGAAAATCCAAACATATAGAAACTGATGCTCACCATGCCCTCTCAGCTGAAAAGGACTGGAGTTTCAACTTAGGAGAACACTTTAACCCCCTTGTTTCACAGCTTCCAGGTCAGTGGAACAATGTTGAAGTGACCCTGAACAAATGATGTTCCTGTCACATTATTAAGGCACAAATAATAACCATAAAGGCCCCTTTGTCTACTTACTGTGAACGTTAATTAGATGATGAAAGTACAGGCTAGGTTATTTCCGCACATTAAAGTACAGTACAGTGAGGATGTAACATTTCTGTCTGTCACAGTAATTACCTTTGGTGTTAGTTGTCCTTCAGAATCAATTGTAGCTGATCACAGAAAGTGTATTATAGACTTTTTGGCACGCTATACAACCAAAGGTCACAATTGTATATAATGGGTTGTTTTCCTTTGTCCGATCTGCTCATACATCTGTTGCATCATTAATGTAGATGAAAATCAACAGCAATAACCAAGAACAAACCTAGATTATTCTAGAGCAGGGATAATTAACCTGTGGCCTGCAGACTGCAGGATTGGACTCCATATCCAGTAGACCAAGGGCATGTCTAGGTAGGAGCATCTCCAAGGTAGACTGGGAGTGCCACCTGTCGGAAATTCTGGAGAGTCACTGCCAGTTAGTGTAGACAATACTGAGCTAGATGGAGCCATGGTCTGACTCAGTTCATAGCAGCTTCCTATGTTCCTACATCTGAGGCAAAAAGCAGAAGGGAGTTACAGGTTCACTGTCCCCAATTTCCTGATTTCTCCTCACATCAAGGGTCACAGAAGCAGCAGCCACAATCCCGTAGATTAAATATATTGTTCGTTGTTTTTTTCTGGGTGCCTACTGCTTTTTAGCCTTTTACTGTAAAATAAAGGACAAAAAAAAATTATAAAAGAGATCCATGATAATTTAATATCCCCAAACCTGGCCTTTGACTTGTAAAGAAGGAAAGGTAGATAGCTTTGTTGTAAAGAGAGGTGATAACTTTTCAGTAGGAACGAACAACTCTATCTGACTCCGTAACTGGTTGATTGCCATTTTGCTTGAGTGAGTTTATAAAGAGATTACATGTAAAATGTAATCCTCAGTTCAGTTGCAACATGGCTACACATTCTAAGGAAAATAAAAAATAAAGCCGTTTTCAGGTGGAAGATTCATTCCAGAGCAATTAATCCATTTTGTTGCTGTAAAAGAAGTCTAATTTCCAGTTAAACATTTAAAATCATGAGGTCACCAAACCTTTACATTTTGGTTTCATGAGTATTTCTAATAATAAAAAGATATGATTGTCTGGGAAACCTCAATGTTTTTAATGGTTCAGTTTTTAACTGTACATGGTTTCTGCATTAAGATCCCATCTGCACTATACATTCAAAGCAGTATCATACCACTTTAAACAGGCATGGCTTCCCCCAAAGAATCATGAGAAGTATAGTTTGTTCAGAGTGCTGCAAGTTGTTAGCAGACCCCCTTTCCCGCGACAGCTACAGTTCTCAGAGTGGTTTAACAGTCAGCCCATCTTTGAAGGGAATTCTGGCAACTGTAATGCGAAAACTACACTTCCCATGATTCTTTGGTGGAAGCCACAACTGTTTCAAGTGATACAATACTGCTTTATGTGTATAGCACAGATGAGGCCTAAGACCAAGGTTGAAAACAAGGTCAAGAATACCTTTAGGAGATAATCTGTAGGCGGAGGTGCTTAATTTACTGTCCGTAGACACACAAATTTTCAACAGGATATTCCACTTGCGGAATATACCTGCCAAGCTTATTTTCTAACTCTAAAGCTAGGTGGGGAATCTTAGAATTGATATGTAAGCTCCCCTCATCTCAGGTCAGTCGGTCTGACCTTCTTTGGTGACCTCTAAAAGTCACACACACAGCACTACCACTCAGCATAAAATCCTAAATTGGCAATGCTGGATGAATTGTATTATATTGTAGAACAGAGATAGCCAACGTGATGCCATTCGGATATTTGCTGGACTACAACACCCATCATCCATTGGCCATGCTAGCTGGGCTAATGGGAATTGTAGTTCAACAACACTGGAGCACACTATGTCAGCTACCCCTGTTGTGGAAGAGCGTCTGTGGAAATAATGTCCAATTTGTATCATGCCCAAGAGTTATGAACCAGTCGATTTCTTAAATGAAACCAGGTAATTATGATTCCTGGTGATATCATTAGTTGAAATGTCCTGGGAATTTGCCGGGGAGAATCAGTTAGCTGTGAAAGGATTAAACTCCCTTTTCCCACACATCAATTCCCCACCTGTTGCAAATAGTCCACCATTCACATAAAGCTTGGAGACATTTGTCTCATTGTATATAGTTCGTCTCATCTTACATCTGACACGAAGATGAAAATGGGTGAAAGCGTGGTTAGAAAATACGAGTCTGCCAATAACATGGAAAACAAGGCAGGAGATTGGATTATAATACAAGAAGTTGTTCCTTGTTTGGAAATCCACAAAACATCACGAGTTAATTAGGACCATTAAACCATTCTCAGATGTTCTCTGCTGTCAATTTCCCTAGTTATGTAGCTGGAAAAGTTCATTGGGAGAGGGAGGGGAGATCCCTGTCAACTAATGTAGTTTAAAAACATTTGTCTTAGAAAGTACCTGATGGAAAGGATTGTCTTTCTTCATGGATATAAATAACTGATGTGGATTACAAAGGGAAATGTTTAGCGGAATAAACTCTTCTCTCCTTAAAAAAAAATGAAAATAAACTTGAAGCCATGTTGCACAACATAGAGATAAGCTTTCCTACTGAGGTTTTTTTTAAAAAAATTTAAAATTGATGATATGCCATATTTGTTCCTCACAACAGACAGGTCAAGAACTGAAAATAATAATAATAATAATAATAATAATAATAATAATAATAATAATAATAATAGTTATTGTTTGCCACCCCCTCTGATATTGGGAGAGCCATGGGAACTTCTCAGAGGCATCAACAGAGGACTTTGACGTATCTCCACTTCTCCAAGTTCACCTCCTGGCTTATCCATCTGCTCCAGGTTGTGAGCTAGTGATGCCCCTGGGAGTGGTGGAGTTGATGGGAGTTGTCATTCAACAAAATCTAGAAGGCCAATGATTCCCCACACCTGGGATCTCTCTCTCTCTCTCTCTCTCTCTCTCTCTCTCTCTCTCTCTCTCTCTCCCACACACTCACACACACTCACACACACCCACACTCCACCTTTCGGTATATTTGCCTATCGATCGTCACACAACCCTAGTGTATAGCTTCAGGTTTCAAATTCCTTGCTAGTCTTTTATATGAGAATGGGGATGTTACAAATCCATAAGCTTGCCCCCCCTTTTCTTTACCTCAGAAACATTGAAGCGGTAGCTATATTTGCTCCTTAAAGCCGCACCACAATCTTCCCAAAGATAGAACATGACAAATGTGCTGAACATGTGGATGCAGAGGAAATGATTCCCCTAGCTCTGTGACCACATGAAAACGGTTTGAATTTCCTTCCATAACTCTTTGTGGCTTTTTTCAGTGGTCTGGATGACACTGACAGGAAAAGCAAATAATTAAGTAAATAGCAGGTCTGGATCCATCACAGCAGATGGGTCTGGAACGATATTCCCCCCTCTCATTTCACAATTTGCTGATAACCCCAACTATTCATTTCATTCCAGCAGCTTAGTAATTATAATGCAGACCTGCTCAGTTTGGTGGTGAAATAAAAATTGGGGTGTTGGTTGAAGTTGTAATGTTTAAAGTATTCTTAGCATACACATGCATAAGTAGAGTAGCATTGTGCCAGATGGAGTCCTTCATTTCCAGCATTTCTGAAAAGCCTTTACAATCAGAAGAGGACCAGTTACCTCTGGATGTGTTCTTGCTCACATTTTTAAACACACACACACACACACACACACACACACACACACACACACACCAGCACTGGAACATTACATGCCTATCAAAGTACAAAAGAATTGGGTACTATATAACAAAAACAGAATAAAATTCTTACGAAACAGGATACACAGCACAGGTAAGGTTAGGAAAAAATACTCCCCATTCAAAGGCAGATCAGGAATCATCTTCTGACTGGAAGAGCTAAGAGTCTGAGGGTGTCTGAGAGTGTTTCAGAGAGTCAGACACACAAAAAGGATACCCAACAGCATAGTGGTTTCCTGGATTTGATTTGCCTCATATATCCCAGGCAGGCATTATTAAACAATTTCTCAAGTAAGGCTACATTCCACTGTTTTTCATACCATCTCTCAAAGGATAGTTTATCTGCCTCTTTCCAGTAACTGGGAGCCAGGCTGACATTTTAAACTGGAACATAACGGGTATGTGACGCCAAATCATGACATTTCTATGATGCTCAGCTACCTGAACCTCAGGTAGCAATGCAAGATGTAGCAACGTAAGATGTAGGTGTAGGGAAAAGACCATAGCTCAGGGGTAGAACATCTGCTTTGCAGGCAAAAGGTCTCAGTATCAACCTCCAGCTTCTCCAGGTTGGGGGAGGGGGAAGACTCTACTCTGAAATCCTGGAAACCTGCACTAGTCAGTGTATAGCAGGGCAAGAGAACTGGATCTGTTCAATGGACAAGATTCTGACATCCCCTAACCCCTGCATGCCAGTTCAACAGGTTGTTCCACTCACTTGTCAACCCCCCCTGATGTCACCATGATGTCAGATGAAGTATTTCCTTCTGCCTATATGGTTTGAAATCAAGCCTGTGGACAAAGGTTTGGGGTAGGGGTTGCAGGTGCTGACAATCTTCTGATCATTAGCACCTGCAAGCCCGCTTCCTTTGCTGAATCCACATTCTGTGATTCATTCTGGTTGGATTACTGCAATGTGCTCTATGGAGGGCTGCCCTTGAAGACAACTCAGAAATTGCATCTGGTAGGAAATGCAATGGTTCAGTTACTGAATTGGGTGACCAGTTGGAGCCATGTTTTGCCAGTTCTTTAAACAATTTGATTGACTAAGAAAACAATCCCGGTCTGAATTAAAGGTTTTGTCACTGGCCTATAAAATCCTGATTTTGGAGGACTTAATATATCTGAAGGAGTGCTTATCTCTACATCAACCTGCCCAGGTTTTTAGATCTTCCAGAAGCCCCTTCTGCTTGTCTATCAACTAGGGATTGTACATTGTGTGGGAACTTGACAGAGGGCCTTCTCTGTGGTGGCTCCCTGATTGGGGAACTCTTCCTGCCTCTGAAATTCAGCAGGTACTTCTTTTTTCATTCAGATGCCAACTCAAAACCTGGCTCTTCAATCAGGCTTTTGGAAGTTATTCATGTTCAGCTGGAATTTGTTTTTATGTTTAACTGTTAGGCATATTCTATTCTTCTCATAACTGTTATGGATTATATATTTTAACCTTGATTTTATCATTGCCTGCCCTGAGATCCTTAGATGCAGTGGGAAGTTTAAGTAAGCACATGGCGGGAGGCACTGCCATGTCACGTGCCCTCATCTGCCTCCCATAACAGGCAAATTGAGCCTATGTATCAATAGCTTATTATGGAGGCTCTCCATGCAATCAGGGAATCCCAATTGTGCAGGATTCCTGATAGTTTGCATTGCCTATATAGTCAGCGTAGGCTATCCTTTTGTTGATATTGCTTCTAACTATGTGGGTAATGACCAGTGAGGCTTTCCTCTTCCTCCACTCATTCACCCTATGCATGGAGGAAAATGTCTATAAAGGGCTCTAGTTTAGCAAACAAGCAAACCCAGCATCTCTTGGAAAAGCCCCCAAAAACTGAAGTTATCGTCTTTTCCCGAGCAATACGAAGCCAGCCAGCCAACTGATTATGCAGCACAAACATTCCATTCCATTTTGCATTCTGTTTTCTTAGTTAACATACAACAAAAAAGATTAACGCAAGGCAGAGCCACAAACCCATAATGACTGGGTGCCGTACAGAAATATGAACAGCGCTTACAGGAAAAGATGACAAAGCATGTTAAAATGGTGTGGTCACATTTGAAATGGTTCCCCTGTGCTGCTGCCCCCTTTCCCACATGGTGCAAGGAAGTCACACAAGTTAATGCTTTCCCCTTAGCATGATTCTGACAGTGCATTTAATGCCTGCAGAAGGCTATACCCAAGACACAGGCTGAGTCTAACCATTAGGCCTAAGTGGATATCCCTTCCCAGAGAGTTTATCACCAACCTTGATATGTAGGGATAAGGGTGGCTACTGCCCACCACCACTGGTAGGATGGAAAGCAGGGAGCTGAACAGTAGGTGGAGCCAAAGAGCCAATTACAAATTGAGCTGGTTGATTCTAGTTTTGTTCCCATCCTCCTCCCTGATCTACAAGGGAAACATGTAGGGGTTGGATGAAGGCAAAATGAGGTTGGCAGGACAGTGCCCCATTACCCTAAGGGCCAGCCTCCACTGTGGAGGGATAAGTGGTCCCCTTTACACAGCTTTCAGTGAATATATCAGAGTAAGATGGGTTTGCTGTCCCAACCAAAGTTGCTTTTCTTCTTATCCACAGGGAATTAATCATCATAACTATTAAATGCTTTTAATTGAGTTATATGAGAAGAACGGAAGAAAGGCCACAAAGCCTGTGATAAATCTCAGCCATAAACCATAAAAACCACCTGATTCCTTCAGGCAGCTTTTCAGCTACTTTAGACTAATGTAACCCTCCAACCACCAGATAATTGCAACAGATTGGATCAAAATTGACTCTTGACTTGAGATGGATTTGAAATTCACTCCAGTTTTGCACACAGAAAGACTAATAAACGTAATGGAGATGTGTGAGTGGCTGGCTGGGTGGATTTTAGAAATGGACTTCCCTGGAGTGCAAGCCTGGGCAGTGCGTATGGAAGTCCTGGGCTGCCCAGACGACAAGATCCACCCCCCTCATATGGTCCAAAGGAAAACAGAGCAATACATTTGGCTGAAAGAGTTGCTGTAAGTAGGCATACAAGAAGCCATCCAAACACCTTAGGAGCTCCACTCTGGATTTGTGTAGGGTTTACTCCTTAGTCTTTTCTTCTCCTGAAGATGATCCACAAGGCAGCAGAGGTTTAGGATCAGAGTTTTCCTTCTCCTAGATGGGCTACCTTCCCAGGTTCATGAGCCGCATCTGCCTTTCATCTCCCTCTAAATGTGCAGAATCTGCCTTCTTGACCATTAGACCCACAGTGGGTCTCATCCACTCAATCCACAGGAGCCTGTCTTCACATGCAGGGCACGTCCAGGGTTAGAGAATCATCAGCTACCCTTAGCTGGTTTAGCTGGCCAGACAAAGCCATTCTGGGAGTGTGGCTGCTGTCACGTACTGACAGCTTCTAGGAGCCACAGATAAGAGCTGAGTGCAGGGTAGGGACCAAAAGTGGATGAACCTTTGGACCATGTCATGTCCTGAAGGAGCATGTCATGTCTCCCACCAGAGATACTGCCCCTCCCCTATTACCCATACACCCCAGAATTGAAGTGTGTGTGTCAAAATATAACTGATAAAATGGGCTCATCAGAGACATTAAAGTTTGGGTCATAATTTATGTTTGTTCATCACCATGGCCTCTTAATGCAAACAATTGATAGGCACACAATATTCCTTTTTTTCAAGGAAACATAGTAACAGAGCAATGTCAATCCATTAAAGTTGATGGTGTTGGCATGCTTGCACACACTCACCTCTCTGCTGACCCCAGCTCTACCCAAGTGGGCCCTGAGCTACCACTGGTGGAAGCTAGAGCAAGGTTTCTGAAGGTGGTTGGGTACCAGCAGCTTTGGATTTGCTGGAGTCAAAGCCCCGTGGATTCCCCCCCAAGGAAATCCTCGTGACAGTCTGGAGTTGGCATTATTGAAAAAAGATGCCCCCTTTCCTGTCCTGGTTGGCAGGAACTGGCAGAACCTCAGATGACATGAAGGGTCCAAGACCCCACACATCCCTGGCTCCCCGTTACTGGGATTGCTCTGCCCCAGATATAACAGCAAACACATTATGAAAGAAATAATGAAGCCCAACCAATTAACAAATTACCTAGCAGTCAATAAAACAAACACAACCTGAGCCAACACAAAAGTTATTTAAACAGCCAACAGCCTTGTTTTCACCAGGCGCCTAAAATAATGCCCTACACTAACATTCCATTTATGTTTGAGAACTTTTATCACAATAATAAAAAGAACATTGCTACAACTTCCTAATGGAAGGTGAGAGATGCTGCCTTATTTTCCCTTCAGGTCCTGTGCCTCCTTGCAATGCCAGAAAATGGTGCCTGCATGTGGAAGAGAAGAACCCTTGGATCTGCTCCCTTCAAGCCAGAAGAAGACAGAGAGGTAGTTGTCTCCTTCTCTCATAACACTACAAACATGAGTTATCCAGTGAGATTGCTTGGTGGGTTATTCAGTGCCAACAAAACCCAGCAGAACAGGAGTGTGAGGATCCTAGAAGCCAGACTGATGGGCCTAATAAGGCTTCTCACCCTGAATCGCCACTGATAGTCGGTGTGCTCTGTTTAAAACCCACCACAACTAATTCAGTTTGCCTTTAAAGGATAACCCAGCTAATTCACACTTTCTGAAACAATATGCAGACCCAAACACAGCCATCCTGCAAAATTCGCACTCCACCAAATCTTGCAATGCAGTTCTCCAGCCAAGTAATGTGAACAGAAATGCATATACTAGGATTAAGTGTGATAAAATGCATTGTGTTATTCAAAAATTGCTTTGAAAAAAATGTGTATATTAGGCAACACCGAACACAAATGTTAGGAAAAATTCACATTAATATGCTAGTGAATTTTCATGAAGACTTTTTAAAAAACGCAAATTTATGTGGAGATGTAGAGAAATGAATTTAGGATTAGAAAAATTAGAAAGCAAGAAAGTAAGGCAAACCCACACGGACAGATTGGCCCATCCATACTGTACAAATATCAATGTTAAATAAGCCAGATATATTACTGGATTTAAAAACCCAACCCACTCATGTCCTGTGTCATTTGCAAAGTTTAGGCATTAATATTAAAAACTCCTGCTGAGAAAATTCACAGCTGACTTTAAATCCTTTATTTCTTTTTTAAAAATGAGATATTTAGTGTATTTAATTTAAGAGATGTTAAGACGCACACATGAGAGATAAATATATATTCTAGGAATCTTCCATCATAAAATTAAATCACTCTTAGAGATTCACGGGTTGGTTAAATAGTCTTCATAAATTAAAGTAATGACAGTGTAATAATTTAGTGGGTTCTGAACCAATACTAAAGTGACTAAAAATAAAACACTCCATCTGGCCATTTCAATTAAAGTAAATCCTGTTATATTGCAATAAAAAAGCATTTGGAATTAATATGGTAAAATATGTGCCAGGGAACCTTTTCAGCTTTGATTGACTGAGCCCGACTTAACGGTGCTGTGGGCTGTGGCCACCCTTGGGAAGCAACACAGGATTTCTTAGCCCTACGGAGACATCTTCTTTAAATAAGACTGTGTTTTTTAAAAAGAAGAGTAATGATCCCCTTTTCCATTGGATGCTTTCTGTAAATATTTGGAAAATGAAGTGCTCAGCTGTCACAGGGGACTATAGCGCCCATCAGCCCCATGTTCATGTGGCCATGCTGGCTGGGGCTGATGGGCGTTGTGGACTGAAACATTTGGAGAACACCAGGATGGGGTATAGAAGACTTCACCATGTGCCCAGACATGATGCTGCTCTCTTAAGCCTCACTTCCAAGTGTTGACTGCCACTGACTCAGAAGGTGGGTTGGAGAGACATAGAAGGAGTACGTTTTCTGGTTTTCCACATTGTTTTATAAGTTGTCTTGCAAATGGGTAGATGGCAATCAGTTGGATGCATCCAACTAAGTCCTACTCAAGGTAAATCCATAGAAATGATTGAACTTAAGTTAGCATTGGCCACACCCACAGCCCCCAATTTTGGTTAGCCACTTGCACATCTGCAGTGCAATCCTAAGCATGCCTACTCAGAAGTAAGCGCTGTTGAATTGGATGGGGCTTTCTCCCAGTCAGCTGGATATGAGGATCGCAGTCATAATGTAGGGTGCAAGTCCTCCCCAAAATCCATCAGTTCCATCAGAACTTAAATTTATTTAAGTGGGAACTTAACCTGTTTCAAATGCGAGTGGTAGTCCCTATTAATATAATTTGCAACTTATGAATTTTTTAAAAATCAATTTCTGAGGGCTTAAAAAAAATACTCCTCCCCACCAACTTCCCTTGAAGAAGTTTTAAAAAAAAGCTGAATCACAGCAATCCAATTTAATCTTTCGTTTCATGCAACATTCTGTCTTTCCGTCAGCATCTTGATCCAATTTTGGTTTCATCCATTCCAGTTGGCAAGGAACCATGACTTTCATAAAGGCTCCCTGTACACCAGCTCCCATATATTTGAGACCTTGAACAAACAGAAAGCCTTTGATGTTCTCGCAAGCTTCAAAACCACTTTGTCATTTCCAGTGATACGTGAGCCGCACTGGAGAGACACACAGTCATTATGGGTTTCGGGGAAGTGCCTTCTGCTCCCTCCGCTTGGTGTAAGTTTACCAGAGAACAAATTTACTGTAATCTTCCTGTTAAAACGCTGCTACCGTGCTACAGGAAGGAGGGAGCCAGGAGGTCAGGCAGGCGGAGAAGTCCGCCCCACGCTAGTGGCCAGACAGCTTGCGACCAGGTCAGACTTTTGCAATTAGGATGAAACCAGATAAATGAATATGAACCTCATCAGGAGGACCCATGTGAATCCCAACCCTGGGCTAATGATCATTTCAAGACCAAATTGTAGTCTCATGACTAAAATGATTCAAGGGTTAGAGCACAAAAAGCATTTGTGGTTTCTTTTGAATTCTCCCCCCCCCCCCGCTCCATGCCAAGGAGATGCTGGGCCAGTCAGAGTGACACTTCACAGGGGTAGATGTAATGGATTGTCACAGGAGGGTTCTTGATCAGAAGATTCTCGATCAAATCCCATTCTGTGGTCTTTCCCATTAAAAGGATCTCAGGGAGCAAGTGTCTGGAAATACATCTTCCTGAACCCCTGGAGAGCCTCAGCCAATCAGAACAGGCAACACTAGGCTAGATGCACCAATAATAATAATAATAATAATAATAATAATAATAATAATAATAATAATAATTTATTATTTATACCCCGCCCATCTGGCTGAGTTTCCCCAGCCACTCTGGGAGGCTCCCAGTCAAGTGGTAAAAACAATACAGCATTAAATATTAAAAACTTCCCTAAACAGGACTACCTTCAGATGTCTTTTAAAAATAAGATAGCCTCCAGCCTCTGTTTAGCCTTATTTCCTTGACATCTGCTGGGAGGGCGTCCCACAGGGAGGGCGCCACTACTGAGAAGGCCCTCTGTCTGGTTCCCTGTAACCTCAATTCTCACAATGAGGGAACTGCCAGAAGGCCCTCGGCGCTGGATCTCAGTGTCCGGGCTGAACGATGGGGGTGGAGACGCTCCTTCAGGTATACAGGACCAAGGCCATTTAGGGCATTAAAAGTCAGCACTAACACTTTGAATTGTGCTCAGAAACGTACTGGGAGCCAATGTGGATCTCTCAGGACCGGTGTTATGTGGTCCCGGCGGCCACTCCCAGTCACCAGTCTAGCTGCCGCATTCTGGATTAATTGCAGTTTCTGGGTCACCTTCAAAGATAGCTCCACGTAGAGCGCATTGCAGTAGTCCAAGCAGGAGATAACTAGAACATGCACCACTCTGGCAAGACAGTCTGCTGGCAGGTAGGGTCTCAGCCTGCGTACCAGGTGGAGGTGGTAGACAGCCGCCCTGGACACAGAATTGACCTGTGCCTCCATGGACAGCTGTGAGTCCAAAGGACCCGGCTTGGTGTGGCATAGGATGGCCTCTTCCACAAGACGTACTGGTGGCCCCCCACTTGCATGGCTTCCAAAGAGGGTTAGGCAAATTCATGGAGGAAAAAAAAAGAGCCAGTGTGGTGTAGTGGTTACATGCTTATTGATCCCAGTCCCATTGGCATTGGCTTTGCCATTGATTTAGCCATTGGAGCAGCCTGAGCAAGGCAGTGGGAGATGATAACAGTTTGAAGGCACCTTTATAAATCCTCATCTTGCCCAATCCAGAATGCCATAATAAACTTGGCAGATCATAAATGAAACACGTAATCTGGTGAACCGGGTTCGCGTCTCCGCTCCTCCACATGCAGCTGCTGGGTGACCTTGGGCTAGTCACATTTCTCTGAAGTCTCTCAGCCCCACTCACCTCACAGAGTGTTTGTTGTGGGGGAGGAACGGAAAGGAGAATGTTAGCCGCTTTTGAGACTCGCTGGAGGCAGTGTGCTTTTGAATGCCAGTTGCTGGGAATCACAAGTGGGGAGAGTACTGTTGTGCTCAGGTCTTGCTTTCAGGCGTCCCATGGGCATCAGGTGGGAAACTGGGAAAATAGGATGTTGGGCGAGGTGGGCCTTGGTGGGCCTCCAGCAGACCTTTTTTATGGCCCTAATCATGTGTCCGTGAGACATGAGTGGAGTAAATAAATAACTTAGGGGGAAGCAACAGGTGGATGGGGTGGAGGGCCACCCCTAAGAAATAGCTAATGATCAGATAAAGGAGATATATATGTCTCCAGTTTATATACAGCTGGTGCCACTGTTTCCTTGCAAAGCTGTGTATTCATCCCTTTGCATTGCAAAGCTGCTATTGGAGGCTGCTGGCTTTTGGAGCTGTCAAAATGAAACAGAGATTATGTGGTACCATATGTCAGGCTGCTGAAGCAAAGAGTTATTGTTCTAAAATGTTTGCTTTCCTGTCTAGATGGGAGTGGTGGAGAAATACACACACACACACACACACACACACACACACACACAGAGAGAGAGAGAGAGAGAGAGAGAGAGAGGCGCAGAGGCTAGTGTAATGAGGGCAGAAGAACTTGGCATTACCCTTGACATTTCAAGTAGCTGTTTCATCCGCGTCCCCAAAGATACACATCCTCATTCATTTACTGTTCCTAATTCAGAAGCTACACAAACTTTGTGTTTTCCTCTAAGACAGGAGTGGGGGAGAGTTTGAAATTCCTCTGCAATTATTTTTTAATGCAAATGCATCCCCTCAAGCTTTTTAGTGCTGGTTGGTTGTGACAAATATCCCACAAAAGGCTCTTTAAAAACTGGCATATGTGCCAGGGCTAAAATGCATGGAGTTGGGCGCCAGGGCAATATGAAGATGAAAGATGACAACAGCATACCACTAATGTTTCTAAATTATTACTTTGTAGAATGCTTACTGGTACATCCTGGACAGGAGATCCCTATTGTTCCAGAGCTAGGCTCCATCAATAGACTAATCTTTACTGTGTTATACATACCCGCCTTTTGTTTGAACAATGTCTCCTCAGGGTTAGGTTGTCCGACATAAATGGAATTGTTATGCAGAAGTGGAATGAAACTGAAGCATACTGAGAAAATAAGCCTTCCATTTTGAGGTCAGCCATGGGACACAGAACTCACATAGTGTGTGAATGGCTCCATCAGCCTAAACTACTGGAAGACTGGCCTGATTTTCTGATATAATGAAGGCAGGTTCTCTCTGGAATTGCATCAGCACTGAGTGACATGTGACATCTATGTATCAATGGTCCAAGAATTATTCAGCTGTTTTCAGCTACTTGCTCTTTATGAATATCAAATTCTCCCAATTATTATTATTATTTTACAAAAGTCCTAATTGCAGATTTTGTTGCTTCAAAACATTTAGGGCAGGATGGGAGAACAGGTTCAATATCCCTGGTTTCAGGTGTCAGGCCTTGGTGGAGTATGGTTCTAGGCCATCAGTTTCCAAGAATTGTGGGGGGCGGTGAACTGTTAAACACAAGCAAATGTGGGGACAAAAGGAGGTCCTATAGGGGTCCATTTTTTCATGACTTACACTGAGTTGCATTTATTGCTTAGTTTTAGTGGTCATAATCCTAGCACCTCTGTCCCAATTTCTAATGTTCCATTCACAATGCAGTACCTGTTGTGCTATGGGACTGTGGCTTTTATTACCAATATACCATCATATCATGCCATATTTAAAATGGCAGGAAAGGAGCGTATGCCAGAACAGTACCCAGATTTTGTCCTATGCCAAAACTGCGATTTCCCAAGCTAATGTTGTTGCAAGTGAATTTGTTTTTTCTTCCTGGAAACAATACATAAATACAAGCTAAACTCCAGCTATGGATTCCACTAGATTTCCAAAAGTGGCTTTTCCATGGTGTGAAATGCGGAAGTGATCAGGTGAGGAAATGTCAAGAATAAACTGCTGCCCGACTCTAAATGCAGTGTGGGAGATTGCTTAAGATTGCTCTGGAGATTTTCTCCTTTGCAAACACCATTGAATTGGATAGGGGAGGCTCCAGACCACAAGACTTAAATTTTGCTACAATTAATTAAGTTTAAGCATCTGATTAAATGCAAAGATCTAGAGGAACATTACAAAATCAATATTTGGAGAGAGAGAAAGATCCCTCTGATAACCATTCCCGGGTGTTAATAAAACAGTAAAATCAAGCACACACTTGGTATCAATGTTTTCAAATATGGAAACTGGAACTTACTCAGTTTACAGCTCTTGAAATTTTAATATCATGCAGAGAGACCGTTATATTAGGATGCATATTTCAGGCCAAAGGGAACTCAAAGCCCCAGAAGAAGAAGAAAAAGCATTCATAAACTCCACAATCTAATGCTGGCCAGCGAAAGCAGGTGATAAATTTTACATGCTTATTGATCCCAGTCCCATTGGCATTGGCTTTGCCATTGATTTAGCCATTGGAGCAGCCTGAGCAAGGCAGTGGGAGATGATAACAGTTTGAAGGCACCTTTATAAATCCTCATCTTGCCCAATCCAGAATGCCATAATAAACTTGGCAGCTCATAAATGAAACAAATAAAGTTGTGTAATTACAACAGGGTTTGTAATGTAATAATTTGACACTGCAGGCATGTTGGATTTATGGCGATCCTCCGTGCTAGCCTCTCTGTCAGAAAGGAAATGACTGGACCAACACAGTAGAAGAACACAAAAAGGTTTCACACAGGGTTTCCGGAACTGTCTATGGGTTCATGTCTGATTTCGTGTGGTGAATTTAATGAGTCGCTGGCCTTTTCAACAGTACCATGGCAACTTCAGCATCCTTTCAGCTCCATTTTACCCGTTCCATTGCCAAAAATGTTAGAATAAACATCTAGGAAGTTAAGATTTTACTTTTTAAAATTCCCAAAGTGTAGACTTTAGAAACAAGCTGCTTTATACTGAAACAGACCATAGTTTCATCTGGCTCAGTGTGGCTTAGTGTGGTGAAATACTTTATCACATAGCATGTGATTATCATTACTATACAGTGGTACCTTGGTTTACGAACTGGAATCCGTTCTGGAAGTCCGTTCTGGAAGTCCGTTCTTAAACCAAAACCATTCTTAAACTGAGGCACGCTTTCCCTAATGAGGCATCCTGCCACCAGTGCTCTTTCTTAGACCGAGGTAAAGTTCTCAAATCAAGACACTATTTCCGGTTTTGGGGAGATTGTATACCAAATCATTCTTAAACCAGACTGTTCTTAAATTGAGGTACCACTGTATATATTTTTATATCATTTTTATTTATAAAAATAGTTATATACTGCTATGCCACATATATATATATATATATTGAAGTGGTTTTACAACAGTAAAAATAAGATAAAACCATACAATAGCATATAATTAAGTTATGGAACAGTGTATAAACTATGGAACTTGCTTCCATAGGTAGTGTTGGTCTTCAATCTAGATGGCTTTAAAAGAGGATTAGATAAATTCATACTGGATATGGCTACTGATGGCTATGATCTACCTCCTGTGTTGTAGGCAGTTTGCCTCTGAATACCAGTTTCTGGAGGGGAGATTTCTGTTGTGTACAGGTGCTGCTTGTGGGCTTTCCATAGGCATCTATGGAATTGCCACTGTGAGAACAAGATGCCGTGCTTTTAAACAAAACAAAACAAAGCAAGGTTCAAAGGATAGCTGCGTTCCGGTTCCTGCATTGCTTCAGGAAGCATTAGGGAGATTTGCAAATTAGGACGCTTTGCATTAAAATATGAAGCCAATACAGAAATGTGGCAAAATAAATTTAAGTTTGTAAAAATTATAAGAAGCTGAATAAAATGGAAAGTGTTGGATTTGTCAATCTCTCCATTCAGAAGTGGAAGGAACAGAAGGTGGAGCTTGGATTCTCTCCCACAAATTCATTCGTTCCCTCCCTCATGTCATGCTCAAAGTAGGTCAAGATGACATCATTTTATCCTGATTGTCAAATGTAGGTTCAGCTAAGTGGGTGTAGTTTCTGTTTGTTTGTTTCCAATACCACTGATCATTTTAGCTGCATTGCTAGTTTGTTGTTTGGTTAATTTTTATGGCCAATTTTAAGAAGTTTAATGGAATTGCTCTGTGGTAGGGGAGTCATCATTGAAAATTATTGTTATTAATTATATACAGCTTAATGCCAATACAGTTTTCTATGCAGTTTGCAAAGTGTGAAAACCAGCTTCAATGCCATTAAAATATAAGCATCCATAATTAAAAGACACAATAAAAGAATCCCATTAAAACATTCCCATCCATAATTAAAATCTATAACAATTCCATTAAAACAATGCAGCCATTAATACAGGAGACTCAGCTGAAGAAATCAAGGGAATGCCTATGCAGACATGAGCATCTTCAGGAGTAGGAATGATGCACAAGTTCATTTCAGGCTTGCTTTTCAGAGGACTCAAGGGCAAACAGGGTATGAGCCTTCCAACTATGGATGGGGAGAAATTTGATTCTGTTCACATTCAAAGGTGAACCTATCAGATTTGTAAACAATATGCAAACTGAGATGCAGTTATCCTCTGAAATTTGCACTTCTCTGAATTTTGCAATGCAATTCTCCAGCCAAGTAATGCGTACAAAAACACATGTCCTAGGGTAAAGTGTGCATCAAAATGCATAGTGGAAATACAGACAATAATGCATAATATTAGGGAAATGGCTTTGCAAAAATGTGTGGTGGCACCTACACTTTGGACCTCCCTGCCTACCAACATAAGGCAGGCATCTTCACGGTACTCTTATCGCTAAAAACATTTTTGTTTAGACAAGTCTACCCAGATATAAAGAATGCTGATGTGTTTTTAGTTTGTTGCTGGTTTTAATTTCCTGAATGTTTTAAATGTTTTTAACTAATTATATTATTGCTTTATTCTTTATAAGCTCCTCAAATTTAAGATTGGAAACCCCTATGAAAGAAACAGAAATTGGCAGATTTTCCCTACATCCCCCAAGCTTCCCTACTCACCCACCCCAGTGTAGTCACACAGACTCCTTCCTTATCTGCTTCTAAGAAAAGCAGGAACAGCAGCAGTGCCCTGGCTCCAAGCAAGATGCCGCACAGTGGATTCTGGGAGTTGTAGTTTAATAGCTCCAGCAACTCCATCAGAAATGCTGGCCGATGTGGGATGTGAGAGGAAAGGAGAGTGAGGGGGAAAACCTCTCATTTTTGCCTGTTGTCGTAAGAAGCAGGAAAGAAGGGAAGGGAAGGTAGGTCTGCATTGGCACTGGGGTGAGATGAGGTGGCTTGAGGGTGGCACAGGACACAGGAAGGAGACAGAGTGGCCTGAACCCTAATATGTCTTGAGGATGTTGTCTCAGTTTGTGTGCATGTGGAGGGGGACACACAGAAAAATCCCAAACCAAGGCAGGTCTCAGTAAAGTTCATCTATCCCTACTGAAAAGCAGTCTAGAAACTCTGGTTATGAACTTCCATTTGCTTGCTATGATGTCCGATATGTATAAACAGCCAACTGACATTTGAAGCACCCCTAATTCAGGGATGGGGAACCCAACCCCTCCAGATGTTGTGGGACTCCAATTTCCATCAGCACTAGCCAGCATGGCCAATGGCCAGGGTTGATGGGAATTGCATGCCAACAACATCTGGAAGGTCCACATTTTAACATTAAGTTAATACCCCTCCCTGAAAGACAGCTCCTTCTCTATCCCTCTCACTTTTTTATCTTTTCCAAATGGTTGTTCTTGAATTTCATCAGAAACGACTTGGAGGATCTTCTGTTAAAAGAACAGCTTTTATCTACATTCAAATATATATTGTTTTGCCTCTGAAACATCAAAGAGAAGATGTCTCTACATATTTTATTTCCAAGAGGGGGGAAAATCAGCTCTCCCTTTATTAACATGGGCAATGTTGATTCTTGTAATAAAAAATGCACAAAAGCCACATTTTTTATGAATAGGTAATATGGAACAGCACTGGGTAAGAGAGCATTAATGTTCCTTTAGTGGCTTGCTGGGATAATGTAATGGAAGGGTCTGAACTGATATCATGTCACAAGTTGTGGGGTGTTTTTTTTAAGGTCAGTGGTCTTTTCCATTCTCATTCCCCTTTAATGGGCACTTTTATTGACCTCTCAAAGCTGCCACATGGTTCAAGTCCAGCTAAAAACATCTACTTGTCATAGATCATCAGGAGTGCTTTTTTACACATGGGCAAAAAGATATCACAAGGTCATGGATAATGCGATCTCATCATGCCAAGAGCAAGCATTAGCGTCTATGAATTATTGTCTGGACCAGGGTAGTAGAGATATACGACATAAAAATGTAAGAAGAGCCTGCTGGATTAGGCCAATGGTTCATCTAGTCCAGCATCCTGTTCTCACAGTGGTCAATCAGATGCCAGTGGAAAGCTTGAAAGCAGGACCCAAGCAGATGTGCACTCTCCTGACTTGTGATTTCCAGCAACTGATGTTGACAGGCATACTGTCTGGAACAGATGAACAGATCCATAAATGTTTAGAGCTCTGTTTAAATTACTCAATTTGTCAACAACTTGTTTTTGTCAAAAAATATCCCTTCTTTCAACTACCGTAATTTCAGGGAATGGCAGCCATTTTTAGGAAGGGCCATAGCTCAGTGGTAGCTTTGCATGCAGATTCAATCCCTGGCATTTCCAGTTAGGGCTGCTGCCAGTCAGTGTAGACCCAGCTTCCTCAACCTCGGCCCTCCAGATGTTTTGAGACTACAGTTCCCATCATCCCTGACCACTGGTCCTGCTAGCTAGGGATCATGGGAGTTGTAGGCCAAAAACATCTGGAGGGCCGAGGTTGAGGAAGCCTGGCGTAGACAATACAGAATTCGGTGGATCAAAGGTCTGACTTGCTGTAAAGCAGCTTCCTCTGTATGCCTGCCCCTTTGCATTGTACTGCCACGTGCTCTCTCTCAGCTGCCCGTGTTTAGCCTACATTAGGGTTGCCATATTTCGAGAGGTAAAAATCCAGACACAAAAAGTTGTTGAGCCCAAACCACCCATGCCAGAGTCAGAGCCTAAACCAGAGCCGCCTGTGCACACACACAAAAAATTTAAACTCAAAATCCAGGACATTTGCTTTAGAATGTACAATTTCCCCCGGATGGGCATGTAGGACCCTCCAAAGAGGACATGTCAGGGAATTCCCAGGCATATGGCAACCCTAAATGATGTCATGTTGCTAAATCAGAGACAGGGGTGGCAAACCTGTGGTCCTCCAAATGCTATTGGACCCCAACTCTCATCAGCCCCAGCAAGCATGGCCACTTTGCCCTCATTGCTCCACCAGCTTTTACCACTGGCTCCTCCCAGCACTGACCTCTGACCCCCCAGTTGCTCAATCCTTGGGCTGAGGAAGCTTCTCCACTCCTGATGTAAGAGTTCTGAGAAGGAGCTGTAGGTGGAAGTATGTAAACTGCTTCATATTCTCTCTCATTCTGCTCTGAAAGCAGAGATTTGTCCTTCCCACCAGCTGCCATTCACCCCCCTCCATTTTGCACTCCAGTTCATTTTCGATTGCTAAACCCCTTTTCTTTTTCCCTTTAATTGCCATGGTGAAGTCACAACTCACGTTTCAAGGAAAGTGAGCAAATTGACTGCTTTCTCTCCCTCTGGAGGTATTGTGTGTTTAGGCCAAACTTAGCCAGCCACGTCCTATTCTATATGCAGCTTCCATCTTTTATTTTATTTTCCGGAGGTATAAGGTACCAGGCATGCATAATGCATATGGGTCAAGTTTGATTGCTGAGGAAGAAGGCAATAATGCAGGACTAATTATTTTCTTGACCTGATGGGGTAATATTTTATTTAACTCTGCATGGAGGAAGCTAAACTAGCTGGCAGGGAACTGAGAGAGAGAGAGAAAGAGGCAGTGTATTCTCAAAGGAACACCACCGGTTTATGCAGCACCTTTTATTTTTGCATATACCAAATGACTGAGATAATTCTGAGCTGTTATTTATTCATGATGTGTTTATTTGGGCTCCAAATGCAAAGCTTAGATTTTTCCTTTTCCTTTTTTCCATTTCTTTTTTTTTAAAAAAAATGTTTGCCACCCCTTTTGCCTAATATGTGTTAAGACTGCACACACACACCCAAAACCATTTACTGTCTAGAGGGTAAGGAGAGTGACATTGCTCATCATGTGCAAATAAATGTGAAGTAAGCTAGTCAGCTCAAGTGGAATGAATTACTGTCACTGGTAAAATAAGGGAAGAAGGAACAGCTACCTTGGGAACCGAGAAAGAGACTCCCGAGCAGGTACAGCTATTGAGCGCCTGGGATAACACTTACAATGATTTATCAAAGACCACTTGAAAGCACTTCTGAGGCATTAAATAGGCATGAAAAAGAGGCTTTAGAGGCAATGGGATGATGCCAGAATGGACCGATTAGGCAGCTCAGAGGTTTGACTCAAGGAGGTAACCAGCAAACAAGGACAGGGATTTTGTTTTTCTTAAAAAAAAAATCTTCGAAGACAGGCCTACCCATTTAAGGCAGGCAAAGGAGTGAGTGCCCCAGAGATTCTATGAAAGGGGATCCAATAGCTAAGAGCTGGTAGCTTGAATAAAAAGAACAAAATATGGGTGTCTGTAGTATTTGATTAGAACCTGACCAGAAAGTTGAAGGGTTTCTACATCAGAGATAAATGGAAACATGGGGTCATGACTTTTTATTCCGCACTAACTTTACACATAAACATGATCTCCAAGATTTTATCAGCCCAGTGCTTTTTACCTGGGATTCTTCCAGTTATGTGCTATAGCACATAGCTGATCATATACATCTCTGTAGAAAGGCTGGATCTCAGTGGGAAAGGGTCATAGCTGAGTGGGAGAGCAATTGCATTGCATGCAGAAGGTCCCAGCTTCAATTGCTGGGCTGGAAGAGACCCCCTGCCTTAAATCCTTGCGACCCACTGAATATTACTGTAGACAATAGTAAGCTGGATAGATAAATGACTCAGTCTATGGCAGCTTCCTATAGCCCTGTGCATTCAAACTAATCATTTTTATAAAGCAGAGTGAGACCTATCTGTATGTATGGGTAGCTTTCCCCAACCTGTAGTCCAGATATGTTGGACTACAACTCCCATCATGCATGGTCATTGGCTCTGCTGGCTGAGGCTGATTGGAGTTGTAGTCCAAAACATATGGCGGGTACCAGCTTAGGAAAGGCTGGCTAAAGGTGTTGCTTCTGTGTAAAATTCTCACTTGACAACACAGAAAGTTGGCACCAATCCAACCTCTAAACATTTTAGGGAAATTTGCATCACCCAAAACTCTGCCCCTACCCTAGAATTAGAGGGTTTATTAAGACATATCATTCACAATAGAAAAGAAGAAGAAGAAGACTTGAAGTTAGTTGAACTTAGCTCCCACAGAGTGAGCTTGACTAACATAACCTGGATCAAGTCCATGATTGTTTTACTATGGAAACCCTGCAAAGGAGCTGTGTAAACACAGGGAAATGAAATCCATGAGTCTCAAATGTATACATTGTGCTCTGAAAATCTGAGCCCAGGTACACAAGAGCACCAAAGCCTAAATATATCTTATAAGTGGAAACATTGATCAAGGTATGTTCAAATCCAACACCAGACTTGAAACTGGGAGTATGAGGTCTTGACATTTTCAACTGGGCACGATTCACGATCCTAACTAACCTTTCTTACCAAGTTCCACTGGGGCTGCATGAAAGCTGAACAAATTTCTGAAATAGCTAACTGACACCTCCAGTTTTCATTCAAATTGAGAGCATTTATCTGTCAAGTGTTTTTTTCAATTGCAATAGTTTTACGTGGGTTGCCAAAATCCACCATTACTTCATCATGACCTATTTAAAAATGGCAAACACAGGTAAAAATGATCAAGAACTTAAACTGTTTGAGATTATAGGGCAAATGAAAAAATAGCCATGTCCAGTGGTGTTGCTTATTCAAACCACAAGGCAGTCAAAAGTAAGTGTACCACACAGATGTTGACATGGTCATGAAAAATTACTTCAAGACTGGAATACTATAATGCACTCTATGTGGGGCTCCCCTTGTACTTAATGCGGAAGCTGTAGTTGGTGCAATTTGCTGCCAAACTATTACTGACAGGAATGAGACCTTGTCAGAATATAAACAGAGATCTGTGCTCAGTTGTCATCTTTAAAAAAACCCCACAAAAAACACAACCAAGCTGTATATACGTTATACAAAATAAATAAATATGAGAGGGAGATATTGCTGATGTTCAAAACAACAACAGAATAAAATGTACAAATTGAACAAGGTGGAATCTGAGCAGCATAAACACATTCTCTGCTCAGGTTTCCACAAACAGTTTTGCTAATGTAAATCCTTCTGCAACATCAAATCCCCATCTTCAATTTAGAACATCCACCAACAATATCAATAAGCATTTGATTTGATAATCGCAACTCAAAAGAATGAATTTAGGGAGGCAGCACAGTAAAGACTTGTGACCAAGGGATGCTCTGAAGAGATCCGTCCTCTTTAATGTTACAGCATTAGTGGAATTATCTAACTTTTTGAGAGAATCCTGCAGTTTATTTAAATGAAGTGGGGTGGGGGGAATCTAACTGAGATTATCACAGCTCAGGTCACTTCTCCAGCTTATTCAGCTGCAGCGAGACGCGTGGTACGTCATCACAAAGATCATTTTAATGGGCTTGGGAGCCATGCGATACTGTTTATAATCAACCCTCCAAGTGGGCTGTTTGCCTGCCCCTCCCCAATGCAGCCTCCCTTGAAGAGAGTTCCTACACAATCATTACAAATTGATTGCAAAAGAGCTAACAATCATGATTAAATCATTAAATTCTTGTCTACGCTTCAGAGAGTGGAGAGAAAATTAACTTCCCACCAACCTAATTTTTTTTCCTGAACATGAAATAATGATTTTCTGCCCGTCTAATTACAAAGCCAACATCTGATCAAGCCAGCATCCAGAGGGGATTATCACGTGTGCGAGTATTAGACCTCATTACCAGCTTGAGTGCAAAATTATTACATCTTGTAATTGGATGGTGAGATTTATATACAGATCGGGCCGGTTTCTGTAAGATTGCAATTACAAGCTTCGTTGGTTAGCTACTTATCACTCAGCACAGAAGAGAAGAAAATAAGCAACAGAAAAAGCATTTCATTAACCCATAACCCTATCAAGGGAGAACCACTGTAACATCCATGTCTGCATTAGGGAGAACAGCTAAATTCACAGATGAAACAATTTATTATACGCCCCGCAAATGGGATTTCATTTTGTTTAACCCCTAATGAACTATTTGGGTAAACTGTATAAGCAAACCATCCATTTTATAGACAACTAGGTTCAATATAGTAATTATAAAGGGTAACTGACTGAAATAAATACTCATCTGCTTAGGGGCAAGGTTATTAGGTATACGATTGCATGTAGCTCTGAGCAGCCACAATAGGCAGAGTTTTGACTTGGCTCTTGATGGGAACTGGAAACATATTTGCATTAAATTAGAAGAGGGGAGACCTGGGAAATCCTGGCACTTTGTGGTGAAAAAACAAACCCAAACAAACATGCTTTTTAAAAGGACGACCTACAAAACAATCCAGGTTGTGTAGGATCTGCCAAGCTAAAGAGTTTGTTTAAATAGCCATTAAAAATTACACATTTGGGATTTCGGTAGGAAGGAATGATTACAGCATTTTAAAAGAGTATCTTGATAAAAGGCTGCTTGATTAGTGTTCTTTGTTTTCCCCTTCCCTCCCCTTCTTTGGAAAGGCTGTGAGGGTTTGTTGTTGTTTTTTAAGCGACTTTTCATATTTTGTTTGTTTGCTAAGGATTTGCATTCTGACTCCAAGCTCAGGACCTTTGCCAAGGCTACTATCTAGTTAAAAGAGATATAAGTTATTCAGAAAATGAGGAGTACCCAGAGAGAACTGAAAGCAAATGAACGACCAGATCCAAAGTCCACCAGGGTTTGTGCTGGCATATTGGAAGGATGGTAAATTTTGTTTCCAGTCTTTCTCCATCACCTTTGTGATCCTCCCTCCCTTATTGTTTTTAACAATTCCCCATAGAGATTGGAATCCAGTTGTAAAAAAAAGGTACACCAGTTCCATGCTGATTTATTTTATTTATTTACTTCAACCCCCTCCTTTTCGATAACTTTATTTTTTTGAAAATAACATGCAAGTCCCTCAACAAAAAAACCTCAAGGGATACAGTGAAAGTGCAGCATAAGAATACACAGTCAGCAGTGTAAAGCATAGAATATGATTTATCCAAGAGCAACCAAGAAAGTCTCGGTGTTTATGAGAGTTCAGGACTGTTTCTCTTATTCACATGGTCAACAAAACAGCAGCCATTCAATTGTAAATAAGTCTTTGTGTCTCTGTCCATTTGAGAGTCATATTCTGTTGGTCAATTTTTGTATTGCAACCAATTGCCAGACTCTATTAAGCAAATTTGATAAGCGTGTCCCATCACAAAATTCATACATTGCTTGACTATAATTAAACCTCGGAGCAGGTTATTAAAAAGATAAAACTATTTAAAACATTCAAAATAATAATTAAAATCAACGATAAGCTAAAAACCATGCCAGCATTCTAGATATCTAGATAGGCTTGCCTAAGCGAAAAAGTATTTTTAGCAGGTGCCAAAAGGTACCAAAGGGCAGGTGGTGCCATACTAAAAAAAATGAAGTCTCACCAGTGTGAAATGAGTATAACGTAGCCCCTCTAACAGAGTCAGATGTGAAGATCAAAGAAGTTGATAGGGCGAGTATGGGGTAAGGAGATCTTGCAAGTGATCTTGCAACAAATGAGGTAATCCACACCCCACCCAAACATTCAAGGGAAAGGTCAAAGAAGAAGCACCTCTCATGTCTCACCCAGAATGCTTTCTTTTTGCCCTCTGTGTCATTGGAACACCAAGAGAAAAATGAAGGATTACAACTGCAAGAAGAATGGCTCCCTTCTGCTCTGTGTGTGATCTCCCTCTCTGCTCATACCCTGTGGCTCTGGGATATATCTGCATCCTCCCACCACTTTGTGGACCATGGAACTGCAGACTTAAGGAACAAGACTTCCGATTGGAGATTTTTATCCCAGCCTGCATCGTATTAGAATGAATTGGAACGATTATTACTAATAAATCAATAAATTCAGTTTTCAGTCACTTTGTACAATAAAAAGTCTCAAAGCAACTTGATAAAATGAACTGCAACACAACATTTTAAATTAATTTAAATTAATCTGAAAGCAGAAAAAATTAAAACAGCGACAATACAATGCTCATCCAGCAAGATATAGTAAAGGAGAAGTTCTACCCATCCTACTGAAAGATGAGCAGCACCATGGGAGTCAGCATCAAGTAGCCAGGAGCCTGGGTAATGGAAAGGTCTTATCCTGACACCTTTCTGGAGAGAGCATTCTACATTTTTTTGCATTTCAAATTGTTTTCTACATGTATGATTCTGGCTGTTTTTAATTGTCTTTATTCTATTGTGAAATCACTTTGAGATGCTTCCTAATGAAGTGTTTCATAAATGAAACAAACAAACAAACAAACTGATATGTTTAAGTGATCAGCCACACATTGTAAACACACATCCTAAATTCCCAGGCGTAGGACATTTTATTGTGGCATTGTCTGACTGGTAGAATATATTCTGTTGTCTGATTTTACACTTGGGTCTGATTTTAGAGTAGGTACACCAGTCACAGGCTTCATTTATTAATTTATTTATTTGCCCAAAGCAGATTCATAAAACTGCATTTCAGATCGTTTTGCTGGCTTTCTCTATCATGCACTTCATAATTTTTCTATACCATTTTGGGGCTTTGCAAAATATTCAGTGGTTTCTCTCTCTCTCTCTCTCTCTCTCTCCCTCTCTCTCTCTTAATGTTTTCACATTTGTAAGATCAAAAAAAGAACATATACAACTCTCCCTTAGTTCTTGGTTAAATAATAATACGCAAAAAATGTGTACAAAAATGCAAAATGTTGGGTAAAACACATTTTTTAGAATGCTATTTTTGTGTGTGACCATAACAAAAAACCAAACGAATATCATAGATTTATGAAGAAACAGAACAGATTTATGTACAAACATGCAAAAATGCCATATACCGGATCTACAATGACCTACAAAAGCTGGTGTCACAATAGATCTGTTAGTTTTTACAGTGGCACAAAATTATTCTGTTGCTTTTCTTGCAACAGACTGATGTGACTGCTTGACTGGAAGTGTGTGTGTGTGTGTGTGTGTGTTTAAGTGAACGGACTGGGCAACCATTGGTCAGAGAATAGCATGATGAGCCTCATCATAGCACAAGGTTTCTTGCTATTGGTTGCTGCAGCTAACTGTGCATTTATTCCATGCACTCCTGGCTGCTTGCAAGGGAGCCTCAAGTCCTCTTGCAACATCAGTCACATGTTTCTTCAAGAAGATGATGCGGGCGGGGGGGGGAGTTGCAGGGGGAGGGGGAGACAGAGGGAGGAGCCCTCTCAGCACCATGCCGATTAAATACCATTACAACTTTCCTGCTTCTGCATACTACAGTAGGCAATCAATATAGGCTTACATTTTATGAGACAAGGAGTTAACTTGTTCAATTATGGCACAGACAGCTCTATTCTTTTGTAACAAGTAATCTGGATAGTGAAATCGATACTGACAGGCCCAATGCATGCCAGCTAATTTCATATTATCCTCAGCCAATCAGGTGGCGAGGAGTAATAGAGTAGCTGTTACAGTTCATTACCGGAGAGGTGGGATCAATATCGGTACAATAAGAGGATTGGCAATACATCTGCCGTGCAAGGAACCCCGAAGGGGCAAAAGTCCCAGCAGTAAACTGAGCAAGCCTTCGTTTGCATAGGCAGAGAAAAACAAAACAAGGGCAAGGAACTCTGAAGCAAGGTTTCCATTCCTTGACCTGCAATTAGAGAATAAAGCATCCCAGAATGGGAAGTGGGATCTACGAAACCACCCTGGAAAAACTCTCAGATAGAACAGGGGGCAAAGATGAACAAAGTGGTATTGGCTGATAAAGAGCCATGTGTGTTTGTGGGAGGGAAGGAGGGAGGGAGGGAATGAGGGAGATCACGTGCCCCAGGAAGAAAATAAGGGGAGCAGAAGAGAGCAGCAGTGCACTCCTGTAAGCGAACAAGAAACCATCGGCTCCCCGAGAAGCATGCACTTCTGTGCACAACACAGACTTGGTGAAATATCCAAAGGATCAAAGCATTTTAATTAGCATCATGGTCAAAGTTTATCCTGCATGCATTTTCCCTTCACCGTTCTCCCTCAATTACTGAGAAAAGAAATCACACTCGGAAATTATTGAAGGGAAGAGAAACATTTGGTGGAATTCTCATTTTTATTCTTGCAATTTTATAATCCACACTTTCAATAAAATATATCAGCACAGAGTACACCATGTAAGGATAACAGCAACAAAAGATCCATAAAAACATAAATAGAACATCAATAGATATATTGTTGCACTTATATTACTTTTGAGGTGGCCAAGGGTTTGCAAGCATCCATGCTTTCATTCTACAAATAATCTAATCAGCAGCCTTCACTCTGCAGCCCTTCTGGGTGACCATGCTTCAATAAAAATCCAGGGGAAGACAACCATCACCACTGGAGTCCAGCAAGGTATGGAGGAACACAAGTTCTCCATCTCTGCTCTATAGCCTTCTAAAATAGTATGAAGGGGGCATCACAAGGAAATCTAACTAACCTTCTGACAACTGCACAGATCTGAGGGCAAAGCCCCTTCTGCCTCACTCCCATAACACAAGAATGGGCTCTCTCTGCTATATGTTGCTACTTGGGATAGATAAATCTGTCAGTTGTGTCTCTTGGTTTCTCGTTTTTCTTACCTTAATAGTTGTTACCAACAGCTGCAGGAGGAAATTAAAAACCATTTTCCTATTGGTTCTCTTTCTGCTAGAATTCACCAGTTTCTATCCCCTGGCCTGTCTCTGGACCTATTTTTAAAATCAGAAGTTTGCAGTCATATGTGCAAGAGAAAGTCTCAGCTGTTGGCAGAGCCAATATAGCACTCTTTATTCAACGTAATACATCAGTTTTGTTTCATTTGGGCTGTTGGACAGCTCAGATCTAAGGTTCTGCAAGCTGTCATCCACCTGGGACCTCTTAATTAGCTCTACCATCCACAAGGAACCTGCAAAGAACATAGGCCAATGAAGAGCACCATTTCTGAACTAACATTCTCCTTTTTAACTGACTACATAGAGATTAGTGTGAGGTTAAGAACATAGAAGGTAAATGGCAAGTTTTTCTTATGGATTCCAGAAAACTATAAATCACTGAATATTATGCCAAAATATTATTTGGCAGGCAACTTGTAAGGCTGAATCTAGGTGCTTCCCCCTTCCCCATACGCACACTTCCCCAGACCACTTCTAGATGTTAAGTGAGAAATTGAGGCATTTCTTAGTAAAAGATAAATGGTCCTAACTCATCCTCAGAGAGACCCCTTTCTGTTTCAGCATCACCAGTCTCTCGGTATATGCACTTTTCCTTAACAGTTATAGATCAGTGGTGTAGGCTAGCTTTCATATCATCCCTCCCAGGCGGCCAAACCTGTTGAACTCTGAACCTCTCAAGCGCTTTCCACAACCAGTTAAATGGGAAAAGACAAGAGCAAGAAGCAACAACACTCAGCCCACTTACACCAGGGCAGCCCTACAGACTGTAAGCAAAGCAGTCTTTTCAACACTTGCGCTAGCAATGAGTCCAATTCATCAGGATACAAATTTGCCCACTTATCATGGTTTGCCTGGATCTGGGATCACTGTGTTGTCTATGGGCCAGTCCCTACCTCAGTTTAGTGTGGATGGTGAACCACGTCTGCCTCCTCTAATTCACCCATGTCCATGTGGCATTCTCCTCCAATGACTGCTGCCCCACACTTCATTCTTCCTAAATCCAGAGATCCCCCTATGCATTCAACATAGCTCTCTTCAGATTTTCAAAGCCTAGGGAAACAACAGGTTTCCAGACCCTATAGCAGCATCTCTCAAGGGTTGGATCTGATGTATCTTGGGATCTCTTGTGAGTCAAAGCACATCTGTCCTGAGTTATTTTGAGGAGATGGGGGACCTTTGGCATTCCAGATGTGGCCAAACTCCAATTCCCACTATGTAGTCAATGCTCAGAGATGACAAACATTGCAGTCCAACAACATCTGGAGGGCATCGTATTGGCTATCCCTTCAGTACATCTGATTTTCATAAATGGACATGAACTCCCTTGTTAATTTATACCAAAACATGTTTCAATTTCACCTTCGTGTCCTACTGCATAACTCAATTAAAAAGTAGGAGGAAATCAAAGAAACCATGTTGCACTAGTTGCAGTGACATCATTTGAGCACAATGCCATTTCCAAATTCGGAACTGGACTAAGCACACATACAAAGCTGTTGTTTTAACCTTCAGGGAAATTGCTCAGTTAAGTCAGCATGATTCAAAAGCAAATTCATCGTTTGGGTGTGCCATCCATCACACAACAACAAGGCATCAACAGGAGTGGTACATAGTAGGAACAAGTATAGCAAGATAACACCTCTGTTTCCTTCTGAGTTTGGATCACATGACCAGCAATTTAAAAAAATGTCCTCCCTTGTCAGGCAAGAGGGCAAGTTTCAATATAAAAACCAAAACCTGCAGATATTTGGCTCACCCCTAACTAATGCACATTTCCCGTAGAAAAATCGATGTGGGATGAATTAATATATGCTTTCTTTTCTTTTCTTTTTTAAACACTCGAATAATATTGATGTTTCAGCCAAGATTCTAATTCATTTGAGTTTTATTAGCACCATAAATCTGGTGACACATCCTTTGTATGCTCAACTAAAATATATGTTAATTTCCCCCACCCCTTTATCCTCTTCTACTTCCTTTAAGCAATAACTGAACGTCTCATTCCATCATGAAGCCTGAGAATAGTCTGGATGTGCTCGATCATTTCTTCTACCAAGGCTATGTAAGGTCTGATCCTGAGTACTGCTGACTGGAGTTACAGGTGAACTCTGACCCAGTCAATATTCGGGCCAGAATCCAAGGGTTTTACCCAGTGTAATGTTCAGTTAAAGTCATCCAGTGCTATACTTGTTGCACTGGTGGAACATTGTTGTACTAGGTAAAACACAAGTGCATGACCAAGGATTGTTGCACAACAAATTTCACAACAAGAATCCATTGATATACAGGAAACAGATGTCGGGCAACAGATGTCTATGAGCACACCTGTGGCACTGATTCATTTGTTGCAAAGACTTTAAACTCTGCCATCCACTAGTGTGGATCCATTCGCTACTGTTTAACTAGTGGGCATAGTATGTTGAATACAGCCCAGGTTTTCAATAGGGGCAGAAGCACCAGCAGAATGGAAACAGGATTGCCTAAGGATGGGGTTGCCAATATGGTGCCAACAGTGTACAATGGTGCCCTCAAAATCTTCCCTTGGTGTCACAAAGCATCTGAGTCTCACACACACTGCCCACCTGCTCATGAGATGGTGAGAGAATGGAGAGAAACCAAAACCAGCAAATCCATTCATCCCTAACCAAACCTCTCTGTTGGAGACCCTCCCCTCATGCATAGACAATTCTGTACTGTTGAAAAGCTCTTCTCTACTGCGCTCATTCATTCTGCAATAGCTGATCCTCTACGGATTTGAAAGCCATGAGGTTTCACTTGTTTATTTGTTCTGTGGGTTGAAACGATACACCAAGAAAATCTATCTGTCCTACAACATACTATCAAGAGTTCAAAACATGACAGGGGTTTTCTAAAAACAGATTTTGTAACTGTGCAAATTCCCCATCAGACTGAATTCAGACAGCACTTTAGTGTCAGTTGTAATCAATCAATCAATCAATCAATCATCAATCAATCATCAATCAATCAACCAAGAGTAAATGGACAAATTACCTCTGACTTTCTTCTTCTTCATTGTTTAGAAAAAAGATAGCCAATATGATGCCCTCCAGATGTCTTTGATCTAACTATTTTTAACTGCTCTTGAAAATTCATCAGTATTTTAGTGTGAATTTCTAAAAAAATAACCACTTTTTCTATATGCAATTTTGCCTAACATACACAATTTTTCACAGCAAGTTTCCCTCATATGAGGCATTTATTTCTATGTTATTTTCACTTATATATGCATTTTTATGCACACTATAGCATATACATTTTTGTACATGTCACCTGGTTGGATAACTGCGCTGCAAAAAATCAGAAAACTGTAAATTTTGGGGTTTGTATATTGTTTGCTAAGTGCAAAACAAATTAACTGAATTTCTGTCCCAGCCCTACCTGACCCTCAAGCTTTAGTGCAAGGCAGATAGGAATTGTTTGTGTCTGAAAGTCCACCTAAGTCAATGTGAGTGTGTGTGAAAGAGACAGAGAGAGATTCCCCCCTCCCACCAAGTAAAGCAATAACCTAGTCTTTTAAAATTCTAGTTTGCAGTAAGCCCCATTGGGAGCAGAGATACCTTTTATTTAGCATAAGTCATTATTGTCTTTATAGGGGGTGAATCTCCCCCACAATGACTGATGGATTTGTATAATTACACTCTTGCCTAGCATATTCCTAAACCTCAAAGTAGCTTTCCACCGCTAACGATGGGTGCTTACCATAAATATTTCTAACAGGCAACTATTGTGTTTAATAGCTACTAAATCCTCAGAAGTATTTATTAAGAGACACTGGGCAATTCATGTTTAATTACTTCATAAAAGAAACAGAGGGGGGAAAGTAGCAGAGGAAGAGTTCAATGCTATACTAAAAGGAAGAAGCATCAACTAATCACAATTAAGAGGAAGTCCCAGGCTATTTAAATGCTACAATCCAATTATATCAGGTGAAATGAATTACTCCTTTAATGCTGACTTTATATGAAGATTCCTCCTTATTGCTCTCATTAATAATCATCAGACATCATTTTGCTCCATATTGGCTGCAATAACATTTCTATTAGCATCATGGTGGCGCAGGGCTGACAATTAAAATAAAAAATAAATCACGGGCAGGACTGAATAAACGTAATTATGGCTCAGAGAAGAGCTTTTATGACTATTTGATTAGTCAACTGAGCAGTACTTATCTTTTAAATCTTAAAACTTCAGCTAAATGTAATTTTCAGCCTGCCATTATCCTTGTCACTGGAAAACTGAGATACTGGCAACAGATGTCCTATAGGGGTTATGGAGCAGGCGTAGGAGATGAGTGTCAGGACGTATCAGAGAGGATGGACCAACCTGTGGAAGAGAAGAACTGGAACCTCAGCTCCTCAACCCCACTTCCCCAGCAGGAATTGTGGCACAGGCAAGAGGGCCTTTTCAGTGATGGGCCCTCATCGATGGAACATTTCCCCCCAAGAGGTTCCCCAGTGCTAATACAGAAGTCCCATCAGAGGGCTCGGCCACGGCTCCACTCAAACTCAGAGCCCACCCTACTGAACACTCCTGATCCACAGCTCACTAGAACAGGACAAATCTCAGGGCTCATGGTTCCTGGTGGCAGTGACGACTGGTGCACATTGGGACTGGTAGGGCAGAAGGCAGGGAGCCTTACAGTAGATGGAGCCAGAGAGCCAATGACAGGCTGAGCCAACTAATGCCAGTTTTTGTCTTCATCGTCCTCCCTACTGTTTCTTCAATGGCAACACTGAGGAGGAGGAAACTGGCATCCATTGCAACCCCACTGGACTGGGCGTGGGTAAGCTTGTGCTCCATTTGTCCCAATGGACTAGCCTGCACTGCCTGAAGGACAGCCAGGAGATCAAGTCTAAAGAAATGATACAAAGACAGAGATACTCCAGATTAGTTTATGTGCTGGAAACTCATTTTCATGCGCCTTACCTACAACACAGTATGGAACCAAGCCAATTGCAATCACCGCTCAAAGTGATGTGTGAAGGTTTTTCTTCTCTCTGGTTTTGTTTGGGGCTTTTTTGGAAAGTTATAAAACAAATATTTGATCAAATATGCATCATTATCAAGTTTTCACCAGGAATGCACAGAAATTCCATCCTCCGCTTGTACCGTTTGATGCAGAGAATTGGTGAGCGGCTCATTTACACAACAAAACACCGAAAAACGATTCTTCTCTTTTTAAAGGGGGGAGGATAGAGAAAGGTAGGCCGATAAGAGCTGGTCTGCTCGTTCAATTTCCCCCAACCTAGTCTGAAAACATGCTTTTCAAACTTCTTTCCAATGCTTCAAAAGTTTTTTACACGTTAAAGGCAACATAGTTGTGAATCTAATCCCCACTGCCGTGAGCAGGAAAACAACAACAAACAAACACGCAAACAACAAACTACTACATTTCTAATAATCTCATCTTTCAGAAACAGTGCCACCTGTGCTTTGGAAATATGATTTCAGTCAAGTTTCAAGCTCCTTTGGGAATGGAAATGACAATAACTTGGTCCTGAAAGAATGCTAGCATTCTTTTAAAAAATAAAATCCTTGTGTAAAAGTTATTTTGTAATTTGAAGAAAAGTACCCTCCAAGTTTCCTTGATTGATCCAGCTCCAGTATGACGCCATTTTCCATATTAAAATGGAGCGAAAGGGGAGTGAAAAAAAATGTAGACCAAAACCACAAGCATGGTGGTAATTTATTATTATTATTATTATTATTTATTATTATTATTATTAGCCCTTCACATGAGAGCCCAGGGCAGCTAACAATTAAAATACCCACTCAAATGCTACCAAAAACACAGTGTAAAATATTGTATATGGTACAAAATAACAGTAAGCATATCTAATACAAAGTCATTCTTGTTATGTTCCAAAGACCTGCTGGTCAATGCAAAAGTGAGAGATATCAAGCGTCATGAATGTTTTTGCTGGGGTTCTCTGTCCAAGGGAATAATGCTCTTCCTATCACAGCCTTACATTTTGTGGCGCCACAGAATTGCTCACACACCTAATATCCTTAAGTCGGTCTGATTACATCTTAACCCAACTCTGCCCTGGTATACTCTACCCTTTTATGCAGCGAAAATAATTAAGATATGGGGGAGGGGGAAATTGATGAAAAATAGGGGTAGGAGAGAAGAGCAAAGGGAGTCATAATTGTTTGCTATCCCATAATGCTTCATATGATTGATGGTGGGTCACCTGTATTTTTTTTTTTTTAGAGAATGTGGCATGGAGTTTTCAAAAGAAAAATAAAGGGAAATTTCATTAATACGAGAGGCCCATTATCAAGTAAGATGAAGGTGTGTGTAAATCATACAATTTTAGAGTTGGAAGAGGCACATGTGTCATCTCTTTTGCTCTATGTGGGGCTCAAGCCCACGACCCTGAGATTGAGAATCTCGTGCTCTTCTGACTGAGCTATTGCTCAGCTAAACACTGGAATTTGCTCCCACAAGATGTAAGGATGGCCACCAACTTGGATGGCTTTAAAAACAAATTCATGGAGGATGAGGCTTCCATTGGCCACCAGTCCCTATGACCATGCTCTAGCTGTACGAGTTAATCTGGTCTGTGACCGTTTAATAAAATTTGACCATGCTCTCCCTCATCTGCCAGAGACAGTATGCCTCTGAATAACAGTAGCTGGGACTCACAAGAGGGAAGAGTGCTGGTATACTCAGGCGCTGCTTGCTGACCTCCCAACGCATCTCACTGTGACCACTGTGAGAACAGGATGTGGGATTAGACGAGACACTGGCCAGATCCACCAGCATCTTCTTATGTTATTATGCACTCCAAAGATCCCTGAATGGGTAATAGGCCAGCACTCAATAGCCACTACTCACAGGTAGGGCCTTGCCAGCTTGGTGGAGGAATGGAGCTGCGCTTTTAACTCCTGGCATTACAAAATACTTTTGCAGTACAGTGGTACCTCGGGTTAAGAACTTAATTTGTTCTGGAGGTCCGTTCTTAACCTGAAACTGGTCTTAACCTGAGGTACCACTTTAGTTAATGGGGCCTCCCGCTGCCACCGCGCCGCCACCACACAATTTCTGTTCTTATCCTGAAGCAAAGTTCTTAACCCAAGGTACTATTTCTGGTTTAGCGGAGTCTGTAACCTGAAGCATCTGTAACCTGAAGTGTTTGTAACCCGAGGTACCACTGTACGTTTTAGTGTGCTAGCAGCTAAGCTGTGAAATCAAGCAGATGCCTTGATTGTATTGTTTTCAGTGCCCGCTAAAAACACTTTGTTCAAGCAAGTGTGGTCGGATATATAGGGGCCGAGTCCTTTTGGGTGTGCCCAGTATTTTGGGAGAGGGGTCACCATCCAGATGTTCAAAAGTGGAGAAGAAGGCCAAGCACTGAGTCGAGTGTGGCTTCAGTGACTGGCTCTTTCTCCTCCTGCTGCTGCCATGGAGGGGAAGGAGTGAGGAAGCAGTCTCCAGTCATTGGCAGCTGCAGGAGGAGGAGGAGCCATGGCCATAGAAGCTGCGCTGTCATCGTGCTGGCTCCGCCCCGGCTCCTTTGACATCATGACAGTGCACGTGTGATATCAGATTCCCCCCACTTCTCCTTGAGAAGCTGGTACCTCTGATATAGAATGTGATATGTGTTTTAATCTGTTTTAACCTATTTTAGATTTTAATTAACTTTTGGAAATCACTGCTGTTTAACTCTGGGTGGTATTCAGCTATGTTTGACTCTGTGTAGACCCACGGAAATTACTGAACATGACTAAGTTAGGTTCCTTAATTTGAAGAGATCCACTTTGAGTATTAACTTAGTTAACTACCACCTTCTGTTCTTTGCTGAGAATTTAAATGTTTGTTTTATTTTTTTGGAAACTGCTTGGGAATTCTTTTTACAAGCAGTAGAAAGAAGGGATAGATATACATGTTATTAGATAAATAAAATAAAATACATAATATACATAAAATTCATTTTAGAGTGACGTTCTTTAACATTTAAGATTGTTTCAGCAAGGTTATAATTCCCTTTTCCATCCCAGTTAAATTAAATCATGAGAGCTGCAGAAAAACCTATTCAGTCCCATTCAATAAATCAATTTTAAAAGGGGCTGTAGGATAAAGTCACAATTTAGGGCTTGCCATATTAATTAGAGTAAGCTGTTTCTCATTTGTTCATTTGAAATCATTTCTAAGCTTCTCAATATTTAAACATTTCCAAGGAGTATACAAAAACAATGTTATAATAATAATAATAATAATAATAATAATAATAATAATAATAATAATACCCCACCCATCTGGCTGGGTTTCCCATTGTATTGTCACAATGGAGTAACATTTAAATACTAAAACCATGTAATAAATGCATGACATGTGTGATATATCTCTAGGTATCCTTGTGAAAGTGGAAACCAAATTTCTGTGCATGTTATGAGTAGTTGGAATGCCATATAAAATGAAAGAATAATAGAAATAAAATTTAAAAATCAAGCCTTAACGTACCAGTTTATAGAGCTCTTTTTAATATAAATGCTGCAATATTAAAAGAAGATTTTTCATATACTGTACTGCAACATTAACTATTACAGCTATGTGAAATGATTCCAGCGTTCAGTTTTTGCATAGAATGTAGCCCTTTTGATAGGGTGGGCATATTTTTTTCCCTGAAAAACACCGAGGGCATGGGTCACTAACGTAGTGTTTGTGGGTCCACCTGGGTCCACAAAGGCCTTCCTTGGCGCCCATGAAGTCCTGTCCCACACCCTTCTCCCAGCTTAATTGAGGCTTCATTGAGCTTCTTTTGTAGCCAATAAAGGCTCTTCTCCAAGCCTAATTCCTGGTGGGTGAGAGTGAATGAGTGTGGTTACAGTGCGTACATTCATATGTGGTTGTGGGGTGTGTGGGGTGACTACAACAGTCTTCCTGGTTTGCAAATGTGTCCATTAACCTCCAAAGGTTAGTGGTCCTTGAACTAGGGATTGGATGCAATTTATTTTCCGCCCCTTCCCACATGGGGCTGCCTTTACTTCGCCACTGGCCTTTTCCCCCTGTGTGGAGATACATGGGAGGGCTCCATGCACATAATCATACACAGGTACTACTGATATACCATGTCTTTAAAAAAAAAAAAAATCCCCCAACCCTAGAGAATAAAGGTAACTGAAGGCAAGTGAATACATTAGCATTGTCACAAGGGGTGCCAAAAATAACCGAAAGCAGAGGACTTTCTCAGTGTTGCCAAAAGTGTGCATAGTTTTGGCTAGACTCCAATAACAGTCATAATCCCTTAAAACACATTCAGTATCTAAATGCCTTTGAGATTAATTATGATCGTTTAAAACGTGTATGAATGTTTTCCCTTCATACCGTGAAGTTGGTTTTCAGAGAAGTGTAATAAACGTCAGATAAATCAGTTATTAGGTTCTCAAGTATTGTTATCTTCTGGACTCCTCTGAAGATTGTGTGTGTGTGTGTGTGTGTGTGTGTGTGTGTGTGTACACGCACACACAGATATACAAGCACACACCTTCATAGCTTGGGCAGCCAATTCTTTTCTAAAGCTGCCGAGAAAAAGGAGTTTACAAGAAAACCAAATGGGTAATCATTATTCCTCATCAGCAATGAGCTGTGACGTGTGTAAATTGCATAATAAATTAGGTATTTGGAGATAAATGAATTTACAATAAACAATTACTGGGTGAAAAGCTCCACTTCTCTCTCTCTCTCCATAGGCGCAAGATCTGGTAAAAATCAGCCACAGGTAGTTAAGTGATTATAAACTGTAAAAATAAATCAACCCGATATAATTGCTCCAAGGGAAAAAATTACCAACATATTTAACATTTCAACAGTGCACCCTTTCCCATATCCATTTGGCATTATCTAATTACCTTCACATTGCATTTCCATCAGTGATATGACCTGTATTTTCCTTTTTATAACTGTCAGGGAAGGGAAGCAGGGAGGTGGGGTGAGCAAACCGTGGGCGATAAATCAACCTTACCATTAGGACTGAAATAGCTCATCGCCGCACTTCTAAATCCAGGATTTATAAAGATGTCTAGGCCGTATTGCACACTGGTGGACACCATAATAAATTCATGAGCGCACTGCCAAGGCGAGCTAGTTCATTATGTGGCGGGCTGCCGGCCATTAATCTAGCCGAGAGAGATTCCCGGGAAACTGAGACTGCTTTGGGAAATTTATGCAGACTTAAAGTTACCCATTTCATTATGGATTTAATCTGCTCCCTCTCTGCCAGAGTGCATGAAAGGTTTTTACAGTTTAGATCAAGCGCTTGTAACTCCCCATTTTATATTATTTCTTCAACAATAATGTCCTAATTTCTTCCTCAAAAAAGAGAGAGAGAGAAAGAAAAGAGGAGCTAAAAAGGCTGCTGAATACCTTCACGCTTGCCTTCCCCTAATATTACACTTGATAAAATATTTATACAATCAATTGACAAAGGGCAATTTCCCCCCTAAAATGTTCTATTAACATGTAAATTTTCATATGATCTTTATCTTGTATGCAAAACGGGACTCACTAGACTTGCCTATACCTAACACACACACACACACACACACACACACACCCACCCACACCCCTCCTAGCCTGTCAACCCCTTGGTTGAGAGGCAGAGAATCCAGACCCAAATGGGTTCTGTGTGGTCTCAACAGATCCAGGAAGTCACAGATCTTTCACCACCAACTTCCTATCAGCTTTGGTTGGTGGCCCAGCTGTGACCAAGGGCATAGCCCGGATTTATGTTGGGGGACCAGGATTTATATTGGGTCAGATAGTTAAGTATTTTTATTTATTTACTTGATTGAGGGGGGCAGCTGCCCACTGCCCCACCTTGGCTACGCCCATGGCTGCAACCCTATCTGAATGGAGATAGGTTGGCTTCAGTTATCTAGGCTCTGCTAACCTCTGGGTTAGATTACTACAATGCTTTATATTGGGGCTGCCTTTGAAGACTGTTTGGAAACTGCAGTTGGTGTAGAATTTTTGACTTGGACAAGGTGGTCTAACCAGGGGCAAATTCAGGGCAGCACGACCAGTTCTGCTGCACTGGGTGCCAACCTTAAGGGATGCCACAGGGCGTCACAACCATGAGAAATGTGAGCACTGAATTTTGGCCTTGCACAGGGTGCCACTGAAATTTGCAAGAACAAAGTCCTCTCCTGGACTGACCAATTCTGGCCTGTAGGTTTCCAGGACCAATTCAAAGTGTTGGTTTTAATCTAGAAACTTTATGTGGCTCAGGACTTTAATAATTCAAGGGCCATCTCCTGTAAAAACTAACTGGATTCTAAGATTGTTCCATGAGCCCCTTTTCTGGGTGCCCACTCCTAGGGAGGTGGACCAAATCCTATGTTTTGTTTTTGTTTTTTAACTGGGTACAATTTTAATAGGACTTTCCCTAAGGAATCCTCCCACAACCATGGCAAAGCAGAGCCAGTTTTGTACACATATGAAAAGGTATTGAGACATTAGTACATTGATCCCTCCATTCCTACTTGGGAGAGCCTAGATGACTTCTATTTACCTGCCTGTATGTGTGCATGCTTATGAATATAATATGCAATGAATATGCTGATAATTGTATGTTAAAACTGCAAATGGCTGTGTTACATGTACCTTGTGGATATTTCTAATGGAAAGAGTCTGGGATTTGGGCCCCTGAGAGATAGTGATCAACACGCACAGTCAGACCATAAAACAAATTATTGCAGCATTAATATCTGCAAATAATTGACATCTGGGTTAAATTTGGATAATCAGACTAAGTTCAAAGTAGCTCTAAATGATTATTTCAAAGGCTGGAATTTTTTTCCCAACTCAGCTTGGTATGTGTGTGTGAAAAATATTCATTTATCACATTCAGATTGATCCACAAGACAATGAACAACGGATAAAATCACAGTAATGCAATATTCGGGTGAAAATACAAATACAAATAGTCAAGATCAGGAGTATAAAACTGATTTTCTACAGAGACCTTCTGGGGCCCATAAAGAATAGTTGTTGTACTTTTCTGACAATAGCTACCATGATATAATAACAGCACAGGTCAGACCAGAATTTCCCAGTGTCAAAAGCCCTGTGAAAAAGCACGTTTTCTTCTTCTTCAGAAGTGCACATTTAAAGCACTATGATACCACTTTTAAAAGTTATGGCTTCCCCCAAAGAATTATGGGAGATGTTGTATGTTTGGCATGCTGAGAGTTGCTAGGAAGCCCCAAACCCCTCCCAGAGCTACAGTTCCCAGAGTGGTTTAACAAACAATCATTCTTTGCAGGGAACTCTGGGAATTGTAGCTCTGTGAAGGGAATAGGGGCCTCCTAACAACTCTCAGCAGCTCCCAGTATTCTTTGGGAAAAGCCACAATTGTTTAAAGTGGTAATGTAGTGCTTTAAGTGTGTGTGTAATTCTCTAAGGGTGCAATCCTATGGCTGGTAGGGTTTATGTACCCATCGCCAAAGAATTGATGCTTTTGAATTATGGTGCTGGAGGAGACTCTTGAGAGTCCCATGGACTGCAAGAAGATCAAACCTATCCATTCTTAAGGAAATCAGCCCTGAGTGCTCACTGGAAGGACAGATCCTGAAGCTGAGGCTCCAATACTTTGGCCACCTCATGAGAAGAGAAGACTCCCTGGAAAAGACCCTGATGTTGGGAAAGATGGAGGGCACAAGGAAAAGGGGACGACAGAGGATGAGATGGTTGGATAGTGTTCTCAAAGCTACCAGCATGATTTTGACCAAACTGCGGGAGGCAGTGGAAGACAGGAGTGCCTGGCGGGCTCTGGTCCATGGGGTCACGAAGAGTCGGACACGACTAAACGACTGAACAACAACAACAACAACAAAGCCCTGCTAGACTGAAGTGTGGTCAGAGGAGTTTGTATGCACTTCTCCATTTCAGAATTGTCCTAGAACCATTTGGTTGGTTTGTAAATGGGGAAGGCTTCATCTTGGATCCAGGGAGAACATCTTGCCACATTCCACAAGAGGGATGTGGAATTTCAGTCTCAGTGATGAAATGCAGCCCTCCAGGCTTATCCAACTGGCCCTTGAGATGCCCTTTGGGTCACAAACCCTCCCAAGGCATACCCCTCAACAGCTCACATCCTCCCTCAGTGATTTTGCCTGGCTGGAATCTGTCCTTGAAGACTGGTGATCCTTCTTGCTTGTCTGGATGAAGGATAGAGAGTGGCATGTGAGTGAGAAGAAACCAGCCAGTTTTACAAAGGTAAGATTCACATTCATCTGATGGGATACTCGCATAACAAAGAGTCTAATGGGACACTTAATAAGTGTTTGACATCTTCCAAAGGAAACTCCATGCTGTCTCCATGGTTGAATACATTAGAAAAAAGTTATGAAAAATGAGCAGGGATTCAGCAGGGCCTGCCAATTTTTCCTTACCAGAGGGTAAATAAGACAGCGCCATTTAAGTTGCTCATTGAACAAGATGCCCTCCAGCTGCTAGTATAACTGTCTCCTCAACTTGCTGAAATTAAACGACATTGGCAGTGCCAAAAGAGAACCCCAGTCTATGCCAGGCAGCCTCTCCTTGGGTACTTGGGTAGAACACTCTATATACATGAAATATACGTCCAAAATATAAACAGAGATTCAAGCGGGGGAGGGGGGTTGAGAGATTTTTATAAAACAAACCAAATGGCATAATGGCCATTTTGGATGGTTCCATAGCTGGCTTTATTGACATGAGGGGTGGAAAACATTGTTCAACCTGAGGGCCATGTTGTGACAAAGCTTCCAGGTGCCAGAGAATAGGGATGGGCAGGGCCAGCAGCAAAAGTGGGTGGAACAGTGTATGCAGATTTTGCCTTTGCATTGTAGACTAGCTTTTACACACACACATACTGTTCTCTCTCTCCTCCAAATAGGTAAGCAAGACACATTATAAAATTTCAAGGGCACATTCCAGCCAGGGAAAAACACTTGAGGAGGGTGTGAATCAGGGCTGGTAAGGGGGGAGGCCAGCAAGGATGTGGGACCCGGAGAGAGCCCCAAGGACCATATAGCAAGGCATGGAGGGCCATGGCTTGCCCCAAAGAATTCTGGGAGCAGAATCCCCTAGGATGAGGAATTGATTGTTAAACCACTCTGGGAATTGGTCTCTTTGAGGGGAATAGGGGGTCTCTTAACTGCTCTCAGCACTCTGAACAAACTACAGCTCCAAGAATTCTTCAAGGGAAGTCATGACTGCTTAAAGTGGTACCATAGTGTTTTAAAGGTATGGTGTGAATGTGGACCAAGTCAGACCCTTGGCTCATCTAGCTCAGTCCTGTCTACAGAGACTGGCAACAGTTATCCAAGGTTTCAGGGTGGATTTGCAGGCAGCAATGCTTCTGAATATCAGTTGCTGGAAACCACGGGAGGGGAGAGCGCTCTTGCGCTTGAATCCTGCTCACTAGTTTCCCACAGGAATGTCACTGCTCCCTGTGAGAACAGGATGCTGGACTAGATGGGCCATTGGCCTGATCTGGCAGGCTCTTCTTATGTTTTTATGAGATGCCGGAGACTGAACCGAGGTTCTTCTCCATACAAAGCAGGTAATGCTCTACCACTGAACCATGGCCTTTCCAGCTGATGACTAGCTCAATCCAAATGAAAATCAAGGTGCAATGCCTGCGATGCCTTCCACCACCCCTCCCTAAATCACAGCACAGACTGCCAAGAATGGATAATGTTTGATTAGGGGATGGTGGTGTGTGTGTGTTTGTCTGTCTGTGTGTGTGTGTGTGTGGTGGGGGAGGCCTTCCAGCCATCCCTCTTCTGTTTGCCCACTGAAGCATTGTATAAATAAATAATTAAAACAATGGCAAGCATCTCGCTGGCTGCCCCCAATTCCCGGAGCACCTCAGCTCCTTAAACTGAATCATTTGCCGCAGCTTGCGTATTGCAAAACCCATCCGCCAGAAGATTATGGGCCGTTAAGTGCCATCCAGGCCTGAAATGTGACTCAAGGGCTTTGAGGATGGCTTGGAATTCACAATTGCGAGTGAATATTCTCTTTTAGCTTCATTTTCCCCCTCTAAAAAAAAAAAAGGCTGATCTTCCCTCATTGTTGGTGCGAAAGAACCAAGGTGAAGGAGGAAACTGAGGCGGAAGGAGGGAGGGATGGACAGAGGGAGGATGGATGGAACTTCGCAGGAATAAGAGGCGCTGCTTTCGTATGCAAACATGAATTCTTTATAGGCTAAATTGCATTTGTGAATTAAGAGGAAGATGCATATTTATATTTCTACTCAGAATCTACCCAAAGCAAAGCAACACATAAGATGCCTTTAAAAGTTCAGGGGGGAAAGTGCCACCCTGTAAGGAAGGTCCCATGGGAAATCAAGCTGCTCCCTTTGCTCTCTATGCTAAATAAAGAATAGGCTAAGCCGAGAAATGATCAACGCCTCCTTACACAGAAAGACAACCACAGAGAGAGGCAGCCCAAAGCCCTATAAGAAGGGTGGCCACATGCCTGGCATCCCAGAGGGTGGTCCTCTCTCCACTGGGCTCTTTAAAGATAAAGGGACCCCTGACTGTTAAGTCCAGTCACGGACGACTCTGGGGTTGTGGCGCTCATCTCGCTTTACTGGCCAAGGGAGCTGACGTTTTTCCACAGACAGCTTCCGGGTCATGTGGCCAGCATGACTAAGCCGCTTCTGGCAAGCTCACAGAAACACCTTTTACCTTCCCACCAGAGCGGGACCTATTTACCGTATTTTTCGCTCGATAACACGCACCTGACCATAACACGCACATCGTTTTTAGAGGAGGAAAACAAGGGAAAAAACATTCTGAATGAAACAGTGGATGTATCATTTTTGTGCTTCATGCTGTGGCCACAGACATGTGATCTGATGGTGAATTTGGGGTGACCCAATGCAAAAATCCTGAGAATCCCTGTGGATCCATGCTTTGTAACCACGTTTTTGCACCATTGCAGCCCCAGGCAACAGTGGGTGTGTGATTTTGGGGGGGCAGGCTGTAGCCATGGACATGCTATGTGCTCTGATGGTGAATTTGGGGTGACCCAATGCAAAGATCCTGAGGATCCATGTTTTGTAACCACGTTTTTGCACCATTGCAGCCCCAGGCAACAGTGGGTGCGTGATTTGGGGGGGGCAGGCTGTAGCCATGGACATGCTATGTGATCTGATGGTGAATTTGGGGTGACCCAATGCAAAGATCCTGAGGATCCATGTGGATCCATGCTTTTTAACCACATTTTTGCACCATTGCAGCCCCAGGCAACAGTGCGTGTGTGATTTTTGGGGGGCAGGCTGTAGCCATGGACATGCTATGTGATCTGATGGTGAATTTGGGGTGACCCAATGCAAAGATCCTGAGGATCCATGTGGATCCATGCTTTTTAACCACATTTTAAGTGGGGAAGGAAGGAAAAATACAGAATGGACAAGGAGCACGAGAGGGGTGTGCAGAGAAGCAGCTGGCTAAGAATGCAGGAGAGGGGTATAACGGGAGGGAGGAAAGGAAGGCAAAAGTTTTCCCTCACCTACCCACCCAAGCCAGCCAGCGCTCTCTCTCGCTCTCTCTCTCTCTCTCTCTCTCTCTCTCTCTCTCTCTCCCTCCTGCATGTTTTCAGCAGCACCGGAGCACAGAGACGACACTCTGCTTGCCTGGAGGGGAGGGGCTTTCCCTGCTCTTTGTTCCGTTTGAGCAAACACAGCAAGGAAACAGAGGCGGGTGGGCAGTAAGACCCTGAGGCAGAATGCAGGAAAGCAGCCACTTTCTCTTTTCAGGTTTCCCTTCTCCGAGACGCGCGATTTGATTTTTGCCTGATTTTTTTTGCCATTTGGCTCCAGGGACCACACATTCGCTCAATAACACGCACAGACATTTCCCCTTCCTTTTTAGGAGAAAAAATCTGCGTGTTATAGAGGGAAAAATACGGTATCTACTTGCACTTTGAAGTACTTTTGAACTGCTAGGTTGGCAGGAGCTGGGACCGAGCAATGGGAGCTCACCCCGTCGTGGGGATTCGAACCACCGACCTTCTGATCAGCAAGCCCTAGGCTCTGTGGTTTAGACCACAGTGCCACCCACGTCCCTGCTGGGTTCTTTAGTTCAAAGCAGTCTTAAGGATATCTAGAATCCTAAGAAGGGAGATGAAAGGTGCCCATCAACAGCTGACAACTGGGCAGCAGACTTTGTAAGACAAAGGTTACGTGGGCACAGTCTGCCCCACCAGAGGAGGAATTTCTATTTCAAGTAATTATTATTTCTAAATTTCCATCTATGCATATGAATATGTATATGCATTTTTTATGCAAACCAGTGCCCCCTTTATTGATGATGCATTGCTTCATTCCTAGTAATGGTAAATGACCACTTTATCAATAAATTAGAATGTCAAGCATAATATCTTTCAGGCATCATGTTTGAAGGCCTACTTATAGTTGCTTGGGTGTTGTTGTTGCTTTTCTAAGTGTTCCCCAACAAAATAAGATCCCTAAGCGCTAGTGTGGGGTAGTACTTAGAGAGTTGGACTTGGACCTGGGAGATCAGGGTTCAACTCCCCACTCAGCCATCAAGCTCCCTGGGTGACCTTGAGCCAGCCACTGCCTCTCAGCCTAATCTCCCTCACTACCTGTGAGGATAAAATAGGGAGGAGGAGAACTATGCACGTTACCTTGAGATCCTTGCAGCAAAAGTGGGATATAAATGTAATAAGTAAAATATAAACTATAATTGCATTTGCTGTCCTTTGATAGATCATTGGTAACACCCCCATGAACTCAGACTGCATCCAGAAACACACCCAAATCCATGTGGTGGCTGCACATTCTCAGGAAATATCCCATTTATGAACCACTTCCCATAAAAGGTTTTGAAGTGATTTCACAGTTTTAAAAAATCAACCATCAAAAAACCCCACTCTATATATGAAAGCAATTAAATACAATTTCATATGTAAAAATCGTTTCGAATCCAGCACAGATATAGCCTGAGCTAAAGAGCTCTGGTTAAAAGGTCTGGTGAGAAATGAAGGTCTTCAAATGACAGCTGGAAGGCAATGGAGATGGCGCCTACCTGATGTGTAAGAGAAGGAAGCTCCAAAAGGTAGGCACGTGTCACTACATTAAGGGCCCAATTCCTATATCACACAGAGCAACGGTGTCTGCAGGATGCCCTGTCCTGCAGAGCACAATGATTGGTTTGGTATACTGTAGATTACACATAGAGCATCTCCTGGGTGGAGTGTTTCTCCTAATGGAAGTCAGTTGTTAGGATATCTTACCATTTCAATCACAGTCTTTTTTAATTATATATATATATTGATTAGAAGAACTATATCCCTGATACAGTTGGTCAATAGAAGAATCAATCATCTTCTGATGGCTTTACTGTGTGCTTAATGGGTCCATCTTTCGTTGAGTTATGCTTTTTCTTTTCTAAAACGATGAACTGAGGACTGGAAATCACTCCAACTCTGAATGCAAATGCTGCCTGACTTTTAAAGAGGGAGACAAATGCATTCAAGGTAATTGGGTGGCTCCATCACAGCAGCCCACATGTCCAGATTCCAAGATGGACTGGAGCACCCTCCTCCTTCTTGGGACTTTGAGAAAGGGATCAGGGTGGCCTCCTTTCCACAGTAACTGAGAGCAGGGATGGGGGATGTGTGGCCCTTCATAGGTCGTTGGACTCCAGTTCAATAGCACTGGATATAATACATCAAATAATCATTTCAATGTACATCCGTTTGATTTCACACAAATGTTCTTGTTGGTTTTAAGATAATGCAGACCATTCTGAGTCACACATTTTATTTCATGGCGGATCAATTAATTAACAAAGGTATAGAATCATGGGAAATCAATGGGTCTCCAGACGCTAGGAGGCTTTTTCTTTGCCCCTTCTCCTAAACATATTCCTTAATCCATTTCTGGCACACTTCCTTGCTTCCCGTTGATTTAGTTGACTAGGTTATGCACTGTGACTCTCAGATGCATTAGCCATCAAGCCAGGCTACAGGAGGACTGGTAAATCAAAATATTACATATGCTGGTGGGTAATTTAAGCAAGGAAAAGAAAGAAATGCACTTGTTAATTCTAGGTATTAACCAAAGCTACTTCCGCATGGCACTATTGGCTAGTAAACACGCGCGCGCACAGTGGAGGCTCATCCATTATTGTGAATGAGGCACAGTCTTGCCTTCTTACCTCCAACCTGTCAAAGGGGGTGACACTTGCTGTCATCTTCCTCCTTCTTGGTCTCAGTGTTGCATTTAAGGAACTCAACAGAGAAGAGGATGGAGGTGAAATTAGAATTAACTAGTTCTGCCTGCCATTTGTCTTTAGCTCCACCTACTGCTGGGCTCCCTGTCTTCCACCCTACCAATCCCATTGCACACACAATTAACTCAAGGATGTGGAACCTGTGGCCTTGCATACGTTGGTGGACTCCCATGAGCCCCAGCCATCATGGCTATTGGTCAGGGATGGTAGGAGTTGCGTTCAATGAAATCTGGAGGGCCACCAGTTTATTTATTTCCTTGCATTTATGTCCCAACTTTTCTTCTGTCATGGCACCCAGGATGGCATCCATTGGGTTCCTAGATAGTCACCTATTCAAAGCCAGACCTCCTGAGCTTCAGCAAGGTGGTGGCCTCATGTGCCTACAGGTCATATCCTGGTACTTGTTCCCCACCCCTGCCCTAGAAGAACTGTTGCACTAGCAGCAGAGTGAACAGAATCTGCTTGACTAAATGAAGGAGATAATTGAAAAGGGCCTTTTACTCATGCTTGTGTTTCTTTATCTGTCTTGAAGGAGGGGGAAGCTAACATGTCTTTAGCTCCACCTACTGCTGGGCTCCCTGCCTTCTACCCTACCAATCAATCCCATTGCTAAAGACTACAATTCCCATCATCCCTGACCATTGGTCATGTAGGCTGGGGCTGATGGGATTTAGAGGCCAACACTACTCCTTCATTGGAGGTTTTTAAGCAGAGGTTGGATGGCCATCTGTCACAGATGCTTCAGCTGAGATTCTTGTATTGCAGAGGGTTGGATTAGATGTCCCTTGGGGTCCTTTCTAACTCTACAATTCTATGATTCTGTGAAATCTGATGGAAGCTGGTTTGAGGGGAAATGCACCAAGCAGCAGCATTTCTCTAGAAACTACAGGATGCATATGATGTCATGTGTACTTGGCTTCAAAGACCAGCAGTGGGAACTCACTGGAGCCACAGTAAATGGCAATGTGTACACAGCCTTAGACTGCTGTACAATCCTCAGGATTAGCCAAACCCTCGAATGAAGAAGCAGACTCTTCATAGAGAATACTTAAATCTTTAATTAATCTCCCTTCTCCCTGCCACCACTACCCACGCTCCTTTCATTTAAACAATAAATGCAAGGAAGTACACATACATTTACATTACAGCCCCTTTACAGCATTATCATCAGATGCCAGGCATTTAAAGATTTATAGAAAAATGTTGTTAGGCTGGTAATTATGACAGGATATTATGTAGTGCATGCCGTAAAGCTAAATATAGCGGCTTTATACTGAAAGGGGGGAAGGTTGAACAATGCTGAGCATTACAGGAAGTAACAAACAGGCTTGACCCGAAGAAAGGTGAATTAAGAAAGAACCAAAATTTCAGATCTCTTCCATCTTCTTTCAATCATCTTTCTTTCTTTATGATGAATGTAGCCCACAGCCAAGGGGTGAACAGAGAAGACCTTGTTTAACAGCCCCAACCCCAAGAGCCTGTCCTGTATGCCTGTTGTGCATCCTCCCCCCAACTGTCCAGGGAAAACTGAAACATCCCTTTTCTTGTGTGAGAGCATGGTGGTCATTTTGGGTGCTATGATCTCATGTGAACTTGCCCCCCACCCCCCACAAAAAGTGCCTTTTTCTGGGGTCTCAATCTCACATGGGTCATGTGACTCATTTAGGAGCATGGCTTGGAAGACATGCATATTGGAGAGTATGGTTGTGGGAACCTTTTTCACAGCCTGATATGCCACATTCCCACTTGGACAACCTTTCAAGGGTCTCGGGTCAGTGGCGGGCGGGACTAGTGGCAAAAGTGGATGGAGCAACAAATGCAATTTTTACCTCCGTACAGGAGGCCCTTTTCTTCGCACACTCACACATCTATCATCCATCCAGGAAAGCAAGAGGCATTACAGTGGTACCTTGGGTTAAGAACTTAATTTGTTCCAGAGGTCCGTTCTTAACCTGAAACTTTTCTTAATCTTAGGTACCACTTTAGCTAATGGGGCCTCCCACTGCCGCTGCACCACCGCCGCACAATTTCTGTTCTCATCCTGAAACAAAGTTCTTAACCCGAGGTACTATTTCTGGGTTAGTGGAGTCTGTAACCTGCACCATCTGTAACCTGAAGCGTCTGTAACCCGAGGTACCGCTGTATCATAGTTCAAGGGGCACATCCCGGCGAGTGAAAAAGAAAAACACTCAAAGAAGGTGCAAAGCAGGGTGGGTGAGGGGTGTGGCCTTGTGAAGGGGTGTGGCCTAGGTAAAGTCCCAACGGCCAGATAGAGAAGCTTGGAGAGTTGCATTTTGGCTCCTGGGCTTGAGGTTCCCCACCTCTGCTAGATGCAAATTGACCGCTCCTGGTGTTGCAAAGGTTGTCGTCAGCTCCCTCATAGAGGCTTTTGAGGCCTTTGGCAGCTTGCTAGTGCAGGCCACTCTTCACAGTCACATTAAAGCAATGTCAGGGCACATCAATTGATCTGATTTCCAAGGCCTAATTAAAACACAAAACACAGTCCTCCTAACGATACTTCTTTTGAATAGCAATGGGGCAGCACTCTCATTCTCTCTTCGGGATCATTTGCACCTCCTGGGAGGAGGCACAGGGTGATAAGGCAGTCAAATGAATGAATAAGAGGAAACTATTCTGAAGTCAGAGAGCAGTGGGGAGCGAGGGGGGGGTGAGAAGGGTGAAGCTGTTGGCATTTGACATAATTTATAATGCCGAAGAGCCAGAAACAGGAAAAAGGTTGATGTAGTAATAACATTAGGAGGAACTGTAGCCCATACAAGCTACTGTTCTCCAGCATGCCAATCAATAGCTCTTTTATTAAGAGGTGCAATCAATGAACAGGAGACAGACCCAGCCAATTAAGCTTATCGACTGACCGAAGACTTGCAGGAAACACTCTTTCCTTTGGTTTTCTTTTCCTTTCAGTGAGTGAGAAACAAGGCCCACTTTTTTATCACTGGATTCCCACCAAGCCATCTCCAGGAGTTCCTGTAGAAAGGAAACGTTGACAGAGAGCAGACGAGGGCTATCTTGCAAAACTTTAACCTGGGGTCAGCAGAGGGAAGCAAAGGACACAAAGGTCTTCACACACACACACACACACACACACACACACAGTGCACACATGATGTAAGAAAAATATTTTCCTCTTCTAGATTAGTCAAAATGCTTCCCCCTCCCCTTTTCTGAGTATAAAATCAGTAGTACACTTCATTTTTATTTATATTTTTAATTCAGAACATTCTGCTTTTACAGGTTGCGAAAGTAAGGCTGCATTCATGTGGCAGTTTTCTGATGTCTCCCCAACTGTTAATTTCAGCATTGTATTTGAGCCACTTCTGGAAACTGATGGAACACAAGTTTAGCGGTTCTTTCTGTGTAATTTGATTCTAGAAAAAGGATGTTTTGCAGGCACATTAACATGGAAAATCACAGGAATAAAGTGATGAAATTGGGTTCCATATACAGTTTTTTTTCCAGTTTTTTGTGGGGGGGAGAAATCATGGGGTAACAGAAGTATGCATGTACAGAAAGGGTGGCACAGTAGCAAATCTTGTCCAATGGCATACTAGGCCCACTGGTGTGAATGAAATTTATAAAAACTTTAGCAAAAAAATTAGCATATTGGTCAAAAAGCCACAGTTCCATAATTCAACAGGTATTGCAGTATGAAAGGAATGTTAGAAAATGGGACAGAAGCACTAGCATTAAAACCAGGAAAACTCAGTGCTATTTTTCTAGAAAAATAGGTGCTGGAACGCACCATGAGTGTCCCCCTTGTTCTCAAAATCTGTCAATTTCAGTTTCCCACTTCTCTAGTTTTCAGTGCAGTTTGTACCCTTTATGCATTTTATTTGTTTTTGATTTATAAAGAGTGCACAAAAAATCATATGCATTTTCATTCACGTTGTTCCTAATATGTACATTTTAATGTGCTATTTTTAATATTTCATAAATAAAATGTATAGAATATTCATTCTCAAGCAATGTTCCCTAATATAGTATGTTTTTTTCTATGTTATTGTCACCAGCATACATGCTTTTGTGTGTTTGGGATGTAGAACCACATTGCAAAATTCGGAGAAGGACAAATTTCAAAGGATAGCTGCATTTAAGTTTCTGCATTATCCACCTCTGCACCTTATATTTCAAGCACTATTCTACCACTTTAACAAGCCATGACTTCTCCCAAGACTCCTGAAGACTGTAGTTTGTTAAGGATGCTGAGAATTGTTAGGATATCCCCTATTCCCCTCACAGACTTCAATTTCCAGTGTGGTTTAACACTCAATCTTTCTTTCCAGGAAACTATGGGAAATTGTAGCTCTGTGCAGGGAATAAGATTCCCTGAACCACTCTCAGCGCTCTAAACAAACTACAGTCCCCAGGATTACTTGGGTGAAGCCAGGACTGTCAAAGTGATATAACTGTTTTAATTTAAGGTGCGTTTGTGACCATACAGCCCTGGTTTTTTCTAAGCTTCACTAATTGACTGCACTTAGAATGGTACATCTACAAAAGGAGACAACCGTGCCTTCAGTCATTTTCCAGTACAGGATAACTCTTAAAGTTCCAAAGTTGGAAAGAGAGAGGATTTGGGCAAGGATGCTGCCTGTTTTAATAAGCAAAAGTCCTGGCAACCTCAAGAATGACAGTTTGATGTGTAACAGCGACAATGAGCATCTCACACCATGTATTAAAATTAAAGCTTTAGGAAGCTCAGGAAGCCTGTGACTTTTGGAAACCATGTCAAATAAATTCAACCAAAAGGAAGGGGAAAGCCAGTCAATAGTTTCTACTCTGGTTTTATCACATGGATAAAGTGCTTGAGGATTATTCATGTACCTGTATTTTCTCATCAAGGTTGGGGGGAAAGGGAGGATTCCGAAATACATGCAGAAGTATTATTTCATTTTATTTTATTTTTCAAAAAAAATATTGATTTTCCAAATGTTTTTTATACAAACAAACAAACATAAATCTCAACCTTATTTAAACCAAACTTAATAACATTGTTCATAGAATCATAGAATCATAGAGTTGGAAGAGACCACAAGGGCCATCGAGTCCAACCCCCTGCCAAGCAGGAAACACCATCAGAGCACTCCTGACATATGGTTGTCAAGCCTCTGCTTAAAGACCTCCAAAGAAGGAGACTCCACCACACTCCTTGGCAGCAAATTCCACTGTCGAACAGCTCTTACTGTCAGGAAGTTCTTCCTAATGTTTAGGTGGAATCTTCTTTCTTGTAGTTTGGATCCATTGCTCCGTGTCCGCTTCTCTGGAGCAGCAGAAAACAACTTTTCTCCCTCCTCTATGTGACATCCTTTTATATATTTGAACATGGCTATCATATCACCCCTTAACCTCCTCTTCTCCAGGCTAAACATGCCCAGCTCCCTTAGCCGTTCCTCATAAGGCATCGTTTCCAGGCCTTTGACCATTTTGGTTGTTAAGTGACTTCCTAGTATCCCCCTGGTTGAATTTCAGTGTATATCATTTTAACAGTTTTCCAAAACCAATATTTTTATACAATTAACTTAATCAGTTAACATTTTCCCCCCTTTCCAGTTCAGTATTAAACATATTAATTCATCACGTTACCTATTTAACTCCTAAGCCTATCTGTTATTTGCAAGCTTCTCCAATTAATTTAACTTAACATATTTAACTAAATAGTATTTAAATTTTGTCCATTCTTCCTGGTAATCCTCCTCCTTCTGGTCATGGACTCTTCCAGTCAGGTCGGCTAGCTCCGAAAAGTCCATCATCTTCATCTGCCAATCTTCCACTGTTGGTACTTCTCAGAAGTGTTATTTCAGGCATGTAGAAATAAGTTTTTAGCGGATGCTGAAAACAATACAGCAGAGGCACCTCCCCAATACTAATGGGCAGGGAGTTCAAAAGAGAAGGGGTTGCCACACTAAGGGGCTGATTCATTTCAAGTAAGGAGAAACATTATGTGGCCCTTGTACAATAATGGTAATTACTGACACAGCGACCCATGGATTGGGAGAAGTTTTTTAAAGTTCCAGGGAAGAAGCATACGCTTTTGGGAGCACCTAAAGTGTCCCTTTGTCATCTACATCTGAACTCACACATACTGTACCTTTAGATTGGGATCAGTTTGTACTGTCACCACTCTGTAACCTTCCATAGCATCAATTACAAGCTGCCTGTATTACCCATGTTATGGTTTTTGGATCTATATGCAACGCTCAGTGCTATGCAACAGATGGGTGCCTTTTGGTTATTAAAAGGGTTATTTATATTCCGTTTTCTTTTCTTTTTTTCTTTTTTGGCCACGAGAAATTTTTGGATCCAGCACAATCCCATTCAGCAGCGAAAAGGAGACATTGTGTTCGGCTTAATTATCAAAGGCTGAAACACACCAAGCAATCAATCATTTTGTGGCATGTTCATGCTTTTGCCGTTCTTGAAGGGGAAAAAAAAAAATATTTGTGTGTGGCTCTTGTACAAAAAAAAGAAGGGGAAGTGTCAGATAGGAAAAACCAGCCCCCCCTTTCTTCCTTTTAACAGCATATCAAAATAGCAAGGCTGTGGGGAGATGAGTGAAAAATGTTCATTTGTTTTCTCTGAAACTAAACCCAACTTTCTTTTCTCTCTTTCTCTCTCTCTCTCTTTGGCATGCCAGGATGGAAGTCATTTTAGATGTCTTTCACTGTAAACATAATCTTCCTGCCAGGGTTTGCATTATAATTAAGGTGGATTTGAACAGTGAGAGAACTGTCACTTCTGAATAGCTTTACTTAAGAGGAGCAATTTTTAACTGCCAGATAAATGTTCCACTGACTGCATTTCTGTGGAACACTGACATCCAGTGGAAATTTGGGGTTGTTTGAGTGGCCAGTTACCCAAATATGTTCATCAGGGAAATTGGGGGTGGGGGTGCCTTGCTTCATCAGCCAATGGCCAATGTGGTGCAGGATCCTGTATCCAAGGGTGTCCAGTCAGATGCTCCCAGAAGCTCAAGGCTTGAAGGTTCTCTTGTTGCCCACCATCTGGAGGTACATAGCCTCTGAGCATAGTGTAAGTTGTTCCTGCTCTGAGTTACAGCCTGCTCTTTTCTTAGATATGCCATTCCGTCTCTCAGCCTTGTTAACTCGGGGTTTGGGGAGCTTGTGGTCCTCCACATGTACTTGGATTCTAGCTGCCATCAGTCCTAGCCAGCATGGCTAATGATCAGGGATTATGAGAGATGTAGTTCAAACAACAGTTAGGGGACTACAGACTTCTCTTCCCCATGCATTAGCTGAAATCTGCTAATGAGTGGGACCTGCAACAAAATTTTGCCATAAGGTCTGCTCCTATCTAGGATTCCAGCCTCCCATGCCCTTTCCCAAGATACTCCATTCCATCCCCCTCCAGGTTCTTCCACCTCCAAAAGGAAGTCTCTGATTTGTCCTGAGGATGCAGAGCATTTCAGTTTCCCTTTTTTCCATGCCCTGTTTCGTGAAAGAGCCACACTTCATCTGCATGTAACAGGTGAGGTGTCCCTCTCTCCATTTCCATCTCTGTGATCTTGTCTGGCACCGCTAGGCACTGTCCCATGTGATGAGCTGCAAAACTGTAGCCTCTGGGAAGAAATGTTTAGTTCTGGCCTGGCTTCCCTACCCAAGGCTGCTCATTTCTGCTCTCTGGGCAGGAAGGTGCATAAAGGACTTCCTTTTCCATTTGGGCTTGGCCTGACCAACAAGATTCACCTGAGCTATAGTGTGTCGTGTGTTCCTGATCTAGCACTTTGGTTCTGAGTCCTGGCTTGTTCTCTGGCCTCACCTTCTGTTTTGTTCTCTGATCTTGAGTGCTCTTCAGTCCCAACTTCCAGCCCATAGCAACAAGGAAAGTTTCCTTATATTGAATCAGATCATTGGTCCATCTAACCCAGTATTGTCTACATTGACTGGCAGCAGCTCTCCAGGGTTTCAGAGGCAGGAGATATTCCCAGTCCTACCAGGAGATGCCGGGGATTGAACCTTCTGCACATGAAGCAGGTGTGCTACCACCAAACTACAGTCCATCTCAAAAATTCCTGCCATCTTTGATTCAAAAGTTGCTTTACAAAGTCAGTTGTAGAGCAACTGACCAAATCTGTCCACATGTAAGAATCCAAGATGATTAACACATCCTTAATGAATTCTGCAGAATACAGCTGAAACACTTAAACATCGTCACAAATCTGGGCTTCAAATTTCATTCATTCATTTATTCATTCATTCCATTTATATCTCATCTTTCCTCCAAGGTGCTCACAGTGGCATACACACTTTTTCTCCTCTCCATTTTATCATCACAACAACAACCCTCTGCGGTAGGTGGCTGAGAGTGAGTGGCTGGTCCAAGGTCTCCTGGTGAGCTTCATGGCCAAGTGGGGATTTGAACTCTGGTCTCCCAGGTCCTAGACTGACACTCTAATAACCACTATACCACACTGGCAAACTGATTTGCTGCTGCTGCACTAGTTTCTAAAAGCTTCAGTTCTGTATACAATCTATCTATGCAGTTCTAACACATGTAGGTGGTTTGCTAGTTCCCAAGCAGATTGAAACTGTGATAATAACAATATTAGTAACAGTAATAGTAGTAGTAGTAGTACAGTAGTAGTAATTTTAAAAACCCAGTACAGTGGTACCTCAGGTTACATACGCTTCAGGTTACAGACTCCGCTAACCCAGAAATAGTGCTTCAGGTTAAGAACTTTGCTTCAGGATGAGAACGGAAATCATGCTCCAGCGGTGCGGCAGCAGCAGGAGGCCCCATTAGCTAAAATAGTGCTTCAGGTTAAGAACAGTTTCAGGTTAAGAATGGACCTCTGGAACGAATTAAGTACTTAACCCGAGGTACCACTGTATTTTAAAGTAGCCCCACAAATGTGTAGCTGTATGTTCAGCTTTACTGCTGAAAGTGCATGTTAAAGCTTTGGCAACACCAAGCCTTAATTTGTACGTTCCAGAATGAGGGTGGCAGTTGTTATTTTAAAAACATGCACACTTCTCATTATTACAAACTTTTGTGGTCTGTTTGGCCATGCAAACAATTGCCAAGCACAATATGAGGAATCGACTCGGGGTTAATGGAACTGTGGGGCTGTGACTTATTTTGTCTGTCCAGCGATCACATTTCCAGCGATGTTACATCGAGTGGTTTCCTAGTTAAGCCTAGATGTGTTTTTCTTTATAGTCTAGGACATGTTGAAACACATACCGCTTGCAACCACTGATTAACAAATATACCCTCTTTGGTTTCTCTTTCTTCAGCGATCCAGGATGACATGTCCCACGTGTTTGGATAGCATTGGATTTCACATGATAATCTGCAGTAAACTGAGACACTTGACAATTAACATTGTTTTTCTTGGAAAAATCCTGTTTTCTGTGGCTCTGTTTTGTCATCGCAGAGCGCAAGGGAAACCGATATCGCAGTATTATGGCTCCACAGACCATTCCGAAGTGCACATTAACTTCCTCTGTGATAATCTACAAGCATCTGCGAAAACAAAACACAGACCACATTGCGAGAAAATGCTTATGTTCTATTAAAGAAAAGAAAAATCTGACCCCACTAGTACAGCATATATTCACTGCCTTGTTTGGAAGTGTTTGGACCTTAATGCTATGCGTAGGATGACATCTATTATTGTTGCTTAACAGGACTGTTTCTGTGATGGAAATAAGAAGCTCGTCTTGAATGGGGGGAGGTAGGCTTGTTGGTCATGACTGACTAGGACTTGAACCATGGTCCTCTAGGTTCAGCACTCTGACTTCAACACCACCCTGGCTCTATTACTATTATAATATTTAATTTGTTTCTCTGCTTATGATCAATGGTATCATTAGCTACCTTGAAACTTTACTTTGATAGCAAGGTGAGCTTAGAAGATTTTAATTAATAAATCATTTGAAAATGTTATGGTTATTTTTATTCACCATGACCTTAGGTTATTCAGGTTTTTTTGTTTTGTTTTTAAGTGTTCCTCTTGTAGGGGTTTAAAAATACTCTACCATCCAACGAAATGAGCAGCTCCACTGCCTAATGCAAGTTCACTCTGGTTTTATGAGCGAAAGGAAAAAGAACATGATGCCAAATCATCATGGTGGATTTGTATGTAATGTCTAGGCAAGGGATGCTGTAAATCCCAAGGTAGGCTTTAAAGTCTAGCTTATTCAAGATACAATAACCAGTATATATATTTTTTCAACAAGCCTACCTCCGTCCCCCCCCCCCCTTTTGTGAGGCTCAGTGGAAATCTCTTATTTTATCGGAAACTTTGATTTATGTTTAATAGATCTGCTACCTACTAAAAAAGACCTTGTATTAGCAAATGGGTACAGATCCAGTCCATTACCTTAGGACAACTGGAAAACTCAAGGGTTTTGTGAACTAATGCAATAAAACATCATTAAACACCAGAGCGTGACAAGGGAGACAGAAGGTTTGAGTTGAGAGTCAAGAGAAGTGTTTGGAACGAAGCAAAGCGGACCATCGATACGCGGGGATGACATCTGGCTTCCATTTGGGGGAGGTCGTCAGAGGACCTCGATGTCTGTGATGTAAATGAAGAACAGAGCCCTCGACAATTTAACTGTCATCAGCACGAATGCTTTAACTGGCATTGTAAAAGCAAAGCTCAGGGCCCCTTTGGAAATCTCCATAAGCTCCTGGTCTGAATTATAAGCGAGGCCATATTACCTGAAGATGAAAGCGGTAAGGTCAATTCACTTAAAACCAGAGAATTACCACTGCTAAGCAATGATGAGTAGCAATTGTATGGAGCTTTCCCTCTAACCCTTAGGACAGGGTATCTTTGCATGCTCTAGAAGAGAAGAGGGCGTGGCCACTTGCAATCCAGAAAAGCCTCCTTTTGAATAGAGCATGAAGGGTTTTGGAGGAGCTCACTTGACACTGGTTAAATGAGACCCGTGAAGGGCTGAACACATGTCCCCCCCCCCCCCGAAAGGAGTTATGCAAGAATCTGTACTGGCTCCCTGCCACTAGATGTTCTGATGGCTGATTTCTTAAATTGCTTAAAAGGGGATTAAACAAGGTATTTTGGTGCAACAGATGCCGCAGAGATACAGCTCCCCTCCGCTCCCAGTAAGCATGGCCAATGTTCCAGCCATTATTGGAGTTGCAGTGGTTTAATACACAATCCCGCTTCTTAGGATATTCTGGGAATTGCAGGTCTGTAACGACTCTCAGCTTCCTTCGCAAACGCCACTTCCCAGAATTCTTTGGGAGAAGCCACAACTGTTCAAAGTGGTGTGAGAGTGTTTTAAATGTATAGTGTAGATGAGGCCTCAATCTGGCCTTTATTCAGCAATCATTTTGATTTGTTTCTGGAGCAATCATACAACAAAGTGCATTCATCCTGATCTGCTTTCAGTGTGTCTTCACTCATCCACACTGTTCAATGCAGTTCTCTGTCACTTTCCTACCTGTAAACAGTCCATTTCTTTTAAAAAGTGGATTTGTTGCACTAGCACGACAGAATGTTTAGATTCCCTTTAATTGCACAAACCTAAATATATGGCATGAGCTTCAATCCCTCCTGTGAAAGAGTAACAGTCTGGAGGCACTCTCACTTTAGGGGTTGTTGTTTTACTGTTCTAAGTTGGGGGAGCAAGTAAAGGGTGGGATACGACATACAAATATAAACTGATGCTTGGTGTGGAGAAAGTGGATAGGGAAAAACTTTTCGCCATTATTTATTGATTTATTGAATTTATACCCTACCCTGCCCTTCTTCCCGCAAGGAGCCCAGGGTAGCAAACATTTACAGTTTAAAAATAAAAACAAAGCAAAACATCTAAAACAGTTAAAACGTTATAAGAAATCAATTATGATTTTAAAACATCTAAAAGCAGTTGCAATTAGAACAACAACAACAACAACCCATCCAATGACCATGGGGTTACCAGGAACAGTAAGTACCCTTCAGCCACCAAATGCCTGGGTGAAAAGGAATATTTTCACATTACTCCTGAAAGTTAATAATGAGGGAGACAGGTGAATCTCACTAGGGAGAACATCCCTCAGCCAAGGAACACCATTGCCAACCAACCTAGAATCCAACAAAGATAAATGCAGGAGAAACAAGAAGAAGTAACCCCCCCACACACACAATATACTGCATAGTTAAAATATGAAATCCACTACCACAAGATATGATGATGGCTACCAACTTGATGACAGGTATCTGACAGATTTGTGGAGGATAAAGCTATCAATAGATAGTAGTTGTGTGACTGCAAATTACCTCCAGCATCTGAGGCATTGCACCTTGAAAACTAGAATTGTAAGCAGGAGGAGTTGGTTGCCCTTATGTCCTGTTTGCTGGCTTCCCACTGGGGCCTCTGGTTGGTCATTGTGAGAACAGGATGCTGGGCTAGATGGACCATTGATCTGATCTAGCAGGCTCATCTTACGTTTCTGAGCACAATTCAAAGTGTCGGTGCTGACCTTTAAAGCCCTAAACGGCCTCGGCCCAGTATACCTGAAGGAGTGTATCCACCCCCATCGCACAGCCCGGAAACTGAGGCCCAGTGCCCAGGGTCTTTTGCAGTTTCCTCACTATGAGAAGTAAAGCTACAGGGAACCAGGCAGAGGGCCTTCTCGGTTGTGGCACCCGCCCTGTGGAATGCCCTCCCATCAGATGTCAAGGAAATAAACAACTATCTGACTTTTAGAAGACATCTGAAGGCAGCCCTGTTTAGGGAAGATTTTAATGTCTGATGTTTTATTGCATTTTTAATATTTTGTTGGAAGCCACCCAGAGTGGCTGGGGAAGCCCAGTCAGATGGGTGGGGTATATATGTATGTATAAATATTATTATTATTATTATTATTATTATTATTATTATTATTATTATTATTTACTTCAGAATCATACAATTGTGGCTGGTTTGATTTGATTATTACACTTCCTATAGCAAATGTACGACTTGCAGTGCGCATCCCCGCATTTATATTCCCTTCCATCCTCCACACCGCTCTCTCTCCCTTCACGTAATCCTCAAAATTCGTCGCGAAGCTTTCAAAACAATTTATGCAAACAAACATTGAGCATGGCTATTTGTATTGGCAGTGCATTCAACTTAACAACCTACAACAAGGAACAGATGGTCTAGGCTCTGGAACCAGCTACAAAGAAAACACTAGGCACGAGCCCATCAGAAGGGTCCCACCCTCTACCCACCTACCCAGTTTTGCAAAGGTTACAGCATCACTCTTGTTTCTCCCTTTGATTAAAGCTGTTATTTTACATTCACACAGATCTTTACTTTTCCTGTCTCACGGAACAAATTCACTAGAAGTTAACATCCTCCAACTCAGTATGCTTTACAGAAGCACTGTTTCATGAACCACACGCTATGCATCTCCTAATCCGTGGTGGTTGTGTTTTGGGGGGTTTTTTTTGGAAAAGTGGCCAGGAAACAGACAGGCAGGAAAAACCAAACACACAGATGTTGTACAATGGATCGGACAAAATTAGAGACAAAGTGCTTTCTCAACATCCCTAATCCCTGCTCAGAAGCACATGGCTCAGGAATGGAGCTGTGTGATTCAGTCCCAGGTTCAGTCCTCAGCATCTCCAGGTACCCTGTCTCAACCCCCAGAAAGCTGCTGTCAGTCAGTGTAGACAATACTGAGCTAGAAGGACCATGTGCCTTGACTCTGGGCTTATCCACACCTACCTTTTGCCCTGCTCTTTCCAGGCAGAGGTCTGCATTTTAACACTCCACATCTAAGCGTGTTGTTTTGTGTTTTGTTTCGTTGCCTCAAGCTTTTCACATGAAACCAATTCTTTAAAGCTGAATCAGAGCAAACATCATTAAGAAGCTGACTTATACTGAGTCAAATGACTGGTCCACCTATCTCAGTATTGTTTAAACTAATCGGCAGTGGCTCTCCAGGGTTTCAGGCAAGAGATCCTCTCAACTTTACTATAGACACCAGGAATGGAAGGTGGGACCTTCTGCATGCAAGGCAGATGATCTGCCACTGAGCTACATCGCTTCCTCGATTTTTTAAAATCAAATAATAATAATAATAATAATGATGATGATGATGATGATGATGATAATGTTTATTTATTTATTTTGCAAAAATTATGTACCACTTGATTATTATTTTTATTTTAAAAAGCCTCAAAGGGGTTCACAGGAAGAATAAAACAATGAAAGTGTTTTTTAAAAATGTAAAGGTAAAGGTAAATGGACCCCTGACCATTAGGTCCAGTCATGGCCGACTCTGGGGTTGCGGCGCTCATCTCGCTTTATCAGCCGAGGGAGCCGGCGTACAGCTTCCGGGTCATGTGGCCAGCATGACTAAGCCGCTTCTGGTGAACCAGAGCAGTGCACGGAAATGCCGTTTACCTTCCCGCCAGAGGGGTACCTATTTATCTACTTGCACTTTGACGTGCTTTCGAACTACTAGGTTGGCAGGAGCAGGGACCGAACAACAGGAGCTCACCCCGTCGCAGGGATTCAAACTGCTGACCTTCTGATCGGCAAGTCCTTGGCTCTGTGGTTTAACCCACAGCGCCACCCGCGTCCCTCTTTTAAAAATGAGCCTGTATTTAAAACAGTTTTTTAAAAAATAGAATCAACAATAAGCTTTAAAAAGCAGGTAAAAATACATGCTGATTTGGATAGGCTTGCCTAAGCAAATATGTTTTTAGCAGGCACCAAAAAGTACAGTGAAGGCTGATATCTATAGGCAGGGAGTTCCAAAGTCTGCATGCTGAAATAGTACAAGATTGATTAATTGCCATTGTAGCAGTTTCAAAATAAAATTGGCCCTGAAAGGAAAGTTTAACGGTTGTTTTGTTTTTGTTTTTTTAAAAAAGAAGAAGCAAGAAATACTGTACTCCCCAGAGGCATTCAAAAATGCAAACTGAAAGCTTCCCATGTGTGAGGCTATTACTTATTTCCTTAAAAAAAGGAGTTCCCTCAGTAATGCTCCAGTTTAGCGAGTCAAGGTGCTATTTTCTTTCCATGCTCTCATTAACCTTCACAAGTTAACTGTTCCAATTTCCTACTCTCTGTGTTTTTCTTTCCACTACTTTACATTTTACGTCCTTAGCTTTTTCAAAGAAAAAAACAACGCTGCCCCGTTTCCCCCAGAGCTCACCTGGGGAGGCTCGGTGCTGTCAAGTGCAGTCACCTGGGAAGAGGAGAGGCCATTTGCAATCACAGTAGCCTCAGTGTTGAAAAGTGCAATTTCGATTCGGAGAAATTAACGCCAGCTCTTCAAAAGCTCCCTTTGTGGCCAGAAATTAATGGCTGGCTAAATATTTCTCTCTCTGCTTTAACCCCCTCACCCCCACCACCAAGAATATACTATCCAATAAATGTTTACATTAGATTGAAAAAGGTACTTATTCCGCACTGCAAATTAAAACACCAGCATGTTAGGCAAACCTGTTTTGACATTTAACAGCTCTATTAAAAAGGCCAAGAGGGCCAGAGTGGTCAGAACAAAAACTGCAAGGAATGTGCAAGGCTTGATTAACTGTTTGGCTGAGTATGCCACAGAGCAGGTCTTCTGCTGTAATACAGAGCCATGATACAGACTTACTGTAAGTTGCAAGCCTGTGGTCCTTGGGAGGGCAACCCAGGGGCCCTGGAAATATCATATCCTTCTTCCACCACAGAGCAGTGCTGAAGCCTCTGATATCATGGCCCAACTGATGTCAGAGCTCTGATATCAGCATGACCCAAACCGTTGGGAGCAGTTCAGGAACAAACTGGGGGTTTTTTTGGGGGGGTGAGGGGTGTCTAGAAAGCATACTGCTTACCTGGTTTGCCCACAAACAGGGAGAAATTTGGACATGGCCACAAAGGGAGCTTTTGAAGAGCTTGTGTTAAGGGAGGAAGGGAGAGGAGAATGTTAGCCGCTTTGAGACTCCTTCGCGTAGTGATAAAGCGGGATATCAAATCCAAACTCTTCTTCTTCTTCTGCAAGGCATTCACACACACACACACACACACACACACAAATACATATATACATACACACACACACACACGTATGTATATGCAATAGTATATGCTATTTTCACTAATATATATGCATTTTTGTGCACACTTTACACCAGCACATGCATTTTGTTATGCATTTCTTGGCTGGGGAAAATTCATTGCAAAATTGACTGAAGCATGAATTTTGAGGAATGGATGTGTCTTGCTTTGTATATTGTTTCCCAATGTGCAAATCAGGTAGCTCTGCCTTTAAACATAAACTAAATAACATTTCTTTCCTTTGCCCAAAGGCAGATCTAGGTGAACGCGACCCGTTCAGTTGCACCAGGTGCAGAGTTTCTGGGGTGCAGCAGCAGGCGCTGCAACTATGAAGTCCAACAGAAGGTGAGAGGCACGAGACTTTTGCATCATACATGGTGCCACTGAGCTTTGAGATGCCAAGATCTGCCACTGGTTCTCCCGCACTGTGGGATCACAGCCTTGTGAGAGTTTATTTGGCAGTGGAATAGCTCCGCTTCACACTTGTCCACACCAGAGTCATTTACTTGTAAGTATTGAAGTCACCTTTTATTATAGCAGTTGAATGGTGCAAATTCAGCAGCTAGGAAAGAGCAGGTGGTCTTACAGGACAGAGGAAAAGCAACAATAAGCGTGCATTCTGACATGGGAAATATACTGTCAACTTTCGTGATTATAATGCTAGCACTTCTGTTTTATTTTCTAATGAAATGTGGTGTGACACAGCAACAAACTTGATTGGACAACTTTGCTGTTCCCCCTGCCCCGTTTCTTCACCCAAGTGCTTCTGTTCCCATGATTTTCAATGTTTATGGGGTTGCAAACAGTTTTTTCCCTGCCTCCCAGACACAATCAACATGGAAATGAGAACTCAACTTCCACTATATTTCACCAGAATTCCAGATGTTTATTGTACATCATGTGAAAGTTCAAATATAACATGGAAATTAACCAGGAAAGGTTGGGAGGAAATGGAGTCAACTGCTGTGTGCATACAACCAAGGAAGCCAAGATTGCATTGGAGCTGCGATGCTGTTCCAACAGGTTTTCCTTCCCTGCTGCCAAGCAGAGGTAAAGAAGACCCAGCTACTTGTGTGACTCTGAGAGGTATTGTCAGAGACCAGGCTGAGGAGTACAGCTCTGATGAGGAATGGTGGGAGCCTCCCCCTCCCCCTGCTCCTAACCAGGATCCTGAAACTGCCGACCAGCTGTGCAGCAGTACAGATTTGGAACAGTGGTTTGCAGAGGGGCACAGTTCTGAAGACAAAAGTTGGGACAAACTGGGAGGTGAACAGCAAAGTGAAGAAGAACTGGAAGAGAGAGAGCTAACAGACTCTCTCTCACTGGAAAGTGTCCAGCCTATCAGTCCAAGGTCATGTAGAGCAGATAAGGTGGCTACACAAAGCACACAGTGATTGCAAGATCATGGAACTGACTGGGGGGGAGTGGGTGGAAACCTTAATTGGGAGCACCTTCATTCCGAGAATGGCTGCTTTGTTCTTTTGCTGTGATCATTAAAGATTGTTTAAATGGTAAGCGACTCTTTTCTCTTTGTCCTGCTTATCTACAGCCACGGGGGGGGGGGGGGAGCCGAGTCCCCGAACCCTGACAGGTATGTCTCTTCTTGATGTGCTGTCTCTCCCTGGGTGAGATCATTGGACATGCCTCTTCCTCAGAACGTATCAACACTATCACAGCAGGCTGTGCCCCAGAGACCTCTCCTATCCTCTACTGGCTGTCAGGTCTGGGGGTTCCCATCATGTTTGGGGGCTCTGGGGATCTTCATCAAGCAACGTCTGTTGCATAGTCCCTTTCCTCCCTTTCCAAGCCCTCATCCTCAGCTGCCTCCCACTCCTCATCAGAATTTGAGGGCTCAAACTGACAACGCCCCAGGAGTGACCTTTGGTGAAGTGTGAATTAATGTGACTTTCACAAGACAATGTGAACCGAACCAAATTCCTCCTCCACACTCAGTCTCCCTTTTCCTAAATGGGAAAAGTATTGCCAAAAAATTAGTCTCAGCTAATGCACTGAGGGTAGAAATGGACATACTAATAAATACATTTGCAAGTCTGCTTGTTTCAGAGGAACACATATTATCTGGCCAATGACATCATTGCAGAGGAAGCCTCGCTGTCTGCTGAGTAGTTGGGGAGGGGGAGACATTTCCTCGGTGGGAGGAGGGAAAAGCCTTTGGGGTTGTCCTTTTCCACTAATAACCATTGACAATGGACCATTATCCCGCTGTCCAGTGTGGCTTGTTGTGTCTTTCATGTGTATACTTAATAAGATTAGTTAGAAGAGTCTGGCGCGGTAGATCTTTAATGAGGCAAGATCATTAATTTTGAAGGTCTCATTTTATCTTTCAGCACTGAAATAGCATCGCCCACTGCTTTGGCACAGCACACACAGAGTGTAAAACAACGGGGTCAGTGTGCTGAGATTTTATTCAGTACCATTTTTCACGGAGTCCCCTCCCTTCCCACAAATATTGTGGATATTCTTTGCTCGATGGGGAAAAAACTGGCCATAAGGCTGCACAGAGCAGGAGGACCAAGGCTTTTTTCAGCTGGCACACCAGAACTCAGTTCCAGCATCTCTCAGGTGGGCACCATTGCCATTATAAGAGAACAAGGGAGGTGGTCACGATGAGTTCCAGCACCTCTTTTTCTAGCAATATATAATGATCTGGAATGCTCTCTATCACACTACTGCCACTGAGATTCTTTCAAACAAATTGTCCCCAAAATGGCATAAAATATCTCAGTGTTTAGAGAAAAAGAGATGAGAACACACACACCCTTGTTCCTCTGAACATGCCCTATGAAAATATCTCAATTTGCTTGATTTCATTAAAAAAAAACAATGCACCTTTAATCACACATTTGTATGGTAAATATTAATCATATTGCTACCTGCTGGGTGTGTGGGATTTTTTTGTAATGCAATTTCCTTCCATCAGGTCTTTCCTGATATCTTAACTACAGGCATTATTTGCAATTCTATTACAATAAGTTACAATTTGAGCAACTGATCTCCCATAATAATTGAGGAATGGGTCTGGTTTCATATCACTGTATCCTACCAAACTAATGAGATTGTTCCTTTCATAACTTTGGCTCCATCTTTTATTATTTCATATAAGAAAAAACCTCTGGAAAGTCCTTATCCATTTTATGAAGAAGAACAAGAAGAAGAAGAAAACCACAGCAAACCTTTGCGAAATTCATTAAATAAGCATAAAAAATTCATTAAACAAGCGAATTGCATTCATGGCAGCTGGGGATGCAAATGCCCTTTCAGCAATGTAAAACTCCATATTGGTTTAACCTTTCATGTTCTGTTATTTCCATGTGGAGATATATATATATAAATATATATCTTTATTCAAGGAATGAAAATTAAGTTCTGATCCCTTTATCTCCAACCCAGGTGAGGTAGATTGGCCAATATAAACAGAAGCTGAGCCCCAAACATTCTTATGAGGTCTACTTCCTACTAACAGTGGATGAGGTGACCAAGTTGTGTTAGGGCTGGGCCACATCAGATCACCGGTCAAGGTTCATATGATTTTACGCACCTTCAAACCACTATCACACACACAACCCTGCACATAGAAACATGTGTGTCTTTTTAAAAATATGTTTGTGTATATGTATATATTTCTATGTATATATTTCTAGTTTAACATTAGAGGTGTTCTACTGGATCAGGGCCCAGAGTGGCCTACCAAGTCCTGTGTCCTGTTCTGACAGTGGCCGGTGATGATGGTTAAATTTATTATCTGCCCTTCTGGTCCCAGAGTGGGCTACGACAATTTAGAATTCAAAACAAAAATAACAGTTTAAACAGATTACAGTTACAAGACTAGAGTGCACTCTGAAAACACACATTTCAGGTGTCAGAGGCTAGGGTAAAGATGTAAAGAGGGCAAGCTTGCCTGTGGGGAACCTGAAAGCAGGACCTGAACATAACAGCAATTCTTCCCTCCTGCAGTTTCCAGCAACTGATATTCTGAAGCATTACTGCCTCCACCTGTGTAGGTGAAGTTAGTAGCCACTGATAGTGGCTAGTTTACATAAGACAGTGTGAAATATTTATCAGAAAACACCAGTAAAATCATCAAGAATATAAATAAAATCAGCTTGCTTGCTTATTGATTGATTGATTAAAAAACAAGTCTGTGCAACAAAATTGCATGTGCAGATACTTACCGAAAGAAAGGAATTTATTTTTTTGTTATCATTTTTTTTGTTATTCTTATTTATTAAATGTGCCGTCAGCTTTTCCATATAAATATGTTCACAGTTGCTCACAAGCAAACAACAAAAATGCAGATCAATATATTGTTGCAAGACTAGTCAACAGCTAAATCATTTCATAACATAACACGACAATCAAATAACAAGTTCAGTCATTATGAAACAAGTTATCCAACATTAAAATGGACCAATTAATGGCAGATATTTCAGCAGGCATTTTAAACTATTCAGCAAAGGTGTCCAACTGATGCCCAGGGCAAGCCAAACGTCCGCAGGCAGAGAATCTCTTGGTGCAGAGGAACAGAGTAGCCACTTCATTTGCAGTAAGAGAAAACTTTAAAAAGTAAAACAGCTATCTAATGTAGCCCATTCGAAACCCTGTAGTAGCTGGGGGTCTGAACTTTTGAGAGGTTTTAAGAAAGTTGGGAAGGAAACCAATCCCTGTTGGACCAATCCCGTACCGTGTTTTTGCCATGTGGCAAAAACCTTTGTGGTTAGGCAGACTTTTTCAGATTAATAATATAATAATTTAGCTGTATGGGGAGGGTTTTAAGAGCATGCAGAACATCCCAGGATCAATTCCCAGCATCTCTGGCTAAAACCATCAGGCTAGAGGAAAGAACCCTGTCTCAGACACAGGAGAGTGATGACCATCTAGAATATGCTTGGCTTGATGGACCTGTGGTCTGACCTGATAATGTTGTGCTCTGTGTAACCAGTATAGGATTCTAAAAGGCAAGTTTTCTTCAGTCGCAGCAGGGATGGGGAACCTCAGGCCTGAAGGCCAAATGTGGCCCACTAGGACTCTCTACCTGGCCCTTGGAATGCTACCTTGGCTGCACCTCCACTTCTTCCCAGACTGTGTCCCTCCCCAAGCCTGCTCAGCAACCTCTGCAAGTGCTTTTGCATGGCTGGCATATGTCTTTGAACACTGATGATGCTACCTGCTTGCCTGGTTGGAGGACAGAGAGGGGTGAGTGAATGTGCATGGAAACTAGCCTATTGTGCAAAGGTGAAATTGATTGCCTTGCTCCACCCACTTTTACCTCTGGCCACACCCACCACTGCAGCCCCCGGAAGGTTACCCAGAAAGGAATGTGGCCCTTGGCCTGGAAAACTCAGGAGCTCTCAAAACACAACAGCAAACATGTGAGTTAACAAGACTTCCATCCACGCATATCACCAAGTAGCTTATTTCTGAAAGATATCTCCATTGAAGTGCCTCTCTGATTGAGCAAGCCTGAAATGGTACTCGAAGGCATTTATCTTAACCATTATTAGATTTTGATTTAGGTCTCCCTAGACACTCCAGCCTGGCGATACAGCCCTGGGGTTCCTCCGAGAGCTTAAATACAGTTCATCTTTGGAGAATACCTTTTAACCCAAGGCAAGATTTTAAAAGCGGCTTTGTGTGTGTATGTGTGCATGTGTTTTTTTATTATAAAAAAAAACCTTTCTACATTCCCTCCCACCACTACCAATTACTAATTTAACAGACAGAAATACAGCTATGATTTATTGATGGTTCCAATCCAATGGTAAATTTGCCTTAAGTATACACTGCAAGCATATACAGGAATCAAATGTGTAAGAACGCCCAATACTGTACCTAATGCCGCAAGCTTAAATGCACTTGCTAGGGCGTGAGCCTCACTGAGCACACTGGGACTTGCTTCTGAGTAAATATGATAGGATTGTGCTGCAAGGCTCTCGAGGGGGTGAGATTATTTATTTATTTGAAACATTTTTAACCCGCCCTTCATCGCAAAGCGATACCAGGGTGCGGTAGGAAATAAATGAAAAGCACAAAATCTCAGTTCCAAGTCCAGAAAGAAATAAAAGCAAATATTAAAGCCACAGTGATAACCAATACTGAAGCCCAGAAAAGCATTAATGTCTCATGAGGTGCTAAAATAAGTGGGTTTTCAACTGGGACGGATCATGTAGTATTTCAAATGGATTGTTGGATTTTACCACAGTACTTTAATTGATTTAAGCTGTATATTTTTATAGTCATCATTTTAATTATGACAGTTATAGCATATGTGATCTTTCTTGTATATTTGGTTGTTCTTAATATGGCTTGTAAACTGCCTTGCCCATAGTACTGCAGAAAGGCAGGATAGAAATTAAAAATGAAATTACACTGACGCAGATTCACAAATTTAAAAATAATGGTGGGTGACAGTCATTGCTGGACATTATCCAGGAGGTGCTAATTAAGAAACAAATAGCCAGTCTCAAAACAAAAACAAAAAACTGTAGTCAGCACCCTTAACTACAGCTCCCAGAATTCTTTGTGGGAAACCATGACCCTTTAAAGTGATATCATGAGGCTTTAAATGTATGGGGCGGGCGTGGCCTGAAACTTTTTTAACATCTTGTTTAAATTGTAGCAACCCACCTCATAACATTAGCATGAAGGGCAGGATAATTAATAATAATAATAATAATAATAATGATAACAATAATAATAATAACAATAATAGTACTATCAAGGTAATCCATGCTAGTATCAGGCGATAGACTCTGCATTTCTTTCCAGCAATACTGGCTGCTATCGGCTACAGTGGTACCTCGGGTTACATACACTTCAGGTTACATATACTTCAGGTTACAGACTCCGCTAACCCAGAAATAGTGCTTCAGGTTAAGAACTTTGCTTCAGGATGAGAACAGAAATCGTGCTCTGGCGGTGCAGCGGTAGCAGGAGGCCCCATTAGCTAAAGTGGTGCTTCAGGTTAAGAACAGTTTCAGGTTAAGAACAGACCTCCGGAATGAATTAAGTACTTAACCCGAGGTACCACTCTACTGCTTTTGTGTAATGTGGAGCCCACAACTTCCTTCAGGAGCAAATAGACTGACCACAATTATTGGCAAGATGTGCCACTGGTGAATGACTTGCTCCTGTTTATATGAGCTCAGGATGTGGTCTGTACCATTTGAGATGCAGGTTTCCAATTAGGGTAACATCAGCCGACTGCAAAAATGAAAGAGATGTGGATCGCTGTAAAACACACTAAGAATGCAAAATTGTGGGTAAGGTTTCTCCTGCTAGCTCCACACATCAGGGCCATCCCATTCTCTCACAAACCAGCTCATCCCACAAACCATACTGATCTTATCTCTCGCCAACGCGAAATCCAAAGCAGCTGCAAAGTATATGACGTGCCAACGCACATTCTTTCACTATCTCATTCCCCTTCCCCTCCCAAACATGGTTGCATTTAGTTCGACTCCAATTGGGAAGAACTAGCAGCTCAATCTTCAACACAGGCTTTACACAGATGGAACTGAGGGTCACGGAGTTCAGTGAGACTTGCACCCCAAATAAGGTACATAGGATTGCAGTCTGAATTAGTCTGTGTTGTGCTTTGCCAGGAGCTGGGGGACAGGGTGGAGTTGTTAAAATTTTATACATGTGATCAACATCTTCAAGAGAGAGAGGTGGAGTTATGTAGCTTCTTTATGACTGCATCCAACAGATGCCTTTATGTGAAGTGCAGCTACCGTGAAGGAAGCTGTTGCAGCCAGAGGCATCACTGCAATGGTACAACTTTACCAGCTATCCTTCATAGGGAGCTGGGAAGGTGAGGGGGAACACACATGGGTATGGATCCCTGGGATGTGCAGTACATCTCTCCACAGAGACATATAGGAATGCCCTGTGGAATCCTTGTCTCCTTGTCAACAGAATCTCAGCGTTCCCACGAGCATACAGTGGTACCTCTGGTTATGTATTTAATTCGTTCCAGAGGTCTGTTCTTAACCTGAAACTGTTCTTAACCTGAAGCACCACTTTAGCTAATGGGGCCTTCCGCTACCGCAGCACAATTTCTGTTCTCATCTTGAAGCAAAGTTCTAAACCCGAGGTACTATTTCTGGGTTAGTGGAGTCTGTAACCTGAAGCGTATGTAACCTGGGGTACCACTGTACTAGCATCTCCCTCTTATTTCTCAGTGGCTTCTTTCTGGCTCCATTTCTGTCGGCGCTGACCAGCTGAGTTTGCAATTAGAAAGAACGCTAGTAAAGATTTTAACAGGGATCGGCACCAGAAAATTGGGACAATTCGTGGAAGATAAGGACAACTACAGCATATGTATTTAGATGTAAAAAGAAGACATTCGCTTCAGACCAACAGAGTAATCCATTGTCAGGTACCAAACTACAACTGCCTGATGAATTAAATCAAACACTTCAAAGTCATGGTGTTTTTTTTAAAGATGTCACCAACTAGTAAGATCATATCCTATGGTTTTAGAAAACCTCATGACCATCTTATTCCACATAACTGGTAAATGTGGGAAGCTAAAATGTACTTTCTCAATAGATGACCCTCGGAGACCTCAGTGGGAGTTTTGCCTTGGTTTCATTCTATTTCTTCTTCTGTACACCACACACTACAAGGAAAGAAAAATACCACACAAAATTAAAGCGAACTCTTGCATAGAGTTAACATAAACACAAAAATATTGCCAGTGGGTATAAAGTTCTTGGCCATGCAAATACATTCCAATTATCCCAACGGGCCAATTAAGGAATGAGCTATTTAAAGCACACAATTCCTTCATTTCATTTCTCTCCTTGTTTGCTTCTTGATGCGCCAGATGTTGTTGCTGGTGCTGTGAAAATATCATAATAAGATCATAATTATAAGGTTTGTTGAATTGTAGAGCAAAGGCTCCACTTATTTACATGTAAATGTGTACACTGGTAATTGAAGCATTGCAAAGCTTCTTTCTGTCTTCCTGACTCCAGGAAAATGTGTATCTCACCAGCAGTTGGAAGTCTCTCTCTCTCTCTCTCTCTCTCTCTCTCTCTCTCTCTCTCTCTCTCTCACACACACACACACACACACACACGGTTGGATTCAGAAAGGAAAGCTGTGATTTCAAGTCACTGCCACTTCTATACTTCCACTCTCAGTCCAGCCCTGCTTGTACTTTTCAAGCTATGCTTTATGAAATATTAGAAGGGAAAAGATAAACACTTTTTTCCTTCTAAGTTGCTACTCACACTTCACCACTGTGGGAATGTTGAGGGTGGCAGGAGAGGATATATTGTTTATTAATATCCTTCCTAACATGCACTAGCAAGTTTCTTCACTTAGCAGAGTGTATTATGCAGCAGAAAGCTGGTTGCAAACTCATGTGAGTTTCTTAAAACAACAAGCAATTCAATCTGACTTGTCCAGATTGAGATATGCTCTGATATTCCTGTTAAGACCCCTTTGAATCCCTCCTAAAAGAATAAAGACACCGCAGTCTTATTCATAAGTAACAAAAAGTAGTTTTACTCATGATCAGGCAGAGCACAGTGTGATCCTTGAAGGCAGGCTTTGGGTTTAAAGTTGCAAACATGTACAAACAGGTTTACCCCATATGAGAGATGACCTGGGGAACTGCTTTGGCAGCCAGTAGTCCAGTCCAGGTGATGCAGGAAGCAGGCAGGACAAACAGGAAGGTCAAAAAGAGAAAGGTAGCTACGTGACTGGACCTTTTGTTAGGTCAGGTAAGGTCACGCCCACCTTTTAGTCACACGCAAAGAAGGATGCTCCAGGCCAGGAGGAACAGGAAGTTTTGACTGGCTGGACTAAATATTCCCTTGCATGTCCACTCTAGCAAAACAAGGTATGTTGTACTTGACTGCTCGCAGTGGTTTACATCCCACAACCACAAGATCCCATGGCAGGGTACATGTGTTCAATAGAACACTTTCAATAGCATGAAAGCACCATTTAAAACTACCTACCTTATTTCTTTTATTGTAAATTGTTTTAAACTGTCTTTAACATTGTGTTTTAATTGTTGTGACCCACCCTGGGACCTTAGGGTGAAGGACAGGTAAATAATAGTAAAACAGTGGTACCTCGGGTTAAGTACTTAATTCGTTCCGGAGGTCCGTTCTTAACCTAAAACTGTTCTTAATCTGAAGCACCACTTTAGCTAATGGGGCCTCCCGCTGCTGCCTCACCACTGGAGCACGATTTCTGTTCTCATCCTGAAGCAAAGTTCTTAACCCGAGGTACTATTTCTGGGTTAGTGGAGTCTGTAACCTGAAGCGTAGGTAACCTGAAGTGTAGGTAACCTGAGGTACCACTGTAATAATAGTAACAACAACATAATTAAAGCTGCACAGAGATTTCTATGGTACAGAATCTGATTTAAAAGGAACTCATCTGTTCCCAGAGTACAGGCAAATGAACCAGTTTGCTTAAGAGCTGAACTCTGTTGCAAAGTGCAGGCTGTTGGGATGGGTTGTTTTCTGTGGGGAGGGCCAAGCTGCAATGTAGTATGTTTCCTCACATCCTTGGATTCTGTAATAGGTTTTGCCCCACTTGCTCTAGGACTGCTCTAGGAGTAATCACACAGTGTGAAGCACCCTTCTTCCTAAAGTGAAGCCTTCATGAGTTGCAGATGATGATGAGAAGCGGGCTTGGCCCACTGCACATCAGCAGTTACAATTGCCACTAACTGGTAGAGTTTTCTATAGTTACACCCTGGCAACAATACATTTAAAAGGCTGTAGAATATTAATCTGTCCAAGGCTTGGTTGAAGAGGAATGTTTTCGCCTGGTGCCTAAATATGTATAATGAAGGCACCAGATAAACCTCCCTGGGGAGAGCATTTCATAAATGGGAAGCCACTACAAAGAAGGCCCATTCTTGTGTTCCCACCCTCTGGACGCCTCGTGGATGAGGCGCATGAAGAAGGGCCTCAGATGATGATTGCAGAGTCTGGGTTGGCTTATATGGGAAGAGGCAGTCCTTGAGGTATTGTGGTCCTGAGCCATTTAAGGCTTTATAGGTCAAAACCAGCACTTTGAATTGGGCCTGGAAGTTAATTGGCAGTCAGTGCAGTCAGGCCAGGACTGGTGTAAAACTGTCTTGTCCCGGTGAACAACCTGGCCACTGAATTCTACACCAGCTGTAGCTTCCAAACCATCTTCAGAGGCAGCCCTGCATATAATGTGTTGCAGTAATCTAACCTAGAGGTTACCAGAGCATAGACAACAGAGGTTAGGCTATCCCTGTCCAGATAGGGGTGCAACTGAGCCACCAGCTGAAGCTGATGGAAGGCACTCTGCACTGAGGTCACCTGAGCCCCAAGTGACAGCAAAGGTACCCCAATCTACATATCCACTCTTTCAGAGGGAGTGCAACCCCATTAAGAGCCATCTCACCCATCTAGTACTATTTTAAGAGTGATCATTCATGTTGTGCTTGTGGTCATAGGTTGGTCCCTATATTGATCCAGCAGGGCTCCTCTTACATTCTGACTCCCCTTCCTCCTCTAGCTTGCTTTTGAAGAATCCACCATGCTCTTCGTAGTACAATTTGGCGATAATTATTTTCTTCCTTGAGCCAAATATAAAAAAGCTCCCACTTTCCTCAAGCCCGTCACTTTATGGCACACGCTCCAAATAGAAGAGACACTAACAGGGCTATTGTCAGCTCCTGTTATCAGTGGGATAGTACATTAAATTCTGTTTTATTTATGGGAATGCTGTGTGTAATAACTTATTCCCAAACACTGCATGACAAAAGAATCTCTCTAAGTGTGCGCGGCTCTCTTTCTTTCTTTCTTTCTTTCTTTCTTTGCTAGCATGTCATAAATGACGTTGCAACTACACAGAAAGTTACCAAAGGAGGGTGGTAGTTCAGTGGTAGAGTCCTATCCCCAAATATGCAGCTAGAACTGGAAAGAACTGGGGAGAGGAAACTGCTTTATTTCAAGTCAGGCCATTGGTCATTGCTGCAAATCTCCAGCATATTTCTCTGTCCTCTCTGGAGATGTCAGGTATTGAACATGGAATGTATCTGCATGCAGAGGACATGCTCTGCTCCTGGATTACTGCTCTTCTGCCTGAGCTTGATGGACTGTACAGTGGTACCTTGGGTTACAGACGCTTCAGGTTACAGACAGTTCAGGTTACAGACTCCTCTAAACCAGAAGTAGTACCTCGGGTTAAGAACTTTGCTTTAGGATGAGAACAGAAATTGCACGACGACAGTGTGGTGGCAGCAGGAGGCCCCATTAGCTAAAGTGGTACCTCAGGTTAAGGACAGTTTCAGGTTAAGAGCAGAACTCCGGAATGAATTAAGTTCTTAACCTGAGGTACCACTGTATAAGGCAACTTCCTACTTTCCCCAAAAATGGTGGTTCCTGGGTAGATATTTAATAATAACTGTGAAGAAGTTAAGTGCAGGTTAGCTTGATTCATACTTGTTGCTTTTCATTGGCAAATGTGGTGTAACCTGCTCCTTAATTCTAGAGGCATTAGGGTAGACTGTGACTAGGATTCCCTGGATGCTTGGTGACACACTTCATTCTCATGTCTCACATTCCATAACGAGTCTGTGAAATTAAGTTTTGAGCAGTAATCCTTATATTTGTTCATATATGAAATGACAGAGATTGCATGGAAATGCCTGAAGGGGGTCTCAGTGATTTGCTAAACAAATCACACACACCTTGGTATTTTTCCTCCCAAAGATGGACTATGTTTGTGTACTGTCTTCAGTGCCTTCCCTCCAAAGCAATTCCTAATATTACGTTATGTCAGGGATTGCCAATGTGGTGCCTTTGGGTGCTGGTGTGCCTCCTAGGACCTCCTAAGATGCCTGCAAAAAATAAATAACCTTCAAAAATCCACCATACAAAAGTGACTGGTTCAGATCCTGCATTGAACAAAGCCCACCTTTCACTGGATGTCAGCACTGATACCCACAGGCATCATCCATGCCAACCACCCACTCCTACAACAATGTACAGGCACAGTGGGAGACAGCTATAACCTTCAGATCCTGCTTGTGGGCTTCCTATAGGCATCTGGTTAGACAATGAGGGAAAGTGGGTTCAGAGTGAGATGTAGCTCTGATCCAGCAGGGCTCTTCTCATATTCTCATGTTCTCAAGTGAATTATTAGACATGCATTCTCAGATTGATCCCAGCCATGCACGTTGCTAGTTTATGTTAATTGTAAAATTGATTATGATGGATATGTTTCCATAAATAAGCAACTAATGCATTATATTCCAGATTCATCAGGGAGAAGAAATGTATCTTTTATTTCCCACCTATCTAACCTGCATTTTAAAAACCAGAGAATCGAGAAGGATTGGAGAAATAAATTCTAAATGGTGAATTCAAAAATATAAAAGCAGCAATAATTGTATCGGTTGATCTTCCACTTAGGATTTTCTGACATGCACCATTCTAAGAATCATGGTCTGAATGCCCTCACAATCTCTCTCTCTCTCTCTCTCTCTCTCTCTCTCTCTCATATCAAACAGCTGGTTATGAATCACCCTCCCACTATCTTTAAATGGATGATCAATAGAATATTTCCCCATAAAACATTTAGTTTGAAATCTGATTTTAAGTGCATTAGAGGGGTTTTTTGCACACCAAATGAATGAATGTCATAATACATTGTCATCAAATATGAAGGAAATACAGCTCAGACGAATTGTCATATTTATTTATGAGTCCATAAAAACACATTGTGAAAGTCTTGGCACATTTTTTGGGGGAAGCCAGTTTGAACTTGGATGAAAAGTTAAAAGCCTTAAAGGCGATATGGCGCTGATTTATTATTGGAATGTTTTTAATTGCAGTTGCAACGAGTCACAGGTATAAAAGAGGTTCTGCTTTTAATGGCCGTGCCTCTTGTGAGGGTTTCCTGCTTCTTTAAAAATGATATACTTCCAAGATATTTCCCACCACTACCCTATTGATTTGGCAAGATTTACTGTAGATTAGTGTGCCTAGGGTGTGGAAACCCAAGTGGTCCCAGCTTCCCAAGAGTAGGGGCCTGTGGGAGATGCTCTATATATCCAGAAAGGTCCCACCTTCAGTGTAACGCATGTGTTGGAAAAACAACATGAGAGCAGTAAAGGATAACCCTTGGCTAAAAGAAAATCTGATTTCTTTGGGGATGTTTCCAAAATTCTCAACAAAACTTATCCCCAATTCTGAGAGCTTCATGTAAGCTGGTATTGCATCTGATGTGCAATGGCAGCAGATGTGTTGCGGGAACAAAGGCACACAGTTGTTGGGATATATCTAGTGAAGTCACTGCATTCGCAGAATGACTTCTACTTGCACAACAGAACTTCCCCTCCCTTCCCATGTAACATCCCCCCAAATCTGCTCCAGAGTGTTGAGTAATCACACAGAGGAGATTCGAGAGGCTGTGGGGGTGCACAGGGGGAGGAGAGAAATGGGAATTTCCATTGCACAAGTGGAAGTCGTCCCACAAGTGCAATGACTTTGTTGGATACAACCAGTACCAGTGCTATTTTTTTAGAAAAAGAGGTGCTGGAACTCACCATGAATGCCTCCCTTTTTCTCTTATAATGGCAATAGCACCTACCTGAGAGGTGATGGAACTGAGTTCTGGTGATTTCTGACTGGAAAAAAAGCCCTGGATACAACCCAATGTATTCACTGCCACTTCTTGCCTGGCCCTCAACTGACTTTAGCTATCCAGAAATGGGATGTTGAGTTTTCAGCAGAAAGTTCATTAACAGCTACCATTCTAGGTGCTGTGGCAGAGAAACGGCAAAATCTGATGAGAAGAATTATTAGAAACAGCAAGTCTCATAAGACCATTATTTTAATCTATAGAAGGGTTAGCCAATGTAGAACATTCTTTTTAAATTGTAGAACATTCTTTTTAAATTGTAGAACATTCTTTTTTTAAATTGTATTTATTGGGTTTTGAATAACATATAGGAGGATGGGGGGGGAACCGTGATCACAAAAGGGTACCCAAGTCCTTTACAGCCAGATAAAGCATCATGAATTAGTCTTGCATAGCAAAGAATTTACCATGCTTACAGAAAGTTATGTGTTTGTCTATCATTACAGGTGTGGCAAATGAACTAATAAATTACCACTGTCAGGGCCTGTGCTCATCCTAATAGGTTCATGCAATCTTATTGAGTTCCCATCTAAATTCAGCCTTTATTCTGATTGCATTTATAGGATCCAGACCAGAGGAACTCCTCTACCATGTACCTCCTTCTTTGTAAGTGAAATAAAATCATACCATTTTACAAAGCACTTTCCTGATGTTATTGGTCTACAACTCCCAATATCTTTTAGCACTGACCATATGGGCTGGGACTGATGGGACTTGAGGTGCAGGCCATCATACTGGCTACCCGATAAAGTGTTGACATTTTGACGGTGGTGTGCCACTCTGGCTGCCCCAACATGCTGTGGGTGTTGGAAGTGTCAGGACAAAGGCGGATCAAGGGGAATGCAAACAGTTTGGTCACACCGGGCATAGAGCTTCTGGGGTGCTGTAGCAAGACCACAACTATGACATCCAATGGAAGGGTCAGGGTGTGCTGAATATCACACAGGGTGGTGTCACACAGGGTGCCACTGAAATTTGAGACACTAAGGTCTGCCACTGTGTTGGGATGCAACTGAGCTTGTATTAAGGCTGGTGGGTTTTGCATGGGGAGAGAGAGAGAGTGTGTGTCTTTCCAACTTAACCTGTACTGACCCTCCTTCTGATGCTTTCAGGGTTGCTGACCTTATTGCCTCTTGCCGCGTCTTCTTGATCCCACCTTGGGAGAGGAGATGTCTTTCCTTTGTCTTGCCTGCAGAGATGAAAAAGAAAGCATGGCGCTTTGCATAGCCAATGTGGTTAGAAAAGGTCCTAGTTCTTTCTATCAAGCATGTCTTTCCTATAATAATCTTAACTTCCTTATGTTCATACCCAAAGTCTCAGTGTGATTGCTTTCAGCGTAAAAGCATGCTCCAGGCAGAGATTCGTAGTTAAGCTCAACTTCTGCTGATGCACATAGACTCCAGATGCTAACAGTGGGCATTGGATAAGGTGCAGAAAAGTACTAGTAAAATGATCAGAAGTAGAGAAATTTCCTGACAGAGGGCTCAACCCTCTGTTGAATTGGAACAAATGTCAATCCGTGGAAAACTTTATCTTTTGGACCAGTCCTAAAATATCTCCTAATCCCTTTTACCTTTCACAGTGGGTGGCTTTGTGGCATGGCACCCACAGATCACAGGTTGCTGACATTGCTCAGACATTAATGGACTGCAACTCCCATAAGGCCTTGACCATTGCCAAGCTGGCCAGAAATGAAGGGAGTTGGAGTCCAGTGACATCTGAAGTGCTGCAGCAGGTCCTCTGCCCTTGCATTAAAATGACAAAGAAACATTGTCTTTTGAAATATCTTCAGATTCATAATTCCAATTTGATCTTAGGACATCACCTCCTCCAAAACTGTGCCCTGGATTTCTCCTTGACTGACAAGCCACCACAGATTATTTCTCCTATTCAATCGAGTTTGGTGTCATATACTACTTCAGTGAGTTACCTTGTCTCAGAGATTTGGCCTTCTTAGTTCTCCTTCTCCACAATTAAAACACTTTATCACCATAATCACATGTGCCTTGTTGACATCCCATATATTCTTGGTGAGGTCTTCCCCACCCGCACAGTGCCTTTTCTAGCGTAGGTCTCATCAGCTGGCAATAGCTGTTGAGAGAAGGCAAAATAATCATACAGGTTCCACAAATAAGCCATCTTATACTCCTGTTTGTCAAAACAATTAGTGTTCGTTGTGGGTTTATTCAGTTAGATCTGCAGTGACTGATCACTATAAATTATGTATTAAGGTCGTCCACATATACTTGTTTATTCATGCATAGACCTGAAGAATTTCCACCTTCTCCATGCAAAAATACACACAGAAACAAACAAAAATACTCTAAACCTGAATGCAAAAAAAGCCCATTCTCTGGATCAAAAATCTACTTTGTTCTCTGCAGGAATTTTCACTCCAAGATTATATTCTTAAATTTCAGATCCTTTGAATCTTCTCTTCCATCTCTTGCTGCATAATTGCCCCTCCTGCTCCTCCCTTTTAGAAAAAATTAAAGCCCACAGAATGACACTTTAAATGCTCAGTTTGAATTCAACCATTGTTTTATTTCCCCCTCCATTTTGGAAAGGTGCCGTTTAAAAAACCTGTCTGTCAACACACTCAGTAAATTGCCTTTTAAATTAAAACTCATTGCCCAAACTAATTCTTGGTGATGTTGCAAACAAAATTAAAGATTGCATGTAGAATCTAAGCCATCGTTTAAAAAGAAAAGGAACATTCATTTCTAATAGCAGGGATTTCTCTCCCCTGCCCCCAGCAAAACTGTTGCAATGAAATACAAATTTGAAGTTTGTGGGAGTAATTTGTGCCTAAGTGTCTATTTAAACAGGAATTGTTTCAACCAACGTACAAGTAGTTTGGGGAAAATGGGGTTTCTGTGACCTCTAAAACCTGTTTGTTTGTTTGTTTTTGATGTCTTTCCTGAAAACAGTTCACAACATGTTTTGAAGGCATCTAGAAAGTCAAAACTATTTCCCCATGAAATGGAGAGCAGAACCCAAGAAGCCATTAATGCAAGGTTTATGCCAATGTTTACAACTCACCAAGAAAGAGCTTGCAAGGATTTTTTGACAGGCAATTTCCATCCCCTCCAGCCTGCTATGTGAGACGAAAGGGATTCAGCATAAGCAGTTGTGGAATTGCAAAGCAAGAAAAGAAGACATGATTTCTGATCCTCCACACACACACACACACACAAACAATCAAAAGGGAGGGGTAGGGTGGGTGTTGTTTTAGTTAAAACAGGAAGAAGTTGAGTAGTATTCTACAAAGTTGCACAGGTTTTGTATAGAAACATAGTTTAAAACACCAGGTGCCAATGGGTTATTTAAAATGGTTACCATACTGCAACTGATGAAGCAGTCTCTAGTCAACAAAAGCTTATACACATATTTAGTCTTTTATGATGCAATAAGACTCTTGTTTCTTGCTGCAACAGAGTAACACAGCTGCCTCTCTGGAACTGACACTGCGGTACTCGCGCCAATGTATACACATAGATTATGGTGTGGTGGGGGAATCGCTAAAGGCCAGTAAAAGAGAGTGCTTAATTGCAAAAGGTCATCTTATAAAGCAACCCACGGCTGCCGGACACCATCCAGGTAATTAATCCTTTTTTCACCCCTATACTTTTTAATTAAGGAATGTACTGATTTGCATTATCTAAACCACAAAATTGATTTTTCATTTTCTCGTCCGTGGAATGATGTCTTGGGTGTCAGGATTCTCATTTGTTTGTAAAGACCAGAGCAAGAGAAATAAATTAATGTACTGTATTAAAAGGAGGGAGGTGGACAGAGACTTGCCAATGATTCAAGATAGAGAGCCATTAACACAGACATATTCTTGAGGTTTGAACAACCTTTTCATTTCAGCTGTGCTCGGAGCATTCAGGAAGTGTGTCAAGAGCTTATATATTATATATTTTATTATATATGATATATCTAGATATATATACACAGATACAGTTGATGTACATTTTTAAATGGTCTGACATATAAAAGCATACATAAAAATTGCTGAGCCAAATGATTTAGAACAAGTCATTTTATTTCACTATAATTAATGTACTCTTCCCACTAGGGATTTATGCAATTAAATAATTAGCCATAATGTCACCCAAGGGTGTTCTTAATGACTTTTCGTATACATTTGTCTCTGTTAACAATAACTCAGCCTTATCAAGCTGATATTTTCCAGGGGAAACCTTTATTTTCTTTGTCTTTAAAAAAAAAATTAAAGAAAAAAAAATTAGTCATTTTTCTACTTTTAAGTTTGATTTGAAGCTTATTTCCACTCTTTTCAAAGAGTGCAGATAGACCTTTAGGGGATCTAGTTGAGGCTTTCTATTTCTATTATTAAAGTACGTTAATAGCTATATAACATTATAGACCAACTTCTGCAAAAAAGGAAAAAATGATTATTATTTTTAAAGGGAGTATTCATGGAATCAAAACAAAATTTCAGCTGCTGTTTAAGTGTAATCAGAACTACTCTTATGTCATAGACTCATAGAATTGTAGAGTTGTCAGTGTTTTAATATCCTGACTCGGACAGAAAAAGCAATGAAGACATTGTCACATGAGCATTTTATTATTATTAGAAAATCAACTACTGTAACTCTCCTGATGGCTTCATTCCAATTCACAGGGCTTCAAAATTACTGTGCTCTGGGCTGTTTCACACATAATACAACACAACAAATGTACTGTGCATCTACTCACAATAAAAAAATAGACCTAACCCCTATTTTCTCTGGTGCTTACCCATACAATGTGTGCATCTTCAAATGCTTATTAGTTGCGTTCACACTTTGCTGCATTTTGGTGTAGAGCAACAACAACAACAAAGTTTTAAAATGAAACACCTGAAAAGACCCTAAATCACATTGATAGAAATGTTGCTAAGATTAATTCAGAGAGAAGAAATATCACCTTTATGAAGGCTGAGTAATGTCCACAATTCATTATATTAGTTTTCAGACTAAAAATCAGATTCTTTTTCTTTTTAATGACCCAAGGGGGGAGGAAATTGCAAAGCTTTCAGTTGTGGACCCTAATGTGGCACAGTTTTGGACTGGGAATAGGGAAACATGAGTTCAAATCTCCACTCTGCCATGACGTTCACTGAGTGACTAAGAATCAGTCACTATTTCTTAGTTCACCCAGTTTCAGAAGCCTTCTTTAAAAAAAGAGATAGGATTTTTATTTTTACTTTGTCATGAGGATGGCGAAAGTCATGTACATGAGCTCCTTGGGAGAAGAGCAAGGTTTATACATAGCTAACCCTCCATCTCTTTTTTTCTTTTCTTTTCTTTTTCTTTTCTTTTCTCTTTCTTTTCGCAAATGCCATGTGACCTTCATCACATCCACACCCCAGTTTGCTCATCATGAATCAAACACCTCCTTCACTCTCTGAATGCAGGACAGGAGCAGTTCATTTTCACTTTCCAAATTATAGAAAAGTTTAGCTTTTTGTTAGGTCTGTTCTGTGTTTCATGTGGAAGAATGATGGGATACAAATATGATGAATCAACACCTTTTTTTATAAACCATTTTGCTGTGAAGCTCACTGGGGCACCTTGGGCCAGTCACTGCCTCTCAGCCTAACCTACCTCACAGGGCTGTTGTGTGGATAAAAGGGGGTGGGACTAGGGTTGGGAAGGCCTAGGCTCATCAAAGTCTTGAAGCTCACCAGGGGATCTTGGGCCGGTGACCCTCTCTTGGCCTCACAGGGTTGTGGTCAGGATAAATGGGGGAGGTCAGAGAACCATGTACACCACCTTGCACTCCTTGTAGAAAAAGTGGGGCTTTAAATTATAAATGCTGGTAACTTTGCCTCAGCTCCTACTGTTGATGGTAGCTGAGAGATTGGAAGTCATCACCATAAGGCCTTCCCACCAGAATGAGTTTTACTGGGAAAACAGTAAGATAAGAGGAGCCTGTTGGATCAGCCCAATGGCCCATCTAGCCCTTCATCCTATTATCCTATTATCATGTGACCAAGCAGATACCTGGAGGGGGGAACCTACAGGGGGGCAGGTCCCCCCCTGCTGCCCCCTGGTCAGCGGGTGGGCTCTGAAAAACCAGTTGCTGGCTATGAGGGAAGTTTGTTGTTTAGAATAGCTTTGCAAGGGCATTTGAAATGCAATGGTTGATTTAGAACTTAATAACCACTGGCTGCAGAAGAACTTGCTTTTTTGTGGTGGGGGTGGGGAGGTTATAAAAGACCAGAAAGCGGAAGGGACTCCAAAGGCCCTCAGCACAGTGGGGAAGAGATCTAGCAGGCTCACAGCCCCCAGTTTGCAAAGTTTGCAACTGAGTGAGAGATGCATTAGCAGAGATTTCTACCTGACTGAGCGTATTCCATCCCCTGCAGAAACAGGTTGACTCTGTTTATTCCCCCTCTTTGGCTTGTGGGAGAAGCGGGAGGGAGGAGAGAGTCCTCTCCCGCTGCTGCTCTAATCTAGATCTAAAAGCTGTTTGATCAGATTTCCGGATTCACTCGCGGCTCTCTAGCGCCACCCTTAGAGAATGCGCGCAACTTCCATTGCTTTTCTGTTTGGTTTCCTGTGTCCCTCCACACACACATGCACGCTTGACTTTTAAGTTATGATATTTGCCTTCGCACATCAACCACTTCAGAGGGGGAGGCTTTGTGCCTTATTAGCTGATCCAAAGGAACAGCAAGGCGTAGCAGGGAGAATCCAAAGAGGGAGAAAAGGCTGACTTCTTTTCCTCCTTTGCCGTTCAAAACCTGTTGCAAGCGACTCTCTCTCTCCCTGTTGGGGTGGGTTTTGTCACACCCGAAGAATCGGAGGAACTGTGAACAGGCAGACGAGATCCGCTGCAGCGAGTCACAAAGGGATGTGCAACCAGAACCGGGTGTGGTTGCAAAACAAGGGAATATCCGTGGTGTTGCTCGTTTTACAACGGAGAGGCTAGAAAAAGATAACAGACGAAATCCTTGCCCCTAACCACCGCCTCCCGCGACCCTTGATAACACACACTCCAGAATAACGCCTGGTTCGCTCTGGTTACGGGTACACGTGAAGAGTGAAAACTTCAGAATCACTCCTGATTACGAAGCTTACTCCGAAATAACTTGTGTTTTTCTTTGATACGCATACATTTAAAAGGCTCCTAAAGAACGCCTGGATTTTTGCATTTTTGTTTTGTTTTATACCTTCACATAGAGGCATAAAACAAATTAGCCTCCAATTAGCTTAAGGTACATAAGAAGAGAAGACTCCGGGATCACTCCGTGATTTTCTTTTACATAAACTTAGAGCGAGGGAAACTATAAGAAGGATTTTCTTAAATGCAAATAAAAACACACATATTCAGATGCGTGCGCGTGTGAGTATTAAATGCGCGCACCACCACCCCCCCAAACCCAGGTACGACAGAGAGAGAGAAGGCGGGGGACGAGGAATGTCCCCTTCGGTGCCAAGATCTCACATCGGTGGCCAACGGGCAGCGTCGTATCAAGTTGAATGGTTCAACGAGGGCCTTCCCATTTGTTAATTGAGGCAATTACACCCCAGTGGCAATGGGCAGCCTGGTCTCTGGGCAGCCATCAATCATTCTCTCCTTGATCTGTCAGTGCCTCCTCTCTGCGGCTCTCCGCCGCCTCCCCTGGTGCTTCGCCGGGTTCCTGCTTATGCGAGGCCGTTTCCAGATTCTGGTGGGGAGGGTCCCTTAGGAGCCCCAGATTTACACTGGACGGGATGCTCGGAAAAAGGAGGGCTGGTCCGGTGGGATCTAGGAGGGAGGGCGAGAGCAGAATAGAGGAGGAAGTCTCGTCTCTTCCCTCAACGCCCCAGCTAGGTCCTATTTGTCTGTTTCTGTCTGCCCCCACCCCCGGGGGAGGAAAAAAAATTAAGGGTGGGGGGACGAGCTGTTTATAGAAGGGTTTCAACTCATCATTTATCATACGGTCACAGACCCGTTAAGAGAAGGGTTTCTTTTCTGCCCTATTTTGAATTTTGGGATTTCTTGGGGACTAGCAAAAGGCAGAGAACTTTATTGAAAATTCTTAAAACCCCGTGTGTGTTTGTGTCTATTGGAAACATTCTGTGCCCCTTAAACAAAGGCGTCCCTTTTTAACCGGGCAGGAGAATATAAGTATTTTGAAGGCGCATAATCTGACCCAGAAAGGGCAAAGTATATTTCGAGGTGAGCGAGAAGTGTCCCACATGTTAAGATATGGGAGGCAGTATATGTTAGTGACAGAGTCCATATACTGAGGAGGAGGGGCTTGCCCCCTTCCCCCCTCTGGCGCCACCCATGGTGAGTCCCCATGTTAGAAGGTGAAAGGTGCCAGGGTGAAAGGGAGAGGCCCCTTCTAAAATTCTATCTGGGTATGAGGCAGGCAGCTAGCAACTAAGAACTTCAGCTCCCATCGCATGTGGTCACTGACCACGCTGGCTGAGGGTCCAACAGTATATGGCGGGCCACAGGTGAGCCACACCTGAAACACACACGCCAAAGCTCCAACTATTGTTTTATTCGTATTCCAAAGTGGGCATTGGTGAACTGAGTTAAGCAATTAACCTTAAAACAGATTAATCCATTGGATTAATTATTGAAAGGAGTGGCAGTCCCGATTCTCCCAGTTCCCATCCCCGCTCTCAAACACGCTGATCCAATACATGCTTACTCAGAAGTAAGTGCCATCCGGCCCTCCCATTGAATTCAGTTGCACTTATTCCCAAGTAAGCGTGCATAAGGTTCCATGACGTCCTACAGCTTAACCCCGTAGAATGCATGTCCACCCAGGAGGAAGGTCCATTGAATGGAACTTCGCTGACCATGCATCGCACCCCGCGGATGCTCCGGATCCAGGAAGTCTGGTGCCACTCTAGAATCACCTGCTGCGCCATTTCCCTGTTTGGAAACCTAGCTCATAAAACGTGGGTCCCTTGGTTAGGGAAGACGAGTCAGTGATAAGAGCGGGGGAGAGAAATACGTTGAAATCATTTGTGCACTGACGGCCGACAACGGGGGGAAATCATTTCTTTTATAGTAATATAATCATCACACGCCAATAAAAGTTGCGTCTTTTTACAGCCAGGTTAAATACGCATCTTCCAGGTGGTCGACGGATTGATCCAGAAGATGATAAAGTGCGTGTGGGTTGCCTGAGGGTGGAGGAGAGAGAACACAGCCTCGTTTGGAAAGGCTGCAGCAATACAAAGTTTCTGGCTGGAGGGACTGCTGAAGCCCTCCATTAACTTTAGGATAGAGCAATTCCTGTGCATATATGTTCAGAGGTAAGCCCCATTGAGTACAATGAGTACCAGGCAAGTTTGCATATGTTTTAAGACTTTTTTTTTTTTTTTGGTTGCGTGTGTTTAGATTGAGGGGGTGGTGTTAAGGAGGTAGGAGGAGAAAACCTTGAGAGTGAAGGTTTAAAAAGGAGATGGGATAGTAATTCTTGCGCCATCGATATACAGGTCTTTATAAAGAGCAACCCGCGCAAAAAAGGGGCTTCTCGCAGTTTACCAACCATATTTCGACCGGAAGAGGGGAAGGGAACGGGTAGGCGAGGGATGACTATGAACAAAGATAGTTTCACCGTGATCCTCTATTATTACAGTCTGACCCCTTCTCCTTTATTTAGCTATGGGTCCAGCAGGGAAAGGAGTGCTTGTGCAAAGGGGATTCCTACGCCCCCACTGTAGGGCCTACAGGGTGACAACGGCAGACGACGAAGTTACTAAGGATTCTGGGTGCCTATGAGGTGGCCATGGGGTTGGGGACAGGTAAGGGCTTTATGGGGTTATACTGACTGGGGAAATGGTCTTCCTGGTCTGTCATTGGACCAATGAGCGCATCCCATGCTGATTTGAGGAGTGGAAAGGAGGAAAGAAAATCAGGTCGCGATCCTGCCGGCATTTTAGCTGGCGCCAAAGCCCATTTAACTCAACTGAGTTGCACATGTCTAGGACTGAGATTAGGATTGGACCTCATAGGACGGGTATAGAATGGTAAACAGCAGCTCCCGAGATTTCATTTGTTCCTGTGGGGTGAGTGGGGGAGCCCCCTAGGGGAAGCAAGTGTGTTTCTCTAGGTGGTGGTGAAGGAAACGTGGTGTTTCTTCCCGCTGGTGGCGATGACGCTGCAGTGGAGGAACGTAAAGGTGAATTGTGTCCTTTTGTGTTCTCAAATCTGGGTTTGGGTTGTGTGAAAAGAGAGAGGGGAGGGGAGAGGTATGGGAGAGCAAACAAACGAACAGCAACAACAGGAACTAGCGATTTATAGAGGGAGATATTTAACCCTCTCCCAGCAGGGACGGACAAGAATGAAGCTGCCCGTTTGTTTCACAACAGAGGGATGATGAAGTCCTTTCCTGCGGCGATATATAGCAATTGTAATAGTAGTAATAGTTAATAATAGTAATAATAATAATAATAATATATTTCAAAAGAAACCCAGCAAATAAACTAAGCCGAGGGAGGGAAAGGTTGTGTGAGCATGCATGTCTAATATTGTTGTTGTTTTGTTTTTGTTTTTTGCGGGGGGATCCCATGAATCCGTTTCCAACACAAACGGGTAGCAAAAGAGCGAGTAAGCTTCAGAGTGCACCAGAACTCTTCCTCGGGCTGGGTGGCGCAAGCGGGAGCTGGGAGTAAAGGAAACCGCGGGGAAGCTGGTTTGTCATGGAAGTCATCGCTTCTGCCTTGGTCGACAACAATGCACTTTTGTTGTATAGGCAGAAAGGGGCGTGGTTAGGGGCGGGCCTGAAGGGCGCCTGCACTTTCGAATTGACCACACCACTGCTTGTCATTACCCTCTGCAAAAAAAGAAAAGCAAAAAGAGGCAAGGTTAGGGCTCTGCCTTTAAATTTGACGTGCACAGAGGCCCCGTTCACGGAATAAATAACAACAACAATAACAACAATAACGCCAGATAAAAGCAAGGGCGCCTTTTAAGATGCTCAGCGCGAGGCTCAGGATTGGCACGAAGAACTCGGGATTACTTATGACGTCACTCGGCTCCGCTGGCTGGGGAGCGGCGCGCGAAAGGACTCGAACGGGAACAGAAAAACAATGCACAAGCGAACTCTTCCACGGCTTGCCAGCTTTGACGTTTCCTTCCCACCCACCCACCCACTCCGGGCACCCCTCCACCACCACCATCATCACCAATTTCTTTCCAACATCCTCCTCTCCGCTCCCCCCCCCCCGCCTCTCCAACGAAACTCGTCCTCTGTTGAGCTGTTCTCCCCCTCCATAGATTCTATCTATCTATCCATCTATAAATGATCTATATCTATATTTATAGCCCTCCCTCTCTTTCCAAGAAGCATCAGGATGAGGAGGGGGCGGGCGGGGAGCTCCGGCGGAGGCTGCGAGCCTCTTTTCCGCAGATGCCCGCTTGCAATCATTTATAATTCACGTGTGTAGAGAGGGCGGGCGGGGCGCGGGGGGGGGAGTGTTGCGAAGAGAAGAAATAAAAAATAATCCATCGCAATCCTGCTCGTAATTGATCGTCATCAAGAGGCAGCGTGGGGATGGGGGTGTGAAAAGGTGGGTCGGGAGGGAAGGAGGGGGAGGACTCAGTGGCGAAGGATTTGGGGAGGGGGGAGAAAGGGGGGGTCACCCAAACCTCCGTTCAAAAAAAGAAAACCCACCCCAAACAAAACTGGATAGCAACGATGTCTTTTTCACAGCTTGGATATCCTTACAACACGTCTTCTCAGGTAAGTCCAAACACCCACCACCACTTTTTTTTTAATGTTTACTGTGGGGGGAGAACCGGGTCTGTGGCGTGGCGTGCAATGTCAGGTATCTTTTCAAAGCCTCCTTTGCATTTATCTAGTTTTAATCATTTTTGTTTGTTTGTTTCAAATGAATATCTGGAGGAGATGCTGCGTCGCCCCCTCCCACCTTCCTTTGATCTGTGTGATGGGTGTCTGCGTGCGCGTGTTTGAATGAATGGGAAATATGGTGAACCGGCATACTGCTCGTACCCAAGTTTACTCAGGAGTAAGACAGGTTGTTTGCAATGGGACTCAATCCCAAAGAAAGATGCAGAGGATCGCAGCAAGAATTTGTTTCCTCATGACTACCTGTTCAGTTTTAAGTGGTGGCAAGTTTAGGCGGAAGAGGGGCGGGGGGTGTTTCTGAAGTTCAGTTGATCTGCAAATCTCTTATTGATTTTCCACTGAAGGCGATCCGTGTATGTGTTGTTTGGGTACAGGTATTTATAGGACTGGCACAGTTTGGGTTTGCTCCCCCTCCTCTCAGATCCAATAAATATTGACATACGGTTCTTTGAGTGAGAAAATAACTTGGAAATAAAGTTTTGCCAAGGCGACCAAAGCTGTTCTAAAATACTGACTTGGAAGATACTGACTTGGAAGGAAAGTCCAATCGATTCCAATGGAACTTATTGACTCGTCGCAGTTTTCTCACGCGAAGAGGCATTCCTACACATACCTGGTTGAGAAGTCAGTCCCGTTTTGGAAGGGGGCGATTGCTACTGAGCCCACACGCTTTCTAGTCCAATTTAGATTTGGATTTCGGATTCTGCTTATTCCGGTGTAATCCACGAGAGTCAGTCCCCCCCCCCCCAATTATTTGTTTTCTTTTTACCTGAGGGGTAGGCGGGGGTAGAGACCTGGGAGGGCGAGGTGTGTATGTGAGAGAAAGAATAACAGTGCATGCAGCCAATTAATTCAGTGTCATTTACTCTATTGTGTCATACGGTGTAATGCAAATTGCAAAAGTATACTATGACTTGATCTAGAATTCAGGAACCTACCTTACAGCGAGTCAGACCATCGGTCCATCCAGTTCAGTATTGTCTACACTGACTGGCAGCCCTTCTCCAGGCTTTCAGGTGGGGGTGTATCTCCCAGGCTTATCTTATATATACTTTAAAGAGAGAAAAAATCGGTCTTTTAATTGACTGGTATCCGCTGCTCTCTCATGGGAGCAACCTTTCTGCTTCCCCTTGCTTTCCAAGCCTTCCTGTCTGACTTCGGTCCCAGGTGCCTCATCCCCGCCGACTTCGTGCCTCTGAGGATGAAGCTGGAAGCCTCCCATAGTGTTACACCTGCCCAGCCTCCCCTCCCCGCTACCTGCATCCCCCCCCCATATAATTTAAGGGAAGGTGGTATCTTTTAAGAGTCTCATCCGGCTTGCCACGATGGTACCTTCCCTCTCTCTCCCTTTCCATTAAGATTTCCAAGCCACTCGGAACAGGAATTCTAAGCAAAACATTACATTCGCTTTAGGGGCTTCCTTTGCTGTAAATTGGGGTTGGTTTAGGAGACTCTGTACTTCTGGCGTCCCGCTTTGGAGAGCCTCCTCCGGACCCCTGGATCTCCACAGCCCCATTGACCGGCTGGATCCTACTCGGAAGGAAGCACCGTCCGTTTCTTCAGGGCTAACAAGGGTTTCTCCCCCAGCACCCACCCGCTCCAAATGTGCTTTGCAATTAACGTGAAATTGTTTCTCGACTTTCTTTCTTGCGTTTTTCTAATTATTTCTCTCTCTCTCTTTCCCTTTCTCTCTGAACTCCAGTTTTTCGTCTCAGCCACCTCTAGTACCACTTGCTGTGACTCAGGGACCCGATCCGTCTCCGATGTGTCCTCGGGATCTTCTTCCCAAACGGCCACCCTCTGCTGCCCCTCTTACGAGAACAGGCTGTTGGCCGGCTCCAGGACGGACCTCAATGCGGCGCTGGGGGTGTACGGCTCGCCCTACGCAGCTGCGGCCAGCCAAAGTTACGCCAATTACCTCCCGTACGGAGCGGATCCGTCCACACTGTACACCACGCTGGTGAGTGAAGCGAAGGCACAGGCCTTCCGCTCCCCTATGACTTTCGCGCTACAATTTGGTTACTAAGAGGAAAAGGGGGCGCTAGTCCCTGTTAACCTGGTAATGCACCTAATCGTATTAGCAATTTTGCAGCTGGGCGGAGGGGAATCAGAATGCGATGATTACATTACAAGGTGATGATGTTTACTCGGAAGTAAAATCCTGCGCTGTTTCTTGATGTTTGGTTCCCTTCTGAGTCTCTTTCCTAGCGTACAATTCTTACTAGGAAATTATAAAGCCCCACTAAGATCCGTGCTACTTACTTCCGAGTAGACATATTGGGATTTGGGGAGGTCCGTGTAGACCTGTTGGGTATTGAGAAACCTTAGGCACTCCAAGGTAGGAGTAGGCCCGCCCCACTGAACACAACTGGGTCATAGGTTTGGGATCCTTTCCGCAGGGCTCGGGGATATGCATAATTTTATTCTGAGCAAACATGCATAGACTTGAGCCGCCGGACAGCGGTCCCTGTCCACACTCACCTGGAAGAGCGCGCGGGGAATTTAACTGGATCTGCACAAAACCAAAGCGGCGTGGAAAGGAGGACTTGCGGTTGTGCACAGATTCGGGTCCCCAAATTCCACAAGAGCAATTCTTATACTCGAAGCAGAAACCTCTCCTCCACTTTCCATCGATGATTTGCGACTGTAAGCTCATTGAAGGCCGGGACCTATTGTTTTGTCTTGTTTCTTAATTGTAATGCGTTGCTCCCAAAACGATGTCAAGATAATGTAAAAATAAAATAAAATAAAGAGCTCCATCCCTGTACCTCCTTCATCATACACAAAAGGGTCTCTGCCCCGAGGTGGCTTGCAGTTATTACACTGATCCGGAGAGGAGACCAAAAAGAGGGAGACTAAAAAAGAGGGAGACAATTCTATTGTCATCTCAGAAGTAATTCCTTGTGAGTCCAATGGAGCGTACACATTGGCAAATGTCATTATAATTACACCCTAAGGTCGTTTTCTAAAACTAGCATGCTTCAGAAACTTAATATTTATGATAAGTTCATTAAAAAAACCTACCCCCCTTTTCTAGCCGATCCACCCATCCTTGACTTCCAAGCGAAACAAAATTTAGGAATTTTTAGTTAAAAAGCAACAAGGTGGGACAGCTCTGCGTTAAAGTTGGTAGGATTTTAACAATGCAGCTCCCTGTTTATTTGAAAACAGGTCCCATTTGTTCAACGGCAATTGCTGCTCAGTAAATGTGTTTTAGGACTGCAGTTTCAGGATCGCACCATGGAGGTGAAAACCCAACATGGGAATTGCGTATGCGTATAGTCAACCCTGGCCTCAACGCAAAGGGGAAGAAATAGCAACTTCGGGAATCGTCCCCAAATAGTCCTGTACTCAGCTGGGGCTTACTCCCATGAAAGCCTGAACAGCCTAAACGCTCTCATTAGTCCAAAAGGTACTTAATCCGGATTAAGGAATCCAGAGTAGCGGGTCCGATTTCACACAGTCATTGCTATTGGTTAGTTGGGGCATCTCGGCCCGGAGTAGGGTGGACTGGAAAGGAAGGAAAAAGCATGCGGGATCTCCCTTCGTACTCAGCCTTAAAACACTTTTAATGCGTTTTCTAGAACTCCCAGTACGACATCAAGGACGGCTCCTCCGCTTTGCACGCGGGGATTGCACAGCCCACGGCCGCCGCCTACTACACCTACGAGCATTCCTTTGGGCAGTACCAATACGACAGGTAACAAGCGCTTTGATCAGCCGAGCGGGAGTTCTTTAGATCTGCCCGCGACTGTTGGGAGCTACAGCAGCGGCAAACCTCCGACATTCTCCCTCCCCCGCCCTACCAATTGACTCGTCTCTCTGTGTGTTAATCCCGGGCGATCTGGGGAGCAGCCACCAGGAATAGCACGACTCCATTCGAAGGTTTGCTTTTGCAGTGGCGCCTGGAATGCTAGGCGTGCTTTGCAAAGGGCAAAGGAGCCCCTTCCAATGCCTTTCAAGCGACTCCTCTGTACCTGATACTGAGTGGGATCCATTGGCCCATCTAGCTCAGCGTTCCTCACAATGACACATAGCCGCTCTCCAGGATTTCAAACAAGGAACCTTCTCACACGGCCAGAGTTGGCTCTGGGGCCTTCTGCATACATTGCAGAGGGTGGTGATCCTATGGATATTCATTTACTGTCTGCATTTATATAGCTGTCCCGTTACAGAACTTTTGTGAGGGGCTCCCACAGCAATAAAATAATAGGCTAACATTAACATACAGTATAAAACAATAAAAACTAGAGCAAATCAACTGAGGGAGAAACTCTGGGAATCATAGCTCTGTGAGGGGAATAGAGGTCTCCTCCTAACAACCTCAGCAGCTACAGTTCCCAGAATTCTTTGGGGGAAGCCATGGCTTTTCAAAGTGGGATCTTAATACTTTAAATGTACGTGTGAATGTGGCCTGTCTAGAGTGAAAGGCAACAGCTCTCCAGGAGATAGAAGCCCTTCTTGAGGATGCCTGAGACTAATCTGGGACTGTCTCCATGCAAAGCTTGTCCTTCTTTTGTCACTGACCTTTGTAAGCTAGTTACTCTGCTGTCAGTACAACCGTTCATCTGGCCTAGCAATATATACATGCAAGAGAGGGCAGGCCAGCACCAAGACCTGTATTTTTTCATAATAATCACTATTATAATTATTAAGCAATATAGCATTAGGGTTTGCCTAAATCTTTTTATTTGGTTCAGGCCAATGGCATCCTGTTCTCACAGTGGCCAACCAGATGCCTGTGGGAAACAGTCAAGCAGGACCTGAGCAGGAGACCACTCTCCCTCCTGTGGTTTCCAGCAGTGGGTATTCAGATGCATTACTGCCTCTGACTGTGGAGGCAAAACACAGCCATTCTGGCTTGTAGCCATTGGTATCCTCCATAAATTCATCTTTCATAGCCATCAAAAATCCTCTTTCATAGCCATCCAAGTTGGTGCCCATCACTGCCTCCTGGGACGATTCCATAGTTTAACTAGGTGCTATGTGAAGAATTTATTCACTATGTGAAGTAATTATTTTTATCTGTGATGAATCTTCCAGCATTGTTCTAGTGTTATGAGACAAGGGAGGAAAACTTTTCTCTACCCACTTTCTCCATGTCATGCATAATTTTATAAAACTGCAACCCAGATGAGGATCCTGCAATCTTCCAGATGTTGTTGGATCCCAACTTCCATCAGCCAGTGTGGCCAGTGATTAGGGATGATGATGATGATGATAAATATATTATTTATACCCTGCTCATCTGGCTGGGTTTCCCCAGCCACTCTGGGCAGCTTCCAACCAAATATTAAAAACAATACAGCATCAAACATTAAAAACTTCCCTAAATGGGGCCGCCTTCAGTTGTCTTTTAATGATGGGAGCTGGAGTCCAACAACATATGGGGGATGCACAATTCCCCATAATTTCCCTACTTTCCGCTGGTAGACCTCTTCTGTCTTAAACTTCCCACAGCGCTGAGAAGCCACAATGAGGAAAAGTATGGCCTGCTGCTTTTCTGTTTGTTATATAGCTTTTGGGTGATGTGTGTGAGTGTTGTTAGGTTGAAGTCCTATATTCACTTACAAGAGAGTAAGCTCCATTGAACTTAGAGGGATTTACCTCTGAGTAAATAGGTACCACTCCAGCAGGAAGGTAAATGGCGTTTTCATGAGCTGCTCTGGTTCGCCAGAATGACCTGGAAGCTGTACGCCGGCTCCCTCGGCCAATAAAGCGAGATGAGCGCTGCAACCCCAGAGTCAGCCACGACTGGACCTAATGGCCAGGGGTCCCTTTACCTTTAAACATGCATAAGATGGCATTGCCAATAGGGCTCTGAAGAGGAAGCCGTTTCTATCTCACACTATCCTGTCCTTTTCTTTTTTAAATACATAAATAGAAGAAAGTACTCACCACCTGCAAGATGCAAATGACTAGAATATTCAATTAAAATATATTTGAGTAACATTTCTCATTCTTGCCATCTTTTAGACCTGATGATAGCAAAAGGTGTAGAAATGCAATCCTTTGCAGGCATGCTCAGAAGTCCTATTGAGTTTAGTAGAACATGCTCCCCTGTAAGGGTGTATAGAATTCTATCTAAACACTCTTATTGGGGAGTAAGCTCCATTGTATTCAGTGGCTCAAACTTGTGAGTAAATTTGCCTAGAATCACCAACAAATGACCTCCACAATTGGAGACATTATGCTGTTAGTTGCTGGAAACTGCAGGGGGGAAGATGCTCTTGTGCTCAGGTCTTGTTTGTGGTTATCCCGTAGGAATCTGGTTGGCATTGTGAGAACAGGATGCTGGACTAGATGGGCCACTAGTCTCATCCAGCAGGTGTGTCTTATGTTCTTAAGCCTATGAATGGGCTGTAGTTATCTTCTCATTGGCCAATGCCTCTATAGATATGGAAATTATTTCCCAGTTACACAGAAGTTGTGTTCATTTTGACACTGTTCCAATTTGTGGTTCCATTCTGCCTGAAAAGTAGCATATGCACCTCCATACTGGCTCAGAAAATCATGCTCAGCATCTCTATCTCTCTCCCAGATATGGAACAGTGGATTTTAGCAGCTCAGCCAGACGCAAGAATGCCACCCGAGAGACCACTAGCACTTTGAAGACGTGGCTGTATGAGCACCGGAAAAACCCCTACCCTACCAAAGGAGAGAAGATCATGCTGGCCATCATCACCAAGATGACCCTCACTCAGGTCTCTACCTGGTTCGCCAATGCTCGGAGAAGGCTCAAGAAAGAGAATAAGATGACCTGGTCTCCAAAAAACAAAGCAGGAGAAGAGAGGCGAGAGGATGGGAGAAGGAATGGTGAAGACTGTGGCAGTGAAAATGAAAGCAAAGGTAGGCTTGGAAATGGACTTGCTGGATGCCTCTTGATCTAATCTACTTTACAGAGTGGGTGTGAAGATATAATGGATTCTTTGGAAGAAAACATAAAATAAAGTAATTATTATATTGTATTTCCTGGAGCCATCTGGTTGACCACTGTGGAGTGCAGGGGGCTGGTCTTGATAGACCGGGGTGGAGAACTTTTGGGCCTCCAGATGTTGCTGGACTGCAGAATCCATCAACCCCAGATAGCAGGATCAAGACTCATGGGAGTTGTAGTCCAGCAACATCTTGAGGGACACAGATATTTTCCAACTCTGAGATACTGTAGATCTTTGATCTGATCTCTCAAGGCTCCTCTTATGTTCAGTTTTTGATGCCCTGCTGGATCACACCAAATGTCTATCAAGTGGTCTACCAGATGCCTCCAGTAAGCCCACAGCGCCCCACCTGTGCTCAGTGGTGTACTGTCTCTGCTTTGAATACAGAATCCAGCCATCACAATGAATGGCCGTTGGTAGAACTGTATTATTATTTTTCATAAACCATCTTAAAAGCTATCTAAGGTAATGGCCAACACCACATCTCTGTAGCAGGAAGTGCCATAAATTTGATTATATGTAGTGTGACTAAATACACACAAACACACACACACACACACACACACACAGAGAGAGAGAGAGAGAGAGAGAGAGAGAGAGAGAGAGAGAATTTTGTCTAATGTCTAATTCAATATCGGATATGAAGGGAATGCCTTATTTGCTTCTTGTCCTTGGTATTTAGCTAGAGGTTGTCTGAATGTGAAAGTACTAAACTATCACTGTCTGTAAATGAGAAGTGCAAAGTTCTGATCTCCTTGCATTTTGGCATGGTAGTTCAGGGCTGGCCGGCCCAATACATTTTGCCGCTTGAGGCAAAACTAGTCAATTGTGCCCCCCTGCCACTTCTCCTCTTCCCTTCCCCCACCGCTACCGCCTCCTCCTCCTTTTCCACCTGAGGTGATTGGAGGTGGCATAGAAAAGCCCTGGCATGCTGAAGCTGGTGGTGGAGAAAAAAGGCCAGAGTGGAGAAGGCAGTGCTAGTGGTGGCCCCATTCTTCTCAAGTGGCAGCCATGAGTGAAAAACTCAAGAGGCAATAAGTGGTCTTCTCCTTGGGATCCCGGATCCACCACCCCTACCAGTTGTCCCCAGCCGGCCACCTGAGGTGACTACCTCATTGAGGCTAGTGTGTGGCCTGGCCTTGCAGTTACTCAACCTTCTTGTGGGTTGTCGTTGTTGTTTACATATATCCTTTCTGCCCCTGCTTTTCGTTCCAAAATACAGATCCCAAAAGATGCAAAGAAGAAAAGGAATTGCAGTTGAGCGATCTGGAGGACTTGGACGAGGAGGAGGCTGAAATCAAGCTGGAGGCTGAGCCGAAGCATCCACACCAAGAAGGCCCTGGTGTGGGCAGCACCTTGGCCGAGACAGAAAAAAACAACTGCAACCTTAGCCTGCCCAGCCACTTTCAGGCCTTCCCCTGTGCCAAAGCTGACTCGGCACTTACGGGGGACTTCCTTGGCCACAAGGGAGGAGCCACCTTGGTGGGTGGCCTTGGAAATCATGGCCAACCCTACGAAGCCCCTGAGAAGCCCAGGATCTGGTCTTTAGCTCACACAGCGGGGGCCAATGTGATTGTGGGACCCATGAGCCATCCTGCTCAAAGGACAGAGAGCCCTGACTGTTTGGTGCTAAGGGGAAGGCCCCCTGGGGCTGTGGGACAATGCGGTGAGGAGAGGCCCCTGGGCAGCCTTGTGAGAACACAGTCTATTCATGACAAGGCCTTGGAGGAGCTGGCTCAACCGACCAAGATCTTTAAGAATTCGACCTTCAACCTGCAGTCCATCTCTTTAAACTATGCTTCCTATCCCATGCTGGGCGAGACCTGTCAGTATTCAGCAGGAACTGAAGGTAGCCAGCTTCTTGAGATTCCCCCCTTTCTTTCCATATCCAGAAGCACTGCTTGATTTTAGTGAACAGAAGTTTATGTGGTGTGAAAAGCTCTGCCATGGTTTTCTAGGTCCAGGACCACATAATGCACAGCCATTTTTCATGTAGTTACTGGATGAATCCATCTGTTTCTCAAAGAACTTCTGGGAAGTAATGATCTTTCCATGTAGTAGAGTGTAGTAGAGTGTCACAACATGACAAGGAAAAGTCAGTGTGCAATAAGTTCACCACTTATTTTAAAATACGTTAGTGGCAAAAATCAAATGTATGTCCAGCAAGAGAACAATATGGTGAAGCTGCTAAGTATCATATAGTTAGGTTTTGACTGAATGGTGAAAATGGACCTCTGTACATGCTCAGAGCCATGTCCTCACTGGTGATCCAACCTACAGGTACAGGGGAAAATAGCCCCTTTCCTTGAAAAGATTCAGATTTGATCTGAAATGATTTTTTATGGGGGGGGGGAGGTAGAAATTTCAATCTGGAATCTTCAACTTAAGCCTTAAAACCTGAAGGATTCTTTGTATGTCTTGCTGATTAAAGTTAGACGAAAGATACATTAATGCAACCACATTTTGAATGTTACTCCCCACCCCTCACTCCCACCCTATGTTTTTTTTTATATAAAATATTTATTGAAGTTTTCAAAAAATTTAAAGAAAAACAAAACACACACACAAAAAGAAAAAAACCCCAAAAAACAAACATATACCTTTCAATAACATTTTTCCTTGACTTCCCCACATCTCCCCTTCTTGTATTCCAATTCAATTTTTAATTCAACAAGTTCCTATCCCCAAATTTTACCTTATTATATTTAAATCCTTTTTGTTTAACCAATTTTAACATAAATCTCAATCTTGATACATCAAATCTTATTCTTAATACCTTTTTCTAAAGTCAACCCCAATTCCATTTCACGATTTCCCCATTTTAATCTAGAATAGCAAAACAAATTATTTACAAGAAAGAAAAAAAAAGAGAATATATTTGTACCGCCTTTGGATACCCAAAACCCCACTCCCCGCTTTTCCCGGTTTCAATCTCCAACCAATGTCCATCAATCCATCTGGTATCAGCCTGGTGATCTCACATCCGAGGCCCTTAAGTCTCTCTCCTTTCCTCTCTGCCGGTTTTTTTGATAGTCCTTTATGTTAAACGCCAAATCTCGGAGAAGCTCTGTCCCCATAAGGTCCATACTTCTTCCTGCCAGGCCTCCATATTTAAAATTGTAATCCAAATCTTGTTTTTTACTTCTTTTAAGTCCAAATGTCCCAAAGACTCCTGCTTCCACTTTGATCAGATTTGTCTTTTCCTTTAAATACATCTTTACAGGCCTTTGGCCTGCCAGGTCTCCATATTTGTGATTGTAATCCAAATCTTGTTTTTTGCTTCTTTCTTTAATCCTCTGCTGCATTATAGCTCCTCCTTCTTTTCCCTCTAAATTGTCATGTGTAGCTTCTTCAAATTTCTCAAATTCCTTTTCTTGTTCAGCTGCAAGAGTTTTTAGTTCAAGGGCACAGTCTTTTTGTTCTGGTACAGAGACTTGAGTCAAGTCCCTTCCAATTTCCGCAGGTTTGTTTGCTTTTTCATTCAATATTGTAACATTTTTAGCCAAAACAGTGCTTTGTTCATGAAGTTTTCCCAGGCTACGAAAGATCTTCTCAAGTGCCGCCTGTATTTTTCCACTTACAGCCATTCTGTAATGTCCCAGAGCCCCCTCTAGGGGAGTACTGGTTACTTAGTGTTCCTTCCAGTTGTAATTCCAAAAGTCCTTTATTTTCCTTGATTTTCGACAATTTGTTACCTAAATGTAACAAATATGACCAGCCGAGGCAATAGAAACAAAGTTCTCTCTCTTTTTTTTCCCTCTCAGCTTTGACAGCTAGTTTGACAGCTGTCAAAGTCTTTTAAATCTCTCCAACAGGCTCCCTCGCGGATCGCTCCCGGGTCCTGGGGGAGGGGTAACAATCCACTTTCAGAATTAACTCTTATCCTCCAGCACATTCACTTATACTGCCAAAACGTGAAATTAGTTACTTTTGACTTCTCACAAAGAAGATGTTCTTTTCAACCTTAGTTATCTAGTCCTTGCTTTAAAATGTTTACAAGAGGGGGAGACGGACTTCCTCTTTGCGCCTTCCCCGCTCGTGCCGAATCAAAAAAGGGGATTTTTAATATCCAATTTCCGTAATACTCACGGGTTGTTACTTTTAGTCCAAATTTCAAAGGAAGAAGTCAGCGCTCTCCAACCATGGCATGCGGCTTCGCTTCGCGGAGACGGGTAGACAGCTCTCAGCTCCGCGCCGCTCACCCCCGGTATGTTCCGGAGCCTTTAAAAAGGCTCCTTTGCAGCGGGGGGGGGGGACGCAAATGGAGCCCGCCGAGCCTTCAGTTCACAGGCTTCCCCGCCTGTGATTTTTTTTCGGGTCCCCGCTTCGCCGTAGCGGTAGAACCCTGGCTCCACGAAGCAGATTTCCTCCGGAGATCGGAGGAAATCCACCATTACAGTTGCTGGCGCTGACCGGAAGTTCTCCCACCCTATGTTTGCTTCCCTGGGAGTATAGCTTACTGAACACACTGGAACTTATTTCCGAGTCAACTTCTGAAGCTAGAACAAGTGAGGATCTCAGGTTGAATTAAGCGCCACCTAGGGTCAAAATAAGCTGTCAGAAAACTGTCCCTCATTTTAATATTTTTTTAGAGGTTGTTGTGTGTTTCTTCTGTGCTATGTATTGCTGTGGTGTTGCTGAAGTGCACCATTTGACTTCATGGAGAACTTTGCCATCATAAGCGCATACAGGAATGCAGCATAATAATAGTAATAATAATAATAATAATTAATAATACTCCACCCATCTGGCTGGGTTTCCCAAGCCACTCTGAGTGGTTTACAGCATATATAAAAACATAATAAAACATCAAACATTAAAATCCTACCAATACAGGGCTGCCTTCAGATGTCTTCTAAAAATTGTGTCCTTCTTTATCTCCTTGACATCTGAAGGGAGAGCATTCCACAGAAAGGGTGCCACTGACAAGCAGGGCCTTCTGGTTCCCTGTAACTTTGCTTCTCATAGTGAGGGAACCGCCAGAAGACCCTCAGAGGAGGACCTCAGTGTCGGGGCAGAACGATGGAGGTGGAAGTATACTGGGCCAAGGCCATTTAGGGCTTTGAGGGTTAGCACCAACGCTTTGAATTGTACTTGGAAATGTACTGGGAGCCAGTGAAGATCCTTTATATCTTAGTATAAGGCATCTTCTTGTGTTCATGTATATGTAGGAGCAAGCACACTCATAAAAGGGTGAAGGGTCAAATGCTAGGATGCAAAATAGTAGAAATATATATTGAGAGTGACCTTGTACTGAGTCAGACCATTGATCCATCTAGCTCACCATTGTCTACACTGACTAGATGTAGTTTTCCAGGGTTTCAGACCAGGGTCTCTCCCAGCCCTGCTTGGAAATGTCAAGGATTGAACCTGGGAGCTCCTGGTTGCTCTACCACTGAGCCACAGCCCTCACTCTGTGCAAATGGATACTTCTGACAGACAAATGAGAGGTGTTAGCAAAGCAAAGCAAGCTTCAGGAACACACTTATAAATAAACAAACAGAACCTATAATAAAATGCATCCTGAGCTCTTACCAGGTTTCCTGCCAGCCATCCCTTCCTCTAGGTACCATAAGTTGTAAAGGGGCTGAAGCAAGAACCTTTTTTTCTGCAATTTGTTTTCTTTTCCAAGTGACGCTCTACATTCTGTAGGTACGAATCATGTTCAGTCTTTGTAAGGCTATATTATGGAGCTTTTGTCCATTTTTTTAAAAAAAAACCTTTTAAAAATGTTTTTTTTTTTTTTTTTGGAAAAACTTCAGGTTTCCCCAAATAGGTGATCATAGACACTCCTGCCTCACTTTTTGCATTATTTCAGTTGGCACTTAGCACTTGTTCATTACTATAGTGATTATCCCTTTCCCCTTCTGAAATTCGTAGCATGGACATTCCTATAAGGACAGTGTTATGCTGAAACTTAGAGAGTCTCCTTAAATCTTGAACTGCACGTATGGAAATGACAAACAAGGAATGGGTTTTTTTTTCTTGCAGTGTTCCCTGAATTGTTACAGAGACATTTTACGGTATTAGATGATGGACCAAGTTATGGCTGGAAATATTGGCAAATATTGGAGAGACATGTCATTGTTATATCAAATTACAGAATTGCAGTATTGAAAGGGACCTACAAGGGCCATATAGCCAAACCCTGTGCAATGCAGGAATCACAGCTAAAGAATCCCTGAGAGATGGCCACCCACCCTCTATTTTGAAACCTCTTTACGGAGAGTCCACTACCATCTGTGGTAATCTGTTCCACTGTAGAACAGCTCTTACCATCAGAAAGTTCTTCCTACGGTTTAGGTAGAATCTCCTTTCTTGCTCCTCTGGAGCAGCAGAAGACAAGCTTGCTCTATCTTCCACGTGAAAGTGAGTTTACCATTTCTTCTGCCACTGCAGCTCTGAAAATATCATCTGATTATCTCTGATGGCTGCATCTCTGAGTTGACAGAGCTCGCATGATCCAATCTCATACAGTGTAGAGATGCAGCAAAATCCGCCACACACACCTGACATGGAGGCCAATGAGAAGAAAACCAGGCCAGAACAGGGACTCATTCAGAGGCACAGCAGGCAACCTCTGTGAATGGGCTCACAGGAATCTTTATTTCAGTTTGTTTCTCTTTTGCAATACAATGGGAGTTTTCTCATGGCACCAGAGTTCAATTTTGGGGATGGAAAGAAATAAGGCAGGGATGGGGAGCTTGTGGTCTTCCATATGTTGCTGGATTATAACCCTTCATGTGGCTTGGACTGATGTGGGTTGGAGTCCCAAAACATTTGGAATGCCACAGGTTCTGAAACGAAGGTCTGACAAGGGGGGAAATGGATAAGTTGCATTCAAATATCTCAATGCTAGAGTTCTGACACCTGCTTAAGAAAGGTGATGGTGGGGCAGAGGTGGCAGTTTTCACCAGCTTCACTGCAGCTCCCCATGCCCACCAAGAATATAATTGCTCTGGAGGGTTGGGAGAACCAACTGGAGCAGCATGTGGTCCGTTAGCACAGGGATGGAGTACCAATTGCCCTCCAAATATTGTTGGACTCAAACTCCCATTTGCCTCAGCCAGCGTGGCAAATGGTGAGAGATGATGGAAGTCCAAAAATTCCAGGCTCCCTGTTTTTGCAGTAATGCCTCCACTAGACCATTTGGATCCAGCATATTGATTATGGAGTCATTTGCAGTCAAAATCTGGGAATGTTGGAGAGAGTGGGGAAAGTTGTCCACTGACTCTGATAAAGTATGGTGGTTTTTTTAAACAACAACACCCCAAACAAACATTTTTTTTGTTAAAACAGGGTTTGGGAGAAACATGAGAGGCACTCAAGGTTCCCTAGACCTAAGCGAAGTCTGTCTCAGTCAGCATAAAGACAAACTGAGAACAGCTTTCAGGCCAGTGCTGAAGAGGTGAGAAAGGTGAGTGCCGGAAGAGTTTATACTGTAAGCTGTGATTGCCGAGAAATGCCTCAGTTTAGGGTTTCTACCTTCCCCAAAGGCACCTTATCCGTAATTCATTGAGACATAGAAAGTTGCCTTATACTGAGTCAGACCACTGATCCACAAAGCTCAGTATTGTCTACACTGCCTGCCTGCAGCTCTCAGGGGTTTCACACAGGGGTCTCTCTCAGCCCTACCAGGAGATGCTGGGGATTGAACTTGGGGTCTTCTGCATGTAAAGCATGTGCTTGACCACTCTTCCCTAAAAATATAAAACCCAGATGAACTCAGAAGAGTGGCAGCTAGTCTGTTAGGCATATAGGAAACCGCCTAGTACTTCAGTTCAAAGATATACTCTAGCACCTATCTATCTATCATCTATCTATCTATCTATCTATCTATCATCTATCTATCTATCTATCTATCTATCTATCTATCTATCTATCATCTATCATCTATCATCTATCATCTATCATCTATCATCTATCTATCTATCTATCATCTATCTATCTATCTATCTATCTATCTATCTATCTATCTATCATCTATCTATCTCTCTATATCATCTATCTATCTATCTATCTATCTATCTATCTATCTATCATCTATCTATCTATCTATCTATCTATCTATCTATCTATCTATCATCTATCTGTCATCTATCTATCTATCATCTATCTATTGATCTATCATCTATCTATCGATCTATCATCTATCTATCATCTATCTAATCTATCACCTATTTTTCTATCATCTATCTATCTATCTATCTATCTATCTATCTATCATCTATCATCTCTATCTATCATCTATCTATCCATCTATCCACCTATTCCTTGGATAGAAAACTCTATTATCTGATTCTAATTTCGTACTTTTATGTTGATGTAACCTGCCCTGGGTAGTTTAGAAATCTAATTAATATGAAGAATATTTTTCACTCAGTGCCAGGTGATGTGCTGATCTTCTTTCTCTTTCTCAGGCTCATGAAATCCAGCATGCTGGTGAAGCATCTCAAGAAGATTTGGAACTTGCAGGCTTTCAGAAGGAACACCTGTCATTCCCAATGCAAATTCCCTTTCTCTCTTTCTCTCTGTGTGTATGTATGTGTGTTTCTTCTCTCTCTCTCTTTCTCTCCACACCCTCCAAAGCATGAACTGCAGCTACAGCTTCTCATGGTAATGGAAGAGAAGAGATGATATTATATATGCACAGCTTTCAAGGGACACCAGAGGAAGTCCAACCAGGAAAGCAGCTGTAGGGTCTTGTCTGTGCTACATTATATGAACACATCCCACACACTGAATTTTGCCACCAGATATATAATTGGACTAGTAATGACTAGTAAGTTTCAAAAAATGCATCCTGATTTTGGGGGAGGCTTTGGCTTCTGTAATAGACCTACATTGTCTTCTGTGAGAGGCAAGCTGTCAACATGGTTACTGAGAGATCGCTCAATCTTCCTTTGTTCCTCAGAAATCTATGTGGGATATGGGGGTTCTTCTTTCTTCCTCCATCCTTTCAAAAACAAACAAAAATGACACTTTTTAAAACCCCTTTGTCTTTTTTTATTTTTTAAATAAGAGGTATTTGTCAGCCATGTTGTCTTGTACTCTGAAGGGGATACTTTGGTAGTGCAAAATGCAAGTCTGTTATTTTCTGTCCTTGTACAAAGATATCACGGGAAAGTATTTTTAAAAGTCTCTAATTAAAAACCAAACAAATGAATGTTGTCAAAACAGAAGTGTGACCTTGAAAAGGCCCTGTGTGTGCGTGTGAGAGAGAGAGCAATACCAAGCTGTCATGCACTTTATTTATTTCTCATCTATTTATTTATTGCACTTCTCAACCACCCTTAATCCAAATAAACCCCAGGGCAATTTGCAAACAGATCAATAAAATGCAGATAAAAATATAAACTATCAATTCTGGTGCAGAATGTGGCAGCTAGGTTGTCTGTGGCAGCAAACTACTACCAGAATAAAGCAGCCAACTAGCAAGATTTGTACCAGTTGCCAATCTGCTGCTGGTGTTGGTACTAACATAAAATCCCTATATAGCTCAGGAGCATGTTACTTGAGAGACTGCCTTATCTTTTATACATCTTTTATACATGCAATAGATGTATAAAAGTTTGTGGGAGAGCTTCTCCTGCAAGTTCCAAAGGCCTCAGAAACCTGTTCTGCAGGAACTCAGATTACAGTTTTTGGTGTGGCTGCCCCTGTTCTGTGGAAGAGCATTCCTGTTCAGCTACAATAGGGATCCACTATTTGCACTTTCTAGAAACAGTTGAAGACATTTTTGTTTCCACAGGCTTTCCCAGATGGATAAACTGGTGTTTACCATGAGGGCCCGCCTGTTAGGGTTTTGGTCTTGTTTTTGTATTTTTAACTGCTTTTAATTATTGCAAATCACTTTTAGGCAGAGGTTTAGAAAATATAAACCAGCAATGATAATGATAATAATGTATCAGCAATTGAAAACAGGGTAGAAATACAACAGCCTGCATAATACACCCCAATTTCTGAAATCTTGGAGAGTCTAATCAATAACACCAAAAGCCTGGATGAAGAAGTGTGCTCTTACTTGGCACCAGAAGCCCATTGATGCAATAGCTAAGTTCACCTCTAGGTAAAGGTAAAGGGGACCCCTGACCATTAAGTCCAGTCATGGACGACTCTGGGGTTGCAGAGGGGGCAATTCTGAGGTCTGGCTGCCACTAGAAAAGGCTCTGTTTCATGTTGCCATACAGCAAACAATCCCTGCCCATGGGACAAAAGCCACTGCCGTGTGTCAAATAGACTGTTGGAATAAGAGCTGGGAGACAAGGGTTGAAATCCTAATTCAGTCATGAAGCTTACTAGGTGACCTTGGGCCAGTCTTGGGCTGGATTGTTGTGAGGATAAAAGGGGGAGAGGGGGCACCATATACTCCTTGAGCTCTAAGGGGGATAAGTGGTATGATTGTAAGAACCTCAAGGTCCTGGCTGCCTGGTATAAGGGACCCAGCAGCTCCTGGAGTCCCAGGATGTTAAGGGTTATGTATGTCAACATGAATACCTTAGTTTTGGCCCAGTAATGTTTCTCTTCACTAACAAACTTGGGGGCTAATGCAGACCACATAAATAGGTGTGACATGATCCTGCACAGATGCTGTAGGATAGCACCCTACTATCTACAGTTTGCACAAGCTGAAGTTTCCAAACTGTCTCAAAGGGTAACCCCACACACAGTGCGTTACAGTAACCTAGACACAAGGTTACCAGAGCATGTAGAACTGTAGCTAGACTATATATATGGAAGTGGCTATAGCTGACAACCAATCAGAGCTGGTAAAAGGCAGTCCTAACCACTGAAACCATTTGAGTGTGACCCCATATAGAACAGGCCAATTATTAAATTCCCAGACATTAGAACCTCCTGACAACAGTTCCTCCATCTTGTCAGGATTCAACTCATGTAGGGAAAAGAGTGACTGTCCATCTGATCTGGTAATGCCGACTTTGGTCTCTCCCATTATTGACACTGGAAATGATTGTAGTTGCTGGTGATTTGTTTATTTTGTTACATTTTTCTCCCATCCTCTGCATATATACTTCTTCCATCTGCATGTTATCCTCTCAACAACTTTGTGAACCAGGTCAGGCTGAGAGAGTGACTTGCCCAATCTCAACCAGTGAGTTTAAGGGAGAGTTGAAACAGGGTCTCCATGGTGCTTGTCTAACACTGTATAATGTTTAGAATTCAACTGCTATACTGCACTACACTGCATGGAAAGCATGTGCTCTGTCACTGCACCATGAGGTCCTTTCTTCTTTCCTGTCCTTTAGAATTATAGGGACAACAGACTAAGAGTTCATAATGTGCATAGGTCACAGAGTAGGACAAGAAACCTGGTCTGACACTGGATTTCAGGACCTTGGACAGCTGGTTGGTCCTACAGTCTGTACTTGGGTCTGGACACAGGAGATCCCACTCCTTTGAATATGTGTCTGGCTTGTTGAAAGAGACCATGTCACTTCCTTCCGGGAGAGAATAACCATGTTCTGGAGCAGGCAAAGTAGGCCATTGTTAGTGGGTCATCATCCCTAATTCAGTGAAAAGAGCAACACTGCACTGGACAAGGATGAGACAGAAAGGAGCAAACCCTTCTGCATTCTTCAGTTTTAATTAAAAGTGTCACAAAACACTTTCTCGACAGACTAATAACCCACACAGAGGCCAAGGGAAGAATGTGGCTTTGTTCCATCCACGCACCCATCCCCCAGTCACTAGAAGCCATGCCCATAATTTAATCACTGTGCTAATTAGGAGGTCATCTGTAGATCAACCCAATACCAGCTTTCCCCCAAGTTCAACAGGGTCAACATTTTACATTAAGTCACTTGTGATCAATAAAGCCCAATGGATTCTGCTTTCATAAATCAGTGCAATCAATCCAGGATATTGAGTCAAGATTGATTCATGGATTTGAGGCAAAAAAGGGGCAGTAACTTAGGGGTGAAGGGAGGTGTGGGGTTTGGGAGGCAATACGGTGTATGGCCCAAACTCATATTATTGTGGACTGATTAACACATGCTTACAATCACTTGGTTATCCAAACTTGAATTAAGAAAATTAGAAGAGCCTTGTTGGACCAGACCAAAGGCCTATCTTGTCCATCATTCTCCTCTCATAGTGGGCAACCAGATGCCTATGGGAAGCCTGTAAGCAAGTCATGATCGCAATAATGGCCCAATCATGATATCCAGCAACCATATCTTCTCTGATATGGAAAATAATACAGTACTCGTGACTAGTAGCTGAATGAGTGAGCAACCTCCACTGAAAAACACGTAGTTTGGGGTGATATGGAGTGATGCTAAGATTATGACAAAGTCATTCTGCTAGGCAAACCCTCTGCTGATTCTGCAGTGATTGTGAGGAACATGCCTGAGTGAACCTATCCTAGGATTGAAAGGGATTTGCCCTGGAATCATAAACCCATTACACTTGAAGGAAGACCCACAGATTTCAGTGAAAGGTCTCTAAATTTCAGGCACACTGGTTGATTTGCAGGGTTGTTGCCCATGAGTCACACTGGGCTTAGCCTCTTGTGATAAAGACATTCTGAGGGAAATTGTGGGGGGGGGGGGTCACACTGGAAAGCAAAGTTTAAAAGACTGCAACAGAATTGTTGTACATCAACCTAACCACTCTTGCTCCTTTTCTTTGTGGTTCCTACTCTGGCAAAACTTTCATATGCAAACAATTCAATAAGTTAAAAAAGAGTATAGACTTATTTTACCTCCTCCGGTTGGCAAAAACTCAATTCATAATGGTCATCCAGTTATCCTTTGGAACTAGTTAACACTTGAGCCATATTCAAGCATTCAGTACCTGTGGGTACCAAATGCATGTAGGAGCCGGTGGGAATGCACAGGCTAGTCCTCCACCCTCAACAATGCTAAGTGTGCTGGCAACATGTACCAGCTGATGCTTGAATGACTCAGTCTATAGTCACTGCAGTGTAGATAGACTTCCCTCCACAGGGACAGGAACCTTAGTTGGCTAGTGTTGCTACCCTCTTGGAGGAAGCCCCATGTTGGTTGAAGTGTCTTTTATGTTTCAGGGAAGATGTTGCTGGCATGCATGTAGTTAGCAAAGGGGAAGGGCTAGCCCAGAGTATCCTGTGTGAATGCCTGTATGTGACTTGGTATGTAGAGAACTTAATTTTTCATCAATGTATTACTCAGCATTTTGTGGCTCATTGTGAACAAGCTGAATCCACAGGTTCGCCCTGTGAAGTCAGGTGAAAGGATTGCCTCTGACCATGTGATCTTGCATACATCCCTCCACCATCTAGGGTGTGGCGGATTAGGTTCAAGGACAGGGCCTTTGCTGTGGAACTTGCTGCCCCAGGAGACCTGACTCATTTATTCCCTCTCTGCTATCTGGTGACATGCTAAAATGGCTCAGGACTGAAAAAGGAAGATGTGGCTTAGCCCATGGTAAGTGCAAGCGTTGGCTTGCATGAGTGAAAACAGTCATCACAGATCATCAACCACCACTGACAGAGCATTCACAGCATCCGGCATCACCTCAAGCATGACCCTCTTTAACAGAGGCAGCTCACTGGTCCTGCAAGAACTCATTGAGTGGAACAAATGCAGGCATGTGTGAATCACTTCTTCCCGAGAGCAAAATGTAAGAGTTTATAAGAGTGACTGTTCTTGTGAATACCTTTTGGATGATTGAGGGCTGCTACAAGAGACCATTTGGTTATGTGTGCCATATGTGCACATTTGATGTGCATGATGCACATTCCCTAATATAAATCTAGCTCAATCTTTGGTCATATATATATATATATATATGAATGAATATGATATCTTCCTGTCTGTTATCCTGTCCTTTTCTTGCATCCTTCTTGGGTAAGCCCAGGAGATCAAGGAAGAAGCAGCACAAGCTGGCGGGGTGACCTGCAGCTTAGAGGCAAAGAAATTAAGCTGTGAAAAGATAAACATTATTTCAAGTCGGATTTGAAGGATTAGTGCTTGTAATAAAGAGTATTAGGCCCATTCAGGGGCTTTTGCAAGGCAGCTTTCTTGGTTTCTCCTCCCCTTCCCTTTCTAGAAGAGACTCCAGGTACATCCCTGTATTCAATCGAGCTGCTCTTTCGGTTCCTACAAATCATTTAGCGAGGAGCTGGAAACCACTGCCGGTAGATGTAGGTCTCTCAGGACCAAGACCAGCGGTAGCCACCAGGCTAAGATGGTTATTTCAGTGTACGTGATCCCTGATTGGCTGGGATCTTTCAATGGGAAATTAAAGAAAAGGAAAATATAGCCACCAAAGCAGGTGAAGAGGTACTAAAGTAACTTTGGACTGATGAATGCAGGAAGAGATAGTTTGGTGGAGGAGGTAGCTTTTTGTCATGGCTCACTCTATAGAACCACAACTGCACAAGGATTTGGTTTTGTAGGATAAAACAGACACAAATTCAAAGCAATTATTCTCTAGAAAGATTCAAATCATCCATAGGTATTTAAAGAACATTTGATGGTGTATGAGAGGCTGAAGCAGAAATGGGGCTCAGCTGCATGACCCCACAATTCTCTCATGTGTTTTCTCACTGCCTTGGGGTTGTCTGAATTCCACCCCCCCCCCAACTAGGCTACTTTGTATAGAGTTGACTAGATCAATGCATTCATTAAAATCATTCTTGTCCATTCTTGCCCAGATATATTAAAGAGTACAACTTATATCTGGGCATTTTTGGTGGTGGATAACTAGTTCCTCAAAGCGCTGACAGCACTGGCATAGCAAACATGTTTATCCTGTCTAGCTAAGGCAGTGCCTGTGTTGAAGAACATCCTGCTTCTATTCTGCATGGTTTTGATTTGAATTGCTCATGCATCCAGTTTGAAGGTCTGCTCCTTTTTTTAAAAAACAAAACCCTCTTGAAGGTAATACTATGCTCAGAATTAGTACTGGGGAAAGGTTTTGCCCCAAACCTTTCAGAATCAAGAGGCTCATTTACTTTGTTTGGGAGATGGGGCAGGTCACGACAATGGGCTAAATAGTTGGCTCTGAGGCTGCAATACTATACAAATTTACCTAGGAGTCAGTTCTATTGAACCCTGTGAGACTTGTGTCTTATGACTGCACTGTTGGAATAATTGCTGATAGGCTAAGATCACCCCATGTTTGGTAGGAAACATTGTCCACACTCTGGTCGGCTTCATTTGCCCATAGAAATGTCAGCAGATAGCTTGTTGTGAACTCGGTAAGCTCTGCTTGTCATTGACTTTGGCTCTACTTACCACTGGCCATACCACTCATCACCCAACTGGTCCCAATGGGCGGCAGCCACCACCATCTGGGTGGTGAGACAACAGAGCTTAAGTTTTATTATCTTCCAGCACAATCAAGTCCTCTCTGGTTCTGGACCCAGGCTGGCCACTGGGCTCTCCTGGACAGTAAGGGCTTTGAAGGTCCCCCTGTTTGGTCTGGGATTTGGCCTAAGCAATAAGGTCTTCCTGGTTCTACTATGTTGCTTGGTTCAGATTCTCTTGTTCAGCTCATGATGCTTAGTTTTTAGTTCTTGCTGATCTCTTTCAGCTGTCCAGTACTGGCTGGGACTGATTAGAATTGTAGTACAAAATGTGTAGAGGGCACCAGGTTGTTGAAGCCCGAGTTTGTCTTTAGTGACTAAAGACAGAGGTAGAAACAAGGTGTGCCTCTTTCAAAGGGTGAGTAGTTGCCAGTGAAGGGCATGGTCTAGGACAGTGATGGCCAAACTTGGCCCTCCAGCTGTTTTTGGACTACAACTCCCATCATCCCTAGCTAACAGGACCAGTGGTCAGGGATGGTGGGAATTGTAGTCCCAAAACAGCTGGAGGGCCATCACTGGTCTAGCAGGAGGATGTATGAATAGGGTGTGGTGTAAGGGGACTTCCCAGGGCCAGATGGAAAGGCTTGAAGGGCCACATTTGGCCCTCAGGCCTAACATCTCCCACCTCTTGGCTTCCCTCAGCTTTTGTGGCATGCCATGCAGTGTTAAAAGTTTTGTTTTGATCAACCTTTCCAAATTGCTGCTACTGCTTGGTACAATTCCAACCCTACCAATTTACATTAGGAAGATTAAATCAGAAAACACTGATTGCAAGACACCCTTAAGAATGCAGCCGGTGTGGTTTTAAGCGCCAGGAACTGAATTAAGGTGACCTATCAGGAGTCTTTTAAGATTTGTATTTATTCCCCCACCCACCCCACTCCTTTCAATTCTCCTTTTATTAAAGGTCAAGCGAGCCTTGCTGCAGATTATCCAGCTATCTCAGACCTCCCTGCAATCTGTCATACCGGCAAGATATGTATCGCAAATCTCTCAAAATATAATCTTTCGGAATCATATTCTGAATACTGTTTTGATTAAAAATCAGACTGATGCGGAACTAATATGAAAAGGACTAGGCGTGTAGCAAGGGGAGGTCTTCAGATTTAATAATCAAAATAAACTAATGGGTTCAGCCAGATTGGTCTTTTCCAAAGGAAAGACACTCTCCACACATTCATTAAGTACAATGATTAAAATTTGTCAGAAGATCTTGGCTATAGATATATAAAAGACAGAGCATTGTAGATGCTTATGCCCCCCCCCCCCCGGACTTGTTTACTCTAAAAACAATGGTTTAGAAGAGGGGGTTTTTTTTCAGAACAAAAGAAAGTTATAAGGACTGATCCTGCCACATACATGAGGATCTTTTAAGGAAGGAATGGGAAACAAGTGCTCCAGCCAAGTTGCTGAACCACAATTCCCATCATCCCTGACCATTGGCCAAGATGGCTGAGTCTGAGGTGGAGAATCTGGCCCAATAAATGTGACTGTTTAGGCTGCAGTCCTATCCCTATAACCATGGGAGTGAGCACCACAAAATGTAATGAGGCTTACTTTTGAGTAGATGTTAGTTGACAAATCACTTGTCCCTTAACCCATCAACTAGTGCATCAATTAAAATTAAATGCATTACTGAATCTTCAACTGAGTTGACTTTTTGAAAGGTAACATTGAATCAGGGAGCTTTTTGAAAGAAACCCACCAAAAGTGTTGAGCTTTTTGGGGAACACCCCCATTGTGATTTTAAGCTTTTGGAGCTGATTCCCCTGCTTTTCCCATACATCTGGGTTTCCTGATTGGGCAAAATTCCCCCCGATGCCATTTTTACACCCAAAGACCTGGGCATGTCATGACTTTTCCTGATGTATGGCAAGCCTACCAATGTAGTCCAGCATCCTGTTTTCACAGTCACCAAAGAGATGCCAATGGGAAGCTCAGAAGCAGGACACAAGCCCAAGAGCACACTCCTCACTTCTGATTCCCAGTGACTTGTATTCAGAGACATGCTAGCTACTAGCCACTGAGTCTGTATATTACATTCAGTTGTCTAATCCTCTTTTACAGTGATAAAAAGGAAGTATCATTACCATATAATAAATTATTATTTTTTATATCCATTCTGAAGGAAATCAGCCCTGAGTGCTCACTGGAAGGACAGATCCTGAAGTTGAGGCTCCAATACTTTGGCCACATCATGAGAAGAGAAGACTCCCTGGAAAAGACCCTGATGCTGGGAAAGATGGAGGGCACAAGGAGAAGGGGACGACAGGGGACGAGATGGTTGGACAGTGTTCTCAAAGCTACCAGCATGAGTTTGGCCAAACTGCAGGAGGCAATGGAAGACAGAAGTGCCTGGCGTGCTCTGGTCCATGGGGTCACGAAGAGTCGGACACGACTAAACAACAACAAAATATAATAATAAATAATAAGCAATTATTAGAAGGGAAAATTCATGCCTGATTACCATAATGCACCAAAGGCAAAATAGCCTAGAAAACAAAATTACTGTCCTCTTCTTTCCTCTTCTTTGGAGGGGATTCCATTTGGAGGAAGAAGGAAAATGCAGGGCGGTATACAAGTTTCTTATCCTGGAGGAGCACCATGTATGCCAGCTTGAGTTCCTTAGAGGAAAGGTGGGATATAAATACAACAAGCAATCAAACAATAGTAACAATATGTTAATGATTGCAGCCTATTGGTTTATCTTTTGTCACCAAAAGCCAGTTTCAGTATATATATTTTTTTCTCTCTTTCTTCTGGCTCAGGCTTTGGCCTCCAGGGAAAGAAAATTATTAATTTAAGGGATAGTAACTGAGTGTGCCTCTCTGTGTGTCCTTCTCATCAAACTTGGCATACTAGTCTATTTCCAGTTTATCTCAGAAGCCAGTTAGGACAGAGAGGTAGAGATAGCTCTTGTGACTTTATGGCTTTTTATGTAGTTCAGCACCAGCTCCTTGAAATGAACCTAGCAGCAATAGGGTTTTTTTTTTTTTTTTTGGTGTAATGTGCTCCCAGTGAAAGACTCCAGCCTGCACCATATTGGTGCCCAATGCATAGTGTTGGACTACAACTCCCATAATCCCTGACCATTAACTGTGCTGGCTGTGGCTGATGACAATTGTAGTTTATAACACCTGAGAGGCATCAGATTGGGGAAGGCTGATCCTACTCCATCAGAAGGTGCACATGTTAACATTTCCAAAGAGCTATCAAGGGCAGCCCTGGAAAAAGAGCACTGGTGTAGTCTCGTCTAAAAGTGATGGCAGTCACTGGGTTTGAGAGAACAAAGGCTAGATATTTCTCACCAAATGATTGAGGCAAAACCAATAACAGCAATTTCCTGGCCTCTGTGAGATGTGACCATATTGCTTGTCAAGGGTTCTCATGCAGCAAGGGTATCTTATCTTCCCAGATGTCAAGGGCTCCGGATGCAATGCTTCTTGCTTTTAAGAGGGGAGGGGAGGAAAAAGAGCTCCCAGATTAGATAGAAATGTACAAGGTTCTGGATTGTCAATTCCCATTGTTCTCCAATCAGCAAACATACATACATTTCCCCCCAGATTATTTCCACCTGTTGCTCCCCCCCTCTCTTTTTGTATCTCATGAGATCGGCGGAACTGGGAACTCTTGATGGATGCCAACTGGGTTAGGAAGAAGGTTTTTTAAACATACACACACGCAAACACAAAGTTGAAATGCTAATGGAGTTCAATGCGGATTAGTATAGTCCATCTGCACAGTTGATTACACCCGGTCAAAGAGAGTGAAGGGAAGGAATGTGTGCACTGCATTGTATGGGATCATGTCTAGTCTCTCTTGGTATTTCTGGGACAGCTGATGCCACCCTCTCTTCATATAATGAAAGCTGCTAATGATTTTTTGTTGAAATTAATTGGAACATCCAGCAGAGCCCCTGGCACTCAAGCTATCCATGAAAAGCTGGCTTTGTACACTGGAGACTAGATGATTCCTCCACTCACCCCCTCCAAGAGTTCCAATGCCCTTCTAGTGACCCAAGCGGCCTGTGGGATGATACTGGGGGAGTTCCACAGCCACAGCTGATGAGGAGCAGATCGAAGTGTGAGTGGGTTTCTTGACTTACATTTCCAATGTCATACTGGGGAAAAAGAAAACGAACCATTGCTTATTTTGTCTTTTCAATTTTATTTTTTTTTAAGTAGGCGCTGGAGTGCAAGCCTACAGTTTTGGTCTTTGAAGTAGACACTCTGCTTCCAAGATCCCAAGGCACTCAAATGTACATGGAGTGAAGACAGACATTATAAGGGTGAAGACAGATGTAACATTCCAAAAGAGAAGACAGTCACAACACTCTGCAAACACAGTCTAAATCAGCCTTTCTCAACCTGCTGGTCCCCAGATGTTGATGAACTACAACTCCCATCACCCCTTGTTAGCAAGGCCAGAGCTCAGGGATGATGGGAGTTGTAGTCCAACAACATCTGGGGACCCACAGGTTGAGAACCACTGGTCTAAATGATTTGAATATTAATATGAGGTTCTTGTATTAATATATAAACCCATGAATATCTTGGGTCCAAGAAACCTTAAAGACTACCTGAGCCCTATATCCCAGCTTGATCTCTAAGATCACCTGAAGTCTCCCTGTTCATTGTCCTCCATGATTCAGAAACCAGGCTAGATTCAACTAGAGGTTGGGCATTTAGTGTAGATGGGTTCATGCTCTGAAATACTCTTCCAGCAGAGATTCAACCTTGCTGCCAGCCTGTCTTTTGGCCCAGAGGCCGACAACCAAGGTCTGTTAACCCTGATCCCAGGTGTCATTTCAGGACTCCAGCATCTGCTCGTGGGCTCTTTCTAAGATTGTTTTTACCTGATTTATCTAAAAACAAACTGCAAGCCTGAACAAGGTGGATAACATCCTGGGAAAATTGAATGATTTGTTTAATCTGGATTTCCCTCCCTGCCTCAGCCCTCCCACCAATCTATTAAGAAGGATCACTTCTTCTTCTTTTTTTAGCCTGAATCTCAAAAGCTGGAATTTTGTCATGAACAGGAAACATCCTTGCACTCTTCTGCTTTCCTGCAAGCTGTTGACTTTCTTAACTGTGATGTGGTGGTGTTCAGCTTTTCACTAGCTTCTAGAAGGAACAACAGCACTCAGAGCAGAGAGAGAGAGAGAGATGCACGCAAATTTACATCTTTGAGTAAATTACCTTGGTGAGGGTCTCACTGGCATTGTACTCTGCAGCTTGCTTTGCAGCCCTTTTGCTTGGTCCCAGCTCCTACCAAACTAGCAGTTTGAAAGCACACCAAAAAGCGCAAGTAGATAAATAGGTACTGCTCTGGTGGGAAGGTAAACAGCATTTCTGTGTGCTGCTCTGGTTTCGGTGTTCCATTGCGCCAAAAGTGGCTTAGTCATGCTGGTCACATGACCTGGAAAAACTGTCTGTGGACAAACACCTGCTCCCTCAGCCTGTAAAGCAAGATGAGCGCTGCAACCCCAGAGTCGTCTGCGACTGGACTTAACTGTCAGGGGTCCTTTACCTTTTAGTATAGAAAAATAAAGTTTTTTTAAAAGAATAGAGGGCCAGGAGATCCAACATCCAGTATAAAAGTCCTGTGCCTTAAGCCCCCTAACCAAGGTTTCTGGGCAGAGGCATACCTTATCAGCAGAGACAGAAGTCTAGTTTCATTTTGCATTTGATACATTCCAGGATCAGCACCATACCCTGTCTTTCTGAGACTTCCCCTTTACCCAGGGAGCCTCAGCCACCCATCAGAATTCCTTGAGCATCCACATCTATTGGAACTTAACCTGCTACATGAACCTTTTGTCTGAACTCTTATGTAAAAAAAACCTTGCCTCACTCAGGGCAATTAGGCGGCAAGTATCTAAACAGGAAATGAGAGAGATTTTCCTCATTTCCTTTCAATTACAGGGATAATGTAATCTCTCCCTCTATATACCCTTTAAAGAACCTTGGCTAAAAGGATAATGAATGCTAATAGGTAGAATTTGATAAAAGAATCAGATACACCAGTAATGTTGGACACCTACAAGTCAAACAGGAGGGCTTGAGGATGCATTAGGCGTTAGGTCTTTGCTGATGTACCAACAGATAATTGGTATGTTGTGTTTAAATATCTTCAATCTTCTAAGCAGCTGCCTGAGGCCAGTCATTGTATTTATTATTTATTATATTATATGTAAAAATTAGTGCGCATAGTGTGTGCTGGGTCACAGAGGTGCCACAAACCTCTCTCCCCGTACTTATTGTGTAAGAGTCATTTCAACTATAATGATTAGTGGGGGGAACAGGTGAAGCACCATTATTTTGTGTTTCCTGCTTCCTGCATGTATGCATTATCTCCAGAGAGGGATTTTCTATGGAGAGCATCAGTTTGCACACTACTCTTTGGAAGTAGATGAGAATATTCTTCTTTGAAAGTAATGGAGAAGCGTAAGGGAACATGAAACTGAAAGCAACTGCACTTCTTGTGCAGTTGATTTGAGGTAGAAAATTGGATGTGCAATTGATTTGAGTTTCCTGTTCCCCAGCTTAAGTCAATTGCACTTCCTGTTTCCCCCATTTGGTGCTGTGTCTCCAAAAATGGCTCTCAGTGTTTTTGTCCATAGACAAGCAGCAGATCATGTGGTTAAACTCTTCCGAGTGTGTACTACTCTAGGCTGCAGGTGGCTGCATGTGTGTAACAACCACCCAAAAACTGCCTCCCCCCAAAGAAAAAAAAATTAGGATGCTGGTAAGAAGAAGGCTATGATGGAACTCTTTGGTTTGGAATATTCAATTGCTTTCAGAAGTGAGGCCCATACTTCATATTTTGAATTGAAACAACCCCACATGCTCTCTGAAGTAGTGCAGTCTAGGTACAGTTTTATTAAGCAATTTCTTATCTCTTCACTTGGAACATGGACAAGACACGAGTATGGAAGAGTTTGACAAAAGGCCAGCTGGGAACATTAAACTAATACATCCTTAGAGGTCAGAAAAGCCTTGATCACTGTGGACTTCTGATGCAGCACTTTTGGGGGTCTCACGTGCCTGTGAGGTTTGGCTGGCCCTTACCAGGGGGTGAGCCTTAAGAATGGCAAGCCCTGATATATGGAACTCCTTCCCAATACAGGTTTGGCATGAGTCATCCCTGCTCATTTTTTATAAGTTTTTTTTTTAAAAAAATAACTGGGTCATTCAGACACGACTTTCAAACCTGAGATTGTTTGCCAACCAGCTCTTAATGATGTGCTTGATGTTTTTATTGCAGTAGTGCATTTTAAAGACTGTATAACCCTGGTGATATTTTATAATGAAAGCTTATCAACATTTAAAATACATTTTAAAACAATAACAACAGTGCAACCTTATCCAAATCCATTCATGTTTATTATAGGATCCCGATACAACTTTAATATTTCCTTGCAGTTTTCATCACTGTTTATACTCTATTCATTTTGTTTTTAACATCAGATACCAGTGTATCTACTCTATTGCATGTGTGTTTTCTCCAAGGATGCCTTTCCCTGGTACTTGTCTGGGAGTCTGGGAAAGGGAGGAGGGATACATCGTACAAGACAATATGCAGTACCAAAACTACTGAGTGAGAAAGAAAAGAATAATAATAATAATAAAAGCCAACAGAAAACTGTAAGGACATCCCTGTGGAAGGGAAGGAGTGAAGAAGCAGGCTCATCTCCTTTGCTTTTGTTTTTTTAATAACCAATAAAATAAAATAAAATAAAGCCACAACTGTTTTACGGTTTCCTTCCATTGATTTCTCCCACCTGCTTTTTCTTCTAGGAATTCTTTTCTTGCCTTCCTACCTGGGTTCTTGGCCAATTTATTTTGCCTACTGCTGGAGTGTTAGCTGGGGACTTTGGGGATGAGGGATGTGCTAGCTTTCAGACATGCGAGGGTGGGGATTTTCGGCTGCATGTGCCTGTTAAAGTAAATAATTAGGGCTTGGAAAGAGGGAGGGAGGGGAAGTGGGGTGAGAGAGGAGGCAGCAATAAAACACTAGTCAGTGTGCTTTCCAGTTGATCCAATCTCTACACATTGGGCTCCCATATTTCTAGCATACTGTTGCCCACACCACATATACAAACTGAACATAGCATGGAGGGGCTCACGGCATTAACACTCCAGCAGACCCTCCTTAAATATGGTTAAGGAAGGTTCAGGGAAGAGAAGGTGTGGATAAGATAATCAAGGGGAGGGCTATCAAACATGTATCAAGTAACTACACTCAGGATCGAGAATCAATCTAGATTGAAAGCAGCATGTTGAGGACAAGCGTGAATGATTCCAGACCAAGGAAAACTACATTAATGTGCTATGAATGGGTTAATGCATATGTAGCCAAACTCTATAGTTACACTCACAATCAGGATGCTGTTCCAGTTGCTATATGTCAAAAAGGATATTCTTTAATTGGACAAGCTGGAGAAAAGGGACACAGAAATGGGTTGCAGAGGACTTTCCCTACAAGAAAAAGTTGTGGCATTTGGGCTTGTAATTTAGGTAAGAAGGTGACCAACACGGGCTGGTGTGTTTGTGTGTGTGTGTGTGTTGAGAAAGTGGCATTGTCTCATAAGGGAGACATTAAATGAAACTGGTCAACAAACTAGACAATCCTATCATAGGAAGCGCCTTATACCACATCAGTCTAATGGTTCAGCTAGCTCAGGACTGTCTAAACTGACTAGCAATGGGTATCTGCAGTTTCAGGCAAGGATCTTTCCTAGCCTTACTTGGAGATGCTGGGGATTGAACCTGGGACTTTTTGCATACGAAGTGTAAACTCTACCATGCCCAATCATAAAAAGCTGCATTATAGTATGTCCATTGGTCCATTTTGTTTGCACTGATTTGCTGTTTTTCAGACTGTACATAAAAGCTCCGTTTCCTTATCATGTCAAGTGACTCATGCCCCAACAAATAAGACCTTTCCAGCACTTTAGAAGTAGGGGGAGAATGTGGCTCTGTGGTAGAGCATCTGCTTTGCATGCAGAAGGCCCCAGGTTCAATCCCCGCTGTCTCCAGGTAGGGCTAGGAATGTTCCTTGTCTGAAACCCTGGAGAGAGACTCTGCCAGTCCGGATCTCCAATACTTAACTACGTTGACCAGTGGTCATTATTTTGACATTATTTTTCAGCCATCAGCAAATGGACTGAGATCCATCCATTCAAAAGAACGGCAGCAAAATGGATTTACAAGTGTTGGTTTGTTCAAACAACGGTCTATTAAAATAACCTCTGGACATCCTGGCACGAATGCATGTTTACAAGGATGATGTATTTAGTTTTAATCAGGCCTTACAAGGATGTTCCCAAGTCAATTTAAAAAAGATTACTTCTAGTCTAGTCACATTTTAAGTGTTTGTGACATTATGCAAATAGAGTCCACACAAAACAAAATCAGATGGCCAGATAATTGACCATTAATCTTTGATAAAAAATTTCATATATAAAAAAAATTACAGGGCTTGGAAATCAGCTTAGTACGCAGTCTCCTGGGCCTTCTCTGAGTCAAATAACTCTTGTACATCCTAAGCGGATCTCTGATTGCTGTAAGTTGAAAAAATAACAATTGCTTTTAAACAAACCCATAAAGAAATTGAAATCAATTGGGTCGCACCTGGTGTAATTTAGAGCTGAATTTTGTCCACTGTGTGGTCAGCTTTTTTTTTTTTATTAAAAAGATCCAAAACAAAACAAACAAGCCAAGGCATGTGCAGAAACAATGAACTCTGATTTGATGTACTACACGGTAATCTTCCTTCTAAGCCAGTCAAAACACAGCAGGTTGATGACAGAGCTTGGATTGAAATCCAATTTATTCATAAAGATACAGTGCTGTTTTAAACAAACTGTTCTTTTATGGAAATGATGATCCCTGATTGGCTGACAGAAACAAAGGTCTCTTTCATAAGCCAATAAAAACATGGAGAAGGACATCCAGAGTGCTGTGAGTTGCTGTTACTGTGCCCACAAGCATCCATCAGACCAGGAGTGCAATCCAACTCCTATTTAAGTCACAAACGAAGCACCCATTGATTGGTTTGGAGCAGGATCATACCTGAAATGGGCATCTCTCCATCCATCCGTTAGCACAATAAGCAAAGCTATCGTGCACTGACATATCTGATTCTGTATTGCTAAGATCTGAAAAGCAACAAGCCCGTTTTCAGAGTTCTTTTCCTTAAATGTCTCTGTGCTAGATGACCAATATTTGTGAAAACAGGCAGAATCTCACCAGCCAGCCAACTATATTTATTCAGCATTAGCTCTGCCAGCTCTTTCTGAGGCATGTTTTCTGAGCCATGGTGGAAATGCCAGCATTTAAAAATTTGGTGGGCCTGTCATCATTAGTTCATTTTAGAGTCACTGCAAAATAACTGTTAATCACTATAAACCTAAACAACAAGTCCTTTTCGGAATTTTCGGCAAAAGGCTTCTGATGTTGCTAATAACGTAATGGCGAGGCATCGGAATGCTCCCCCAGCATAACAAGCATCAGCACATAGCTTAATAAATCATTAGTCTACCCACAAGCAAATAAATATGTCTGAAAACCAAAGAGAGGAAAACAACATACGGCATGTGACATCAACAACTTTGAGGCTCCTCGCTTGTAGCATTAGAACTGAACTAGCATGCTAATATGACATTTACAAATAATACCTAACCGCAGCCTAATTAACTTATTGTGTGCATGCTAAAGCAGCATACATATTGTATTAGAAGGTGGGGGCGGGAGATGTTATTTGTTCTGTTGCATGGGAACTTAATATATTTGCATATTTAACAAATCGTTACATGGAAGGGATTTATTTTTTAAAATGCAGAGACCGTCACTGTGCAGTAAGCACATTTCAAAGACACAACATTGTGTGTGTGTGTGTGTGTGTGTGTGTGTGTGTGTGTGTGTGAAGTGCCTTTCTGTAGCTGACTGGCTTGAAGAAGGCTGAGTTGTTGTTGTTGCTGCTGCTTTATAGACAACCAATATGAATGAAACGTCTGGTGTTACTGTGACAAGAGGAAGGATCTGCTAGTACAGTAGTCAAATTCTACTCTCTCAGACAGCACTGAAATGTTGAGAGTGGGGTGTAGCTCCATGGTAAAGCATCTGCTTTGCATGCAGAAGTCTCAAGCTAAATAGCATCCCCAACTAGGACTGGGAATGTCCCCTGATGACAACAACAACAAAAACATTTTATTACAGTCATAGACCAGCATAATGTCCCCTGACTGAAACCCTGGACAGCCACTGCCAATTGCCAACAGCATTGAGCTAGGTGTGCCCATGGTCTGACTTGGTCATGCAGCTTCTTACATCTCTAGGATCCCGGCCACATTTGATTCCCCCTTCCTCCACCGCTAAAAAGTAATTAAAGAATAATGAGCATGTACTGATGATTACTATTATTTAAGTGCCATTAGTGGGCATGGCATTTTAAAGAGGACAGGTCTCTGCCCAAAGAGGCTTGCAAACTCAAATCTGACAAAAGGCAGACAACAACAGAAGGGACATCAAGGGAGGGAGGTGAGAAGTAAGCCATGTTTATCTATTTTAAGGCACCGGCCAAAAGCCTTCTTTTTTACCTGGGCATTTGACTCATAATTTGAATGGTTTTAAGTACTTGTGGCCTCTTTCAGTGGGATCTGTAAGACCTGCATTTTATTTGAATAGATGTGGGGTTTTGTTTTTGTTTTAACTGGTTGTGTTTTCCTACCCACAAAAAGTATGAACCTAAATGTAGCTAGCCTTTGAAATTCACACTTCTCCTAACTTTGCAATGCAGTTCTCCCGCCAAAATATGTGTACAAAATGTGTACATTAAGAGAAAGTTCATTTATTAGTTATTATGTCAAACAAAACTGCATGCTATTTGGGCACAAATCTTTCAAATGTTTTTAAATTACCTGTGTTTTAAACCACCCCTCCCAATAATTTATATTTTTTAACGGCTTAGATGTTTTCTTACAATCAAGCAGTATACAAATGTTGTTAAAGAAATAAGTGCTTACAAAAATGCATATATGGGCAGGGAATGCACCGAAATGTGTATATTGGGGGCGAGGATGCACACTAAAATGCTGATGAATTTTTATGAGGACTTTTTTTTTTAATGCAAACTGATGTTGAAAAGTAGAAAACTGATGTTTGAAAAAAATCAGAAACCAAAATGGATAGAGCCACCCATCCTTAAGCAGTCTACAAGCCATTTGTCCCAACATGCCAGAGACAGTGCTTATTTTTTCAGTTCTTGTCCCTGTTTGGGTTTTTGGAGATGCTTTCCATAAACTTTTCTAGTCTTCACATTAGTGCACCTGAATCCTCCAAGTTTCAGCTCTTTTTCCTCTTACCTGTGCACAAGGGCCAGAACATCTTGACTCTGCTGGCATGCAAGCATAAATAGCACGTAAATAATGCATGCACAGAGACCCCAAATACCATGGCACAGCTTCCACTCCTCCCCAATTCCTCCAACTCCCTCTCCAGGCAGTGAGTGTTGCTGAATATATTTGAGTTTGCAGCTATTCTGTACTAAGAACAGCCAAATTCTGACATCAGATTGAGCAGTTGATTCTACTTTCTTAGTTTTTATTTTAAAGAAATCTGAAATGGAGAGTTCATTAAAAGTATACAAGAGTCTCCCTATTTTTCAGCCATGACATGGTGGAAGGTGGATTTGTGGCAACCCTGGAGGAAGCTGAATATGACCCTGGAATTCTGAAGCTTCCATGCTCCTTCACAGGAGGAAGCTGCATAATTTTGATTTGCTGTGAGCAAAATGAAAACCTGGTCAGATCATATCAAATTTCTATCTAGTCCAGCATCCTCTTTCTCAAAGTGGCCAACTAGATGCCACCTGAGAAGTCCATAAGCAGAACACAAGGCTCGGAGACCTCTCCTGCTGTTGTTGTTTATCAGCAGCTGGCAACCAGAGGTATCCTGCCTTTCATGGTGGAAGTAGCATACAGTCCTCATGACTATGCAGTGTCATGGAGGAAAGGACTCTTTAAGGGTGTGGAGCAGGGAGAAAAATAGCTTCTTTTCTCACAGAGAAGGAAATTCACTCAGCAATCTTCATTCAGGGCTGGTGGGTCAGTACACCTCTCTTCTTCCTTCTTCTACCCTTTCTTCCTTCACTAGCTTCCAGACCAGTCCTACCATTTGGCAGAGTAAGGCAGATGACTTAGGTGGCAGCTGCCAGGAGACAGTGTTGGTAGTCCCCATCTCCACTGTTCACCCTGAGCCACCTAATCTAGCCTGCCCTGCACCTCCTAAGATAGCCTGCTGACCTCTGATGTTGAGGTGAGTACTCTCCTGCTGACAGTGCTTAAAAGGGCAAAATGGCCAGCCCAGTGTGGAATTTGGGAGGTGATGTCACCCTGTCTCTCAGGCAGCAAATTTTCTTGGGCAATCTCTAACAGCTTTCTTTCTTTGTTTAGCCTGTTGACCTCTCACGCTGCTATCTATAACAGCTGAAGCCAGGAGTAGGGGTCATTTTTCAATTTGAGGGCCAGATTGAGGGCCTTTTGAGGGCCACATGCTGGTGGTGTGCAGGACCAGAGGCAAAGGTGGGCAAACAATGAATATGTATATTTTGTATAGTAGGCTAGTTCTGCTCATGCACTCACTACCCTCTTTACCTTCCAGCAAGCTAAGCACGAGGCATAACCAGAGTTCAAGGACACATTCCAGCCAGGCAAGAACACCTGTGGTCCAAAGCAGTGAAGGCTGTGGCCTAGGGAGAGGTGATGTGGACTGGGGAGAGTTCTGAGGCCCAGATAGAGAGACATGGGGGCCAGGTTTGGGCCCCAGTCATTTGCCCCTTGAGACTTGATGTTCCCTAAACCTGAGATAGACCCATGGTCTACTGGCATCCATGAGTGAGGTCATTTTTGGGACTTTTAAGCCCCAGGAATGGCTAGTCAGTATTTCAATGAGTTGGGCAACAAGACAAGTCCAGAAAAGCATGGTTCACTGGGCAGGGTGGCATCTAATGAATCTGTCTGCAGAGAGCAGAAGGCAGTAGTCTACAAGACAGGGACCTAGCTAAGCAAGGCCAGCATTAATTGTTGCTCAAGCAAGAAGAAAAACCTGACATGGAATTACATAGAACACATGTTCTACTTGGTTAAAGACAGGAAGAAATTAGGGACAGGGGAGAAATCCAGTTCATATTTAAAGGCGAACCCACTAGATTCACATGATCTGAAACTGTATGCAAAGTGAAATACAGACATCCCTCAAAAAATGCTCATCTCTGAATTTTGCAACATTTGTCCAGCCAAGCGATGCTTAACAAAATGCATATAAGTGCATATATTCAATAAAATTAGCATGCAAAAATGCATTATATTAGGGGCAACTGCTTTGCTTATTTGGCAAAATTGTATACAAAAATGTACTGTATCTGTCAGGAGAAATTCATACTAAAAAGTTTATGGATTTTCATGTGTACTTTAAGCAAAAATTGCAACCTGATGTGGAAATGTGGAGAACTGGATTTAATATTGGAAAAATGAGGACCTGAGAGAAACCAAAGCTGACTGATTCACACACATTGCTTAGAGCCCAGCTAGGTCAGGCAGAGCAAAAGGGCTTCTGGGGTGGAGTCTGAAGGGGATAATGCATCTCCTTCCTCTCTGCAGTGTCCCTTGAGTAGATCACCATAACTGACATCAGCATGCACACCAGGATCTCCCAGCAGTCCAGATTTAGCTTCCAATTTCCCTTGCTCCACAGTTAATCAAGCAGTGTTTTCACTCATAAGTTGTCCATATTTAGCCAAGAAAGCAACACTTCTTGTGTGGAAAGATGAAACCTAATATGTCTCAAGCTTTAAAACTATTTGTAATGAAAACTTCATTACAGAGACATATAACTCACCATCCATCATCTCTAAATAAGCAATCTCCAAAATGGAAAACTGTCTGTATTTAATTTGATGGACTGGCTGTTCATTGTTCTTATTCTTCTGGGGTTGAGGTTTATTTATTTGCTTTAAAAAGACGGGGGGAGGGGGGAGAGACAGGTGAGTTAAAGAGAAAGCCTTGGAAATGGTTATTTGAAAACTGTATCTGTGATCTATTTCTTTCTTCCCAAAGGCAGACTCTATTCTTGAAGTCAATTAGGCAGCCTTTGCCAACCTGGTGCCCTCCACATGTTCCAGACTACCACTCCCATCAGCCCCAGCATTGGCTTTATGAACTTTGAAGCATCTGGCCTGCACCCTTTTATATATTTATTTCCCAATTTGGTTTTCCAAACACTGTTTCTTTGCGGTTTCCTGGAGCCCTCGTGACAAAGCCACATTTAGAGTTCCTGGAGGGCACTGCTGAACAGACAAAATTTGTTTCTAATTTTACATCTGCCAAAACACATTCCTGTGTTAACAAATACATGCCAGCAAAAATTGGTAGGCCCTCACCCAAAACTCCCTTAAGACAAAAAAAGCTAAGAGGAAATCAAATTACGACCAAAATGTAGCATAAATCTTTTCACACTTTTCTCTCATTTTTTTTTTTTTTTGCTTGTGAAGCCTCATTCCCAAATGAAAGTTTTATTTCATTTCTTCCCCTGTCAGGATCTTCAGGGACTTTTCAGGATTGTGTGAAATGTGTTCTAACTGTATGCGACAGAGGATTGATGCAACATTCTTAGGGTATGCCCCAGATATGCCCTTTTCCTGATAAGGTAATGGTGAATATAAATACACACACACATATATCAATGGCAGAACATAAAACCATACAATCTGTTATCAATAGTATGGAGAGGTCTAGGCCCTGGTTCCCAACCTTTCTCCTACTCAGAGAAGACCTATTGGAAATAATAGGACATAGCAACTTAGAGCCATTAATTTCATTGGGTCATCTCTGAGTATAACTTAGTTGGATACCATTCCATTTCTTTAATTTTATTTCCATGATTTATGAAAGTTGTACAAAATCATAGTGATATAAATAGGAATAATATACAATTCATGTCTGTTTAAAACTATTAAAGAAGCCTAAGGCACATTGCATTACACAGAATATAAATCCTCCCATATTGCACAAACTTTGGTTTTTGGCTGTTCTTATCGCTAATCATATTTTCCAAATAATGAACTGTCCTGAGCACACCCAGCACAAGGAGGACAAGTGGCCAGTAGTTTAATTCTTTAATGACAAGGCTTGCACTTATATTAGCTCCTAAGGTGCACTGAAAACACGCACACACTTCTGGCAACAAAGTAGCAGGCATCCCAAGCCAGACGGTTGGAGCAAAATCATGACAATGCCGCCTCACAAACTTAAGTGCCTTTGCCTGATGGAGCACCCACAAGCCAACTTTTGTCTTCTCCTACACAAAAGTTGGCGCTGTGCCTGTCTCTTCAAGCCCCCTCTGGTCCTTGGACACAGTGAGAAAGGAGACAGAGGGGATTCTACTAACCTGCTGCTGGATTCTACCATTGTGCTCTCTTCCTCCACTCCTGCCATGTCCTGCACCTCTTCCCCCATCTCCAACTGCCCAGACTCTCACGGCAGGCACAACACACCATAAATCACTGACCCCTTCACCTGGATCAGCCTGGGGGGGTGCCTCTGTCACACATGCCTTGGAGCCCTGCCAGGCCCTGACATGAACTCCAAGTTAATAGTAGCTAATCTATTCTCCCAATTTAAGTACCTCATTCTCTATCATGTGTGAATTCGCTGTGGAATAGACTTCCCAGCAAGGCAGCTGGAGGTGGTGGTCAGAGCAGGAAGGTCATCCACCTGAGGATTATGGAAGTTGTTGACTTGATAGATGTTCCTGAGGGCTGCCAATAAGTGCAGGATGACAATTGGGCCCATGGCCCATTGTCACTGCCAGGGTTGAGGCCTGGAAACTGAGGTTTCCTCAGAGGAGGGACAATTGGGAACAGGACATCCCAATGGATCTCCACATTGTCTGTGACCGTGGTGAGCAGTTGGCTTCAAAAATCCCCAGGACCAAAGGTCTTCACAGCAGTTGCTTGGATTCCTGGCTGGTTGTTAGACCTCTCCTTGCCAGCCTCAGAGTCACAGGAGCAAAGAAGATGGGAAGCCAGGCAGGAGCTCCTGGACTGCTGGCAACATGTCTAGTTAGCTGTATTTGAGGCAACTCAGGAGGATGGAGAAGTGTGTGCCAACAATCACACAGCTCAAGGCCTGACTGAGAGCCAGGAAGGGATGGAGTCCACAGCTCATATGTAAGTTCTCAAATGGAATTGCTTCATTGCTGTAGGAACAGGTCCTTTAGAGGTCAGTGTTAAGTCTTCATAAACACTCACATAGTTAGTTCATTCCTGGTTATTGCTACATATGGTTTAAAATGAACTGACCAATCACTTACATGAAAATTATCAGAGTTCACAAATATGTTCCTCCATGTAAGAACATAAGAAGAACCCTGCTAGGTCAGGACAAAGGCCCACCTAACCCAGTATCTCACAGTGGCTAACCAGAGGTCCCAGTGAGAAGTCCCCAAGCAGGACTTGAGTGCAGCAATGTTCTCCCCACTTGCAAATCCCACCAATTGGTATTCAGAGGCACATTGCCTCTGAGAGTGGAATCAGAACATTGCCATTGTTGCTAGTGGCCCTTCATGGACTTTGTAGAGGGAAGCTCAAACCACCAGATGCCATTTGGCATCCATGTGCAGATTGGTGTCATAACACCAAGTGGCTTAAATATCTACATAGATCTTTATTCAGCTCTCTATAGAAAGAAAAAGATAAACATGATTTGCAAGAGAAGTCAAATTAACAATCAATTACAAACTAATGGGTTCTAATCAATAAGTTCATTTGACTAAAAGGACCAAGGAGAAAGAAGACAAATCTGTAATTTTATTTAACATAATGAGATGGTTGAAAGAAAGTGTGTGTGTGGTGTGGGAAACACACAACTAAACTGAACCAGGCAGCAAACACTCTGGTTTAAGAGTGTTATTTCCATCTGATTCTTCTAGCTTTTCCTTTTTGTGTCTTAAGGCTTAGAGTGTTGATTACTGTTTTTATATTTTACTCTTACTCTCTCTCTTTCTCTCTCTCTCTCTCTCTCTCTCTCTCTCTCTCTCTCTCTCTCTCTCTCTGTGTGTGTGTGTGTGTGTGTGTAGGTTTATAGCTGTAGAGGTGGAATCCGAGCCTTCTGAATAGCTGCTTCTCTGAGTTAGATGTATAATGCTTGTGTCAGTCTGCTCCCTAGTGTTATTTCAGAGGTGCAACACCTTAGCTATGTTAAAAGGAAATCCACATACAATTGAAAATGAAAAAGACCAGGGAATGCTGTGTAAGAACCCTGATATATTGAGGGAAATTATACAATGCCCTAACTGTCCAGTTAGCTTTCATTATCATTTGGTGATAAAGAAAGAATGTGCACATGACCAGCTGAATATACTTATTGATTAGGCTAGCATCAATATACAAGCCAGAATAGTTATCACAGACATAATGCTACCATACCCTCCAAGTGTCCCAATTTTCCAGGGACAGTCCTGGAATTATGCAAGCCATACCGGCTTCTGATTTGATCCTGGAATGCCCCTATTTCCCTGCCAGCAGCAGCGCCCCCAAGCTCAGGGAGGAGAATGAGCCAGCGCTTGTCCTAAGCGATGGTAGTGGGGCAGCTGCTGTGAGGGAGCATTCTATTGCCTCTCCATGGCTTCCACTGCCAGCTTCCCTTGGGCAGAATGGCCATTAATGCATAACCAAAGGAAAGGACACAGATTTGCATGTGACAATTTATTATATAGAGATGTAAAACTAGCAATAATTGCTATCCATTAAACAGAAATATGTCTCACCACCCTAGAGAAGACTGTGACCAGGTGACATAAATGCTCACTCTGTTTGTTGTGTTAACTGTTGATGGGTGACCTTATGACTCTCGCCCAACTCTCCCTCTTTATGATTCCCCTGGAAGCTAGAAACTCTTAAAGCTGTACACAAACTAGATGCCCTTTAAATAGAGGACAGTCACCTGTAAAGTAGGACATAGGGCCACCATAGAGGCAGGTGGCCCCTCCTCCTAATATGAAATCTTAACTTACAAATGGTACAGGGTGAGACCCTCAGGCCTAACTGGGAAAGGGCAACCAAAATTATCAAGAGAATGGAGTGACACCCCTATGAGGAAAGGTTGCAACAATTAGGACTTTTTTTAATTGAGAGAAAAGGCAAATAAGAGGAGACATGATAGAATCTTACAAAATTATGCATGTTATGGGGAAAGTGAATAAAGAGAAGTTTTTATTCTCACTTAACACCAGAACTCATGGACATCCAAGGAAGCTGAACGTCTGAAGACTCAGGGCCGAGAAAAGGAAGTCTTGATTTGGTTGTATGTTAGCTGCTCTGGGAACCCCTTTGGGAAGAGCAGGACACAAATGCTCTAACCTGAATGAATGAATGAATATTTCTTTCATGCAGAGCTTAGTTAAACTATGAAACTTACTCCCAACTTGGATGACTTTAAAGGATGAATAGACAAATTGATGGAGGAGAAGGCTATTAGTGAGGCGGGTGGCGCTGTGGTCTGAACCACTGAGCCTCTTGGGCTTGCCAATCAGAAGGTCGGCAGTTCAAATCCCCGCGATGGGGTGGGCTCTTGTTGCTCTGTCCCAGCTCCTGCCAACCTAGCAGTTTGAAAGCATGCCAGTGCAAGTAGATAAATAGGTACCAATGCGGCGGAAAGGTAAATGGCATTTCCGTGCGCTGCTCTGGTTTCGGTGTTCCATTGCACCAGAAGCAGCTTAGTCATGCTGGCCACATGACTTGGACTGTGAACAAACGCTGGCTCCCTCGGCCAGTAAAATGAGATGAATGCCACAACCCCAGAGTCATTTGCGACTGGACTTAACTGTCAGGGGTCCTTTACCTTTACCTTTTTAGTCATGATGAATATGCTCAGTCTTCACAATTCAAGGCAGCATGCTTCTGCATTACAGTTTCTGGAAACTACAGGAGGACAGAGTGCTCTGTTGAGCACAAGACATCTGGTTGGCTACTGTGAGAACAGGATGCTGCACTAGATCTAGCCTGATCCAGCTCTCTTATGTGAGCAGATGAAAAAAGAAAAGCAGGCTGAAATTGTATGGCTTCTCCCAAATAATCATGGGAAGTGTACTTTCCCCCTTATATAGTTATAATCACTAGCACTCCTAGCTAACTACAGATCCCAGGTTTCTTTGGAGGAGGTCATAAGTTTTAAATATACTTTCAGCGTACAGTATCCATGTGACCACATGGTTCTAACATCAGCCTACCTTTGTGTGGATTTTGGAACGGTGCTTATACACGTCACCTGCAACCACAGCAGTAAAAATATTTTTAAAATAGCAAATGAGTTGTATCCAATATTAGTTTTACTCAAAGATTAATGGAAGTGACTAAATTAGGTACATTAATTTTAATGGGTCTACTCTGAGTAGAACATTGTTGGATGCACTCCAGTGTGTTGTTGTAGGGAGGGGGGATTATTGTCATGAGAAGGGGTAGCTTAATCCTTTCCTTCTCTCTGCCTTGGGAGGCAGGCCTCTGTTGATACCACCCATAAATTATGGCTGCAGTTGTTGAATTCCTATTCCACGCTTCCTCCCCAAGGAGCCCATAGTGGCAAATATCAAGGTGTTAAAACAGTAGATTTAAAGCAAAAAAGAGCTCTATTCAAAACATTAAAAAACAATTTAAAAGCATCTTAAATCATTTAAAGTGTACACATCCAGATATTATTTTCATGGTTGCCATGGCCAATGTCTATCAGCCATCAAATGCCTGGATTAGCAGGAATGTTTTTAAATTTCTCCTGAAAATCAATAATGAGGGAGATAGAGCACCATGGAGATTGTTCCACAAATGAGAAATGCCTATCAAGAAGGACCTTCCATGGGTCAATGCCAACTCGGCAGCAGCCAGAGATGGCACCACCAACATGGTCTCCCATGCTAATCATAGGGCCCAAGATGGCTGATACTGGGGGAGGCACATTTGAAAGTACTTGGGTTCTGAGCCATTTAGGACTTTGTATTGGTAACTTGAGCTGGGCTTACCAGCTGAGTTTCAGTCAGTGAAGCGATTTCATGACTACTGACAGATGGTCCCATCCGGCTGCTCAGTTTACCAATCTAGCTGTCACATTCTGCAGTATCAGCAGCCTTGAGATTGCCTTCAAGCGGAGCCCCATCTAAAGCACACTGCAGTAGGAGAGCAATAGATCATGGACAAACTGAGGCCAGGCAATTCTAGTGCAGCAACAGGCAGAGCTGGTGAACTCACCTAAGTTGGGAATAAGCACTCCTAGCTGGAGAAGACATTTGAGACTCTAGTGACCAGTTGGAATTCAGAAACACTTCCATACTATGAACCTGTTCTGTCAGAGGCAGTGGTAGGCTGCAACCCCTCCTAGGACAGGTTATACACCTAGTTGCCAGACATGGTATTCCTTCAACAGTTAACAGCAGATGCTGGGGGTGATTATTATTCGGACTGCAGTGAGGACATGGCTAAACTTCCTCTCCCCATGTGCTACAGCCCTGACAAAAGTTGGAAGTGACACATTCAGGGCCACATCTAATGTTGTCTTGAGACTTTAGAGAGCCCGTCTTGAAGACAGAACAGCTCTAGATGTTCTTCATCTGCTCTTCATCTGTGGAAAGAACCAGGCTAGTGATATGTGTGAGATAATCATCTCTTAAGCAAGAGGCACCAAGGCAAATCATATCCATCATTTGCCATGTTCTATACCTGATCCCAGATGTTGGGAACGGGTCTCAGGTCCAAATTAAGCCTGACATGGAGGAAACCTAAGAAGCTGTCACCATTCAAGAAAGATTTATTTATCAATTCCTGTAAAAGTGGTGCATGGAGTATATACATAAGGCGATGTTGGCACTATAAATGTGTCTTTATTGATCTTGCTGTTCACTGTAGTGCAGATTAGGAAGAAAGTGGGTACCTAGCAAGCCTTAGCATTGCTCAGAGTTAGGCTTCAGGTACTAAAACCAATTAATGCACTTCAGGTTTCCCCAAACAATTACTTAAAAGCCCTTCAGAAGAAATCGGGGTGAATTTCAATCAATGAAAATGACAGTTTTGCACTTTGGTAAATAAGTGGTACGGGAGAGATGTCTTACTTAAAGCAGTGGCATGCTTGTTCATTAAGCGCTAATTGCAGAGGTTTCCAAATGAAGCATCACAAAATGCATTGCCTTCCACTACCAATGTTTGGGGGGCGGGAAACAGCCTGGAAAACCTTATTATTAGTCTGCTTTTAATTATGAAAATAGCAGCCGCAGAGAATTCTAAGCACCTTCTTTCTCTCGGTCATTCGTTACAGGGGCAAAAATATGAAACACTTTTGACAATGAAGTGTTCATATTTCAAGCTTATACAGTCGCTGCTAAAATGCCATACTCAGGGAAAAAAATCAATTTTATTAAAGTCCTCCAAGCACCAATGGGACCTGCATGCAACTAAGCAATTTTAAAAACATGTCCATAAGCAGGGGCTCTTTGATTCATGTTTACAGCAAGATTACATTTGGACCATTTTCAAAATGATCCACATGCTGCTGCCATAGCCACCCTGCAGATTTCAGAAATGGTTTTGGGGTGCAAATGTTGTGGGGGGAGGTCTTTTTCAAAAGGATTGACCTAACTTGGAATTTTATAGAATGATAGAACACTCTTCAATGCTCCTGGCTCACCCCATCTACAGATACAGAGTTATGAGTGAAAACACCTGCTCCTTTTGTCTTTATATGTCCACTTGTACAGATAACTGTATACACTTGAGGGTTTGGGCTATGGTTAGCCAGGAGAAGACAAGATGGAGAGGTGATGTGATAGTCCTCTTCAAATATCTGAAGGTCTTTCACATGGAAGATGGAGCAAACTTGTTTTCTCCTGCTCTGGAGAGTTGGACCCAAACCAATGGATTCAAGTTACAAGAAAGGAAGTTCCAACTAAACATTAGGAAGAACCTTCTGGCAATCAGAGCTGCAAAATAGTGGAACATGCGACCTTGGAAGGTGGTGAAATCTCCTTCACTGGAGGTTTTTAAACAGAGGTTGAATGGTCGTATGTTAGGGATTATTTAGTTGTGATTCCTACATTGCAGAGGCTTAGACTAGATGACCCTCAGGGTCCTTTCCAATTCTACAGACTGAAAGACTGTTTGATCTTCCTACACAAGTTCCTGTTTGCACTGCCTTGGCCTCCCCAACATGCCCCAATGGCAGTCATCTTGTGCTATGCCACACCCCATTGGCAGCCATTTTCTGAAAAGCATCCAGGACTCTCTCACAAAATTCAAATATGTGAATCTGAGATAGGATATGAGAAGCCCCATTGGTATTTTTCCTTTCCTTTCCATGCTTATATCTGTGTGCCATATATAAAGCAATGGAGCAACTGCATGAATTGGGAATGGAATTACTATTTCAGGAGTTGCTGGAAACCAAAGAAGCTGAGAGTGCTCTTCTGCTTGGGTCATGTTTGAGGGTTTCCCATGGGATTTAGGGTGGCCACTGTAAGAACAGGATGCTGGACTAGATGGTCCATTGACCTGATCCACCAGGATCTTCTTACATTCTTATGAATGGGCAGGAATGGAAAGGGACTAGGTTCTGGAGAAGTACTGGCAAATTGGAGCAAGACTTTCCTCTCCTCCATCTCCACCAAAATATTTCTGGCTGTGTGTGTGTGTGTTTTGTGTTGTTGTTGTTTTTTACCTGACTCCAGCATAATCAAAAGTGCATTACTTTGAGTACTTCAAAAACTTCATTTTTGTTCATCTTTTCCAGATTTGAAGTTTCTTTCTAACTGTGAAAAGAATCATACAAGCAGGTTCCAAATAATTTCATTACTTTTTTCCTCGTTAAATATTACAATAAGAGACCATCAGTATGTGTCTATCGACCATTACAGATCCAGGTTTGCCGAGAATTAAATAACAGAGGGTAAGTATTCATTCCATTAAATACTGAACTGGGATCTGTGGCAAAAGTAACACAATGTGGGGAGAAAAGGAAATGTCTCTCTTAAATGGAAATTTCACAACTCTAATCCATAATTCCAAACAATTGCTGTGTTTCAATGGATGCTGAACCTTGCATGGATGTCTTGGTGAAAAGCAGAAGTAATATATTAGTGCAATATTAAAATTACATTTTAATATAAAGTACCTGAGACACCCCCCAAACTATTAACCCTAAAGCCAATGACTATTCATTAGCTAAGTCAATTTTGAATCCCATTAGGTTTTACATTGTGTAAATTCCCACTGAAATTGATTCACGAAACCAGGGCTTTGATGGGTCTGAAATTAAAAGGAGAGAAGAAAGCATACTACTAATTGAAGAACATAATTTGATCGCCTGTAAAGGGTGTGGAGTCTAATGACTGTGAGACGACAGTTTTAATTAAAGATTGTGGGCCAAACTAAGAGAGGTGAAAGAAAGGCACAAATCAAGACTAAAGAAATATCAAACTGCCTAACTTTAGGAATCTGCCCCAAACTGTAGAACAGTAATGACAAAACTTATGCACTGTCCTTTCTCCTATCTCCACCCTTACACTTGGAACTATCTGTGGGAGGTTAAGGCTTACAGAAGATGCAGGTGCTGTTTAAACAAGAAGAGAGTATACAGGACCTTGGACAGCTCCAAGGGCTCTGCTAATGAGAGATGTTGCCTCTGCAAGGAGCTAGAGCCAACTGAAGCCATATGATGGTTGACCAGCAGTGGTTGCTGGTGCCCATTGTGACTGGTAGCATAGAGGGCAGGGTGGTGCTAGAGCTAATGACAGATAAGATTATTTGCTGTCTCACAAACACCCACTGACCAGCTCAAAAGTGCATCAAAAACCCTGCACCCCACCCATGAGAATTTCACTGAAATTTTATTTACCCTTTGAAATTTTTGAGTGCAATTCCCCCCCCCCCATTAATTTATGGGAAAACCAGGTGTGGCGTACACAATCAGTGTTCACCTCAGTGCCACCTGAAGCCTCCCTCACTTAGCATAGATGGGAGAATAGCCTCACTCAGGTTTCCATCAGCTGTGTCTTGTGAGGTCAGTGGACCTACAACAGGTCCTCAGAAGATGGATGGAATATATGGGGACGAAAGTACTGAAGGAGGCCATCTTTAATGTATCAAGGACTCAAGCTGCTTCAGACTTTAAAGCAGGGGATTCCAACTTTTCCAGGACAATAGACACATTTGGAATTTTGAAAAAGTGCTGTGGGTGCCAGTCACAAAATGGCTACTGTGGGTATGTAACAGCACAAAATGGCTGTCATGAGGGTCATGGCATAATGGCTTCTGTGTAGGTGATGCTGAGACAGCACAAACAGGACTTGAGCAGAAAGAGCAGTCTCTTCTAAGTAGTTTATAAAGCATTAGGTGGGGGTCAGAGGCAAACATGGTTGGGGCAATTAATATGATTTTTTATCTTTGTACAGTCAGCTAGGGTCTACACACATGCATACACACACACACACACACACACACACACACACACACCCCTGTCTATTCTCCATCTGGGCAAACAATAATCATTATCAGATATTCCAGCCAGGCAATAGCACTCCAGAGAGTGTGATATGAAGGTGGTGAGGGGCATGGCTTGGGGAAGGAAGGTATGGCTGTGGGGTGGGGTGTGTGTCTTGAAGTCCAAAGAACCAGACAGAGAGGCCAGATTTGGCCCCCAGGCCTGAGGTTCCCCACTCTTGAGACATTTCCTCTCTGGAAATGGCAGCAGCAAATGTTCTTCCTTCAATCCTGATCATCAATCTGACTGTGAAGTCCAAGAACACCACACTGATTCATCCCCTGCATGCTTGATGACATACAGACTCAATTAGGTCTCCACAGTTTATGACCCACCAAGCCAAACACAGCTCACCAGCCATGTATGGTGGCCTCGGGGTCTTCCTATTTGTGGCTGCTTGTTTGAAAACACTGGAGGGAGGGGGTCCTCCATCAGCTGGCAGGCATTAATGAAAAGCCAGTAGGCTGCATTTGGCACCGTGGCTCACACTTTGTGTGCACCTGGCTAGATGAAGCTTTCAACCTCACTGCAAAACAGGTGGGAACCAAAGCAGCCAAAGACCCAAATAGGTCATGCATAAGCAGAGGTTTTTCCTTGAAGATCTTTGGAATGTGTTGGCCTCAATAAATGTATGTACCTGGAGGCTTCCTTTCTTTGCCCCATCTATCTCTCTATTTTTAGGGCCTTCACATTTTCTTTCCTTTTTGTTCTTTGATATGAACCTAATTTTGATCTCTAACGGCATTGTAGAAAACCCTATCCAGACAAGGGAGAGGGCCTTTTCAGTTGTGGCTCCCCTTTAGTGCAGCAACCTTCCTAGTGAGGTTCACCTGGTGCCTTCACTGACATCTTCTCAGTGCCAAGTAAAAATGTATCTTTTTCCTCCAGGCTTTCGATGCACTAGGAGGATGTTATCTGCTGTTTGTGTGCTGCTAAAGCTTCCTGCTGCTCCTCTACAGGGGTTGCGTTGTCTGTGTGTTTTGCTCTTGTGTGTGAATGTGTTTGTTTATATTATACCCTAGGCTCACCTATGTCTTAAATATATTGTAAGCTACTCGGAGGCCCTTTGTGTAACAAATGCTGTCAATGACTGCTAGCCACAATGCCTATACTCTGCATCAATGGGCAGAAGCAGTAATTCTTCTGAATACAAGTTGATGGAAACCACAGGAGGGGAGACTTGCTATTGCTTTCATGCCTTGTTTGCAGGTTTTCTGCAATCATCTGATTGGCCACAGTTAGAACAGGATGCTGGACAAGATGGGCCATTGGCCTGATCCAGCAGACTCATGTTCTTAAGTGACTAATAATAACATCAATAAATTTACTTTCACGTATATATACAGGCACTTTCCTTCATGGCCAAATTCACAAAAGCCAGCTGTTTAGAACAACAGAATTAGTGGGTGGCAATGAAGAGGTCAATTTGGACTCTGAGCAGACCCTCCTTCCTGCCCTGCCACTCCTGGTCAATAGCTTCTGCAACTCATATATGTGGACAAAGCAAGAATGATGAGGAGTTGAATATATTTGGCCTTGCAGAACTTTCATTTTATTGACTTGGGGTATTGTGGTCCCCTCCCCATTTTTCAGTGCCTGCAAGATGCCTGGCATTCAGAAAGATTTGTTATGTAAATGACATAATTGTACGTTTCCATATTTTAACATCAAATGGAATGATTGACTACAGAAGTCGGGCTGTCTACAGGTGGGGGTCAATTATCATCTGAATAATCACGCTGCCACACAAGAATAGCATAGCTGTGGAGTGTGACATACTTTTATCTCTATGCATTTCAATGAAGTCAGGCTGGTACATAAAAGGTTATCACCTAGGAAACATATTTTCCTAAGCACAAGTTAAACATGCAAGCGAGATCCGCATAGATATTCAATTTAGCCAGTCAACCCTAACCTATTAATATTTTAACAAAATCCAGTGAGGATAATTTTTTTCTTCTTTGATCCCATTTCATTCGAGCGGCCTGGGAAAAGGGAAGAAAAATTAAAAACAAAATAGTCAAGCATACAGAATGAGGTTATGTATTAAGTGGGCTATTTAATGTTTCTGGCATTTCATAGCCCTGGGGGAAGAGTGGATGGATTTAACAATCAAGATCGGTGTTTCTCTGGGACCCACAAAGTTCGAGAAACATAAAATAATCTATACTTCCAAGCTGACAAATCGTACCTGACACTCTGCTTCATCTCACCGGGACTCTTTAGATCAGCGTTAATCATCTGTTACAGGGAGTGAGGAGAAAAGTAAATCACACTTAGTTGAAAAGTGAGATGCAAGGTCTGTGGGCAGAGGTTTTAATCAATAATGTGCAGGATAATAACCAGTAGCTATTGTTCAAATCTTCAAATGCTAAAAGGGGAAGATGCAAAATGGGGGGGGGACCAACCAAAGGGAATCAGGTGGAAATAAGCAGCTTGTCTTAGCCATTCCAGGGAGAAAAACACATACGCTCCTTTTCTTATAGTCTAGGCTAGGATGGGGAACCCTTGGCCCTCCAGATGTTGCTGAACTACTACTCCTATCAGCCTTAACAAGCATGCCTAATGGCCAGGGATGATAGGAGTTTAGCAACATGTGAAGGGGCAAAGTTCATCCACACCTGGTCTAGCCAAAGGCTCGCCTCCTGTTTGAGTGCTGAGATCAGGAACTCCAGAAAGTCAAATGCAATGTATGTACCGTGGCTCAGTAAAATTTGCCTTGGCAATACTCCAAAGTATTGTGGAATTCATCTTTTAATTGCAACTGCTGGGGAAGTTAGCACAATGACCTCCAGATGTTGCCAGACTCCAACTGCCATCATTCCTGTTCTTTGGTCATGGTGGCTGGGGCTACGTTCACATGACAATTTATTCCGGGTTCATTATATTTCTCTCATTGTTGATTTCCATATTATATGTGAGCATTCACATGATGTTAAAGCCACTTCCCAAACTATAGTGGAATACAGCACAAGTTTAGCATTCATTTCCACATTATATGCAAACATATTTTTTCCTTTAATCAAATAAAATGAGGGGGGGGAGTATTAAACGTCCACTAGATTCCACTAAATTCCCAGAAGTGGCTTTTACATCATGTGAAAGCTCAACTATAATGCAGAATTTAAGTGCTTATTATACAGAAAAATCCATGCCAAAAATATGTATTTTAGGGGGAAATGTGTGGAAAAGCAACAGAAATACACATTTTAAGGACAGAATGCATGAAAAGCATGTACCTTAGGGGAAAGTGTCTACTATCTAAATGCAAGATTTGTGTCTGTGTGTGTTATTTTTAAAATCCACAAAAACTAGGATGGAACAGACCTGTGATGGGGTGCATGCAAAACTGGCACAGAATGGACATAGATTGATCTGTAGATCCAAATATATTCTCTGCTTATTTTATGGTATAATGAATTCCACAAAGTTGAGCTGTTCTCTGTTTCCAACATCTCTGCTAGGTAAGGGAACAGACATTTTATAAAACCGTGCTGCCCCCCAACAAATTAGTCTTCACCTCCGAATGCAATGTATTCTGTAATAAAGAAATGTCATTAACTAGGATTAGTACTAGCAAGTAATGAGAGAGATTAGGAAAATATTATCATAATGAATCTATCACTCTGTCTATAAGTCATGGGGTCATCAGCAACACCCTTCTTTCATTAAAGAGGTGCAAAAGAAAATGTGAAATTCAGTTTCATCTATTATTAGTCTATTGATTGTGTGGCAGACAGGTTTCCTTTGACCGTGCAGACAGAACATAGTCACCATGACCAGTCGCAACTGATAGCCTTCTTCTCCATGAATTCGTCCAGTCCTCTTTTGAAGCCATCCAAGTTGGTGGCCATCAGTGCCTCCTGTGGGAGCAAGTTCTGTAGTTTAACTAAGTGCAGTGCAAAGAAGTCCTTTCAAATGCCTCATGTGACTTCAGCCCCTATCCAGGGATTGCTTAGCAGTGCTTCATCAAGTACCATTGAGCAATCAAGTGATGAGAGCTCAACTGACCAATATGCACATGTGAACTATCCTTAGGAGTTGGAAAGAAACAATGTATGGAAAGGGACTGCTGGAAAGCTGAGTGCTTCCCCTCTTATTGACCTTGTTGCAAGTGATACGTTGGGCTACATGGGAAAATGTCAAGCCCATGAAACATCACACGATAACCAGGTTCCAGGCCAACTTGAAAGAACTCTAAATATAAAAACACAGTGGGGAAAACATGCCAAGCTAGATTGCCCTTAAGAATGCTTGAACAGACGGGTAAACATTCCAAAATTAACTACCAAGCAAAAAAAGACAGAAATTTAAAACTGCAACCTTATACTCACTAACTTGGGAGTAAGCCATCATCAGTATGGCTTACTTCTGAGTAAAACATGGACTGGACTGAAAGGTAGTCTCTCAAAATGTATGGCTGTAAAAAACATTGCACATATATATTTGTAGTCAGGGCAATTATATAATATAGGCAACAGTTTTTTTACACTATTATTTTCGAAGGCAGCAACTCATTTATTTCATTCCTTTTCTCAGTCACTTTGTATCAAGTATCTCAAAGTCCATTTATTGCATGAACAAATCCAGTTTGTGATGTGATCTGGCCCTCTCTTCTTGGTACAGTTTTGCAACAGTACTAAAGAAGCAGCAATACATAGAAAAGTGTGGGTGTTAATGCTGCATGATCCAAACATGGTTGGCCTTTCAAAGCAATGCCTCCAGTGGTTTTGAAGCTTAATAGCTCATCTATTCCTACAGTTTCTCCATCTTCACCCTTTTCCTTTTTTAAAAAAATAATAATGCAATTTTGAACATACCAATTATGTCACCAACATCTGGAAAAAGGCACAAACCCTGGAGTTGAACCCGGTCATGGCTTTAAGAAGCTGTCGTTCTCTATTTATCCTGATTGATTTGTACGAAGCCATAATTATACAGAACATTAGCATTACCAGTTGCCAATGTTGAGTTTCTTTAAAGGAAAAACCCTGTTTGGTGGCTTAAAACACAAATGTACGAAAATATCCTAGATCAGGTACTAGATGCATGGAAATGGTAAACATAGTTAGTGTTGGTGCTCTTCAAAGTGACATCCACATAGTGCTTGACTCCCAGCCACTGGCTTTTGAAAGAAAACCTGGTGGCATCTGATTCTTATGAGTTGTCTCTGACAATCATAAATTGGTCACTACCATTGCCAGTGATGATTCAGCTATTTTTATGGGGTGAAGGCTTAGCGTTATACTATGAGACTCTGCACTGCACTCAGCTGAATCTCAAGTCCTTGTTGTTGCTCTTTCTGTTTTTAAATTTCTGTACATTTAATTATAAGTTGTCTTGAGTCTTGCTTTTAAAAGGGCGTCTAAGAAATCTCATAAATAACACTTGGTGATATCCAGCTAAGTTGGAGTAGGCACACTGAAATCAATGGACTTAAGTTAGACATGCTCATTGATGTCAGTGCATCTCAGTTATATGTGACCATATTCGGTTGCGCGAAAGAAAAGAAGAAAGGGAAGAGATTTGGTGAATTATGTATAGTTGCTAGTTTGTATGATCAGAGGCCCTTCCTTCCTCCAGTTCAGCATGGTAATGATATGTAAAGTGATTTGCCACAGGCTGCCTGTGAAACCAGTTCTTCCTTTCAAATACCACCAGTCAACTACCTAGTAAGACCTTTTGCAGAAAATACCTAACAGTTCAGGGGAATGGAGAAGGGAAAAAAAAACCAGGGAACAACAACAACAACAAAAACCCACCAACCAGGCAAACCCATGCACATTCTTTCAATTTCTAAAGGGAAATTTGACTCTGGCCATAGAACAAAGAGGAAAGAAATGGAAGTAGGAGGAAATCAAAGAAAAAGTGATGTGGATTCAAGGAGATCAGATGGTGCACTTATTGCAGTTGGAGGCCTTCAATCAGTCAAATGAAAGGCACATTTGTATTAAGATACCTACAAGGCACAGAGAGAAAGCCTTGATCAGGTGTGTAAAATTTAAGTTACCACTCTCTTGCTGAGAGATGCAGACCCACCTTCTAGACTATCTGTTCTCAATATTGAAACTTCATTTTTCTTTCTCCCCCCCCCCCCGCTGCAAACATGAGATGAAAGCCATTCCACCCGCCTTCTGCAATGCTGTACATTATGTTAAACATGCTGTTTTCAGCCTCCCATACCCCAAGGAGACAGTCACTGCCTATACAAATGTACATTGAAATAGGATGAAGAAGGGAGTGGGGATGTGGTGTGACTTGTAAAGTAAGGACAGCCCCTCTTCAAGTCTGAAGCAAGAGGGTGCAGTGAGACCTGATCACCAAATTCAACAAACCTTTATTTAAACCAAGGGAGAGCATAAATTTTGCTGGGGAAAATGACAATTATTCTAATTTATACTGGCATATACAGAACAATTATATATAATAATATTAGTCAGAGTATTTATTACCATTGCCCCTTTCATTATTGGTTGCAGCAAAGCTACATCTTCATGTTCTTCAGACCAGAACCCATCTTTAACCCAAATATGCTTGGAAGCCCATTTCTTGAGTTTTTACTGGGGCTGTGTATCAGATTTGACCAAAGCTCAAATCCTCAACCAAATCAGCTGATTCAGGTGGCTCCTGTCTTTGATCAACTTGGGTCGAGATAAGATGGATTATATTTCAATTTGTGGAATTTCTTTCCAAATTGGCATCTAAGCATATTTATTAGGACATGGACATTTGTTGAAAATCTGTGTCCTCTTTCATGGCAATGTTCAAGTAGCCACCCTCACTTCCAGCTGAATTTGCAATGTTTTGGTGTGCTCTGAAAAGCACCCAACTGATATCATCAATGAGAGCTGTACAAAGATATCATGTGGTTTTCCCCGCACCCAAGAGCTACGTGGAAAGTCTTCTCACGCATGGATCATCATTTGGCTTTCTAGAATTTGCACCCTTGTTGTGTTTCATCACCCACTGTTTGTCACACAATGGCTCCCCACAAACCACTACACACACCCGGGATGCCAATGCTCTTCCTCCTATATTCCCATTCAATTGCTGTGCTCTGCAGGAGAGGATATCATCTTATCAGAAGATCTGTTTCTCACACTATAGGAATTGGGACTTCAGTGTGGCAGCACTGAATTCTCCCCCTTTCAGTATTAGACAGGCATCATTTTTATTGTCTTTTCAGCCCTGACTGAAGACCTTCCTCTTCCACCAAGCCAAGCCTTTTAAGCAAAGGTCTTTCTCTATCTGCATCTTTATTGAAATTGTTTTTAGATGTTTTAATTGTTTTATGATTTGTGCATTTGCTGCCCTGGTCTCCTTTGAGGGAGGAGAAGAAGAAGAAGAAGAAGAAGAAGAAGAAGAAGAAGAAGAAGAAGAAGAAGAAGAAGAAGAAGACATAGGAGACAGATGAGGAGGAGAAGGCTGAGCACAGATTAGAAGACTTGCCAAGATTCTACCTGTCTGGATAAGCTTCCCTACATAAAAATGCTTTTAGCAGGCTCTAAAAATAGCACAGTAAAGGCACCTGACTGATGTCAATAGGCAGAGAGTTCCAAAGTGTGGGTGACAGAATCTCACTCCTGTCAGCAATTGTGCTGCAGCACCCTGCACTAACTGCAGTTTCCGGATCAAGTTTTAATTGGTGTTGTGAGGTTTTTTATTGGCTCCACATACAACTACCTTAGAAAATTATCTTTTGATCAAGAAACAATGGACAGTTTGGGGTTGAGGAATGAGTGGGAAACAGACAGCTTGTGCTGGGGTTTTCTGGAGACTGCATATATTTTTTCCAGTGTTTTCATCACTGATAAAAATAAATAAAGGCATGCAAATAGATTTATTCCTGAAGCCAAAGACTTGGATTTTATTACTGAGTTAGTTCATGATTTCCTTGCATAGTTCCAATTTAGGATGATGTAAATTGTTATGGCTCTGGCTATATTAAATGGTATGATTTGAAGTTGGCTCAATCTAAAATAGTCAGATTGGATATATTCGGATGCAGGAAGCTGGTTCCTGCCAAGTGGTGCCAGTTTCAACCATGTGCCTTATGGTAGAATTAATTGTGCTTGTTACGCCTCTTTGGAGGGATCAGAAAGGGGGAAATCCCAGCAAAACCACTCACACTGGATATTCTGAAATTATGTATACAGTTCCTCCCTCTAACAGATGCAGCTTTCTTCATCCAGGTACCTTATGACATAATGAATGGCCCTGGAAAAGTGTTTGCAGCTAAATATGCCACAACTTTTGCAAGCTATTCAGATCTCTTTTGTGAACATGCAATGAAGATGAATGCTGAAAGATTCAGGACAGAAAGAAGAAAGTGGAGTGGAGAGTTAAACTGTGGAACTCATTCTCACAGGAGGCAGTGATGGTCACCAGCTTGCATGGCTTTAAAATAGGATTGGACAAATTCAAGGAGGAGAAGGTTATCAAAGGCGGCTGTGCTCTGTCTCCATGGCTGGAGGCAGTAATGCTCCTGAATACCACTTGCTGGAAGCCAGAGGAGAGGAGAGTGCTCTTATGCTTGAGTCCTGCTTGCGGGCCACTGTGAGAACAAGATGCTGGACTAGATAGGTCATTGGCTTGATCCAGAAGGCTTTTTTCATGTCCTTACGCCCTTAGTTATCCAAAGCTTTTGTACTTCGTGGTGTGTGTGTTTTGACACTGGCCTTTGGACCAAACAAGAATGTAAGTTAGAAGATGCAACACTACATGGACACTTTGAAGTGCATTTCTCTTAATCCAGACATGGTGGAGAAATGCGGAAGGAAGGAAGGAAGGAAGGAAGGAAGGAAGGAAGGAAGGAAGGAAGGAATCAAGCAATTCCACACTGCACAAAACAGCCGAGGGTCAAAGCCAACTCAGCCTTGTATTTTATAAAAACCTCAAGCGACCAAAAATTCCATAATGACAATATGAAGCATATTTACTACAGCATGTGAAGAAAACATAGTTCCTTCCAGTGCTTTTTTTCTAAAAAGGTAGTTGTCGGTACTTACCACGAAGTTGTTACGGTAAGTGCCACACTATTTAACAACAACAAAAGAGGTGCCGGTGCTGCGTACCCTTGAGTACCCCCTGAAATAAAAAAAAAAAAAACATTGGTTCCTTCCTAATTAATAATAATAATATAATAATAATTTATTATTTGTACCCCGCCCATCTGGCTGGGTTTCCCCAGCCACTCTGGGCGGCTTCCAACAAAGATGAAAAATACACTAAAATGTCACATATTAAAAACTTCCCTGAACAGGGCTGCCTTCAGATGTCTTCTGAATGTCAGGTAGTTGATTATCGCTTTGACATCTGGTGGGAGGGTGTTCCACAGGGAGGGCACCACTACCGAGAAGGCCCTCTGCCTGGTTCCCTGTAACTTGGCCTCTCGCAGTGAGGGAACCGCCAGAAGGCTCTCAGAGCTGAACCTCAGTATCCGGGCAGAACGATGGGGGAGGAGACGCTCCTTCAGATATACTGGACCGAGGCCATTTAGGGCTTTAAAGGTCAGCACCAACACTTTGAATTGTGCTCGGAAATGTACTGGGAGCCAATGTAGGTCTTTCAAGACCGGTGTTATATGGTCCCAGCGGCCGCTCCCAGTCACCAGTCTAGCTGCCGCATTCTGGATTAGTTGTAGTTTCCGGTCACCTTCAAAGGTAGCCCCACGTAGAGCGCATTGCAGTAATAGGGATGTGTAAACATTTCTTACACATCCTAAATACTGAAGTGAGGCAAGTGAACAGCCACCCTGCCAGCATTCTCATTCCTGGTCTTGGTGTTGCCCCTGTAAAACTCAGCAAGGGGGAGAATAGGTTCTGGCTCACACTGGCTCTGGCTCTAATTACTGTTGGTATCCCTGCCTTCAGCTCTACCAGTAGGCACTAGCTACCACTGGCCAGAGGCAAAAGTGAGTGGAGCCACAGGCATGACTCTTATCTGCGTACTGTAGGGTACGTTCTAGACCTGCAAGTTCCAGAGGTTACTGCAGCCACATACAGAGATGTTTTCATCCTTCATCCATGCAAGGGAGGTAAGAATCATTGCAATTCAAGGGTCCATTTGAGCCAGGCAAAAGCATTATGGCTGAGGATTAGGTCTGAGCAGGAGAGATGGATGGGTTTCAGAGCAAAGGCGATGCAAAGCAGGATGAAGGACCACCCCAGGCACAGCACAACGCAAGTGATTTGTGCAGAATACGGGATGCAAGGAACATGTCAGTGTTGAAACTGTCCTCCTTTTGTATGATGAAATGCACACATTTTTTTTTTATTATTCCAATGGGCAGAAACAGAAGCCAAGACTTTCAATTCCTCTGGGTATCTAAGAAGGAAAAGAGCCAGAATTACAAAGGTGCTAATCCTTAAATGTTCACTATTTCAGGGAAGTATTTTTGCTCGTTAATATTCATCTTGCAGTAAAGCATCCAAATATCTAAGCCAGCATTACGAGCACCAGGCAAGTTGTCCCCTGGGAAAGCAGTGGGAGACTTGTACATCTAACCACAGTCGTACTCTACAGATCAGTTAACAGACCCCGGGTTACACGGCTGTCAGCGATGGTTGGCTTTCTGGGGTCTTTATCTACTTTAGGCATTTGCAAAGCATCAGGGAAAACAGCCTAAAGAGCATTTCTTGGGAGCTCATATATCATTCAGTTCCTCAAAGAAAACCTCTAATTGAGCTTTTATAGGGAGAAAAAACCCCACACTGCTTTTGTACAAAGAAGCAAAGAGAAGCTCTGTAGAGGGCCTCAATGATGTCTTCCTCATGGAAGAACTGTATTTCAAAGATGAAGATGCCACCATTCTGCAACGCTTCCATGGTGGTTTACAAGAGTGAGATATGTTCCTGCCAGCTGGTTCACGCCAACAGTCTGATGCCTGCATTTTAAACTGACTGCAGGTTCTGAACAGTCTTCAAGGACAGCCTGATATACAATGCATTACATTAGCCCAGGGATGCTAGCATGGTTCCTCCCAGATGTTGCTGGACTGCAGCACCCATCACCCCTGGTGATTGGCCATGCTGGCTGAGCTTATGTGAGTCCAACAATATTTGGAAGGCACCAGATCATCTACCCCAAGCTGTAGAACTCCATACAGAGGTACATTTGGCACCTTCATTATACAGTTTTTGGTGACTGCTGAAGACGCACCTCTTCACCCTGACCTTTGACACCTGAGAGGCATATTTCTAGGACCCATCTTTTTGTAATTTTAAGTTGTTTTAAACTGTTTTTAATATTATGTTTTGATTTTAATGTTGTATTTAACGTGTTTTAGCTTGTTCTAGGAGCAAAGGGTGGATAATAAATTGAACAACAACAATGCCTGCAGTAGTCAATCCTAGAAGTTACCAAAATGGGGAAAATGTGAGCAGGATTTCTCTGTCTAGCAGTGACCACAGCTGGCCCTTCCAGTCCAACTGATGACCAGACAGCATGGCCTAATGAGGGCTATAGTCCTGGAACATCTGGAGGGGCATAGGTTAACTTTAGGGGGAGCACAATTCCACCCTGAGCATATCCCCAAACAGACAAACCACCCATTCACAGAATATCCATCTTAGTAGTCAGGACTGGACTGAGTTTCAGTGTGTTGGTGCTCATTTGGAGCACTACTGATTCCATGCACAGAAGTTCAACTCTCCTATTGCTGCAACTGGATATGATGAGATCCAGAAATAGAAATTGAGCTGGTTGTTAGGAACATGCTGTTCTAGTCCACCTAGCTAAGTAACATCTTCATTGTCTGACAGCACATCTACAAGGAGTCACATAGGAGACATTCCCAGAATTTCCCAAAGAATCTGGGGGCTGAAGCTGAAACCTTCTGCAAGCAAGGCAGATGCTCTACCACTGAGCTACAACCCTCCGTCAAACCTGCTGATGGCACCTCACTTCAAATCCCTGTATGACATTGCTAAGCAGTTTCTGGTAGTTGCCAAACACCTTAGAACCTAGTGAAACTCCATAGTACAATCCCATAAGACAGCAGTAGATCCCTAGTACCACCTTCTGGAATGATTTGGTATTAGGGCTGTGCTTGCTCCCCCCCCCCAGTCTTGTAGGGGTCTGTTTCCCCCAATTCCTTTGTTGGAATTCACTGGTGAACCGGATCCCTGCGGCCAGCTGGATTGAACCCTCTGCTCATCTGATGATGTGCCCATCTGATGCCAGCCCCCTGACAGTCTCGGATCACTCTAGGCAGCCTAACCCAACCTGAGTGATCCGGGTTTGTTACCACCCAATTTGGTTTAAGTCTGGAACCTCTCAAATTGGCTGATTCAGTTCAGACTTCAGGCTTTGGCCAAATCTGATACACAGCGCTATTGGGTACATGGTCTCAGTCTTGCAGTATGCAGGCATCTGGAATGGCTAAGGATCATATAATGGAGATGATAGAATGTGATGTTTGGCACTAATTTCATATCCAGCACAGATTCCTGTGCATTGCTCAAATCAGACCACCTCTGTGGGTTTTGCCAAGCCTTTCCACCTCTCAGCTGCAGGAATCAAGTACTTATTTCTTCTTATCTATGTGCATAAACACATGGTCCTTAAAAGAAAATGCAAGAAGCACACATGACCCTGTAATGGTAATGTGATTTTCTTCATTGTGTGGGGAAAGAACAACAAGCACTTTCAATTTCCAGCTTTTAATTAACAAAATAGTTTGTAAGAGAGGTAGAGTTGGGGGCAGAGGGAAGAAATGACTTTTAATTAGAAACATCTGATCTCATGGTATGCCCTCAACAGGGCTGGAAGTGTGGCCAAAAACCAGAAGCTTTATCTCAGCCTAAAGGACATTCCTCTGATGGAGGGGGTTGGAAAACACCCTTTGTGGGATAGGCTCAGGCACTTCAAAGACTCCGTAAGCTGTAGCAAAATTCTCTCTCTTTCTTACAATGTGGCTCAACTTTTGGGATCTTGAGGCAGTGGTTCAGAGCTCTGCCAGCACCCCTCATCCCCTGCCTTAACTGAAACCTCATAGATTTGCAGAGGCAAGGGGAAACAGCTTGTCCTGAAACAGTGCTACAGCAGTAGAATCAGGGAGGTACTATCTGACACAACAGTGATGGGAAACCTCAGGCCAAGAGGATGGACTGAATTCAGACAAATTCATGGAAAATAAGTTTATCAATGGCTACTAGTCACGATGGCTATGCTCTCCTTCCACAGCAATGCTTCTGAATATCTACTGCCGGAAACCACAGGTGGGGAGAGTATTCTTGTGCTTGGGTCCTGTTTGTGGATGTCCCAACTTGGTTGGTCTCTGTGAGAACAGGATGCTTCAACTGATGGGCCTTGGGCCTGCTCCACCAGCCTCTTCTTATGATTTTGTCCCTATTGTGAATACTAGTGCCTGGAGAACAACGTCAGGAGAGGGATGTTACCTTAAATATCCTTGCTTGTGAACTTCCCCGTGGTATCTGGCATGTGAGCCAGAAAGGCTCTTCTCATTTGCTCAGAGAGAGAAAATCTGCAATGGACATGCACCACGTGTTGGCCACACCCAATTTGGACTTTGATCTTCAAATTCTGTGTGGGTCAGGGGGATACTTTCCAGGCTGAGGGTCACATTCCCTTCTGGCAACCTTCTGGGGTCTGCATGCCAGTGGTGAGTAGGGCCAGAGGTGTGCATGGAAGGAGCTAAGCATCAAACACAAACCTCTCTGTCCTCCATCCAGGCATGCAAGAGGCATTATCAGCATTCAAGCACACATTCTAGCCAGCTTGGGGAGAGGCGGGGTCATGTCTTGGGGAGGGGTGTCACCTTGGGAGACTTCTTGGAGCCAGACTGAAGTACCTGGAGGGATGCATTTGTCTCTTGCACCAGAGGTTCCTCACCCTTTCTTTAGATGTTTCACTTTGAATGATGCCATTCAAGTTGGGGTGATCATAATGTAGAAGTGTTTTGGGGAGGGAAAGAGTTCCATAATTCATCATGGCTCCATATTAAAAAGAGTACTTTCTCTCTCTCTAATTATCACTCTGATTACATTTTTTTAAAGTAAAAAGAATCTATCAAAGCTAACAGGACTCAGAAGATTTGAGAAAGTAAATACCATATGCAAATTTCATTTCCCATTTCAGCTGGAGACCAGAGTTAGTATTTCGAAAGTTGATTAGGAAGCCCCACTCCCTTGATACAGGATTCCCCCCCCATCAGTCAGATGGAATATTTTGCAGTTTCAACAAAAATAGGACTTAACATATATATTAGCAAGAGGTGAAGCTGTTGTACCCCAGACAGGCAGAATCGAGCAACCTTGGAGCCAATTTCAGGCATTCTAAAATCCCTCACACAGTGAGAGGCAGCTGTCGTGAGCACGGCATAACAGCCTTGCTCCATCACTCTCAAAAGCTGGAGGGATAACTTCAGGAGTGTGAGAGCCAGTGTGGTGTAGTGGTTAGAGTGCTGAAATAGAACCTGGAAGACCAAGGGTCAAATCCCCATTCAGCCATGAAGCTGACTGGATGACCTTGGATCAGTCTCCAGCTCTCATTTTAACCTACCACACATGTTTGTTGTAAGGAGAAGGGAAGGTCACATATGCCACCTTGAACTCCTTGGAGGAAAAGCGGGATATAAATGTGCAGAGAGAGAGAGAGAGAGAGAGGAAAGCTGCTACATTTTGGGAGGCTCACTGTGTGATTTAGAAATCAGTACTAAACCCATGGAGGGACGCGGGTGGCGCTGTGGGTTAAACCACAGAGCCTAAGACTTGCCGATCAGAAGGTCGGCGGTTCAAATCCCTGCGATGGGGTGAGGTCCCGTTGTTCGGTCCCTGCTCCTGCCATCCTAGCAGTTCGAAAGCACATCAAAGTGCAAGTAGATAAATAGGTACCGCTCTGGTGGGAAGGTAAACGGCGTTTCCGTGTGCTGCTCTGGTTCGCCAGAAGCGGCTTAGTCATGCTGGCCACATGACCCAGAAGCTGTTTGCGGACAAACGCCGGTTCCCTCGGCCCTAGAGTGAGATGAGCGCGCAAGCCCAGAGTCGGTCATGACTGGACCTAATGGTCAGGGGTCCCTTTACCTTTACCTTTACTAAACCCATGGGTGGAAATATTACTATTAAGCTAGGACCATCAGCTCTTAGCTGCAGAGACCTGCTGAAATTGCTTCTACACAGGGCCTTTCCTTATGTGTAGCTCAACCACTGGTTATTGTACACCCCAGCACAGAGGTTGACTTATAAGTATTTTTGTGCTGTTTTAGGAATGTGTTACATTCAACACCTGGATTCTTTAGTTATTGTGAAGTATAGAAACCAACCAAACAACCAATAAATCTTTTGACCGGAGTGAATCAGATCCAAGTCCCTAAATACATGCATTCATACACCATTCATAATATCTTATCCAATAACAATACAAAAAAAAAACAAGAATAAAAGTATAAGCAACAATAGCAACAATATCTGCTATATATTTTGGAAAGTAGTTTATCTGTCTTTCCATCTATCTGTCTGGCTGACTGACCATCTGTTCACTATAGGTTTGGATGTGTCTTGAGATATCATTGTCAAACCCAGCACAGGGGTTCCCGAGGTGGGGGCAGCGGTCTTCATTAATGTTTGCATGCCGGGCGCCATTTTGAATCAAGATAGCAGACCAAACCATGGCTTTGCCTGGTTTTTGGTGTGATGAGTTCAAATTCACTTATTGCACGATCTAATAACCCATGCTGATATTTCTAGGTTTCTACAAATTCCCAGGCCAATTCTGGGCATTCCCTGCTTCTAAGCAATACTTGAAATATGGACCATTGGAAAGATATAATGACCAGCCTCCAAAGAGCTACAGTATCAGGGTTGTCTCTTTTGGGTAAATTCCTTAATAAAAGGCTTCATCATCACAAGCAGTCTGAAAGAGATGTGATTTTTAAAGCCTGCTTTAAAAAGTCATAGTGTTGGCTTTGTTCTCACCTCTGTGGCAAGGAAGTTCCTCTGTTTAAGGGGCCACTCCAGACGAGGACCTGTTTTCAGTGCCTTTCTCTAGTTCAGTTGTGGGGAACCTTTGTCCTTCCAGATGTTGCTGGTGTCCAACTCCCATCAGCCCCAACCAGCGTAGCTACAGTCAGGGATGATGGAAGTTGTAGTCTAGCAGCATCAGGAGGGCCACAGGTTCCCTCATCCAGATACACAGGCGTTTTCTTTGCTCTGTTCATCTATAGAGCCTAATCCTGCAAAGCTTAACCAGGAAGAGAGGCCATGAGAGGGGGCAGGGAGAAAGGTCAATAGGACTTTGGGCTCTGTCAATCCACTGGGATTTGGGGCATATTGGATTAAAAAGCCTATATAATGCAAAACATTTTCTCAATTATATAAAATTCTTGCCTGCTTTAAGGAACTTGGCATTTCAAACGAATCCAGGGGCTTAAACACCTCTCCCATCTGGAAGGGAGATTGTGCCCTTGTAGAAATATATATATATATATATATATATATATATATATATATATATATATATATGCATGCTTCTGTTACAGAAAGCATCTTGTCTCTTTTACTGAGAAAGCATGATTCATTTCACAGAAATTCTCATCTGCTATTAATCTTTCAGGATATAGTTAGTGTTCTGATATTTTTTTCCAGATATTGTTTTATAGAGGGATTTGAAGTAGCTTTCCCTAGGCAGCCTGAAAGATTATTCAGTGATTATAAGCAACTCAATACTGTATGACAGCATCTTCATGCAAGGGACTTACAATCATGTTTCATTAATTCAGCTTGAACGAAGCCTCATTTTGGGCCTTGAGGAGCTTAAGATTTATGTGAAATTAATAACATAACAGATGTCTTCACAATTTGGTTCCTTCAGAAAAAAAGGAGAAGGAGACCCTGATTACTTTGAAAACTTCAATGCTTTAAAATGCAGACTGAGGGAGTTGTCACTCTTGGGTAAGGGAGTTACTCCTTTCTATCTGCCATCCCTCTGAACTGAATAGAATTTAAATGTCAGCTTTATATGAAATAGCCCAAATAGTCATTATTGCCTACAATAAACAAGCAATCAAAAGCTATCACTTCCATTAATAAGTGACATCGGACATTTTAACTAAAACACAGGGAGATCAAACCTCCACCTTTTGATCTGCAGGTGGGAACAGGGCAAGAGGGAAGTAGACAAGGAAGAATATTCAGGAATTGGATTTCCCACTGTCCTTTGTTGCTGATAATTTAATCATATTTTCCTCATAGAAAAAAATATATATCTGAGTTGACACAAAAATCTCCACTTTATAAGAGAGCCGAAGGCCTCTCTTGTGGATGTCTCTGCCTAAGGCCAAGTCTCTTCTTTTCTTCCTTTTCTTCTTTATTTTAAATCCAAAGGATAACTTTAAGCACTGGGTTTTTCAAAAGTCAATTCTTTTATCTGGGCACAGGGAACACTAGGTGCCCTGCAAGCTGCATTTAAACACATTCGTGTGCTCCCAGTTATCTCAAAGGAAACTGACTATGTGTTTATCTCCCGTAGACCAAATAATAACAGTAATTGAAATGAAATGGGAGAGGGTAAAAAAAAACACGTTTTCACTTTGCTTCCCACCCCGCTCCTTTAAAAAATGCAGAAAGGAGATCCAATATGCTAAGGGCGCAGGGGAACAATATCTTCTTAAAATTCAAATAATTTGAGTGAAGCTGATAGGAGGGGAAGAAAGTCATTTGAGATGGTCTGATATGCAAAGCAAGTTACATTAAGGGCCTGGGAATGGAGACGGCACTGAGTATTATGGTTAAAGGCAGTGTCGACGAAGTAATAAAAATTAGTCCATTTGATTGTTGTGGACACGGTTCATGCGCTAGCTCCACATTTCTAATGAGGCAGCCCCTTCACCACCACCACCCCTTGTTTCTTGCAGCCCACCCTGGGCATCTTGACTGAGCTGCCACTCCACTCTGCCAAGAGGTAAGAGTGCAGAGAGATAAAGGCAAGGAATCAAATGCTTTTAATGGGAATAATAAAACCCAAAACATAGTCGTCCCCCCATCTGAGGACCACAGGAGGAAATATCATTAGCATTTGTTGGAACAGACAAAGCAATGACTTCTGAACATGATTCTCTCTCTCTCTCTCAAATTAATACCAAGGAATTCCTTAGGCATACAGAAATGCACTCATCTAGCAACTCAATAATCAAAAGCCTGTGGTAAACTCTGTGTCCATTGCTTGAGATGTTTGGAAACAGTGCTGTTCCAGAGATGACATGCTTGTTCCACGCTGAAAAAAACCCCATCCACCATGCATATGGATGGGTGGGTGGAGAGAATCCTTTTTTTTAAAAAAAAAAAAAGTTCTTCTGGGCAAATGTCTGGGGGGCACATGCCTGTGGAGCATGTTTCAGGGAGCCAGAAACAAATGCAGTTGGAGGAATAAAGGCAAATGTTAGCTTTGTACGCTATGCTGGTTTCAGCACAAACTGCCCTGCCCCTCTGTGTCCTGCATCAAGACAGGCAAGAGGGATGGACATATTCCAGCCTAAGATCTCCCACTGAGCTTCCTGGCCAAGTAGGGATTTGAATCCTGATTCAACACTCAGGGGTGGAGGAAGGGGGGTGCGGTAGGTGCGGGCCGCCCCGGGTGTCACCACTGAGGGGGGTGACAAAATGCCAGGCGGCACTCACTGTGGTGCCTGCAGCGCGCCCGAGCCACATGTCTCTCCTGGGAGAGACACGGTCGCTTGGGCACATGCAGGCTCTGTGCCACCCAAACGGTCCACCCACTGCCTCCCCCCCGCCTGTAGGGCACCTGAGTGGGAGGAGGCAGGCAGACTCCGGGGGCCCCACAGTGCGCCCCACAGTGTGCCCCTATGGGTGGCTCGCACCGCCCCTGGGCGCACTGCCCCAGGCACCCGAGCGGCTTCCTCCGCCACTGTCAACACTTTAACCACTATGCCACACTGTCTCCCCAGCATAGTCTAACCACCACATGAATTTTGTGCAAGCAAACCAGGATGGCTGCTGAATAAACAGGACTTCTGGAGGAATTCAGACACACCTTTTGAAGTCTTGGCCTCTAGCCAGACAACAGAAAGGAGTTTGCTTTGTTTCAGGAGGGCCTTTGAGGGTATGCTAATTTGCTGCCACCCACCTTTTGTCGGGTGGGGGTGGGGGAGAAGCTGAAAGAAATTAGGAGAGGAATTTTAACAGCACTTAGCAGCAGTGCTAACCGTGTTCTTGCTCAGGAAAGGCAGGTCCATGATGGGCAATTTCATCCAACTTGGCAGGAGGAAGTCCCAGACCACTAAATCCATCTGCCAAATAGCATTCCCAGTCCCACCAGTGATGCAGTTAAATGGGTAAAAGTTCATAGGAAAGGATGGTCTTATGAGAATACCTCGATGATAATAATAATAATAATAATAATAATAATAATGATGATGATGATGATGCCTATCAAGGCTATATTCCATGAACTATGGAATTTGCTTCCATGGCAGGCACTGATGACCACCAACTAGGGTGGCTTTAAAAGAAGATTATACAAATTCACAGAGAACAAGGTTATCAGTGGCTATCATCTGCTGTCAGAGAAGCAGTATGCATCTGAATATCAGTTGATAGAAACTGCATGAAGCGAGAGTTGTTGTTGCACTCAGGTCCCCAGTTGTTGTTGCACTTGTAAGCATCCGGTTGGATGCTGTGAGAGCAGGACGTTTGACCAGATGGGCTTTTGCCCTGATTCAGCAGAGCTCATATGTTCTTATGTACATACACCCATATAGCCAATTACAAAGTTACATTTAGGCTCTGTTTAATGCTTGTTCCATTCATTTTAAGAGTATGAAACTTAAGCACAACTGAGCAAACATTTGCCTGACTATTCAGAAGTGCAGAATAAATGTGGAATGTGCCCTATTTAATCTCCTTACGCTGAAATCCACTGAGCAAAATTATAATTTGATATGGCTCAACTTAGCCAATAGAAACTCATAAAATGTCTTAACATCATAATACATTGTACAAAAGAATCGCTAAGCACCATAAAGCATATGGGAATATGGGTCTGTATTCCTCTATTACAGTCTGCCAGCACCGCATATTAAAATGATTTCTGTTTAAGTGCAAGGCTCCCCAAGGAGTATCCCAGCCTTAATTAAAATGTCAATATATATATATATAAGGCAAAAGTCCATAGGGGACTTCATTTTGTTTTTAACTCTTTCAGACAGCTCTTTCTTAACTCATTAATTCCACTTCCCAACTTTGGGGACAATTAAAAGGAGGAGTGTCTGCGAAGCTTTCTTTCTTAATTAAATGGTGTTATAATGAATGCAGACGTATACCAGGAGGCACTGAGCAGCTGGTGCATTGAGCAAGGGCTGCCCCCTGCACTCCCAGAAGGAGTCTCATGCCTTTAACAACTCTATAGCATAGGTCTGTATCCATAGCTATTAGTCATGATCATGCGTGGAGCATCCAGGGTCACAGCCAGTCTACCCCTGGATTCCAGTTGCCGGAGAGCAATAATAAAGCAGGTTGTGGTCATTGTGTCCTGATTGTGGGCTTCCTATCTGGTTGGCCATCGTGAAAAATGGGATGCTGGATGTGATGTTGGTGTGACCCAGGTATTCTGGTGCTCAGGCTGGAACATCACAACTTCAGCTTCTCCAGAGAGAAATGCAGGGATAGATCTGTAGCTCAGGAGTAGAGAATCTGCTTTGCATGCAGAAGGTCCCAGGATCAAGCCTTGGCATCTCCAGGTAGGGCTGGGAATGGCTCCTGGTCTAAAATGCTGGCATGGAAATTACTGAGCTAGATAAACTAAGGGTCTGACTCTATACAATGCAGCTTCTGGTGTTCCTATAGCAAAAAACATGTAGCTTTCCATCCATTCCAGGCACAGAACCACTATCAAGTGGCAACCCCATAAACCTCCACTTTGCCCGGGTCTGTAACTTCAGAGTGTCCACAAAGATCACTCTCATCACCATTCCCACTCAGAGCAAACTCAAGCAATGCCTATCAGTTTGTCAGAAAAACAGGATCACCCCAAAATAAAGTAGTGGCTTCCATACCCTCAAGGGACACCCTAGGTATGAAGAAATACATACATTTGTGGATTTAATGAAAATTGCATTTTAAGGCTGCATGGCTTGGGAGTCATCTGAGCACACTGATGACTTTATCTTGCTTCTCAATGGTTCTGATTCGCTTGACACCCAAACATCTGAGCTCACTATTAGAGGGATGAATCGAGAGCTGCCACAAAATGTTGCAGTCAGGGAGTCTTTTTTTCTAGTCCCACCTGGAGCTGCCATGGATTGAACCTCAGACCTTCTGTACAAAGAGCAGGTGCTCCGCCAATGAGCTATGAGCCTTCCTTATAGGATGATGATGATGCATCCACAGCTCAGTTTTGAAATGTGAAGACGTTCATGTAACTGAACCCAAGGCGGGGTTGCCCAGAGTGAACAGTGGGAGATGCTCTCCCATCTCAGTAGGTAGCTAAGCTGCACTGAAGGAAAGTAGTTAAACAGTTAATTTTTGTTGCCAATCAGCCTCCTGCTGTAATTAATAAAGTTGTGACCTTAGTCTAATCCACTCTGGTTGCCTCATTTCATTCTGCCTTCTTTTGCATAAGATGCACCCGGCAACTACATTGATTTGCATTTTCACATTGGTGCAATCATATATAGGATTACTTCAAGATTGCTCTCTTTTTCGCAGCTTTTTATCAATACGCATGAGTAGACCGAGGAGAAAATGCAAACAAACTGAAGGAAATGAACGCTGTGGCAAACTGTACGTGTTCTAATTGCTGGTGCATTTTTTTGGGAGATGTTCTTACTTGACCCAAAATTCATGAGAACTAGGGCAGAGTGATCTGAGCGGGGATGTTAAAAAAAAGAGTAAGAAACAGAATAAAGGAAATCCTTTTGTCCCTAACAACAAGTCAGAGATGCCAAGATGTTGAAAGCACTGATATCTCACTTTCCAATGAGAAAGTCTCAGGCTCAAAATTTTCAATGTGAATTGGAAAATAGAAATTCCTTCCTTAGACAATGAAGAAATTTAACACAGTTCAATCATTTCACCTGCTTTTTTAATGTTGATGGGTGTGTGATAATCCTTATGTTAGCCCAAAAGGTTAAGAATCCATGCAGAATGAGGAGATATTAGTAGTCAGTAGGCTTGGAAAAGAACCTCAAGGTTGAAAAAGTACTGTTACAGGCTTGGGGCATCAGTCTGGATGATACCTGTGAGTCCCTTTGAAACCAGTTAATGTGTATCTGTGAGGTTAGAATCAATAAGAAGAAACTGAACCAACCAAACCAGTTCCTTTGTTAAGGTAATGGCAAGTTCAGTACTTCCATTTACATGTCCAAAGAGGTAGCTCTGTTGCCTTGGAGACAAATGGGTGGGCCTTTTCCCACCTCACCTAGGTGGATACCACATCATCCTCTGATGGAGAATAGCAGGCCAGAGGGTGGGGGTGGGGGGATTTTGGCTGATTCTGGAAGCTGGATACACAGAGGCATATCTTGCTTGGTAGTGTACCCAAAGCTGTGCCTTGGGGGTACAGCTCAATGCAATGAGTCACTCCACCCTATGCTTAGGTTGGGTATATGTGTAAATAAAGCCATATATCCTAAAGATACCATGATCTCCATTGACCTTTGTTCCAAGAAAATCTCATTTATTGAAGATTTTTAAACAGACATTGGGTGACAATCTGTCAATAATAATAATAATAATAATAATAATAATAATAATAATAATAATAATATATTTATACCCCGCCGACCTTGCTGGGTTTCCCCAGCCACTCTGGGTGGCTCCCAACAGAATATTAAAACAGAATAAAACATCAAACATTAAAAACTTCCCTAAATAGGGCTGCCTTCAGATGTCTTCTAGAAGTCAGATAGTTGCTTATTTCCTTGACATCTGAAGGGAGGGCGTTCCACAGGGCGGGCACCACTACCGAGAAGGTGCTCTGCCTGGTTCCCTATAACCTCACTTATTGCAGTGAGGGAACCACCAGAAGGCCCTTGGAGTTGGACCTCAGTGTCCAGGCTGAATGATGGGGTGGAGACGCTCCTTCAGGCATACTGGACCGAGTCCGTTTAGGGCTTTAAAGGTCAGCACCAACACTTTGAATTGTGCTCAGAAACGTACTGGGAGCCAATGTAGGTCTTTCAGGACCAGTGTTATGTGGTCTCGGTGGCCCCTCCCAGTCACCAGTCTAGCTGCTGCATTCTGGATTAGTTGCAGTTTCCGGGTCACATTGCAGTAGTCCAAGTGGGAGATAACTAGAGTATGCACAGCTCTGGTGAGACAGGGATTCCTTAGCTGTGATTCCTGCATTGCAGGGGGTTGGACTAGATGCCCCTTGGGGTCCAACTCTACAGTTCTATGGTTATATGAAATGTATAGTGGCAGTGGGCCCCAATATAAGGAACAAGGAGTTGGCATAATCTTTAGCAGTGGCAAACACATGATGTGAGCTGGGCAGATTTATTTTACCAGCCTTGCAGCTGCGTTTTTGCTAGCAAGTAAGTGAGAGTCAGAGTTTTGGGGTTATGACCAGCCTTCTACACACACACACACACACACACACACAGAGAGAGAGAGAGAGAGAGAGAACACATGTTTTCGATACTGTACTTTCCTTGAATAATTTGCCAAGGAATTACTCCTGTTAGTGTTCCTTCCTAATGTAGCAGCAAGCTCTTTTTTAATATATATATATATATATATATATATATATATATATATATATGCAACCATTATTAAATAGGTCCTCGGTGAATAGAGTTTAATTTCAAGCCTGTTAACATACTGTGTATGCTGATCCCATTGACTTCAAATGGACTATGGATCAGGCCTGCAGGGGGTTATAAAGAGCAGACAGAGAACAGACACACAGGCCAGCCAAACAATTCACCTTGCTCCCCTTTGAATAGCAGAGTCCTTGCTCCCTCTAGAGGGAAAGGAAGGCAAACAAACTTTGAATTGCAGTGGAACAAGAGCAGCTACAGTAAGCCAGCAGTTTAACTTGTGCACATTCAGCTATATGAATGAGGCAAAAATTACAAGTACATTTAAAAGAGGGCAGGGCTCCAGGAAAAATGACTTTGGCAGTCCCACCTGACATTGAACCTGGTGGACTTTGACTATACATGATTTTGGCTTTGGGCGTGATCCTCAGAAATTAACCCCCATATACGTTGTGGACTTACTGTACATTAAGTGGGAAACATGGGTCCCCGAGATACAGCCAGCTTTCCAAACCTGTGGTAGGCTGAGAGGGATGGGCTAGCCTATTTTTGAACCGAGTTGATTACATATAAGCTGAATTATAAGTCTGTTCGGTCCCAGATTTTGTGTGTGTGTGTGTGTGTGTATTTAATGAATCAGAAACCCTTAAAAGTTTGGAAGGGACTCAGGGTGTCATCCAGACTGACCAACAACAACAACAAATAATTGTGGAGCTGGGAGAGGGCAACTACATTGATTAAGAGTCTGGAGCAACTGTGCAGTGTTTGGGACTTTTAAGTTTAGAATAAAAGGTAAGTATGGTGGGCCTGATCCAGCCTGCAGCCTGATCCAGCGCTGCTCCTCTTATGTTCTCAGGTTCATAATACATCGGAGCATTGCAAGCTGGAAAATTCATTAAGTAATAATGAATTACAGCAACATCATCAATCACATTGTTTATTTTGTATAGTTATACCCTCCCTTTCTCTAATCATGGGATGCAGTGTGGTATATATAGACCTCTGCAGGCCATCTCCCATCCAGGCTCTCAAACCTGGTCATGAGTCTCAAGACAGGGTTCTCGGAATTGCAGGCTGCTTCTTACAGCATGTGTCTTATTTATATAGCAAATGATGAAGAAACTAGAAGCCTGAAGGGGCAGCTTTACAGCTTGAGTGACCATCTGTCATGTATGATCTTGTTGAGGTTCCTGCAGTGCAGCGGGGTGGACTAGATGACCCTCGGGAACCCTTCCAGCTCTACAATTCTATATGATTTATGTAGGAAGAGGATGAAGGTGCTATCCCAGCTTGAACCACCAGAGGGAGGCATACAATAGCCTTCACATACACAGGTCAGAATGTGGATCCTAAATGAGACCCGAATATATCGCTGTGACTATGTTTGCATCAATGGGTGCTTGTTTCTTTAACATGAAAAAGCAGGCTTTGTCGAGAACCCAGGAGAGTTGGGGTGGGGTGGGGATGAGCTCAAGGGGAAGACATCACACAATGCAAAGTTAATTCATTTGTATATTAAACCTCTGCAAAATGCAACGATGGCCTCTGGCTAAGACGACTTTCAAAAGGGATTAGCCAAATACACAGAGCATAAATGGAACCTCTAGCTTCAGTGGCAGTCTACCACTGAGAAGTAAATGCTGGGAGGGGCAGCAAGGGAGAGGGCTCTTGTCTTGCCTTTCCACTGAATTGGCAATGATGAACTAGGGGCAGTATAGGAAAGCAGGCTTATACTGAGTCAGACCATTGGTCCATCTAGTGCATGGGTAGGCAAGCTAAGGCCCGGCGGCCGGATCTGGCACAATTGCCTTCTAAATCCGGCCCGCGGACAGTCCAGGAATCAGCATGTTTTTACATAAGTAGAATGTGTGGTTTTATTTAAAATGCATCTCTGGGTTATTTGTGGGGCATAGGAATTCGTTCAAAATATAGTCCGGCCCCCCACAAGGTCTGAGGGACAGTGGACCGGCCCCCTGCTGAAAAAGTTTGCTGACCCCTGTGACTAATGCATGGTTGTCTGCACTGACTGGCAGCAACTCTCTAGGATTTCCTGCAGAAGCTTCCCCCCACCCCCCACCCCCAGCCATTCCTGGAGATAGGAATTGAACTTGAGTATACTCCATGCAAGGCAGATGCTCTGTCAACTGAGCTACTGTCCTTCCCCTGTTAAGGACACAGGAAGTCACCTTAAACTGAGTCAGGCTATTGAGCCATTTGGCTCTGTATCATCAACACTCACTGGCCGCAACTTCCCATGGTTTGGGGGCAGGGAAGGGTCTTCCCCAGTCCTAACTGGAGATACAAGGGTTTGAAACTGGGACCTTCTGCATGCAAAACAGATGTTCTACCATTAAGTCACCTTGGGGCCAAAATGGATGAAGACTTGATGAAGACGGAACAGGGTGCAGTGGCACAACAGGGAGTCATGGGAGGACAGAAACATGTTTGGAAAGGGCAGGGGAGTAGCAACATTGTCCAATGATGTTCACTGTTGTGTATACAATAGCCAATGTTGTGAATGAAATTTAGCGCGATATGTCAACATATCAGTCAAAAACCACAGTTCCATAATGCAACAGTAGTGTGCTGTAGTGTGAAAGGAACATTAGGAAACAGGACAGAGGTGCTAGCATTATAATCAGAAAAACTAACACCATATTCTCCATGCCTGAATGCACCCCTAGTCTGAGACTGTAAACTCAGGGTAGCCAAGATGGTGCGTTGGGCTCCATCTCCCATAATCCCCAACCACTGGCCATGTCAGCTGGGGATGATGGGAGCTGGAGACTAACAACATCTTGAGAGCAGTAGGCTGCTCTAACTGTTATGCCACACTGGCTCCCTAATGTGAAACCTAGAGCTAAAAACCCCCACAAATGTTGGCAACCATCCTCCGTGAGTCAGGAAGTAGACTCCAGATCCCATTTTAAAAAGGCTGTTGCATTTTTAATCACTATCTTAACAGCACTATCTTTAGCACTGTAAATTACAGGATGAAATACGGCACCTCCATTGAGGTCTCACTATTAATTTTTACATTTCAAAAAGCTCTTAGCCATCCTATAAAGTTTTATGAGCACTTCTGGTCTACCCTGACCTAATGAGTGAGAGGTGTCGGAGAAAAGAAATGACCCCTAAGAGGCTTCATTTTGGGCCATCTATCTGGCAGGCACACATGTCCACTTAGCCTAAACTCCTCCACATACAAGCTATGTAATAGGGTAACAATAATAATTTATGTTAACAATAATAATAATGCTGCATATTCTGAGATTACACACCAGCATTTCCAGCCTTCCATTAATGGCATTTCAGCCAGAAAGCTTATTATGGACAGTTCAGCTGTTTCCAGGCTCGTTTTTCATTGAATCTCAGTTGGGAGTAGATATAAACTTCTCAAGGTTACATGGCTCCTTGCTTCCCTGTCACACATTGCCACAAATGACCAAGCTCTAAATCAGGGCCAAGAAACCAGTGACTCTCCTGCTCTTGCTGGACTCCAACACTCACCAGCCCCGGCCGGAATGGGCAATGGTCAAGATGGTGGCAGTTAAAGTCCAACATCCGAAGGGCCACAGGTTCCCCATCTCTGTTCCAGATGAAAAGAGGATGCTGATGCAGAACAAGCATAAGTTCGTCAAGTTCCTTTTAATCTATACTGACTGCTCCATAAAATTTCTGCTTGGGCTGATTTCAAGCTTACTTTCTAAATTTGGTGATGGAATCCTCAAGAGGGAAGGGAAATCGCCACCAGATATTTCTGACTCCTACAAAAGGACTCCACATACTCAAAAGCTCTTTTGCACAACACCCAATGAAACTACATTGCAGTTGTCCCCAGTTAGCAAACACAGTCCTTGTTTTCTGGACCCTCTCCCTGGTAACTCTGTTTCAGCTTTGACCCATTTTTTCCCTTTTGGGGCAGCAATCCTAAGTATGAGGGTGTCCCTTAGGGTAACTATGTGCCCTCCTTTCAGGGCCAGATTTAGGTTTGATGAGGCCCTGAGCTACTGAAGGTAATGGGGCCTTTATATGTCCAGCTGTCCTTTGTCAACAAAAAATTGTTGCTGTTTTTTGTGTTGAATATATGCTATATGGCAATTTATGGACCTAATAGGTATCTAAAGCCATTTGCACATAACAAAAGGCTAGCAGGCGGGGCCCATTATTTACATCATAGGAGGCTACACAACACAAAACACTGCTGATGTGTAGGTTTTATTTTGTTTTTTTATCTTATATTTTGGAAATGTACATCCAGTTTTTCCCCTTTATTTTTTTTTGGGGGGGGGGCAAGAGCGTGGGGCCCTAAGCTATAGCTTGTTTAGCTTATACATAAATCCGGCACTGCCTCCTTTACAGGGTAAAATCCTCTCTTTAAGGTCACCCATGTTTGATGAAGTCCTTTGTTTGGAGGGTTCTCTGGCACAAGTTCAAAACCCTCAAGAACCTAAGGCAGGAGAGCAGGGCTCCCCAGGGGTCTTGAAAGTGCTCATCAACAGTTAGTGCCTGGAAAGAGAATTGAGCAGGCACCTGGGTCACCAGGTCACTGCCTCCTTTCACTCTGGTGAAATGTATTTCCTCTACATGTGCATTTATGGCATGACTTCCTAAAATTCTCCACCTGATTTGTAGGGGGCAAATTTGGCAAAGCAGGGGATCTCACCAAGTTGTCTCCAGAAGAGTGGGTGGAAATCTTGAACACTTCAAGTGGAAGTGTAAAAGAAACAATTTTTGGTGGGTAGGGATGAGGCAGAGAATTTCTCAGAAAATAATCTGAATGTTGAATCAAACTATTGTTAGTTCAACCTGGTGGATGAAGGAAGCAAGAAATTAAGACTAGAGGAGGGTGGGGGGGAAGCTTCACCAATATTAAAATAATATTAAATAATATTAAATCTGAATCCACAGTTGTGCCCAAAATTCTCTGCCAAGGAGAGTGGGCTGAAATTCTCAGAAAATGCCCTTAAAAATTATTTTTTCAATACATTTGAACCCAGCTGCAAATCCCTTGTCAAAAAGGCTCAGCAGCTCCATCATTTGCCGGATGTGATTTGTTTCTAATGTATGAATTAAATGGCATGGGGACATTTCCTGTGGACAGGAGACATGCGTCTTCCCAACTTCCTTGTACAGAGTATTTTGCTTAGAATAATTTGTGACTTGTTACAGAGGGGATTAGAGAAAGAGAACGAAAGGGGCTTGATAGCTACAGTGTTACTAATTAAATATTAAATCAAAGCCACTCTTGTTAAGTCTATTATCCTTACATCTCTGGTATGCGTGCTCTGAACTCGGCACATTATTTTGAGCAGTTATTGGAATCATCTGTTGAGGAAAATCTCATTTCTCATTGCCAAATCTGGTGTTGGAACGGCAAAACTAAAAGCGTGGGGGCCAGCTTCATGCTGCGTCCATGTGTAGGCTTCCAAGAATTTATTGACCTGGATTCCACATGGTGGTTATTCATCTGAAGCCCATCTCAGCTTCTTCTGCTCCTTTGCTGTCAACCTATGAGTGATAGTTGGAATGGTTCTTGTTCGTCTGTTAGGAATTATGGGTACCGACATCATAGAATTGTAGAGCTGGAAGGGACCCAAAGAGCCAACTAGTCCCAGCACCTGCAATGTAGGAATAACACAGCTGGACATCACACACAGAAACACAGGAAGACGCCTTATGTTGAGTCAGACCACTGGTTCATCTAGGTCAATATTGTCTACACTGACTGGCAGAAGTTCTCAAAAATCAGCCTCAGGAGACATTCTCAGGTCCTTCCTGGAAATGTTGGGGATTGAACTTCTGCATGCAAAACCAGTGCTCTACCACCAAGCTACAACCCTTCCCCATAAGAACATGAAATGGCAGGAGACCCAACCCAACTCCATATACAGTGGTACCTCGGGTTACATATGCTTCAGGTTGCAGACTCCGCTAACCCAGAAATATTACCTCAGATTAAGAACTTTGCTTCAGGATGAGAACAGAAATTGTGCTCCGGCAGCGCGACAGCAGCAGGAGGCCCCATTAGCTAAAGTGGTCCTTCAGGTTAAGAACAGTTTCAGGTTAAGAACAGACCTCCAGAACGAATTAAGTTCTTAACTTGAGGTACCACTGTAAATGCAGAAGAGAACCACCCTCTTGTTGAAGTGTTTGGCTCCCAAGCCAATAATATTTTTATTCCTGTTGGGGTTATGTATTCCTTTCAGTAGCACCTTAGAGACCAACTAAATTTGTCATTGGTATGAGCTTTCGTGTGCATGCACGAAGGAAGGATTTTTAAAATTTTTGTTTCGACTACGGCAGACCAACATGGCTACCTACCTGTAACTGGGGTTATGTATGGTTTGGACCCTCACCAGGAAAACACAGTTGGGCCGCAAGAATTGCTAGCAGGTTATGTGTCCCATTGCTTTCCAATACAAATGAGCAAATCTGTCATTTGAGGTTTCTCTCACTTCCTCATTTATCTACACTTTTAAGTGTAGTCTCTGAATTTAAGTCTCTGAATTTCCACATCAGTTTGTGATTTATGTCTTTTAATGTCCTTGTGAAAACCCACCAACTTCAGACTGAAAGCATGATGATACCCATAGCTGTCAACTTTTCCCTTTTCTTGCAAGGAATCCTATTCGGAATAAGGGAATTTCCCTTAAAAAAAGGGAAAAGTTGACAGCTATGATGATGCCACTTGAAACAGCCATGGGCTCCTCCCCCCACCCAGTATTCTGGGGAATGTAGTTTGTTACGGGTGCTGAGAGTCGTTAGGAGCCCCCCCCCCATTCCCCTGAGAGAGCTACAACCCCCAAGAGCAGTTTAACAGTCAATCCTCTCTTCCCAAGGAACTCTGGGAATTATAGCTCTGTAAGAGGAATGGGGTCTCCTAACAATTCTCAGCACCTTAAGAAGCTACATTTTTCAGAATTCTTTATGAAAAGCCATGGACTGTTTAAAGTGGTATCATGGTGCTTTCAATGTATGGTGTGGAGACATATGGTCTCCACCTGAATTTTCTGTGTTTAGGTCAACTTGGTCACTAAACTGCACTGCTTTCCTTAGGACCTGGCTCACTAGGGGTTGTTTTACATATTTGGGATGGGGGCAAAACATCACCCTGAGATAATTTTTCCTATCCTGTCATTGCATGGAAAATGTTTCTTCAGAACATGGCCAGATCAACACCTAAGAAAAGAAAGAAAGAATTTGCCATCATTTTCTAGAATGCAGTTAAATATTGATTTCATCACATGAAGAGAAAACTTCAGCATAGGAGAGCCATGATGGCATCTCCCCATCAAATATCCACCTCTATCTACAGTGGTGCCTTGCAAGACGAAATTAATTCGTTCCGCGAGTCTCTTCGTCTTGCGATGTTTTTCGTCTTGCGAAGCACAGTCCGTCGCAACTGCGCCTCTTCAAGCGGCTTTAGGAAAAAAGCGAACAAACTCGCAATACGTTTTCGTCTTGCAAAGCAAGCCCATAGGGAAAATCGTCTTGAGAAGCGACGCAAAAACGGAAAAACCCTTTCGTCTTGCGCGTTTTTCGTTTTGCGAGGCATTCGTCTTGCGGGGCACCACTATTGATCACAAAGGAAGCTTCTGAATGGTCAAGTATCAAGAAATATCAGTAGAGCTCTATGAAAAGAGGCTGACATGGAACGGCCACATATTTCTAAAGGGAGAACATTGCACTCAGGTATTTTTAAAGTAAGAAAATTGGGTTGGTAACACCATATGTATTACTAAAGGTACATTCTCGTATGTTTCACAAGTAGACCCTGAAATTAGAAAAAAACCACCTGCTCTATTTTACTGAATACTGAACCAGTTCACACAAGTAAATACACTTGTTTAAAGGAATTCAAGGAGTAATTCTTCGCTTGAAAGAGCATGTGATTTAATCCATTGTTATATTCTTAGCGGGCTCATTTTCTAAGATCTTTGTCACATTTGCTATAATTTAATATTTTAGATATCCTTTAAACGAGTGTGAAAGCTTTTCAATGCCTTTCTTTATTCAGAAAAGTTCTCCCTTTTTTTGCCTATAATTGAGTTCAAACTGGTTTTGTGAGAGACTTCTTCAGATAAACTGTATACATTTTTGTTCTTATCTCACTTTCCAGCTTTTGATCAACAGCAGCGTATGAGTGTATGTACGTTACATTCAAGAGCTAACCAAATTTATTCAACAGATTATACATTAATTTTGCTATTAGAACATAATATGAACAGATAATCCACAGCAATGTGTCAGAATTTTTCTTGAAACTGAATTTAATTATAACCAGTAATGTGTGTCTGAGAATTATAATTATGAAGACTCATGTTCTGTAAATCTGAAATGACAGATTATATTTCAAAGCCTCATTGCAAAGGAATTACAGCACCAATTTATTAGTTGTAAATGTCTGATTATTGTGGCTTTGCTTTAAAAAAAAAAAACATGATCAGAGTATATTCTAGCTGGATTTAATCCTTCTGACCAAAGAGAGAGAGATTTCATAGAGAAAGTGGACACTGTGTTAATTTGTTTACAGGACACGCATTCAAACAATTTATCTTTGTTTCACAGTCCCTGAACGGTAATGATTTAAAGATACTTTATGCAACTTTGTACTATATTTCACTGCAGGGAAAGTGATTAAGAAACATGCATTAACCTAGCAGCGGTACAATTATCGCTTTAGGTCTCTAACATTGTTTCATGTGTAGCTCCTTTTGTTACATAGCGATAACATGCAGATAGGAGGGTGGATTCCACTCCATTGACCATGAGTTCCTTTGCAAGACAGTCAGCTGAGGAAAGCACCAGAGGTTTTGCTATTTATCAGCCTTTCGCCTCCTGCTCAAAGCAGCTAACTTCCCAACCAGGCCATTAAGTGATGAGCAAGCTTAATGAGGTGGAGTCTCCTGAATAGAATGCTCCTGTGTTAAACACAGGAAAGCGTAATGGGGTTCGGACACTCAATCTGGCATTGTTGCACTTCTAATGATGTCCCCCTTAATGGAATGGGCCTGCCGTGTGTCATAATAGAACATGTCATTTCAGCATCCGTCAGAGAGTAAAGCTTTTAAAGAACCTGGTCACTGATCCAGAAGAACACAGGAACATAGGAACTGCCTTATACCCAGTCAGACCATTGTTCCATCGAGTTCAGTTTTGTCCACATTGACTGACAGCAGCTGTCCAGGATCTCCAACAGAAATCTTTTTCGAGTCCTACATGAAGAAATTGAGGGTTGAACCTATGATCTTCTGGGTTTAAAGCTTGTTCTCCACCACTAAACTATGGGCATAGGACCTTTCACTGAGTCACACCATTTGTCTATCTAGCTCAGTATTATCTTTACTGGCAGCAGCACTTTAGGGTTTCAAATAGAGATACTGTCCCAACTTTGCCTGATGATGCCAGGGATTAAACCAAGGACCTTCTGCATGCAAAGCAGGTGTCCTATTGCTGAGCTGCGGTCCTTCACCAGTTTAGTTGTACAGACAGTTCAGAATTCTAAGATCCAGGGAAAAATTGTGTTGGAGATGATTTCAGAACCAAACCAACCATATTTCTCTAAACGCTATTTTACCAAGGAACTCCCAAAACCCACTGATGAGCTTTTGATGATGTGACGTGCATTTCCTGGACAGGAAGCAGTGTACATGGCTGAGTGATCCCAAAATTATTTTGAGGAACACATGAAAAGTTTCCAGTACAGGTTTTAAACAGGATCAGCTTGACAGTGTTAACTTGGTGAACCCACACTGACGAAATGTAACGGAAACACCCACCCAAATCCATATCTCTATCACGTTTTCCTTATTCAGAAAGTCACATCCAGTCCTGAGTGCTTTTCCATGCAAAGTTTCCATGGGCAAGCCAAGAGAAGCATGCTGGGAGGCTTGATAAGAATTCCATGCTGAGCAAACTGGCACACTGTCATCTTTTCATTGGCTCTGTGTCTGCAACCTAACCCAATGCAAGTAAATTCAAGAACGGCTGATGTGAGAGGAGGGAACTGAAAACATGCGTTCCTGGCCAGCTGATTGGACCACAGAAACTAGCACCATTTCTGGTCTCTGTTGCGTTATGGTTCTTAAGGGACATACTGTAGAGCAGCCAGAAGCAGGAGTAGTTCATCACTGCAGCAAGTCATTTGAATTTCAACACAAGGGCCACAATTTTTTACTTCTTTTGCTACTACACCTGTGTATGTTGCCAGGAGGTCAGGAAACCAAGGACCAATTGAGGGAGCTTGGTATGTTTAGCCTGGAGAAGAGAAGGCTGAGAGGTGACATGATAGCCATCTTCAAATGTCTAAAGGGCTCTCACATGGAAGATGGAGCAAACTTGTCTTCCGCTGCTCCAGAGGGTAGGACCTGAATGAATGGATTCAAATCGCAAGAAAGGAGGTTCTGCATAAACACTAGGAAGACGTTGATGATGGTAAGAGCTAATCAACAATGGAATGAACTACATGGGAAGGTGGTAGGCTCTCCTTCATTGGAGGTTTCTAGACATATGTTGGGGAGCTATCTGTCAGAGACTCTTTGTGATTCCTGCCTTGCAGAGGATTGGACTAGATGAACCTTGGGGTCCCTTTCAGCTCTAGAATTCTATGATTCTATGGAATAGCCTTCTGTATTGGCCTGATGCCAGGTACCTTATACTGAGTCAGACCATTGGTCCATACAGATCAGTATGGTGAGCACTGACTAGCAGCAGTTCTCCAGGATTTTAGGGAGGGCATCTCTCCCAGACCTACTTGGAGATGCTGGGGATTGAAGCTAGGACCTTTTGCATGCAAACCAGATGTTCTAGCACAGAGCCACAGCCCTCCCCCAAGGCCCAGAGGTTTGCCTGGCATGAACAACTAGGATCTTGCCCCGGGTGTCGAAATAACTACTTACAACACTGCACTAACTAAATATATATTGGCGATGATTATATGATGATTAATGTTTGAATGCCTAACCTCTCTTTCCCAGAGCAGGTATCATGCAACCCAAAGAACCTGTGCATCCAAACTGATACTGATTAGTTCGTACATAATAAATTATCCCAAAGCAACCTTTGACGCCACACATCCCCTAACACTTTAAAATTAAAACTAAATTCAATTTAAAGGAAAGGGGGGGAGGGAAACACTCCTGCAAACCATTTTTCCCTTAAATTAATCTTCAATGAACTTGCCGTTTTGGCCTTCCCGCTGGATGCAGATAATCAATCTTGACACGGGGAACGGAAGCCCTTGCAAGGAAGTAGAATTAGAGCAGGGATCTGAGGCAGCAACATGAAAAGAGATATTATCAGTATTTTATTAGGAACAATTAAGCTAATACTCAATTAGTTTCCATCCCCGAAGCCAAATGACAGATCGGAAAACAAAGAACGAGCCCCCGACAAGGTGTTCATTTTCTAATAAATGGCCGGTGCGAGGAATCATTTATTGGTGTTTTGCCCCCCGGTCAAAGTCTCTGGGTGACCTGCCTAGTGCGAGGCGATGGTGCTGGCCAGATGCCAACATTAACTGTACTTATTACACTCATCCCATGCAGAACGCATCCATCTCTGGCTCAGCTCTGACATCCCATTTATTCCAAGATTCATTTGTCATGTCCCCCAATCACCAAAATGAATAGAAACTTCCCAGCATGATGGATTGCAGTCCTAATTAGGAGTAAAGACAAGATCTACACTCAAGTAGGGTTTTCTCTCTCCCTCTCCCTTTCCGGCACTCTTTCTTCTAACACAAAAAGGGTGCCCAGCTAATGTCCTTCTGAAGTGCCCGGATGCTCTAGGTCAATGGGTCATCAAGGAGTTGTCACCCTCCCATAAAAGCTTGATTTCCCTGCATCAGAAACACTTTCCAAGGGGGAAGGAACCATTGGACACACATTTTCCCCCAGAGGTAGGATTTCTCATGGGTAAGACATTAATAGAGAGAGAGAGGGATGGAATCCTCTGGAGAAAGCATGTTAACACTATTGAAGTCCATCAGATGCTCCCCAAGGCTGTGTAATCAGGCTGGGAAAAGACTCTACCAGTCAGTAAAGATAATGTTGAACTCGAAGGACTACTGCACAGCTCATATCTCCTTTCAAAGCTCTGCCCTCCCCACCAGGGACCAGTACTTGCAATGAGAAGAGTATAGGAATGTAGGAAGCTGACTTACACCAAGTCAGACCATTGGGGTCCATCTAACTCAATTTTTCCTGTACTGACTGGAAGCAGCTCTCCAGGATTTCAGACAGGGCTCTTCTCCCAGCCTTACCTGGAGATGCCTGGGATTGAACTTGTGACCTTCTGCATGCAAAAACACTTGCTTTACCACTGAGCTGCATCCTTTCCCTGGCATGGATATATGCAATGATGTCATTTTGCATCATATGAATGAAAATATCACACACATACACCATATTCGTTACACAAGTATGAACATCCATAGCATAAACGAATACGAATTTGGAACACACATTAATATCTAAATTAATCCCAAGGTGGTCTCTGCTTTCCCAACACCTTTTGCTCATTACAACATCTTGTATCAAAAAGTGGCCATAAACCTTCTATTGATGGCAAAGAGCTTTTAAAAATGTGGAAATTCAAGGGTGAGACCTCTAAGGAGGCATAATATTTTATGTCTTAATTTATGGGAATAAAGACTCCTCTTGTTGCCATTAATATAATAATTTAAAAAATGGCAATGTCTTCCCTTGTGCAAAGCCTTTGCTTATTTTAAGCACTCTCACAAGCCCCTTTGGCTCCAGAATGGGTTTGCATTATGGAGCTACAAATCAAAGAAACTGGGATTTTAAAAAAGAAAACTTGGAATGGGTCTGACCAGAAATGCAAGGCAGAACTACACATTCCAAGAAACTTGCATTATTTTATTACTTACTAACAGTGTTCACATGCCACCCAGTAGCAAGTGTTTCTTGGAGGGGTAGTGAAAGCATTGAAACTCACCAAAAATCACAGAAAAATAAAAATGAATATATGAATTCCAGGGTACAAATTTCAGAAGCATTGTGTGAAGCAGCACAGAGCAATAGATGCCATCACTAAATAGAGAAAAAGCTATAACCCATCTAAAATTCAATGGATGCAAAGTCTCACAATAAAGCTGGAAGTAAAAGGGTGGGAAGAGGGGAAGACCTTACACTGGAAATACCACAAGGAAGGTCTTAGGCAGGTCACTCTTGCCTGGGAGGTCATTCCATAACTAGGATGCCACTACTGAGAAGGTCCAAGGTGTCACAAACTAGGGTGCCTTAAAAGAGGACTGGGCAGATTCATAGATGATGATTCATCAGTAGCTACAAGCCATGATGTCTATTTTTCACAGAGAGTGCTGTTGGGCTGTTTTTGGACTTCCCATGAGTATCTGACAGGCGACTGTAGGGGAGCATTCAGACATGAAGAATATTGTGTTAGTTTTTCTGATTATAATGCTATTGCTCCTGTCTCATTTCCTAATATTCCTTTTCCACTGCACTACCTGGAATTATGGCTTTTTGACCAAGTACACTGGCCCAACTCACTAAATTTCATTCATACCGGGGGGGGGGGGTGTGGCCATCATTGAATGATGCTGCTAGCCTCCTACCCTTCCCACACATGAGTGCTTCTGTTCCTTCATGATTCTCATGAGAGAAAATGGAGGAAATAAGTGTATCTTGCAACTGCCTCTTCCCATATGAACCTACCTGGTCCCTGAGATCATCTTTTGAGAATGTGCCTTTTGGGGAGTGGGGGTTATTGGGTTACTGCTTTTGGTTTGATTTTATATGTTGTGGTCTTGTTGTGAGCCGCCCTGAGACCTCTGGGTATAGGGCGGTGTCTAAGTTGAATAAATAATAATAATAATAATAATAATAATAATAATAATAATACCACCATCTCAAATTTTGTCATTTTGCAGTGTCAATTTTCTGGGTGGTGGGGGGCTGCAACCATCTTTTTTTCTGAATCAAATAGTACGGAAATGAACACTAAAGATGTGTTATATTTCATTGGTTGTCCAAAAGTGGCTTTTACATCATGTTAAAGCTCAAATATAATACGGAAATTAACAGTTAGGGAAATGCAAGGGAAATAGAATAAATTGCTGTAGGAATGCTGGATGTTATGTCATCTGAAGGTTCTGGGTGGGAAACAGGAGGAAAAGAAAGAAAGAGGGAAGAAACTGCTATCTATAAGCACCCCTAGTTCTGAATGTTGTTCTGAATATTAGTATTCACTATGGAGGAGCAAACAGCCTTTCATTTTCCTGGTATACTACAAAGGATCACCCTTTTAGTTTTTGCTCTACATCCTGTTGCAAGCTTTCTTTTTAAAAGAAGAACAAGAGATATCCAGGTTCTTGCTTCATGGACAGGATGTGATCTTTGCTCTCATTTCTTCCTCCTTTAGGTAACTTTGCATCTTCGCCTCTAAGGGTATGCATTTTATCCCTCTATCTGTCTTAACTATAATTGGCCAGATTTTGGCACAATTTAAAGGATGAACTGATTTAGTCTGAATATACCCTAAAAGCAAAATCCTGAAAACCACTTTCAAAGCAATCTTTCTGCTTCTGCGAAGATGGATAATTTAATCTTCGTCATTGGCCTGTCTCTGTCAAAGAGAACAATGGATAGTCTATTCACAACTGATGACTATATAGAAATTAATATTAGTAAAAGGTGTCCATTTAGTGTCTCACCTTCTGTGCTAAAGGTGACAGGTGTGATGGATGCCTCCCCAGACAATGGATTTATCTTTAAAATGGGGTAATTACACAGGGGATGCATGGTTGACATAATGACATTGTGGTTTTATATTAATAAAGGAAAGAAAGAATCCTCCTCCAAGCAGAAGACAGTATGGTCAAGCCATGTCATATTCTTGACTGTGTAAGGGTGAAATTTTGTAACTTTAGTAAAAAATAATAACTGTTTCCCTTGTGTATGCATATGTAACAGGTTCTTTCTCATGCATTGTCATTGCAGCTGGGCTAAGTTCAAGGTGTTAGTGCTGGTGTATGAAGACCTATGCAGCTTGAGATCAGGGTGCCTAAAAGTTTGTCTTGTCCTTTATATATCCAACTGATCACTGCGGTCTGTGGGAGAGGGCATCTTACAGATGCCATAGCACCAGAAGATCCCTTCTGCTTGAGAGGCAGAATCAGGCCATAAGTGAGATGGCACCTACCCTCCTGTTACGTATCAAGACAGGTGCTGCCTCTGTCGTCTTGTTGGCTTTTGTTGGAGATCTTTTTGTTTCAACAAATCTTCTAAATGAATATTTTTTATGCCAGCCAATATCTGCATCGGATTTGAAATGGTTCTTAGAAATGTAATTGTTTTTTCAACTGTTTTTATATATCCAGTTCTTTTACATATGCTTTTAGGGTACTGCAAATTTGCTTCGGGTTGTTTCGTAGGAAACAATTCAGAAATGAAGTCAGTCAAACCCTCCTTGTGTTTCAGGAACTGCTGAGGTTAGAAGGACCATAACTCAATAGTTCAGCTTCTGCTTTCCATGGGTCCCAGTTTCAGTGCCAGGTACACATGGGAAAGACAACCCCCACCTCTGCTTTGAAACCAGCCTGAATGAACTTCAAATTGGGCAGGGGGAGCATCTCCGATGCTTCCACAGCTCCTTCTGGTGGTCCATACCATCTGGAGAACACTGGGTATTCAAAGGCTGGATTAAGCCAGGTTGGAAATTACTGCGACTTCCCATGAGCCTTTGGGACGAAGTGGGATTATTGGGGGGGGGGATCTTAAGAAACAATAATATACACAGGACATATGAGATTTATGGTGCATTCAGACATGGGGAATTGTGTTCGTTTTCTTGGTTATGATAATAGCACTTGTGTTCTCTTTTCTAATGTTCCTTTCACACTACAGCATCTGTTGTTTTATGAAATGGTGACTGATACACTGGCACGACATGTTCAGTTTAATTTACAGCAGTGGGTGTGGTGTGACACAGCAACCAAGGTCTTTGGACAACATCACTGCTCCCCACACCCCTTCTCACAAGTGTGTGTTTATGTTCCTCCATGATGGCCCCATGAAAACAGCAGGAAAGAACTGTATGCCAGTATACTGCCCCAAATTCTGTCACTTTACTCCCACAATTTATCAGGTTAGGGAGGCTGCATATTCCATTAACTTTCTGGAAATGGCTTTTATGTCTTGGGAAAGCTCAAATACAATGCAAAAATTAACAGTTGTGGAAACATTGGTGAAATAGATTAAACTGCAATATGAATGCAGCCTTACTGGCACCTGCTGTTATTTGTACCAATAAAGATAACCAGATGCTTTGAAATAATAAAATAAAATAAAATAAAATAAAATAAAATAAAATAAAATAAAATAATAAAATAAAATAAAATAAAATAAAATAAAATAAAATAAAATAAAATAAAATAAAATAAAATAGCAGCAAGCCTTTTGGGAAAATACAGCCATCACTGGGATTATGAACAAGCTGATCTTCATTTAATTCCCTCTGCAGTCACCACAGAATAAATGCCTGATAATTATACGCCCCCAGGTGCCGTGATCAGAAATATTCTATTTAATGTCTCAGCCATATCGTCAGGAAGGCATCTTATAAATAGCTGTTGATTTCCCTGTTCATGCAAATAATCTCTTTGCAGGGAAAGAGCTTCTTAGAGAGCAGAAGTACCACCTCTCTCCTCAAATTCCATTTCAGATGTTTGATTCCCAAGGGAAAAGGAATTGGATCACATCAGGAAGGAAAGGAAAGAAGAGGGGTGGGGGGAACTGTGGGCTAGATTAAGGATGTTATAATAATATTCCTTTGTTCAGCATCTGCGTGCTGGAGAGATTACACAATCTTTGCCCGATCTCGGTTGAGGGGATTTGAAACTACTTGTCGACAATCTTGAGACTGGATGAAAGGAACATACAGTCCTTTCTCGTGTCCCCCATGCTGACCTCTCTGGGTTCAGAACAGCAGCTAGAATTCATGAGCCCCTTTTCACCATTCAGTTTTGTATGTAGTCAAAACATGCTGCAGTAACACTCTTGGGCACACTGGGAAATGCAAACTTCAGAAAATGTATCCAGTATAGCATATGCCAGGAAAACTATAAAACTACTTCCAAGCTGTGACTCCAACTTGAGGCAGAGACTGAGGCTCCATCCGCACTATGCATTTAAAGCTTTAAACCGTCATGGCTTCGTTCACAGAATCCTGCAAAATGTGTGTGTGTGCGCCTCAGCTGCAAATAGCACTAAAGGTACATTCACACCCTACATTAAGTCACTATCATCTCACTTTAAATAGTCATGGCTTCCCCCAAAGAATTCTGGGAGATGTAGTTTGTTAAGAGTGCTGAGAGGTGCTTTAAGACTCCTATCCTCCTCCCAGAGCTTCAGTTCCCAAAGTGGTTCAACAATCAGTGCCTCTTTCACAGGTAAGTCTGGGAGTTGTAGTTCTGGGATGGGAACAGGTCTTCTCACAACTCTCTGCACCCTTAACAAACTGCATTTCCCAGAATTCTTTGGGGGAAAGTCCTTACTGTTTAAAGTGGTATCCTGGTGCTATAAATGTACAGTGTGAATGTGGCCTAAGTTTGGAAACGTCTGCTCTTAATTCTGACTGTGCACACACTCCCTTAGGCAATGTCATTATGTTATTTGGGTTTTGTTTGTTAAAGAAGAAAGGTTTACAATATTGTAAACCTTTCTTCTTTAACAACAATAAAGATTCCAGACCATAACGACACTGCCTGAGGGAGAAAAGGGAGGTTGTGGGGGGATATATTAGTAGGAAATTTGCCGACCACTTTTAACAAGAAGGAACATGTTGAGATGAGTGAGACAATGCATACCAAATGAATTTAAGCAAACTATTAAGAGAAGCTGGCCAATATTTTTTCTTCCCTCCCCTTTTTGCAATGTTTTTGTCCAATTGCAAACACGGCACATACGAAGCTTCCCCAATTCCAATCGCCTGGAGAAGAGCCACTTCACTGGATGCTGCCAATGATTAACATGTCAGGCGTGCAATTTCCGTTTGCAGAAGACTGACGCCAAAGCACATGTGCTGGTGGGCGTGAGAGGTTCCAGCAGGGATGGAAGGCTATGTAAACGGTTTGCATATGATGGACACCTTTAGGGATTGGAGAGAAATTTCGTGATGGGCCTACGCAGCTATCCTTTGAAATATATGCTTCTCCGAATTTTGCAGTGCAGTTCTCCGACCCCCAAAATTTGTATAAAAAATGCATATATAACGGGGAATGTGTGCCTAAAAATGCATGTATTACTGAAAAAAGCTCCCACACTATACATTGATTTGTTTTATTACCTGCCCTTCACAGGGCGGGTCACCGCAATGCAAAAAATACAATATTAAAAACCACTTACAACTCTTCAACCATCTCTCTCTTACACAGAGAGGCATGCAGCCTCCCCACTCTTTTTTCACACACACAACTTTACCCCCTCTCACACATGCAAATATTTCCTGTTTTTGCCCTCTCTCCTTCTCCCTCTCCCTCTCTGTCTCTCTCTCTCTCTCTTTTCTCCCTTTCCCTCTCTCTCTTACAGACACACACCCACACACCCTTCCAATGCAATGTGGCCCAAATCTGGGATGCCATCTCCTGGGTCAGAAATCCTGCACAGGTCACGTGACCCACACAAGATTGCGGACACAGAAAAACCCCTTTTCTCGGGGTGAGATCTCAGCTCAAAATTGCACGAGAGAAAGACACCTAAAATGGCCCTGTCCTGGATGTCCCAGTTTTTCTGTGGCAGTTAATGGGTATGCACTTCCACACACACACACAACCACTTATCCACTCCCCCTCTCTTTCACACACATACACTTTAATCTCCCTACATAGGTCCCAACACAGCCAATACAATGCTCCCATGTTTAGGAGAAGGTTAAAGTCTTGATTTACCAGAAGCATGAGCGCACTGATGCTTTGTATATCAGAATTTCTGGAGTGTGGAGGCTTTAACTACCACCACCCCAAAATCCTGATGCAGCCAAGGAAAGAGCAGCATGACCAACAAGATCTGTGAGAAGACTGTTCAGGCAAATGCTAATTTCTCCTCCCTGCAGAGTTCTTATTGGTGGGGAGTGGGAGAAAAGGTAGCTCTGTTTCGAACTATCCCTGGCCTGTAACCTGACCTTCAATTTCCAGGGATGATTTTACTGGCAAGGACATGGAGCATGCCCTCCTCCTTCACATTGTTGTTGCTTCTGTCCCACAGAAGTGTATAGAGGTAATGAATGGACAGAGAATGTGACAAGCTCTCCCAATTCCACTGCTATTTGTTTTGCTCAGAGTACGGAAATAACCCACCACAGGAGCCCAGACCTTTCTGGCAGCTTGGAAGCCATGATTGTGCAAAATCTGTCTGAAATGCAAACATCTGGTATTCTCATTATACCAAGCTTACTCCTTCTACAGGGACTAGAAATGTATCTCCAGGAGGGAACAAGTTTAAGATGTTGCAACAGCCCATGCTTTGTACACAGAATATAAAGGCACATTTCTAGATGGAGACACATACATGTTCTCCCCCCTGCATGTCCACAAATGTCATTTAGAATTGCACTGGAGCCACTAAACAAAGAAACGAAAATCTATCTTGCTGGGATGAAAAGCAGAGATCTTATGTTCACCCTATTTGCCCCACTAAAGTTATTGTGCTGTCATGCCATGCTGACTGTTGAGGAAGCATTGCCCTCACATTTACCTCCTCAATGATACCATTATTAGCCATTGGGCTAAGTTCAAGGTGCTGTTACTGTGTGTAAAAGCCCTATGTAGCTGTGCCCAGACACCTAAAACATCGCTGCAACGATACACCCAACCAATAACTCCATTCTGCAGAAGCAGTCCTCCTTCACTTTGATCTGAGCCATAAGACCTCCAGAATCATAGAATTGTAGAATTGGAAGGGGTACCAAGGGTCTTCTAGTCCAATCCCCTGCAATGCAGGAATCACAGGTGACAGGTGGTCATCCAACCTCTGTTTAAAACCCCCCAACAAAGTAGGGTTCACCACCTTCTAAGGGAGTGTATTCCACTGTCTAACAGCTCTTAGCCATCAGAAAGCTATTTGTAACATTTAGTTGGAATCTCCTTTCTTGTCCCATTGGTTTGAGTCCTACCCAATGTAGGAACCAGGTCTTTAGTGTGGCAGCACCTAATCTTTGAAAGACCTCCCCATTCCACATGAGGCAAGCAACATTTCAGTTGTTCTTCCAGTGACTCCTGAAGACCTTCCATGACCAGCAAGCCATATATACAGTGCTTTTTTCTTTAAAAAAAAATGTTTAGGGATACTCTCATTTTCTCTCATTTTGACTCAAGCAAATCACCATTTTATAGTTCAAATCGGGAAAAAGAAATACAGTAAATGGACAAAAGTACAAAGATTCACAAAATATTTAGGGGTGTTTGTACCCCTGCATCCCCCCCCAAAGAAAAACACTGTGTGTGTGTGTGTGTTCTTGACATTTTTATTGATTTTTAATGTTCTTACTCATCACTTGGATGTGTTTCATGGGAAGTGATTGGGAAATAAAATAAATAGTGCTAGCGTCGGGGAGCGTAATAATAAGGAGGCAAAGCAGCAGTTAGGCTCAGCATTAGTAACTGCAGGGAGACCTTAACAAAAGAAAACACAAGCAGGTGACAGGTTTGCAAAAGGGAAGGGGGCAGAAGTATTGCACAGAACTCATTGCTCATGATCTGCAATGCCTTCCAAGGCGTATGGCAAGCATTTATTGGCACACATGCTAATGTGGATAAAATCTATTGGGTTCTTGGAAAAATAATCAGTTCACCCTTGTTACCGGAGAGCTGAATCTGGGTCAACAGATGCATTTTGGATAGGCACCAATTCTTAAATGATTTAGGATTCTGATCTGGGGAGGTGGGATGGGAGGGGGAAGGTTAGACTCTACAACAGTTCACAGCAGAAGGAGTGCCCTTTGCTCAATGTCCAATTTTGTTTGCTTGCGTCCTCTTACATCTCTGCGAGCCCTGAATGTTATAAAACACATCTCTCATAAACAGAGAAGGGATTCAGCTAAACAGCTCTAATGGGCACCAATGCTCCGGATTATAGCTTGATACAAGTTCAAGTTATTTATATGTGTTTCAACTGAAAACATCCCGTCTGGATTTTGAATATCACAAGATTAATCTTGCTAAGGCATAACCGTGCAGATGGTCAGACAAGAAAAATTAGACAAATATGAAAATAATAATAATATACTCTTCTTGTGCAACGGAAAATATGATTTGTCTTCCAAGGAGATTATAACCGGAGCTACTGTAGCAAAGAAAATCTGATCTTGCAGAAACATTGCGTGGACAGGCGGAGTCCCCAGATCCCGCGCGGTCCCCCCGCCATGTGGAATAACGACTCAAGACAACGTGCTATGGGATTAAATTGGCCACAACTTTATTACATTTCAAATGTGGGTAGACCTTGGCTCAGGCATTGGGCATTCTCCCTCCCCAGTTCCCAGCCGGGGACCTAGGGAGCATCAGGGTTGTCCAGTGTGGGGGGGGGGATGGGCCGGCTCTGGAGAACATATGTTCAAGCAGAGATAGCCGCCCCCGTAACGCCGCCGCCGCAGGGGAGAGCAATGACGACCTTTCGGCGTACGGTCAAAGCCGCCCTTCAGAAAACCCCTTTAACGGGGAACCCTGGTATCGCCGCCGCAAAGAGGAAGATGGACAAAAGGATTCCGCCCAAGGCCTGATACCGCCACCTGAGACCGCAAAGATTGCGGTCTCGCCGCCAAGACTACCTACATCTGCAAAACGTCTTTGCCATCCTCCAACCAGTCAATAAGGCCATGCCTGATGTCACTCAGCCAACGCTCGTTACCAAGGTCTGATAGGTGCACGCCATCGGGCCGAAATAGCTCCTGCATGTAAACTTTAATGTTGGGGTGTTTCATGACCCGACCTCCCATGCGAGTGGTTGCAGAGCGCACTGCCCTATTGATTTTTTCCACAGTGTAATTAAGTCTAGTGGGTTTGATGTTGCCACGCCAATGCAAGCGTGGCAGAAGTTCGGACCAGAAAATCGTGATACTGGGGTGAGTGGCGTGTACGCTTTCCAGGTCTGCGATCGCTGTTTTGATCAGAATTATGCTTTTACGCACGACCAAGTCATTTTCGCCGAGGTGGAGCACAACCGCGCTTGGCGGGTGGCGGAACGCAAGTTCGTGACGCAACCAAGGGAGCAGGGCATCCCACCGCATTCCACGTTGTCCGAACCAGGAAATGGAGATCTTTGGCTGCAGACCCAGATGTTCTCCGCCTGGACCAGTAGTGGCATGGATGGCCGCCCAATGCACTATGCTGTGGCCGAAGATCCACACATGTTTGGGGGTTGAGCCTGAAAGAAAGGATTATATGGTATCTGTCAGTGCCTGCTGGTTGTATCTAATGTAGCCTTTGAAGGCAGCTGAACGCCACCGCCCCATTGCTTTTATGTGTTCGGCCGGGAGGCCGCTCGCAGCTGCCGTGGTTGCTGCACCAATATGAAAGGAATGCCCGGAAAATTGTGCTGGGTCGCCTCCGCAAGCATGTATGGCCTTATGCAATATTGAGACAAATTGGCAACGGGTCATGGGGCGGCCTGATGCATGAATGAGGAGGGGGCCTGGTCCCGGAGGACGTACCTTCAGGAATTTGCGTGTGTCCATGACAGGGCATGGTCCAGTGTGTGGGGAGGAGGCTAGACTTAGCGTGGAACCCCTACCTAGTTGATCGGTTTTGGAGGCTCGGATTTTGACTTGTATCATGCGCCTGTCAAGGTTGATATCAGCCACAGACAAGCCCCTGTGATGAGGTGACAATGTGCCCCCAACGCACTCTCCGATAAGGAGCGCACCAAAGAAGGCCAGGGAGAAGGCCGCCCTGAAGAGCCTAACCTCATAGTTGGACCAGCAAATGCTGGGGAGCGCATCCCATATCAGCCGGAGGATCTCAATGGTTACTGGCCTCCTCTTATCTGGAATGGGCGGGTGGGAGCGACGCCACCCTGCAATAAGCTTCCTTACGTGGAAAGTGTTACAGGGGTCTGGGAGCCAAAAACAGTTGCTGAAGTATGAGATAGCGGCCTTGTGCAGGCTGATGGTCTTAAGGGCCATGCCTCTACGCTTTAGGTGAACCAAATATTTTAGAACATCATACTCCTTAGCTGCACGTCTGCGTCGTAAACCAAACTTATCTCTGAACCCCTCGAATTGGGACCATGCTCTGGTGTAGGACTGCAATGTTGATGGTGCAAGGGCGCTCAGTACTCCTGCTGTCACTTCTCTCGTCCAAGTTCCCAGAGGTCCTCCGGAAAGGCTTCTGGGAGTTGATCGGCCTTGGGTGCTAGGTCGCGAAAACGCTCCATCTGAAAGCGAGACAGGGCATCTGCGATGTCGTTATTGAGGCCCGGGATGAACCGTGCGGAAAAGGAGATGTTACCTTTCAGACATTCCAGCACGAAGAGACGGAGCACGCGAATTACCTTGTTGGATTTTGCAGATTGCTTCGCAATGATTCTTACCACTGCCTGGTTGTCCAACTAGAAGCTCTGGAGCCAAGTGAGCATTCCCAGGTAAGATCCTCCCTCTATTGTGTGGGCAGGTAATCCCTCCCCTACCTGGCCTGGTCTCCTTGGCAACGCTTCCCCCAGGTGGGATTGGACAACTGACTGAGGTAGGCAGAGACCTCCAGGTATCCCACCTGAGGGAAGGCAAAGCCAAGCCTATGCTGTTGGAGCCGCTCCAGATCTAGGGGCTGCACGCGTCCACGCAAAGGGCGCCCCCCGTTTTAAGCGGGGAGCGGTCATTCTCTCCTTTTTTTTGGCTCCAAGTTTCCTTTGTCTTTTAAACACATGCCTCATTCAGCCAAAAGGTGATCAAGAAATCTAAAGCTCACCTCCACTCCTCAAACCTTTTTTTTTAAAAAGGTTTGATAAGCTAAGCAGGCATTTCTACTCTTTGTAACCTAAAGGCAGGATTACAGTAATGCACTGTAAACTGGGGTGTCCTTAAGAACATAAGAATTGTTTTGAGTGATTCCAGCTAAAAGTTTCATTTTGCAGGCAGCCCAGAAAACTATTCTTACTGGGTGCCTGAAAAATGGAGTGAATCAATAAAATTGAAATCAGGACCAAGGCTGCTCTTCAGAAGGATCTGGCCCTATTCTCTCTAACCAGGTGCTCTCTACATGTTTTGGACTATGATGCCCAGGATTCCTGACTTACTGCCTCGGGTTGAATGTCCTGAATCTTCCAACATTTGGCTTCATTGGATCATAGAATCATAGAGTTGGAAAGGACCCAAAGGGTTGTCTAGTCCAACCCCCTGCAATGCAGGAATCTCGAAATCTCAAAAGGCTTTCAATTGCCCACAAATATTACTTTTCTATTGCCCCAGCACCTCTTCTAAGTGAGTTCCCAAATGTGATGTAGATATCTGAGCCATGGGGGACCACGAACAGTGACTCCCTCAAAGATCTCAGTGATCAGGCAGAGATATTATCGGACAGTCCTTTGGTATCCTGGTATACATGAGTGGCATTCAACTAAGTTTTACTCTGAGTAGATGCGTTGAAATTAATGATTGTGACTAAGAGCTTGTCCACACTTCCTCTTATCCCGCTGCTTTCTCCCAAGGAAAACTGCTCTTTAGTGCTCAGTTGGAGTAAACAGCAATTTGGGTTTCCCCGGGATTACTATTCATTCTGGTCTATCTATTATTTTCCCTTGTAAAGGAACAGAACAAGGGGGAGGCCACTCGGACCCTTGCTTTTTAGGCACGGCACAAGCAGAAGTCTGAATGAGCCCTAAGTTTGGTTAATTTCAATGGGGCTATTCTGAATAAAACTTAGTTGAATAATATGCTTACTTTTGTGTGTGTTTGTTTTCTTTTTTAAAAAAAATAAATAAATAAAACATACCTGGAAATGGGCCCCAATGATGCAGTTTGCAATATATTATTGAACATGGGGCCTCAAGGTCTACAAATCAACTCAGGTTTGGCACGAGGAACCAAAAGGAAGCCGGCATATCTCTCCACCAGGAAAGAGTGTGAATGCTGTAAAAAGCCAAGGCAAAGATGACCCATATCCAATTTGCAACAAAGCACTGGAGCGCTGACAAATGGCGGATGCCAGATCAAAGATGGCTGGCAAGGACCAGTGCAACTCACATAGAGCTATTGGGGGGGTGGGTTAGGGGGTAGAGAGACCAAAGGATCAAAATATTGGCAGCAATCTCCTTGATGTCTTTCCTTTCCAAATCAACTGGGCAAATGGCAAGGAAGCCTTTTCCATCCAATCTCTTCTCCCTGATGATCAGTGTTCTGTAGCTGTAATTACAGCCTTACATTTGTATATCAACTGACTAATATACTGGGCACATTCTATTGCATCGGGAACACATTTGCATGAAGACTAGGCTCCAAAACCCACACACAGCCATAGAGTGCTCAGAGTGCAGCCTCCCCCCCCCCCCAAGCTGGCCTGAAAAACTGCTGACTGCCAGGAGATGTTTGTTAGTGAAACCTTGGAAGTGGACACCTCACTTTTTAAGAAGAAAAGATGGTGAAGAGGGTTTCATCAATCCTGCATTTGTTCATTTATTTTCCCTTGCTGCTTTCTAACTCCTTTGATTCACCTCACCTTAATCTCCATAGGTTCTCAATGGTGACATCTGCTAGGAGCAGGCAAATTCCCAGCAAAAGAAAACAGCCATCAGTCTTGAACTAGTACTAGCATTGGTGCTGCTACAGCTAAGTAGCTATTGGCAGAGGTTGACCTGGGTACTGCCTGTGCGCTTGCTGTTGCACCTCTCTAACATTTGTCCAGCTTATGCATCTCTAAAGGAGCACATTATAAAGACTCAGGGTTATATCCAATGCTAGTCCAACACAAAAGCAGACCAGTGGAAGGTGATGGACACGACTCACTTGGTTTCATTAGTTCAATAGGTCAACTTGGAGGATAATGTAGTTGGGTGCAATGTAGAGCACATCTCTAGTGATTCAGCCTAAAATGGTCATTGACTCTGGAAAGAATAGCCTTCCACTTTGAACCATTCAGTGAAGAGTCAGCACAAAACATTGGGAGAAATGTAGTAGACACAGTTAAATGAAACCAGCCAGCCACTTGCCTTTCCAAGGGGCTGGCATGGTATTCAGAAGAGCATTCGTTTTCCTGAGAGCTTGGCCCACCAAAGGCCGTTAGAATGGGATATCATGGGTCTAGTTTTCCAAACTAGTTAATCTATGGGTGGTGCGTTCTGACTCCTTTGGGCTTTGTGGAAACACACACACACACACACACTATTCTCCAAAGGATTCCTACAATGTCACGTTTATATAACCTGGATGAATCCCAACTTAATTAAATTGCCCGGGGACCAACTGCCTGTGTCAATATAATATTGGGACAGGCTGGGGGGAAGCTCTCCATTTATGTGGATGTGTCATGGCTCAGTGGCTGCTGTTCTGTCAAGCATCTGGCAGAGTCGTCTCATTTGATTCGTAGGAACAAGCTCTGCTTTTGCATTTTGGAATTCGACAAAAGATCACCCAGCTGCCAGTGGACCATCAAAGCCTAAAGACCAAATAAGTGCCTGGATTGCCTCCAGCAGCCCTTTTGCAGGCCTTATTATTACTGACAATGGAGTCAGAATCACAAAAGCAGCAAGACTGCAAACGTAACCGTGTGCCAGGGCTTTGAACATCATCGGCAGCTGTTGCGACAGGAGTTCTTGCAGGCAGGAACAGCAACGATGGTGGGCAACATCTCCAAGCAGATGCCTGCAAAAACCTGACCCCATTTTAGAGCTGCAGGACAAATCTCTCTCTCTCTCTCTTTCATTTTCTTACTGGAATGTGAAATATGAACAGTGAAAGATGCTGAAGGGCTCTCCAAATCCGGAAAAGGATTTGTGCTTCCATGCATAAGCTGTGGCTGCACAACTTCTTCTCTCTTGCCTGGCCAGAAGCGGGACAAATCCTAGCAACAACCTGACTCAGAATGACTTCTTATGGGAAGGGTGGGGAGTCTCAGGCCTGGAGGCCATACATAGCCCACCAGGTCTCTCTTTATTCCCAGGGCCAGGTGACTGACTAGGCCCCTTTTATCTGGTCCCTGAGACTCTCCACAAGCCACACAACCCTCCCTGGCCCTTTATGGAGCCTTCCTCAGTTACTTTTGTTTGACTGGATTGTGTTCTTGAACTGATGTAATGCCTCCTGTTTGATGGCATGAAGGACTCTAACTTTCCACAGCTGAAAGAAAGGTACTGAGTACATCAGTTGCCCTACCCATGTCTCCCATTGGCATGTGGTCCCCAGAAGATTGCTCATGAGGGAATGAGGTCTTTGAGCTGAGAAAAGTTTCCTCAGCCCTTCAGTTGGTGACTGACCAGATATTGTGAAGTGGTCCATTGATGCAACACACGTTCTTACCTTTTGCTCCTGCCTTGCAGGAAGTTGGGGTGCAGTCCAATTCTACAATTCTAGGATTCTATATTCACTACCTGCCATCTTTGTTGAATGCTGTTTGTCTCTCCCAATGCTGCTCTTCCAGTTCTCTCTCCACCCAGCTCAGAAACTCTCCATTGACTGAAATCAATCTCACTCTATGCTGGCCAGCACGTAAATGCATTATCTTTTCCTTTCATCCCCCTCCCCCCAAATTTAATAAGAGAAAACAGAGCCTGTGGACTGTTTTGGCATAGTTTATATGTCCCCTGAACCACACCACATGTGAGATTGCAAGCAAAATTGCAACCCCTTTAAAACATGGCCAGAAATGTGCACTTTGCAGTGTCCCCCATGCTCTCTCTATCTCTATCTCTTATTTTAAAAAAGAAATACAGCCTTCCCTCAAAGTTTACACTATCTGTGTAATTTTGCAACTGAGGATTAGAGAGGATTAAGTCATTGCTAGACTGTGTCTCCCAGGGAGTGTTGGCAAAGATATTTCTTTCACACATTTCCAAGATGAGTCAAGGCTTTGGACTGGTTTCAATAGAGGTTGCTTTGTATAGAGTATCATAAAGGAGAGTGTGGCCCAAAATTGTAAATCTGGTTTCACAGTTTGCCCATCCTTACTTTTTAAAATGGAAAAAAAAACCATTGTGGAAATCATCAGTGGAAAACAATCTCCCTTTTGCCCATAGAACAAATCACATCCATTAAAAAGGTATATATTCTGCATGTATTGTATAAATAAGATAGTACGTAAATATACACACAAATAACAGCTCAGAGCCTGCTCTAGCTGCCATTTCCTTTGCTCCTGCTGGATCATTTACCATCAAGTATCCTGCAGGAAGCATCCCAGCAGAGCAGGGATAGTCAATATGGCGCAACTCTCATAATTGTCAAACATTGGCCATGCAGGTTGGGGCCAGGGATGCGGTAAAGCCACATCAGCACCATAACAAGCCTCCACGTTTATTTCATTTATTTGATTCATAAATTTTATGTATTTGAGTTGTAAAAAGACCAAACCTTGAAGCAAAAATACCCAATAAAATTATAAATAAAAACAATTAAAAACAACAATTTAAAACCCTACCCTGAAAAAAGTATTAATCAAATGATAAGCTAAGAACCAGATTAAAAGTCATGTCAACATTCTACATGTCTTTGTTAAAAAAATGGTAAAGGATCCGTGACAGTTAAGTCCAGTCGCGAACGACTCTGGGGTTGCGCCACTCATCTCGCTTTACTGGCCAAGGGAGCTGATGTTTGTCCAGTTTTTCCAGGTCATGTGGCCAGCATGACTAAGCCGCTTCTGGCAAAACCAGAGCAGCACACAGAAATGCCGTTTACCTTCCCGCCGGAGCGGTACCTATTTATCTACTTGCATTTGACGTGCTTTCGAACTGCTAGGTTGGCAGGAGCAGGGACCGAGCAACGGGAGCTCACCCCGTTGCGGGGATTCGAACTGCCGACCTTCTGATCAGCAAGCCCTAGGCTCAGTGGTTTAGACCACAGCCAAGTGTCTTTGTAGGCTTGCCTAAACAAAATTGTTTTAGCAGATACCTAAAAGAGTACAGTGAATGTGCCTGCCTGATGTCAATAAGCAGGGAGTTCCAAAGTGTGGATGCTGCTACACCAACAAATCAATTTCTTGCAAATGCAGAATGAATATTACATGATGCTTGTAACAGTGTCAGTTCTGCAGACTGAGAGCAGCTAAGTTAGCATATGTGGAGTAAAATGATCTTGCAGGTAAACTGGTTAGGGGCTCTTTTGTTACTCCAATGCATTTTTTTTCTGAATTGAAAGTGATTCAGATCCATAGCAAACCTTTCTTTCTGTCCTTCCTAGAATACCCACTGTAACTGCCTCCCGTTTCCCTCCACTTTTGAAACTGCAAAATGTGACTTTGCTTTCGAAAGCCATTAAGGAGAGATAATATTTCATTCAGGTGAGCATTGCCTTTCCCCTTGAAGGGGGCGGGGGACCACCATTGTGAGCTTAGTACAGAATTTAATTTGATGTATATCTGCAGGAAGTAAGCCTGACATAAAAATAAAAATAAAAAAAGTAAGAGCTCACAGCTGGGTTCAATATAGGATTTGACACTGTTTTCCTCTAAGCTCTTTACCAAATGGGTACACTTTCTGAAATAGCCACATGTCCACCTTATTATGATCTTTCCTGGAAAAAGCAACAACCCCAGAAATACCTTTAATCTGAAATATGACATTCACACGCTTACTTTGCAAAAGAGCTGACAAAATATGAATGGTTTTATTTACCGTGTGCGTGCGGTTTTATTAAAAGTTGGGCTTCTCGTCAAAGCACTGCTGTTAAGTCGTGTGCCATCAGTGTGCCCTGTTCTTCATTAAAACAGGCAGGATATCAAAGCAAAATGCATACAAACACATAAATGGAGAGGAATTTGAGGGCTGAGCTGTAATCTGCACAGTGGCAGTGGCTAAGGATCACCACCAGTGATAAAGGAATTCAGATCTGGTCTGCAGAACCAGAACTTGGAACAAGCTCTTGGTGGCTCAAGCATCAAGATTGAAAAAGTTTCCTCTAGCCATTAGCCACAGAGTGGACTGGAATGAATGGTCACAATCATGCATATCCAGCCAGACAAGACAGCCAGCTGTGGACACAATGGGATATTTCTTGTTGGTTATGGGAAGATGCGCCATAGGCCAGTTTATAAAGCTGGTATGGGGTCAATGTGCTCCCCACCCCCACTTTCCCATCACCCTCCAGCTTGCAAAATCCAAGAAATATATCTCCAGAACACAAACTGTTTCTGTCATTTGGAATTCCGTTTCAGTGAATCTATCTGGTACAACAGAACCTCAGAGTCTGGCTTAAAATCTGGCAGAAATGGATTTTGTCAGTATTTCTACCCAGTATGTGATGCCCTCTTGAAGATGCAGTGAGCACCCCAAACATCAGCCATAGTAAGCATTACGCCTGGTTAGGCCAACATTTAAGAACAGGCCTACAAAGGCCTCCCGTTCCCATCTGGCTGACGTCTTCTGGGCCTTTTCCATAGAGTTCTTTATTCACCCCTTATCCCTTTCAAACATCTGGTGCTTGAGCTCCATCAGTGGCTCCTGCCTCCTGCCTCAGTTGTTTTCATGCCAGAGCATTGAACATCTTGTAGTATCAAGGAGGACACCAGCCAAAGCACCAGCTTCCAGAGGGGACACTGATCCAGTTTTCCCATTGTCAGCACAATTCCTCCAAGCGAGAGCTAATCCAGTGACATGCTTGTCTGATGGGCTTTTTGCCATCCGTGTACATAGACAGAGGCATGACCTGAGGCTCTGGGCCATTCCAAGTGGTACTAACAAAACCTTCCTAGCCAGAACTCTACCAGGCAACTCTGGGCATTGTTTGGGTCTGCCAGAGCCAGGAAAGAGAAGCTTCTGCAAAATCATTATCCAGGAAAGCTAACAGCAGGGGCCAAACAAAGCATTAGTGGAGATCCAAAGCAGCTAGTAAAGTATTTTAAAAATGGAAGAGGAACCTAAACTTTTCTGAAAAAAATGGTGTCGACCAAAACGGTATTCCTCATATAATCAAACTGGCATGTCTGGATGGGTTATTCATCCCATTCTCCAAACTGGGCATGAGACACGACCAGCCAAAAATGGTGCCTCCTCATTCCATGCAGGGGAGAGGCCTTTGCTCAGTGGTAGAGTATCTGCAGGGTAATGCCAACTGTAAGGAAGAGGAAATGGCACAACGGGGGGGGGTTGGGCTATGGAAGTGTGTAGGGCATATATCAGGGCTATAGGACTGCTTGGGGGCAGTATAGGTTTTTTAAAAAATAAAGATTTGCCCTAAGGCTTCCGATAAGGAGTTTGCAAGGAGATTGACTGTACTTCATCCCACTTCCTCAAGTGGTCACTACCCAACCTTTTCCTTGGCTCTCTGAACCCTCTAAAAACACCAAGGGATCTCTCAATAGACCTTCAGAAAGGATCCCCATGGATTTTGGGTTCTGTGCTATTTCCAAGTGCACACCTAGAATACATTCATGTGATTCCTTCATGGCTGGAATGATCAAATTAAACCCAGCACTCATTAACACTTACCTTTCTATGCACAGTTCCAGGTTCTCCAGGTCCTCGTCTGAGCTGTTGCTGTTGCTGTTGTTTGTCTTGGTGCTTTCCCCAGGAAAACCCAGGTTTTACCACTGGGTTGCTGTTTGCTCCAATTTGGTGGTAAAATGTGGGTTTCCTTGGGAAAATGCCGCCAGGACAAAACACCCACCCACCCACCCACCCACACACCCACACCCACACACACAGCTGCTTGGAAACAGACCTGGAAAATCTGGACCTGTCCCTTGAAAGCATGGAGCAAAAGTAAGGGCTTATCAACACTTACCTTTCCTATACTCTTTCCAGGCATGGTCCACAATTTAAAGCTCTTTGTTCAAGCACTTTTAAAAAAAAATTGCACTAGAGCTTTCCTGGCAGAAATCTGAGGAAAATCTGAATTGATGTTTGCTCCGATTCAGCTTTAATGAGCAGGTTTTTGTGGGGGAATCTCTGGGCAAAAAGAAAACGAAAAACCCACAAGCAGTGCATAAGGTAAGTGCGGATAAGCCCTAAATGTGAATGAATCCATAGTTCATTAGTTCAGCTGTTTCATTCTTTGTGTCCACTAGATGGCATGAGGAAATCATTCTCTTCATAAGAATGCATTCCCGACTTCCTGATTTGACTGCCTTTCAAATCTGCAGACTTTTTAAAGACAGATTGAGTGTGAATAGAACAATTTATTTTCCTTTTCAAAATTTTAATTTGTTTTCCTGAAAACTGTAAGGTTCCCCAAAAAATTATGAACAAACCAATCACATGATATATGATTATATGCAACACATAACATATAAAGCTGTTTATGCTGAGTGTATATTGACACGTGAGAGAATAGGGGGAATCATCCAATGAAATAAATAGTGATTTAACTCACTAATCTATCAGCTGCATTTGCATATGTCTAAAATAAAGACTCTGTGGCAGGGCAACTGCTTTGCATGTGTAAGTTCCCAGGTTCAATCCTCTTGTCCAGGGGTCAGCAAACTTTTTCAGCAGGGGGCCAGTCCACTGTCCCTCAGACTTTGTGGGGGGCCGGACTATATTTTTTTTTTGGGGGGGGGGGGAGAACGTATTCCTATGCTCCACAAATAACCCAGAGATGCATTTTAAATAAAAGGACACATTCTACTCATGTAAAAACATGCTGATTCCCGGACCGTCCGCGGGCTGGATTTAGAAGGCTATTGGGCCAGATCTGGCCCCCGGGCCTTAGTTTGCCTACCCATGCTCTTGTCAGCTGGACTCCTGTAGAGAAGGGCATCCCAATGCTGTATCCCATTTGTGGACCACACAATCTTGAGATCATTTTCCCTATTGCAAATCCAAGAGCGATACCAACAGAAATGTCACTGGCAGGTGGTGATGATGGAAACGGCAGATGCTCTTTCACTCATTTCCCCTTTGAAAAATCCCTAGCTTACCAGCTCAAGAAGAAAACCTGGTACAATTGAATTAAGTAACACTGGCAATTTCCTTTTGGACTTTTACAAGGACATATTTAATAATAGAAATAACATTTTAAATAAATAAATGTAAGCTCTTCAACAACAACGGTTTCGACCAAGTATCTGTGAGTAATAGCCTGGATTCAAAAACAGAGTTACATAAACTTATACCTTTGCTTGAGGGGTATTGAATATACTAGGGCCAAGACTGCATCACAAATGTACGCAAGTACTCAATGTGCTTTGCTTTTTAATACAAGAAAATGAAAAAGGATAAAAAGGAGAACTCCTTTAGATCAGACCAAACCTCCACCTAATACAGCATCCCACCCCAATGTTTTATGAAAAACCTTGAGGTCAACACCTCTCTCTGGGCGGCTTCCAACTGAATATTAAAAACAATACAGTGTCAGACATTAAAAACTTCCCTAAACAGGGCCACCTTCAGTTGTCTTTTAAAAGTAAAATAGTTGTTTATTGCCTTGACATCTGGTGGGAGGGCGTTCCACAGGGCGGGTGCCACTACTGAGAAGACCCTCTGCCTGGTTCCCTGTAACCTCACTTCTCACAGCGAGGGAACCACCAGAAGGCCCTCGGTGCTGGACCTCAGTGTCCGGGTTGGATGATGGGGGTGGAGACGCTCCTTCAGGTATTTGCCATTGTTTGCCACCTCTAGCAACTGGTGATAAGAAGTCTGCTGCCTCTTAATTACAGCCAACTGGACCCACCCTACAGGAACCTGCGTGATCCACAATTGCAGATTATGTATATATCGGAAACATTTATACATCACCTTTTATAATGAATGTTAAATAGTACTGGGCCACATATAGATCCCTTTGTGTATGGTGGGGGGTCATCTTTGGGTTGCATTAGTCTAAACAGAATTAGATGATGAGGATGACAATGATGCAATACAACAAGAGAAATCCAAGCTGCCACCAGAGGGCACTTCATACTAAGTTGTCACTTCATATTACTAAATTAAAGGAAAGGAATGGGAATTGTGATTCTTCATGGAAATGCTGGAAGGTATTCAGTGCAAAGGTTGCCGCATTTGTGGCTTTTTAGTTTGGGAAGAGGTGAGTAAGAGGTGCAAGGTGTGGAGCAAGTAAGTAGATAAAAGTTTGGTTTTTTCACCCTCCCTCCCTCCTTCATAATACATTGGGAGCATCCATTGAAGCTGAATGTTGGAAGGGTGAAGACAGATAAAATGCTTATTCACACTGCATAGTTTTGGAACTCATCTCCTGCAGGAGACAGAGATGGCCATCAATATGAACAGCTTGAAAAAATAATTGAACAGATTCATGGAGGAAAAGGCTATCAATGGCTACTAACCAAGATGTCTACGTTCTTCCCCCATTGCCAGAGGCAGTAGTCATTCTGAATATGAGTTGCTGGAAACTGCAGAAGTAGAGAGTACATTTCTGCTCAGATCCTGGTTACAGGTTTCCCACAGGCATCTGACTGGCCCCTGCGAGGACATAATGCTGGTCTAGGTGGACCTTTGGCCTGATCCAGCAAGACTGTTCTTGTGTTGTTATGATTTTACTAGACAGCACTTTGTCATTTTAGCATGCTCATTAGCACATGCTAATGCAACCCAGAACTCTCTTGTTTCCTATGTTGCTATAGTACTGCAGACGTTTGCGCCATAAATTGAGCTGCACAGCTTCTCAAGCCAATGTGTTGTGGGCTTCAATGTTCCAGCAAGAAGCACTCAGCTGGCAGCGCACCAGGAATAATATGTACACTGAGGGTGGTGCTGCAGCCTTATGAAAACCTTGGACCAGCGAGAGTTTTATATGTATTTTAAAATAACATTAACGTGCATTGAACAACCACCAGAGACTGGCTTGGTTTTCAAAAAAGAAGAAAGAAAAAAGGCGGCTAGAGCTAACATAAATATCTCTGCACGTATTATTCAAGAGACTTTGTAACACCTCAGTTACTTGGCCCATGGCCCGCTGTTCAGTTGTTAGACACAAAGGAGTGAGGCATTTTCACTCTGGAATAGGACACGAGCTGATTCCTATTCCTCCAGCTTTGCTGAATCCATGGTGCAAACAGGAATAGAGAGTAACCGCAAATGCCAGGTGACTTGTCTTCGACTCTCCCTCCAAATGGATGACTTGGTGAGAGACCGCCACCACCTCATTTTTCTCTTGACGAAACTGCCCTCCAGTATACTGCAAGGAAACAGCCTTCTGGTTTCCAGCTTACACCATAAAGCATTGTAACTGGCAGCTCTTGGATATGAAATCCTGTTTGGCTCTCTGGGTGCTATACTTATATGTGTGCAGCCGTGAAGAGTTCTCGGGCTCCTTGTGTGAACCAAACCATCAATTTGTAGTCACTTTCTCCTTCCAGGTGCTCTAAACATCTCTCTGCACCCTGTGACAGGGAGCTAAACTTCTGCCAAGAACACCAAGGCAAGTTTGCTCCCAAAGCTTTTAAAAACAGACACATGATTTTCAGCTGGCAGGCTTATGAAAAAGTCAGAAATTCCTGGGTAAAAAATATGTTTAAAATATAGGGTCATCTCCAGCTGAGGAGACGGACTGAAATTAATGCACCTAAGTTTGTCATGTCTGCTCATTTCAATGAGTCTGCTTTGAGTATTGACTAACACCGGAGACAACACATAGAATATATGATTTGCTACACCATAACATTCAATCCATTATACATTTTTTAGACTATTTGAAATATGACAAGAACACTTTAACCCAGGGAAAGGAACATTTTTTCAGCCTGAGGGCCACATTCCCTTCTGGATAACCTTCCAAGGGCCACATGGTTAGGGACAGAAAGACCAAAGGCAAACATGGGTGGAGCAATGAATGGAAATTTTGTGTTGGTATAGTAAACTAGTATCTATCTCCTATGTACAGGACATGGGTGGCGCTGTGGGTTAAACCACAGAGCCTAGGACTTGCTGGTCAGAAGGTCGGCGGTTTGAATCCCCGTGATGGGGTGAGCTCCCATTGCTCGGTCCCTGCTCCTGCCAACCTAGCAGTTCGAAAGCACGTCAAAATGCAAGTAGATAAATAGGTACCGCTCTGGTGGGAAGGCAAATGGCGCTTCCTTGTGGTTCTCTGGTATGCCAGAAGTGGCTTAGTCATGCTGACCACATGACCCGGAAGCTGTACGCTGGCTCCCTCGGCCAATAAAGTGAGATGAGCGCCGCAACCCCAGAGTTGGCCAGAATTGGACCTAATGCTCAGGGGTCCCTTTACCTTTTTATCTCCCATGTAGACAAACAAGAACACATTCCAGAAATACTCTAGGTGCAGAATATGGTAAGCAAGATGCCTGGCCTGGGAAGAAGATTGTGGTCTGGGCCAGATAGAGAAGTGTTTGCTGTTTGTATAGACTAGACCTCAGTCTCACAAGGAAGTGGGTTTCAGACTAAAACTTTATCGTGAAAGCTCAATTGAAGGGTATATATTACATAACAGAACTAAGCAGAGAGTCTTGGGATCTAGAAAGAGGAAACTGTTAGAAAATGTCACAGGACGCAGGAAGTCTGAGAAAAGAACTTTTCACTTACTGCAAGCCACCTCATGTGAGCACACCTCATGTGAGCACACTTAAATAAACTCCATTTATTTATTTATTTATTTATTTATTGCTGAGCAAAACTTATAGCCCCCTTAATAATAATAATATAAATATATAGAACAGTATATACAATGTCCATAAGAAAATCTGGATAGAATCAACAGGATCCAAAAACAAGTAGGGAATATATTCTTAAAAATATAGGTAAAAGTCAACAGAGTTAAAGAACCACTATGCACAATAAAATTACATGTCTGGGTTTGGGATCACTGAAACAAAAACAAAAAAAGAAGGATTTTTGCAGGCATTGAAAAGAACACAATGAAAGTGCCTGCCTGATATAAATAGGTCTTGCCACTAATCTAAAAGCAACAAGGACTTTATTTAATGAAACAAAACATGTTTCCTCCTATTTGGGTAAGTATAAGATATCCCAGTCCACAGTTCCATAGAGTTTTAAAACAAACATAATTCCCACCACCTTCTTGAGTGAATACAGCTCGGGGGGTGTGGGGGGAGGCAAAGCTTACATGCACACACATCCATGGCTGATACATTTCCAGATTTATTTATTTTTGTTTATTCTTGTAGTCTATACATGTAAAATTAGGATGCTGGAAGATTTTACATGGAGGTTTTTAAAGGAGTAGAATGACCAGATTTGTCATCTTGAGACCCTTTATTGTACTGGGGGATTTAAAACACATGATTGCGGAAGCCCCAGACAGTATTTTATGGATTATAAAGTTCCCCTTCATTAAAAAAAATAAAAACGGGGAAATGTGTGTAGTTAATGTTTGATCAAAGGTGACGGAAACTCAGTTTTCATGATTTTGTTTCAGAAATTACTGCCCTTGATATGAGCACTCATCAATTTTTATTCTGTAAGTTGAATGGCTTTAAAACTGAATTTTACAAATGTCTTGAAGATGAAGTTCTGCCATGCTTTGATCCACCTCTTTGTTATAATACGTTCTATGAATTCATTTGGATGACCTTGATTTCTTTCATCTCCAGAGAGGGCAGATATTTTTTCCCCCCCTAGACCTGCCAAAACTCAGTTTTCCTTTCCGACACTTTCTGAATTTGGAATTTTCTGCAGCAGAAGTATTATGAACGGGATGTAGTCAGGTGTGGGCAGATTTCAAAAGCTGTGATTCCTCCCCCATTGCCCCAACTCCCAAGACAATAAAACACAGCTAGGTGCAAAATTGTGTTGGGGGTGATAGACCAGAAGCCCGGTGTCAGATGCTGTATCTATGCACAGCTTCCCTGTGTGGTGAGCCACTGAACTGCAGGCAGAAACTTCTCGGTGAAGTACTCTCAGGCCCTGGTCTGGCTCCATCCATCCTAGTCACGAGATCCTCCTGGGAAGGACAGTTGGTTTGGCTTCCTGTTCCAGCTGAGCCTTGCTTAAGCAACAAAGTCTTCCTGAGCTCTGGTGTTCCCCTGTATCATTTGTTGTTCTTCATTCATAGTAATAGAAATAGTAATGCCCTTCAGGATCAAATCAAATGAATGGTCCAGCATTCTTTTCTCACAGTGGCCAACTGGATACCTCTGAGAAGCCAACAAGCATCATTCTCCTGCTTAAAAGTTAAAGGTAAAGGGACCCCTGACCATTAGGTCCAGTCGTGACCGACTCTGGGGTTGCGGCACTCATCTTGCTTTATTGGCCGAGGGAGCCGGCATACAGCTTCCAGGTCATGTGGCCAGCATGACTAAGCCACTTCTGGTGAACCAGAGCAGTGCACAGAAATGGCGTTTACCTTTCCGCCGGAGCGGTACCTATTTATCTACTTGCACTTTGATGTGCTTTTGAACTGCTAGGTTGGCAGGAGCAGGGACCGAACAATGGGAGCTCAGCCCATTGCGGGGATTCGAACCGCTGACCTTCTGATTGGCAAGCCCTAGGCTCTGTGGTTTAACCCACAGTGCCACCCGCGTCCCCTCCAATAGTTCGTATTCAGAGGCAGATTACCTTTCACACTGGGGTTACCGTAATTCATAGTCATCCTGGCTAGTAGCTGTTGATAGCCAATTCATCTAATCTTTTTTTTTTTTTAAAGCCCTCTAACTTGGTGGCCATCTGTAGACCTTGTGATATAGTAATGACCACCAACTTGGATGGCTTTAAAAAGGGATGAGACGTGTTCTGGTTCTTCATGGATAAACTGTGGAGTTTGGAACTGACAGGGTCAGAACTCCGAAGTGTCCTGTATCTAGGGGGAGGAGGGGGAGTAGAAGGAGGAGCTTGTCGCAGAGCAGTGACTCACAGTGTGTGACGACTTCCAGACTTCCTTTCACTCCTCACTGAGCAGCAGCTTAGCACAGAAGCTGCGAGTGTGTGCTTTTGGACGCACGGCTGAGAATGCCTCCAAGTTCCGACGGAGGAGACTGATTTATGGCTTGTAAATAAACGCTTCTAGAGATAAGAACCGAACTGTCTCTGGACTTGATTTATCCCTCATCTCACACGGACAGGACCGCTGCGACTCTGCTACCCTGCCAGATCAGCTTCTGAACAGAGCTGCGCAAAGGGAAGCGTGACTGGACGCAGGGTTTGATTTATCCAAAGGTTATGGAAGTATCGCGTTTCCTGATAAGGGTGAGAAGGGAGAAGGCTGCCAGCGACGTGTTGCTGTAAATCTCCTGCCAGGGAAGGGCAGTGGGAGATGCCGGAGAGCAGAGCCAAGAGCCAGGAGGAACGGCTGCTTCAAAGGTCCGGCTTGCTGGCAAACTTGTGAGTACGCTGAAGCCCCGGGGGGAGGCAGAATGGCTGCTGCACAGGCACAGCAGAGCCAAGAGAGCTACCCCGGTGAGAGGCTGAATGGGGCCAACTGGGAGGCCTGGTCAAGAAGAGCAAGGGGGTGGTTTGTGGCCACAGGGCTCTGGGGTTTAGCCCAGAAGGAGCCGGCCCCACCCATGCAAGCTACTGCTCTGCTGAGTGAAAGAGAGCAGAGAGAGCTTTGCCTGCTGAAAGCAAGCGTGGACGCTTTGCTGTTGCCCCACCTGGAGGGCGTTAAATCAGCTCAGGCCGCGTGGCAGGTGCTGAGGAGCCTGTGCGAAGGCTCAGCAGGAGCCAAGGGCCGTGAGGAAGCCGAGGGCCAAGGGAGCAAGCCCCAGGCTGAAGGGAGAGCCAGACCAGAGGGGGCTGTTCCAGGAAGCTGTTTCTCTGCTTCGACACGTCTGTGTGATGGACTGTGTGCTGGAGAGCAGCTGAGAGCTGTGGAACAGGGCAAAGGCTGCACCCCAAGAGCAAGTGGGGGGGCAGGCCAGGCAGGCCATTCCAAGAGCTCTGAGAAAGCGAAAGGCTTCGAAAGTTGTTTGTGCTTTGAGGCGACGTCCAACAGCGCTGGGAAGCGTCCGCTAGAGGCCCAGGCTGCCAAGGACACTGGCCGGCGTGGAATGTCAACAAAGCAGGTTCCCAGGGCCGGTTCCCAGCAACGACGTGGGAAAGCAGCAGGCCAGGAGAAAAACAAAGACAAGGCGTCTTATCATCTCACAGCTGCGATTGCGTCTCTGAGAAAAGACAAGAGCCTTAGCCGGGGAAAGGCTGTGGCCATGGCAACCGATGGGAGTGCAAGCAACGCCATGGCATCTGTGGAAAACAACCAGAGACACTTTTTATCTCTCGTTGTGGATTCCGGAGCGTCGCATTGTCTTGTGACCTCTAGAGGGCTGTTGAGGAACTGCAAGACAGTTAAAACTGGACGTTATGTTACTTTAGCAGATGGGTCTCAAAGACCACTGACTGAAACTGGGCTTCTTTATTGCTCTTTCATAGATCATTGGGTAGAAGCTTTTGTGGTACCAGAGCTTGCTCACTCTCTTTTAAGTGTGCCAGCCCTTATGGCTGCTGGGTTTGATGTTTTGTTTTCTAACAATGTGTGTTCCTTCTACAGGAATGGGAAGAAGATTCACAGTGTCCAGAGAAGAGGCACGCTCTTTCTGGTCGAGATGCCCATTGAAGATGGGGCTGGTGGGAAAATGGGGCTGGTGGAAGATGGGGCTAGTGGAGAGTCCATTGACAATGCCCAAGGGCAGTGTGCAAATGTCCCACCACACCATGATTGCATACACTTATGGCACCGGAGGTTTGGACACGCAGGGTGGTCATATGTAAAGAAGGCCACAGACAATACCATTGGGTGCAGGTTCAAGGCATGTGACAAATACCTAGATTGTCAAGCCTGTAAGCAATCAAAGGTCACAACATGCTCATACCCCAGGTCTGAGAGGAAAACCAGTAAACCCTTTGAACTTGTGCATGCAGATTTGTCGGGACCCATGCCGACACCTTCGTTAGCTGGTTCTAAGTGGGTTTTGCTTTTGGTTGATGATTTTACAAAACATGCGTGGCTGTTTGCTCTGCAACAGAAGTCAGAGGCAGCTGCACTGATCAGGGATTGGATCACAGCAGTAGAGCTACGGTTCTCTACCAAAGTAGTTTCCTTTCAATCCGATCGTGGGGGGGAGTTTACAGGTTCTGCGCTGCAATCGTTCTTCAGGCAGAAGGGTATCAGTCATCGACTGACGGCCCCCCACTCTCCGCAACAAAATGGGGTTGCAGAGAGGAAGTTTCGCACGCTACAGGAGTCAGCGAATGCTATGCTGGCAGACTCAGGTCTGCCACAGCGCTTTTGGGCCGAGAGTTATAGGACAGCTTGCTTCCTGCAGAATAGAGTGTTCAATTCCAGTGTAGGAGACACACCATATTTTCTGCTTCATCGGAAAAAGCCCAAAGTACATTTTCTGCGCACTTTTGGGTCAACAGCTTGGGTTCTGATTCCAAAGGCCATGCGCAGAAAAGGTGAGCCAAGATCCAGGAAGATGATCTTTGTAGGCTATGAGCCGGGTTCAAAGGCGTGGCGCTTCGCATACCCTACTGGCAACCAGTCCAAGCTGCTTATTAGCGGCAGTGCTGAGTTTTGCGAGCAGAGTGGGTGGAAGCGGCTTCACGGAAATCCGGATGTTCTGGTAGAATCAGATGAGGAAGAGGAAGAGGGTGAGGCTGAACCTGTTGCTGATGAGCACAGTCCACAGCCACAGAGTCCAGAGCCGGGATCTCCAAGGGAGAGGCTCCGTATCTCTCCAAAGGGGAGTCCCAGGACCCCTCCACAGGTCTCTGTCAAGTCTGAGCCAAGAAGGGAACCATCCTCGTCAGCAGAACCAGCTGTTCGCCCTAAACGGCGCAGCAGGTCAGAGGGGGATGATGCTGACATGGAAGATAGGGGGGTTGATCCAGGTGAATCAGGCGCAGTTCCAGAATTCACGCTGAGGAGGTCAGCAAGATCAACCAAAGGGAAGCCACCTGAAAGGTTTGAAGCCACGAGTGTCTGGGTTGGTGTGGCTAGATGTGAACCTGAATCCTTTGAGGATGTTCAGAAGTTGCCTCGGGAAGAAGCCAGCAAATGGCATGAGGCGATGCAGAAGGAGATGAATTCAATGGAGTCTCTTGGAGTGTTCTCACTCACACAGCTGCCGGCTAACCAGCAAGCTGTAGGCTGCAGATGGGTTTACCGTCTTAAACCCACAGAAGCAGGAGAGCCACAGTACAAAGCGAGGTTAGTGGCGCGTGGATTTACGCAGAAACGCGGGGTCCACTTCACAGAGGTCTATTCGCCGACTTCAAGGGCGGAGACTTTGAGAATGCTTTTGGCAATAGCAGCACAGAGAGGTTGGAAGGTGAACCATTTTGATGTAGATGTCGCCTACCTGAACTCAGATCTCCAGGAGGAGTTGTACATGCGTCCTCCTCCAGGGTTCGAAGTCAGTGAGCCAGGCGTTGTGTGGCGGTTGCACAAATCCATCTATGGGTTACGCCAATCTGCCAGGAATTGGAATATGTGCCTACATGAAGCCTTAGAAAAGCTAGGTTTTAAGAGATCTCTTGCAGACAGTTGTCTTTACATTAGAGATTCAGGCTTGCAACAGCAAGTGGCACAGGTGTTTGTCGATGACATCTTGCTGATGACAAGAACAAGTGAACAGGCAGAGAAGTTTGCTAAGGAGCTTGGTAAGCGGTTCAAGCTGAAGCAACTTGGAGATGTCAAGTCCTATCTAGGCGTGGAAATCACAAGAGCAAGTGATGGAAGCTTTTTGCTTCGCCAGAAAGGTAAGATTGAGCAGTTGCTTGAGAAGTTCAGGATGTCTGAATGTGCAGGTGCCAGATCACCCATGGAGACTGGGTACGTGAAGGAGTGTCAGCAAGTAGAACGCGTGGTGTTCGAAAACACTGAACTCTTTCAGTCAGCTCTGGGTAGTCTGTTGTATCTGTCACAGTGGAGCAGACCAGACATAGCGTTTGCTGTCAATCTGCTCAGTAGAGAAGCTTCAAGTCCTAGTGTGCAGGCCTGGAATGGTGTTAAGCGGGTGCTACGTTACCTGCAAGATACCAAAGACTTTTGCCTCAAGATGTCAGCTGAGGGTGATGTCAAGCTGACCGCCTGGGTGGATTCGGATTGGGCTAACCTTGAGGACCGCAAATCAGTGTCAGGCCTAGTGGTGAAGTTTGGGGACTCAGTGATTGGGTGGAGGTCCCGAAAGCAAAGTCTCATAGCGCTTTCATCTACTGAAGCTGAATTCAGTGCGCTATCAGAGGTTTGCAGAGAACTGGAGTTCTATGTGTGTTTGGTCGAGGAAATCTGTGAAGAGGATTGTCAGCCTGTTGTGGTGCATGAGGACAATCAACCATGCCTTAAATTAGCTGAGACAGGGCAATTCAAAGCGAGGACCAAACATTTGGACATACGCTTCCGAAATGTGTGTCAGAGCGTTCATGAGGGGCTAGTTGCTCTGAAATACTGTCCCTCAACAAAGAACCTCGCTGATGGTTTCACAAAACCATTAACCTTCCAGAAGCACGAGGAGTTCTGTGAGGGTCTGTGTATGGGGAAAGCATTGTTGGCTATTGTCCCCAGATCCAGGACAAGAGGGGGTGTGGAGTTTGGAACTGACAGGGTCAGAACTCCGAAGTGTCCTGTATCTAGGGGGAGGAGGGGGAGTAGAAGGAGGAGCTTGTCGCAGAGCAGTGACTCACAGTGTGTGACGACTTCCAGACTTCCTTTCACTCCTCACTGAGCAGCAGCTTAGCACAGAAGCTGCGAGTGTGTGCTTTTGGACGCACGGCTGAGAATGCCTCCAAGTTCCGACGGAGGAGACTGATTTATGGCTTGTAAATAAACGCTTCTAGAGATAAGAACCGAACTGTCTCTGGACTTGATTTATCCCTCATCTCACACGGACAGGACCACTGCGACTCTGCTACCCTGCCAGATCAGCTTCTGAACAGAGCTGCGCAAAGGGAAGCGTGACTGGACGCAGGGTTTGATTTATCCAAATAAACTGGGATTTGAACTCTGATCTTCCAGGTCCTAGTCCAGCTCTCTAACACCACAGCAGCTTCAGCCATTCTTGATATTCAGACTAATATCTCTGAATGTACCAGACTTTCTTGAATGTAAAATTTAAAACATAAAATCAAAGACTACAGTGACTGGGTTTTTCAAATGTTGAAATGATGTGATGCAATCTTATGGCTGACTCAGTGAACAACTATGTCTGACACAGGATTAAATGGGATCTAGGCTCTTGGATTTGACTGCTGCATTGTAAAAGTCAATTCTGCTGAGGTGCAGGATTTATATTTCCTAAGAAACATCTTAATTAAAAGCACCCGTGTCCAAACAGAAGCCAAGAAGGAAACAAGAATGAGAGGAACATTTGGTAGGGTCTAGCTCAGTCCCTGCTCCTGCCAACCTAGCAGTTCAAAAGCACATCAAAGTGCAAGTAGATAAATAGGTAGCTGTGCTGGTCCCATGGGTTACCCTAGAGGTGAGGTCCAAGTCTGGTCCGTGGTCAAAGGTGCAACGTGGAGGCAGTCCGTAGTAGCTGAAGCTGGGTGCAGGGCAGGGAGTCGGACAAAGTTAGGAACAGGCATGCAAGCAGGGAGCTAGGGCAGGACAGGAGTTCAGGCAGGAAAGCAGGACAGGGTTCAGGCAGGAACTAGCTACCAACAATGTTGCTCCCGCAACTTGGGACTGGGGCTGGCCGACTTTTATCTGCCCCGAGGCATAGGGCGGCCCCGATCCTCTGGTGACTCGCCTCTCCTGGCCTGGAGGCGAGCACTCCTCCTGTGGGAACTTAGTTCCCTCTGCGTCTCTGCCCTGAGCCTCTGGAGCTCAGGAGAGGCTGGAGGGTTACCAGACCCAGAGGCAACCTCCACTTCCTCTGACGGGGCTGAGAGTGGAGCACCTGCAGGCAATGGGTCCTCCAGGATGGATGGAGAGCAGACTCAGCTGATGCCTGCACTTGAGGATCCAGCACAGGTGAGGACCCTTCAGGCTCATGCCCCAGCCCCGGCTCAGCTGGTTCTGGGGGCGGGGAATCCTGTGCAGGCTGGGATCCCTCAGGTTCAGCATCCGAGTCCGAATCCCAGGCCATCACAGACTCTTTGTGATTCCTGTCTTGCAGAGGATTGGACTAGATGACCCTTGGGGTCCCTTTCAACTCTAGAATTCTATGATTCTATGGAATAGCCTTCTGTATTGGTCTGATGCCAGGCTGGGATCCCTCAGGTTCAGCATCCGAGTCCGAATCCCAGGCCATCACAGTACCGCTCTGGTGGGAAGGTAAATGGTGTTTCCGTGCACTGCTCTGGCTCACCAGAAGCGGCTTAGTCATGCTGGCCACATGACCCGGAAGCTGTACACTGGCTCCCTCGGCCAATAAAGCAAGATGAGTGTCGCAACCCCAGAGTCGGCCATGACTGGACCTAATGGTCAGGGGTCCCTTTACCTTTACCTTTAGCCTTCTGCATTCATCTTTACTTATATTTACTCTCAGGAAAGCACTGGATGTATTTAATGAATGAGAATATAAAGGTGAATGTAGAATGGGGGAAATTATTGATAAGTATCACACAATGTTTTTGAAACATCTGAATGCTTATATCAATACTATGCTGGATTTGCCAGGAAATTATAAAAGAGAAGCAGAGCCTGCAACAAAATGTTGCAGTGTGGAGTGCTCCTGTTCAGAGTTCCAGACAGCCATGCCCTTTTCCAGGAAACTCCATTCCATTTCTCCTTTCCTTGAGTTCCCAGCCCTCTTTCTGACAGTCATCCAGCAATCCACCACTGCTAAGCATGCTCAGTTCTCATTGAACCTGGGTAGGATATCTTCCCCTAAATCAGGCATCCTCAAGTTTGGCCCTACAGATGTTTTGGGACTACAATTCCCATCATCCCTAACCACTGGTCCTACTAGCTAGGGATCATGGGAGTTGTAGGCCAAAAACATCTGGAGGGCTGAGTTTGAGGAAGCCTGCCCTAAGCAGTTCCCACCCCACAAACACACATATCTAAAGAATTTGGGGTTTTGTAGTTCTCCAAACTCTGAGTTTCCCCAAGCTTCTGCATTAATGGTTCTGTTATGACTACATACGGATTAGCTATTATTATTATTATTATTACCCCAGTCAGTATACATACTGTATTTGAAATTGATTTTATATATTATTTGTTTTAATTACTTTTATATGTGCAATTTGGTTTACATGTGATATGTATATGTGTGTGTCTGTCTGTCTATATCTGTTTATCATCTATCTATCTATCTATCTATCTATCTATCTATCTATCTATCATCTCTATATTTATCTATCATTACTAGGTGATGCTTCATAGGAAGCAATTCATAAATGGCATCATTATTATTATTACTATTGAATGTATGAATCACCATTCTCAAGGCAATTTACAATCCTAAAATAAAAACAACAACAGCTAAAGATGGATTTTAAAAGAATACAAATAAACACCCAAGCCAGAGACCTAAAAGCAAAACAAAAAACCCAAGCTTCCACCCAGCTGGAAAAGTTTGTCAGAACAATAACGTCTTCCATGTTTTGCATTGCTTTGCTATGTTGTTGTTTTTTAAGTACAGAGTGTGGGAGCCTGTTGCTTGATATTAACCTATATGTTATATTGAATACAGAGATGGGTGGAGCTACTCTTTTCGGCTTTGGAAAAAGTTCCCCTGCAGATCTGGATTTCCCATCTGAATGCCTTGCTACATCTCTGCTACTCATTCCCGGAAGCCGACTCAAACCCATGTCTGAAAGCTGCTCATTTTGCACAGAACTATAAGCTGTCCTCTGTTCAGGGCACATGAGGCCAAACACCTACTTACCGCCAGCAGTCAGGCAGACCAGAAGGCTGACCACCAGAGAGATAAGAAATGAGTTGTTTTGAATCAAACTATCAGTCCACCCACCCCTGCACATTCTGACACTGGACAGAATGTAGCTCAGCAGCAGAGCACATGTTTTGCATGCCAGAAAACAGCAAGTTCAGTCTGTGCCCTCTCCAAATGAAAAACAAAACGAAATGAAACAATAAAATCTTGGGTGGCTGGCAAGACTTTGGGGCCAAGATCCTGGAGAGCTGCTGCCTATCAGAATAGGCAGGGCTGGGCTGGATTATTCAGCTTCCTCCAACTAAACATTTGGAATAACTTTACAACAGCAAGAGTTGTTTGACCCTGGAACTGACTACCTTGGCCATGGTCTCTCCATCATTGGAGGGTTTTAAACAAAAGCTGGATGGTCATCTGCCAGGGACTCCAGTTTTGATTCCTGCATTGCATGAGGTTGGACTAGATGACACCTGGAATTCCTTCCAACTCTACACTTCTATTATTCTTTGATTCTGTGTGAAAGAAATTGGTTCAGATCACTTTTTAATTTGAATGTACAGGATTCCTAATGCCCAAAGCAGTATGTGAATGTAAACACATCTTTCAGAATTCACACTCCTCAAATTCACATTCACATTTTGCAATGTAGTTCTCCAACCCCAGCACCCCTAAAAATGCATCACAAAAATACATACATTAAGGAGAGATGTATATAAAAATGCATAATTTGGTGAGAGCAACATTTAAAAATGTATCAGTTTAGGAGAAATTGCTTGCAATGGGCAAAATTGCATGCAAAATATAGTGGTACCTCGGTTTACAAACTTAATCTGTTCCAGAAGTCCGTTCTTAAACTGAAACCGTTCTTAAACCGAGGCGCACTTTCCCTAATGAGGCCTCCCACCGCCGGGTGCCCTTCCACCATTCAGATTCCATTCTTAGACTGAGGTAAAGTTTGCAAACCAGGAAACTACTTCCAGTTTTGCAGCGTTCGTAAACCGAATAGTTCGTAAACAGGGCTGTTCTTAAACTGAGATACCACTGTATGTATATTGGGTACAATGAGCGTTAAAATGCTAACCAATTTTCTGTTGAATTTTGCTTTTTGATTGCAAATAGATGTAGAAATGTGGTGAGCTGAAGAACTGGGACAGGGGGGAATGAGAAATAAAAAATTGATAGATTTGTCCATCCCTGAGTTAAAAAGCAAAGGAGACTCTGCAAGCCACACACACACACACACACACACACACACACACATATATTGTATTTTTCGCTCCATAAGACACACTTTTTTCCTCCTAAAAAGTAAGAGGAAATATCTGTGCGTCTTATGGAACGAATGCGTGGATCCTGGAGCTGAATTGCCCTGGGGCAAAAAGCAGATTGTTCCTTTTTTTTTTTTTAGAAAGAGGGAAGGGGGTATTGAAACAAAGCCACTTAGCAACTGATCAGCAAGCGGTCGGGAGGGAGATAAGGGACTCTAGCGATAAAGGAGGCTGCCTGGGAGTAGGGAGGTAAAGACAGTGAACTTGCAAGGAGAGGAGACAGGAAGATTAAAGCAATGAGGAGAGAAATTAGAAGAAAAGGAGTAACAAAAAACTGCTCCAGCTAAGGAAAAGACACTAAGGCAAACGAGAGGGAAGGGGGTGTTGAAACAAAGCCGCTGAGCAGCTGATCGGCAAGGGATTGGGAGGGAGATAAAGGACTCTAGACATAAAGGAGACTGCCTGGGAGGGGGGAGGTAAAAGCACATGGATCCTCAGGATTTTTGCATTGGGTCACCCCAAATGCAAAATCACCATCAGATCACAAAGCATGTCCATGGCTACAGCCTGCACCAAACAAATCACACATCCATTGTTTCGTGGGGCCGCAATGGTGCAAAAACGTGGTTACAAAGCATGAATCCACATGGATTCTCAGGATTTTTGCATTGGGCTACCCCAAACTCACCGTCAAATCACATATCATGTCTGTGGCCACAGCATGAACCACAAAAATCATACATCCACTGTTTCGTTCAGAATATTTTTTTTCTTGTTTTCCTCCTCTAAAAACTAGGCTCTTATGGAGCAAAAATACGATATATATATGTATATATATATATATATATGTGTGTGTGTGTGTGTGTGTGTGTGTGTGTGTATATATATATATGTATATATATGTGTGTGTGTATATATATATATATGTGTGTATGTGTGTGTGTGTGTATATACACAGTGGTACCTCGGGTTACATACGCTTCAGGTTAAATACGCTTCAGGTTACAGACTCTGCTAACCCAGAAATAGTACCTCGGGTTAAGAACTTTGCTTCAGGATGAGAACAGAAATCGTGCTCCGGCGGCACAGCAGCAGCAGGAGGCCCCCTTAGCTAAAGTGGTGCTTCAGGTTAAGAACAGACCTCCGAAACGAATTAAGTACTTAACCCAAGGTACCGCTGAAATATATATATAAAAGCTGTGCACAGAAAAGTACAGACTACTTAAACAAAATATTAGAAAAATAGACTGTTACATATAAAAATGTTACACACACACACACACACACACACACACACACACTTATTTTCTTTCTGACAGACCCTCTCAGCCTCCGAGTTTTCACTCAGGGTCTATCAGACTGCATACAAAGTCTCATAATGAAAAGAGTTACTGGAAATGATGGATATCACCCTAGCCTCTCACTCTAGACTGGCTTTTTATGTGCAGGGCCAAGGTGTATGGTACTTCCTCAAACTGCCCACAACTTCATCTAATTCAGCTGCAGTTTCCACACCCAGTTCCAGGTACAGCAGGTTAGCAGATTTCCCAGAGGTCCAAAAGATGTGGAAAGGACTCCCCCTCCAGTCACAGCTCTTTCTTCACCCTCTGTCCTCTCCCTCCATCTTCTTTGATGCTGACTGCTGCTATGACACAGGCATGCATCACAGCTAAGATGGCCTCCTGAAGTTTGACCTCACTTGGTATATAATATCTGAGCCAGAGGAACACTTGCAATCCAAGTCTTCTGAGTGTCATAACTCATCAAGCAATAAAGCAAAGTCAAAAGAATCAGAGCGACAATCGACAAAGCTCTGTGCATCATTAATGAATGATGAGGGCAAGAAGACAGAAGATAACTTTCCATGCATATAATAATGATGGCTTTGCTTGTGATTCTCTGTGTCTCTCCATGTTTAATAAGACGTATTGGAATTAAAAATTTAAAACCTAAGGCCATGCATTCCATAAAAGATGAGGGGGCAAGTTATTCTCTCACCAAAGTTAAGATGTCACCATTACACATTGGATTAAAATAAGGACCTGTATGGAGCACGGAGCATTGCAGACTGGTGCCTGTTGCAACTGGTAGGGTGGTAGGCAGGGAGCCCAACAGTAGGTGGCATCAGAGACAGGTAGAGCCAACTAATTCTGGTTTTGCACCCATCCTCCTCTCTGCTGAGTTCTACAAGGAACAGCACTGAGACTAAGGAGGAGAAACCTGACAGGCAGTGCCACCCCTTGGCTGGTTGTAAGTAAGAAGACAGGCAGGCAGGTGGGGGCTGACTGAGGGTGGACTGAGGTCAGTGGGGCAATGCCTTACTGGTCTCAGAGAACCAGACTCCACTAGCTGTTCAAGTAGTACAATGGGATCTGCAATAAGTAGGGTGGGAGTTGCAGGTTTCTCAGACCTGGTCATCGAAGGACACACTTTTCTCAATTAAAAATGGAAACGCGATTCCACTCTAGATCTGCTTACTTTTTTATAATAGTTTAGAAGGCATGGATTTCCTATCTCCTGGGTTTGAAGAAGTCCCCCATTTGAATTGCAGGGCTGTCTGTTCCAAATCCAGTTTAACAGTAAGGAACCATCAGAAGGAAACTGCGTGGGAAAGTACACAGTTCACGCTGGTCACAGTCCTCCCCACTATGGCAAGCAGCACAGCATGTCTATTTAAGTTCAAGTAACAGTTTCTCGTGCATGCATGCAAATGCTATGCAAATCTATGTCCTTTTTTGGTTGCTCCTTTTCTCCTTTTGTGGCTGCACTAATTGCTGTTGTCACAGGGTGGTCAGGGAATTCTGTTTGGTGGCATCCCACTACAACAGTGACTTGTACAGCAGTTGTGGTCAGGGAGCAAAAGAAGGGGGCTGTTGCAACTCACATTGTGCAAGTACCAGATGCCCTAACTCTCCTCCTCTATGAAGAATATTTGCAGCCCTTGAGACTTTTTAGGTTAGAGAACCTCTGTCTGGTTTAGTCACTGCAGCATACCAGAATGAAAAAGGGAGAGGCCCAGTGGCAGTGAGGTCAGCATGGTGCAAACACACTGGCAGAAATGTAGGATTGGATCTGTCAGTTTGTTTGCACCATGCCAACCTCACCTCTGCCATGCCCTTCCATCGCCTACAAATGCCTGCTGGAAAAGGTGCTTAACCAGCTGCCTAAGACTACAAATAAATGAGGTTTGAAATGCGCCAGTGGTGCGGGGGATAAGTTTGGTTATATGTTTTCTTTTTTCTTTATATTTGTTTTCTTATCTTGAAGATCAGTAAAAAAAATTGAACTGCCAGATCATTTTGGTAAGGCCCTCTAGGAAATGCAGCCTCCCTGTGAGATGGACTCCATGCTCCCCAATCTAACCTGGTTGCAGTTTAATTCAGTTAAATAAACATGGAGTTTAATCCAGCCTCAATGGAAAAGAAAAAAGAAAAAACTTTGCAACTGGTGGAGGTGAATCTCATGATTTTACCTTAATATCATAGCTATGCCAGGGGACTCCTGGAAAAACCCTTTGGTGTTGTTCTTGGCACTGACCAGTGTGACTCACCCCAAAGCTATGGAGCATCTGCTCATTTCATAAGCACTTTTGAGTCTGCCTTTTATATACACAGCTGGGGACAATTTCTCCTTTTCCATTTAGCGCTGCGTCTTTTCATCACAAGCTATTAGCCTTGCTGCTTTGATTGCTTCGGGGACAAGGACATGCAATTCTTTTAATACTTATACTTCCAGCACCATCACAACCGAAAGCTTTCGTCAGATGCCCCCAAACAGCAGAAATGCCCCTTTCATCAAATGCTCCAAAGTCGCATTGGAGTAATACCGTCATTAAGGCCAATTAAAATGCGAGAAAATAGCAAGCAAGCCTTCATGGGGTCTCCAAAACATTTCCATGGGCTGAATGTTTAGCAAAACCAAAATAAGAAAAGTGGTGGCAGGGGAAAGAGAGGCAGGAAGGCCCCCTCCAGACATCCTTCTTATTGTGCATTCATGATTATTTGTGCTCAAAGTGCTGTTGGGGCAGTCCTATGTGAGCCCGCTTTCAAAACTATTTGCATCTGCAATAGTTTCAGAGCAGGCACACTCCATCCTTCCCAATCCGTGCATGTCCCAGAACTTCCTTCTGAAATACTGTAACTTCTGAAACCACAGATGTTCTGGTTCACTTTCGTTCTGCTTCTGTTATGTTCTAGCTCCTGGGGCAGCAATAATGTGGCAGCATCGGAGAAGCATTGCAGAACGAAGTAAAGCAGAATATATTCAGCACTCAGTCACTATTATTGTGTGGCAGACACAGAAAACAAACTCCAGCCAGGCAAAAACACACAAAGATGGGGCAAAGCAGGGGTGGGGAAGGAGGAAGTGTGCCGTAGGAGAGCAATTATGTACAGTTAAAGACAGTTCCAGTGCAGATGTAGACTGGGATAAAGATCTCTGTTTAAAGTGTTGAAAGAGGAAAGGTATTTATTTGGTACTGAAAAGGCCATAGAGATGGTGCCCTTCTAATATTTAACAGCAGAGAATTACAATGGTAGGTGCAACCACACGAAAGGCCTGATTCCTATAACGTACAGTCGTACCTCAGGTTACATATGCTTCAGGTTACAGACGCTTCAGGTTACAGACTCCGCTAACCCAGAAATAGTACCTCGGGTTAAGAACTTTGCTTCAGGATGAGAACAGAAATCGCGCAGCGGCAGCATGGCGGCAGCAGGAGGCCCCATTAGCTAAAGTGGTACCTCAGGTTAAGAACAGTTTCAGGTTAAGAACGGACCTCCAGAATGAATTAAGTTCTTAACCTGAAGTACCACTGTATGTCAATTCTCCCGTTTCCTTGCAAAACAGTTGCAAAATAATAATTCACTTTACTTCTTAATTTTATTCTTTAGTTTCAAAAAATACCTATAACATCCCCACATACACCCACCCCCAGATATGTTCTATGCATGTACAACGCAACTAATGCAATCAAACATTAAGTAAGTTTGCCAATACTTTAGAAATGATTACATCAGTTAGGTCTGTTTCTACTCTCCATCTTAACAGATGGTCCCAGAGTGAGCCATGGGGAGCTGGTAGTGAGAGAACAACATTGTCCATTCCAGTGTATTGAATAGACATGGACCATGTATTGGTCTTGGTGTTCCTAATTAGATTCTTCACCTACTGGAGGACTCCTGAAAAATAAGGGTAGAGCGGGAGATGACAGAGGTCCTTTTGGTCATATTTGCACCTTGTGACTCCAAGACAATAGGGGAACTGTTTGCCAGATGAAAAGCAGATTCATTCCTCCCCACTGGCTCTGATGAAGAGTAATTTTCATGCTGTCTGTAACACCACTGGTCAGAGGGAATTGGTTTCCCATCTAAGGCAGAACACTTTTAAATCCTTTGCCATTTCCACTGCTATCCATTTGATTTTAATTAAAGCACTGCCATTAATTACAGCCCCCTTGGTGTCTTTGTGCTAACATTATAATGACAAGTGGGGTGGGGAAAAACACACAGTCTATCAACATGCAGTGGGGGAGATGGCAGCTAGAACTACCCAAGCAGAACTATTATTCTGACATCCTTGGCATTGGGCTTTCTGATTGGGAGAGGAGGCACATCTCCTGTGAATATGGGCAGACCTGCAAGGGGGATTCGTTCAGTCTGGGAATGGCATCTGCCTGTATGGAGCACCTCTTTGGAAATGGGTCAATCCATGACAGGGATGGGCTCACCTGAGTATTTGGGTTTCCCTCAGTTTTTCATTTTCCCACCAGTCTTCAGTTCTCCATATTTCCATATCAATTTGCAAATTTTTTAAGTCCTCATGAAAATTCACCAGCATTTTATTGGGAATTTCTCCCTACATACACATTTTTTTTTACAAAACAATTTCCCCTAAAGAAAAAAAAACATTTTAATAAGTTGTATTCATCAACATATGCATTTAACCCTAATATATACATTTATTGGGGGGGGCTGGAAAACTATGTTGCAAAATTCAGAAAAGCACGAATTTTGTGTTTTCCATTCTATTAAACTGATAACAACAGATACTACACTTGATCTTAGCCAAAAGAATGTGTTTTCCATTCTAATATTGATTCAGTAGCTGCAAATTGTTGCTGTTGTTGTTACCCACTCTTCCTATCAAAGGAGCCCAAGGCAGCAAACAACAAACAATTAAAACATCTTTTTTAAAAAAATAATTTTTAATTGGGGAAGATCTTGACTTAAAAGTCTTGGCTTCAGGAGGTGCTAAACAGACAACAGTGATGGTGCCTGTCTAATATTCAATAGAAGGCATTCCAAAGGTGCCACAGTGCTACAGACCTAATTCCTACACTGTGTGGAGTAGACCTCCTGATAAGATGCAAGGGGCCCTCACGGCAGAGCACAGTGATGGATCATCATCATATATTTATTTATACTCCACCTTTTCCTCTGACAGGGACTCAAAGCAGCTTACAGATAAAAATGAGAACAGCTTAAATATACAAACAGGATGTATTGGGGTGAGACAATCCTTCAGCTATTGGGCAAGTATTCAGATGAATTAGGCAGGTCCTCCGTTAATTGTGAACTGAATCAAATTCCCTCCCCACTTCCGTAATCCATATGCACCTTTGCAGAATGAATCTGTGGAAGCAAGAAAGTCAAGTAAGACCACATTTGGAGTTTCATTGCTGGGAGTTGCAAGTGGGGAGAGCACAAGAGTGCTCAGCAGTGCCAGATTTATGTATAGGCTAAGTAGGATGAAGCCTAGGGCCTCTGAATCTAGGGGGCCTTGCCAGCCTGCCTGCTTCCCAGCAGGCAACCTTCCCTCTCCCAAAATTGCAAACCCAAGACTTCATGCAAGGGCAGGGCAACTTAGGCTACCCAGTGGGACCCAATTTAAAGAAGTAGGGCCTGACTTTAGGTTTTTTTTTGTTTGTTTTTTTGGTAGGGCCCCAGTTCACAGCCAAAGTTTGCAAAATCTTAGAGATATAAATAAAATCCATCTAGATTGCTCTGATGCGGGGGGCGCTTAGGAGCATCACGCGGGGCCCAATTTGGCCAAATTGCTCCAATTGCGTTAAGGTCAGCCCTGATCAGACTGGACAAGCCCTGTACCTTCTAGGTCCCTGGTGTCACTATTCAGAGTACTATTCAAGGACTTGTTATGGAAATAAAGGGGAGCACTTATTGGAAATCAGTTCTGTCATCTCTCCCCCCCAAACCCTGGGACAATGAACCCAGCCACCTTTTATTCACAATCGCATAAGCACTACACTACAGCATGGCCATAAACCTGTACATTCAACCACTGAAATATACACCCAATACGTAGCAATGGAGATTTATGTTACTGCATTATGAATGAACACTGTGTTTTATTAATGGACTCTGTATTTTTGGAATTACCTAATAGCCACCAATAGGGAATTCTAGAATCTGACAACTAACCAATCGGGTACTCCCAAACAGTGACCCTTATTGCTGAAAGCAGGTAACCAGCAGGAAACACTTCAGCTCAGCCTTTGCACTGTTTACTGAGCATCCCTTGCGGTGCAGATAACGGAGAAAGCTCTAAAATGCTTTTGCAGTTAATCAAAACTATCCAGCAATATCAAGGTATAGGAAAACTGGTGTTATTAGCAGTAATCCTTCTAGTTGGTTAATTGGTTCAGCAACTTCCATGCACATGACGTGTGATGCTAATTATTTTCCTCAAGAGTTAAATGATAACTAATCAGAGGCAGCTACAGTTGCAAATGGCAACAAAATATCTGTGAAAGGAAGAGGAGCAAATTTCCTCAAGTGTGTTGCAGGTAGAAATAATGTTTGTAATGAAGTGAGAGTAGTAGTTTACTTGCTTGAATTAACAAATAATAAAGTTTTGAGAATTTAAATTCTAGATTAAAACTGATTACTTAATTGAGAGTCTTGAGAGTCCCATGGACTGCAAGAAGATCAAACCTATCCATTCTGAAGGAAATCAGCCTTGAGTGCTCACTGGAAGGACAGATCCTGAAGCTGAGGCTCCAATACTTTGGCCACCTCATGAGAAGAGAAGACTCCCTGGAAAAGACCCTGATGTTGGGAAAGATGGAGGGCACAAGGAGAAGGGGACGACAGACGACGAGATGGTTGGATAGTGTCTTCGAAGCTACAAACATGAGCCTGACCAAACTGCGGGAGGCAGTGGAAGACAGAAGTGCCTGGCGTGCTCTGGTCCATGGGGTCACGAAGAGTCGGACACGACTAAACGACTAAACAACAACAACTTAATTGAGAAGGAGATTGTAACAAAAACACTGGAGCCTAATTTGAATAGTAGAGTGCCTGGTATCTGGTGGGCAGACCAAAGCACTTGTTAGGAAAGCTATGAGATTCAGGTGAGGGTCAGGTGAGGGTCAAATGCCTTGTAAATCCCAGCAGGTATATAAGAGGCCTGTGGCGAAGGCAACAATGGGAGTGATTCCCTATATGGGTGAGGGCATGAGTTAGAGCTAGGTTTGTGGCCGAGGCAGTTAAAGCATCCCTCCGCTTATGCAGAGGTTAAGGCCCAGACCTTATTTTAAGAATAACATTACAAGTTCATTTTCCTAAGAAATAATGCTTATTCCACAAAATGTCCTTTAGAAGATAAACTGTGAATTGCAGAATTTTAAATCCCCATCACCATCCTTGGCTTCACTCAATTTTGTTTATAACATTCTTCCATTTTCTTCTAGTTGTGAGGGTGGGGGAGGGGGACGGGCCTCATAAGTGGAGTAGCCTAAGGCCTCTCTTCATCTAAATCTGGCCCTAGTGCTTAGGTTCTGTTTTTAGGCCATAGGTATCTGGCTGGCCCTGTGAGAATAGCATCCCTGGTCGCCCAATGGTTAATCTAATACAGCTGCCACTAGATCCTTTAACAGGTCTTAGGGATCAGTGCCAGACAGCTGCTACACAAGATCCTTTAACTGGCACTTAGCATCTAGGACCAGCATAAGAACACAATGACCCCATCTAGTCCAGAATTCTTTTCTCCCAGTGATTACCAGATGCCTGTGAGAAGCCCGCAAGGAGGCTATGGGCACAACAGCATCTTCCACTTATGATCCCCTGCATCTGGCATTCAGAGACATGTTGTCTCCAGTAGTGGAAGTAATATACAGCCATCATGACAAGCAGCCATTGAGAGTCTTGACCTCTGTGAATTTCAGAACCCCAATCATGGCAAATTATCCAGTAAGCCACCCGTCCCTAGTCTTAAGTTCTGCTCTAAGGCATTCAGAAATTTAAGGACATCCTGAACACACTTATCCTACTCCCTGTGGATCATTGGTATCCTTCGTCCAGCTCCGACTCAAGGAAGGGAGCAGCGTCCATATCCTTGGAATGACTCTCCTTAAATCGGAAGCCACAACTCAAAGGACATTTTACCAGTGTGGCTGGGCCCAGCCGGCCTTGTTATCCAGTCTCAGAAATGCTGCTTAAGCCCCCCTCTGTATTCATCTCATAATCAAGCATATGATTCCTTCAGCAATGCATCTGAGCTGAAACATTACCCAAGTTGTAGTACGGAAAGGCATAAACTGGTCCGTCAACTCTTGTCTCTTTTTCTTTTCACTGTTCAAAGAGGGATCTGTCTGTTGCTACCTTAAAATCTTAGCAAAACACACATCTGGTAACTGCCCCTTCTCTTCTCTCCCCCCCTTCATGTTTCCACTGGTTTTTCAGACTTCCTCTTGCGGTGATTTGGAGACGGCGCATCTGGATTTCTTAAACATACAAAGGAATTGCTGGAGCAAGCAAAAGCAGAGAGAGCCCTGAGGAAAGTTAAGATGTGTTGATAAGCAGCTGATGGGACCTTGCAACTCAAGACACTGACAGTGCCAAGCTCTTTACGAAGACAGGGCTTCAGGGAAATAATACGAATCGAAGCAAAATGAAGATGCACATCTCCTTCAGCTTTGCTGGTTGCATGCTTAAAATCCTGTTGATCCACATCTCCATTTTTCACCCAGCCTCAGCCCCACCACCACCAACTTTGAGGCTTTCAGAAGACGTACCAGGCAGAGAACTGATCCCATCACCCATCATAAAGTTTCCAGGGGACATTTCTCCAAAAACTGACAAAGAACTGGCATTGGTAAGTATGTGTTTGTTTGTTTGTCCCCCCCCCCACACACACTTATTTCCCTTTGAATAATATTTTGCAATGTCTGTCTTGCTAATTCTCTGATTCTCTGTAACCCAATTGCTGCTGCTTTCCATCTCTGAGGTTCCTGGGTGGGGAATAGGAGCTGGCAAAATTATCAGCTTTCAAAATGTTGAAGCAAGCTGTTTCCCCTCATAAAACTTTTAAAGTCAGGCCAGAAGTCTGCATTTGTGAATGGCTGCCCTCTGCCTCTGCAAACAAAGTTCATCAAATTGCTGAAGATTTAACAGGGGAAGGGGGGCTGGCAGAATTGTATATAAAGTAAACAGAGGTGTTTTTTAGAAAAATTGTTTATGAAGCATAGCTTAAGTATAGCCTGAAAGACAATTACTGTACACAGGTGGCTTTGTTTTTTAGCAGATATAATGACTAGTCTCGACCAAGATCTGCTTGAAGCAGTAACTGCCCCTTGAAGCTATTCTCAAACTATGTTCTATCACCATTTCTGAAGCTGCACTGAAAAAGTTTGGGAGGATGTCTGCTCTTAGACATTATAGCTAGTTACAGATTTATTTTGTCTGTGTTTATTTGATCTGTCATAAAAACCAACCTTATAGAAATGAAGATTTTAGGAAAAAGGGAACCATGACATGTGCAATGCAATCTGATGCATTTAACTGAATTGTGTTCCATGGTGCTTACTCACAAGTAGATATAGTATCACAGCCTAACAGGGTAACCCTATAGATGTGTACATGGAAGGAATCCCATTGATCTCAGTGGGGCTTACACCCTAGTACTAAATGTATCTTAGGCTGCAAGTCAGAGTGGTGCAGTGGTTAGAATGTCGAAATAGGACCTGGGAAACCAGAGTTCAAATCCACACTTGGTCATGAAGCTCATTGGGGCAGTTGCTGCCTCTTAGCCTAACCTATCTCATAGGGTTGTTATTGGGAGAAACAACACCTAGAGCTCCTTGGAGAAAAGATGGAATAGAAATGCAATCAACCCATCTTCACAAGGGTGTAAGCCCCACTGAGCGTAATGGGATTTCCTCCTGAGACAGCATGCAAAGGTCTGTGCAGTTAGGGCAGGAATAGCCAATGTGGTACCATCCAGATGTTGCTGATCTCCCACCTCATCTTTCACTATTGACCATGCTGGCTAAGGCTGATGGGTATTGGGCCCCATCTGTACCATACATTTAAATAACTATCCTACCACTTTAAAGAGTCAAATATTTTCAGGCTCTAGACTGGCCCCACCTAGCCAGGCTGGTAACTGAGCTGTGCTAAGGAAAGGTCAGCATAAGGGCTTCCTGTTCAGGCTGGGATCTTGTCCGAGCAACAGGCTGTCTTCACCCTGGTGTGTTTCTGTGAATCCTTTGGCTCCGATTTCCCGGCTGTCCTTCAGGCTCCTCAAAATGCTGGGTCGATTTGGGCTGCCTGAGCCCAAGCCCAGACACCATCACCACACAAATTGGCTTGAGTTGGTTTGGTATTCAGGCATTGGCTAAATCTGGTGCACAGCCCTACCACATTCCCTTGTGAGCAGCCTTCCAGGAGCCACATGCTAGGGTCAAGGAAGATTAGGGGCAAAAGTGAGTAGTGCAATCAATGTGACTCTTACCTTCATACAGCTCAGTACATTCCGGCCATGCAAAAGTCAGTGTTTGCTACACCCACCCACATCACCTCCATCCAGGCATGATCATGCAAGTCAAGCCAGGCTAAAGCACTGGAGGAAACTAAAGAGCACTGCTGTTGAGGGGTGTGACTTTGGGCATGGCTGTCCCATCCTTGAGGAAGATGCCCCAAGACATAGAATATGCAGACGCCCACCCCTTGCCACTTCCAGGGCCCCACAAAATTGTGCGGAAGCCTCTGGGAGATCTTGTGTGGCTCTCTTGTGATCTTCCTGGAACCTGCAACCTCACAACCCTGGTAAGTGAGGCTTTGGCAGGGATGGCAAGCAGGGGTGCACAGGGCAGCACCTTCCCATTTCTCCTCAGGCTGTGAAATGGGAGGTGCTACCACTGGCTTTGGGAGAGGATACAGCTTAAGGAGAGCCCTGGAGTTGGTAGCCAACACTGTCTCCTGTGAAAGTGAGTTCCATAGTTTAATCATGCACTGTGTGAAGAACTGTTTTCTTTGGGTAAGGAAGTACTGTTGTTGAGCTATGGGCCTATCCAGACTGGGGATTGTTGTTTTTTGCAGATGTATTCTACAATATGTCATTGACACAATAAAAGTGCGTCAGTGGGGGATTTATACTAGGTAGCCCACACACATCATTTTGCTTTATTTGTTGTTCTGCAGTGTTTCCCCATTGTCGCCATCTGGTGGGACACACTTGCATGCTAGTGCAACTAAATTGGGATGAAACCACAACAACCCTAGTAACAGGATTTCAGTAGGAAGTTATAGGGTTGGGGAGAGAGGGGGTTTATTGGTTTGTTTTCTACTTGTTCTTATTTGTATTATATATCTTCTGGGGGTTTTCTTGTATTTTTATGTTGTGAATCCCCCTGAGATTCACTGATAAAGGGCGGTATAAATTATTCAAATTTAATAAATAATAACAATAATAATAATATAGGATATGCAGTGATCATAAGTGAAGCAGCATGTCCATGGCAAAACTTTTGCAGACACAAATGATATTGAGAGCAGGACCATGTATAATTACCCCATAAGCACCAATCATCATGGTGATGACCAAAGTGTATCTGGACGAACCCTACATAACTCAATGTTGGCTGGAGTTGCTGGGAGTTGCAGTCCAAAACATTTGCGAGGCAATTTGCAAGGCATCCAGGTGGAGAAGTCTGGTGGAAAGCACAAAACCGGAGCTTAGTGTTTGGGAGATGGCTTTGGTAGTGCAACACAACAGAGGTTTTTTGGACAAGTCTGGAATGTGAATCCCATAGCAAGTAGCTGTCTATTTGTTTAAGGAAGGAAGCATCTGGAGGGGACCACATCGATTGCTTCTGGCTTACGTTATAAAGCCAAGAAAAACATTACTGGGAGGTGGGCAGGGAGTAACACTGTTTTTCTGGCAACTGTTTGAAAAACAGAAGAATCCAGCCAGGCAAGCTTCCCCCCTCCTTCCCCTGGCGAATTGGCATGGCAACTCTAATCCCACCCACACTGTGATTAGAGGACTGTTGCCCTGATATTATCAGTGACTTGAATAAGGTGCAGAAAAGGACAGAAAAAATGCGCAGAGGGATGGGACACCTTCTGTACTTGGAGAGGCTAACAGCACAATCCTATGCAGGTCTACTCAGAAGGACGTCTGAGTATGGGGAAGGGCTGTAGTTCAGTGGCAGAGCATCTGCTCTGCATGCAGAAAGTCTCCAGTTCAATCTCTGGCATCTCCAGGCAGGGATGGGAGAGACTGCCTGCCTGGAACTCTGGGGAGCTGATGCCACTCCATGTAGACAATACTGAGCTGGACTGACCAATGGTCTGACTCAGGACTCAGCTATACAGCTGCAAATAAAATGTTTTAAGTGTGTTGTAAAGTGCTTTATACAAATGTGACACTAGATGGCAATGCTGAGCTATGACAAATTCAATATATTTTCAAAATGTTTTTTTAAAGCATTTTCACAGCATTTTTAATACAGTGGTACCTCGGGTTACATACACTTCAGGTTACATACGTTTCAGGTTACAGACTCCGCTAACCCAGAAATATTACCTCGGGTTAAGAACTTTGCTTCAGGATGAGAACAGAAATCGTACAGCGGTGGTGCAGCTGCAGCAGCAGGCCCCTTTAGCTAAAGTGGTGCTTCAGGTTAAGTAAAGTTTCAGGTTAAGAACGGACCTCCGGAACGAATTAAGTACTTAACCCAAGGTACCACTGTATGTGTCTAGATTCTACCTCAGTATAAGGCAGCGTTATTTGTTCCTATCTTCAGCTGTACTGAGTGGGCTTACTCTCACATAAGTATGTATTGGGTTGCAGCTTAAAGTATTTGGAACTTTCAAGTTTAGTCTGGGGCGGGTGGGTTGGTGGAGAGAGAAATCCACTCACTTTCACATTTTAATGCAAACCTACCTAATGTGAAATACAAGCCAGTGCACAAAATGCAGTCATATTTTGAAATTATGTGATGCAGTTCTCAGGCTGAAAACCATGCATGTGGAAGCACAGATGGTGGAGAGCTGTAGAAATTTGCATGGGTTCATGAAAATAATGTACCAAATGCATTGTATTAGGGAGAAATTGCCTGCAAAAAGGTGAGAGATGGGGAAACTGCATATTAAAGTGTATATTAGCAGGGTTGTGCACAAAAATGTGGTTAAATAAGCATATAAAAATGGGATACACAGACACACAAACACACACACACACACTCACACACACAGATATAGAATTGAGGCAAACTGAGCCCAACAACTTCTGGAGGGCACCAGATTAGCTACATCTGCTGTCGGTTTTTGAAATCTGCATGAGCATCACATCATCAAGCATGAGCAATAATTCTGACCCCTATTTCCCCCTCATGCTAATAGGATTGCAGACTAGGCCCAGCCTTGTTTAGACTCCCAGGCCCTGTTAACTACTCCCCTCCCCTCCACACTTTTCACCTACCATCACCTGTACTTGGACCTTGAATGTTAGTTACATTCATTTAAATGCTTTGCTAGTGACAAGTACAACTGAAAGCCTATAGTCCATTGCGTCCAAAACCTTTGCAAACATGTCCACAATTCATTGTTCCTTTAGAAATATTTACCAGCTCACCTATTCACACATTTTCATTATGTGTGTGTGTATGTGTGTAACAGCTTAACAATTCCCATCTACAATAGCTGCCCTCTCTGGTCACCTTGAGGTAATTCCTTCTCACCACTGGTGAGTCATCCAAACTTCATCGAAAGCCTGTTGTGACTGATTGTGCTGTTCTCTTTTCATTTTGGTTGAAGCAATACCTCAACAAGTATTATGGGTGCCCGAAAGACAACTGCAACCTCATGGTGCTGAAAGATACCTTGAAGAAAATGCAGAAATTCTTTGGGCTTCCTGAAACTGGAGAACTGGACCAAAACACCATAGATACAATGAAGAAACCCCGTTGTGGCAATCCGGATGTGGCCAATTATAATTTCTTCCCGAGAAAACCAAAATGGGAGAAAAATCTCGTCACATACAGGTATGCATACATACTATCAGGCAAAACATTCCATGTTAGGGTACAATCTTAACCTCACTTATCTGGGAGGAAGTCCCATTGAGTAGACAGGCATCATACCTTGGTTGTCCCAAGAAGGAAGCCTTTTTATAACTTCTAGCAGTTTAGCAAGGCCTTCTTACCAGGTAACTTTGGAGGGGAGAAGGAGATCTATCTATCAGATTCACTGGTCCCAAGCTGTTTAAAGCCTTACAAGTCCACATGAATGTCTTAAAGCTAGTTTGGTTAGCAAACCAGCAGCCAGTATCCTTGTAATGATAATATATTGATTTGTTCTTGTTCTTATTATGTATTTTCTGTTCTTATTTTGTATTTTTATGTTGTGAACTGCCCTGTGATCTTCAGATGAAGGGCAGTATACAAATTTTGATGATGATGAGAGACAGAGAGATCAAAAAATGGAAGTAGATTTGTAAGAGTAGTTTCAAAACATCTCCTCCCCTTTGCTTCAAATGTATAGGAGGAAAAGCAAAGCATGAATGGGTTACCTCTGAGACGCCAGTGTTGTACAGGACAAAGCAAGCCTGGGGTGCAATGTAGCTTTCCCAGAATTGAAATCTCAACACTAAGAGATGTCCTACTCTTTACACAGCTGGAGCAATCCTAACCCTCAATATTCATCATTAAAAAGAGGGGGAGCATCTTTGGCCATTATTCCAGAACACCATGAGTTCTTCTGGGAGAATAATGGCTATCCCTTTCTTTCAAATGCTGTTGTTCCATACTACTCCACAGAACAAAACACCACAGGCTCCACTTTGTCTGCCTCTCTCTCCTTCTGCTTCTTAAAAAATAAAATAAAATAAATGTAGGGTTTTTTTTAATCTGGCACTTTGAGCTGGAGAGATTAACCCCACATCCATGTTATGCCTGCAGAAAGAAAGCCGAACCAAAATTACCCTGCGATCTGGACAGCAAATAGTTTAACAAGCACTTCATCGTCCATTAAAGTCTGGAGGGATAAGTCTTAGGCGGAGGAAGTACAGCAGGGCTCTTTTAATGATTTCCATATCTATTTAAGTCCCGTGGCTCAGCTTTTTAGTGTGTGCATCTTTTTCCAGTGCCTCGTACAGACAGTGTTGCTGGCCAGAAATTAGTAATGGCACACAAGCAAGGTTGTGTGTGTGAGAGAGGGGAGGGCTGCAATTCTGTTCACACGTATTTGGGAATAAGCCCCATTGAACACTGTGGAACTCGATTAACCCCCCCCCCCAAAGGATCAGGCTGTACATTTCGTAGGAACTTTGGCTTAAAGGAAGGATGGGGAACATCTGTGGTCCTCTAGATGTTGTTTGGCTACAGCTCCTGTCATCTCTGAATTTGGGCTTGCTGGGAGTTGGAGTCAAATAACATATGGATAGCTACCACCAGGTTCTCTATCCCTGGCTTGAAAGGCTGCTTTATGCTTCCTTTCAGGAGCATTCCAGGGACATTGATCCAAGCTTTGGGTCTTTCCTATGAAGCCCCAGATCCCCTGAGCTTCTCTTCCTTTAAACACTCTAAAAGAAATTGTTTAAAGGGGTTGTTACTCATGGTGAAAATTGCCATGCCAGTGAGATCCAAGGCACCCCACTGTCTTAATTTGCACATATAAACTAGTCCTGGATCTCTCCAGGTGGACCCAAGCTGGCACAACCTGTTCAGGCCAAATCCCAGGTTAACCCCAATCTGCCCAATTTGCTTTGGGATTTGGCTATACAGTAGCTGTTTCACAGATCTAGTAATATAACCACCACCATCACCACCAGCAGCAGCATTACAAGAACACTGTGCAACAAGGAATTAGAACAGACATTAATCCTTCACACACATACACCCCCAAAATGATGAGTCTTATGTTAAGAGACTGATTAGTTAGCTATAGGGCTCTTTGTATTGCTTTTGCTGCAAGAGACTTAGTGTGGCTGCTATCCCTTTGGGGGATTTTCTCCAACTGATCCATACCCTTCTCCGTTTCTGACCCTACCCCACCCTACTTTTATTGTGAAGGATTTTAGGCTACACCCCAGATCTGGACTCAGAGACTGTGGATGATGCTTTTGCCCGAGCCTTTAAAGTCTGGAGTGATGTCACACCACTGGAGTTTTCCCGAATTCATGATGGTGAAGCAGATATCATGATCAATTTTGGACGATGGGGTAAATATCTCCATACAGCATTAAGGATAAGAAAACCTGAAGGACAATGCAGCTCTCTGTCCATTTCTGCCTTCTCCCTTCTGTATCTATGTTGGTCTGCACAGGGGATTTATTACCTGGTACTTTACCCTTTCCCACCAGCTCTCTTCCAATGCATGAACAGCAATACATTCAGGAGATCTAGGTATGTAGACCACCCACCCACAGAGCACTTGACTGGACCAGTCCAATAGCATATATATAGTGCACTTCAGAACTGTTCAAATTCACCTAGTACAGTCATTATCTCAGTTGTCCTTACTAGAACCCTATGAGGGAGGTCAACAATACTATTGTGCTTGAATTGCTGAAGCTGACAGAACATCAGGTAGCAGAACTAGGAATTCTCTCAAGGGGAAAGGAGAAAAGAGTAGGGCCAGGGGTGATTTGGGATGGCTCTGAGGGCTGGTCAGAACAATTGGGGGAAGGTTTAGAGGCCATGACCAGTTCAAAACCACATCATGATTGGTGGGAGAGAGACAGCCACTCCTGTCTTTGAGGCCCTCCAGACAGGTGGGGCATTTTTTGTGGGTGTCTTCGGCAACATGTCTTTGATGCAATAATAAGGCATCAGTGGTGGATTTATACTGGACGCCATTCCACTCTATTCATTGTTCTGGATTGCTTCTCTGGTGTCCATCCATTGTTGCCATTTGGAGGAGGACTACACTGCAACAAAAGCGGAATAATACCACCACCATCCTGGAACATTTGGGGTATAAAAAGTTACAGGATTTCAGGACGAAGCTAACAGGACATGTAGCAATTGGAAATGAAGCAGTATCTCTGCCTTGAAACATTTGCATGCTCAAACAGGACTGAAAGTGAGATTGCCTAAAGCTGCCCTGATGCCATCCTGACCACAAATCCTCATGAAGGAACAATGAAAAAGGATATCTGGAGGGGTACCGAAGGTACACATAGCTGAGAACTCAGGGTTTGGCTGGGAGCATCTGACATTTGTTTCCAATGGCAAGGGATCAAACCCAGAAAGTCCTCAGTGATGCAAAAGTGGTCACCGCAGGCAGTGTCGCTGGCCAGGCTGCTGGTGAGAAACTGATGAATAACAGGGTTATGCCCTTGCCAGGAGGTTGTGTTTCCAAGAAAAGCTTTCAGTGAAATAACGGGAGAAGCCAAGAACTCGGCCTTCACCCGAGGAGGGACTTGAAATTACTTGGTGCAGAAAATACACACAGCTTTATTCATAGACACCCAATGAGAGAGAGAGAGAGAGAGAGAGAGAGAGAGAGAGAGAGAGAGAGAGAGACCCTGAATAGCTCCAAGGTAGAACATCTGCTTTGTATGCATAAGGTCCCAGGTTCAGTTCCTGGCATCTTAGTATAAGGCAGTTTCCTATGTTGGTGGGGAGACCACAATAAAAAAGGCAAAAAAGGAAAATGCAGTGTTTATTTATATATTTCAGAGGTGTGTTTTCCCGCTACTGCCAATAGGTCCCAGAGAAGATTTTTCATCAATAAAATGTAAATCAGCACAAGAGATTAAAAATCAAATATAATAAAAAAAAATCCTTAACTCAAACGCACACAAAGTAAAACAGAAAGGGAAGCATTAAATGATTCATCAGCCCATAAAAATTGTAGTAAAAACAACCTAGCTATTTTAAAGAGGGCATGATTATTCAACCATTTTAGATATTTGTTTTCCTGTATTTAATGCCGCTTGATTTCTTCTTTCTTCTGCAGAGCACGGTGATGGGTATCCTTTTGATGGCAAGGATGGTCTCCTGGCTCATGCCTTTGCCCCTGGGCCCGGGGTTGGTGGGGACTCCCATTTTGACGATGATGAGCTTTGGACTTTGGGTGAAGGACAAGGTATGGCAGCTGCTGATGGATTCAGAACATCGCCGAATGTCGACTGTTACCAGAAAGACTGGACAGCAAAACAGTGTAGATCAGCCTTCCCCAACTCAATACTATTTAGATGTTATTGGATTCCAGCCCCCACCATCCCTGACCACTGACTATGCTAGCTGAGGCTGATGGGAATTGGAGTCCAAAATATACAGAGGACACCAGGTTTGGGAAGGCTGGCGTAGATTTAGGGCTGATCCCTCAGAATTACCTTCAGGTGACCATTGGCAATGTTGGCTCAGGGTGATAGGTGTTGGAGTCCAGCAACATTTTCATATGCTAATATTTAGGAACTTACGCAAAATACTATAATTTAAATGCATCTCACACCAGAGTTGGGAAGATTAGAACCAGGTGAATGGTGAGCACCAGCTCACTTTGCTGTCCAGGCAATAAATGTTGATGGGCAACTTCAAGGCATCTGAAGGCCAGAGTAACTCACCTAGTTGGCTCCTTGCCTTCTGCCCTGCCAGTCTTGAAGGGCTGAAGCCAACACTGCCACTGAGCAATGGCCAATGTCAGGAAGGCATCAGATAAATAATAAAATATATATTTTTAGTGGGTCACATAAGGTCTTCACAGATTAGCTTACATTAAACAGCTTCCACTGTTTAATGTATTTCCAGATGACTCTCCTGTAGTTCAATGTCTTAGCAAGTTCTGCTTTTAGCTACAGTGTTCTTTGACACCCCGCTCTAGAAATTATACTGAGAAACTCACATTTATATTTTGACCCCTCCTGACAGAGTCTCTGTTCTTTCCCTTTCAAGTTGTTAGAGTGAAATACGGCAATGCAGATGGGGAATTCTGCAAATTCCCATTCCTGTTCAATGACAAAGAATATAACAGCTGCACCGATGCGGGTCGGAGTGATGGATTCCTTTGGTGTTCGACAACATACAACTTTGATTCAGATGGCAAATACGGATTCTGTCCCCATGAATGTAAGTTGACTGACAGAAGCAGAGAGCTGCACTTTGTTTTAATTTGGAAGCATATTGTGGCCTTTCCCAGATGACATGTATGATGTCTTTAGTTTCTCACTAGAAATATGGGGTTAATGGTTGTATCAGTATGCCTCCAATTGTGTAAGCTGGCCAGGTCCCTTCCATGCAAAATCCCTTTGGAGACATCAGAGTGCTGGTCTGGACATGATAGTTTTGGGGTGCACTTGTGTTATCATAGTGCTTTAAATAGAAGGTGCAAATGTGGCTGAAATCTCACTGCTATCAACATGAAAACAATCAGCTTTTTGCTTTTAAGATTTTTGCCCACTCCATCCCAGATATTTAGCAAAACTAGAAAAATGAGGTATTTAATCTTGTTTTGTATGTTTGGTGTTGTTTTTCCTATGTTTCCTTATAAGCTTGCCACACCAAGGGTATTCCTACCACAGGTGATAAGATATCCCCTGGTGTACTCCAAGAAGCCAAAAAATTAGAGACAGGCTCTTAATCAGGGGTCGGCAAGGCTTACTGGGCATGGGCTGGATCACTCCTGTGGAGATTCTCCGTGGGCCGGACCGGTGCAGCGCTACACCACAAATCTCTTCTGCGCATGCCCAGATGCTGAAAATTGCACCTGCGCAGAAGCAATTTCCGGTGCTGCGGGATATGTGCAGATGCAATTTCCGGTGTCTGGGCATGCACAGAACCAATTTCCAGAGCTGCGGAAGAGAGTCCCCACGCCGCTTTAGCCCAGCACTCAAGGACTCGCCAAGCGGGCATTTCGGTTTGGGGTTGGCCCATGGGCTGGTTAAGCGACACCAGCTGGTTAAGCTGGTGTCTGGGCCACTTCCGGTTTACTGGAGCATTATGCCAGCAACATATAATTTGGACTTGTGAATCCCCACAACTGGTTTTCTGAGGCAAACCTCTTTCGGCAGTGGTGTTGCTAGTAGCCATGATAGCTATGTACTCATGGATAGTTTTATCCCCTGTGAATTTATCTACTCTCTTTTTAAAGCCTTCCAAGTTGGTGGCCATCTTGTGGCAGTGTATTCCCTTGTTTAAGTATGCACTGTGTGCAATGCTAAAATTTGTCTGGTCTGAATTGCTCACCATTGAACTTCACTGGATAACCTGAGTTTCTAGTATTATGGAGAGGGAGAGAGAGATTACTCTTGGCTTGCTCTTTAATTCTTTTTTTAAACTAGAATGGATGGAATTTGAACCACTTGTGTTCAAAGCATGCATTCTGCCACTCTCTCTATGGAAGTGGGTCTGGAACCTGAAGAATGGTGGTGCTAGCACATCACACTAATAAAATCTCTGCAAAATAAGAGCAATGCTTTATCTTGGGCAGGTACCAGGAAATAGACCCTACTCATTGTAAGTACAGTAGAAAAATATGAGATGCGCTTTGATGAGTTGCATGTGTCCACTTCCATATTGTAAGACAAGAATTATAGAGCTCTTATCGGTCTCTCAGAGAGATATAACTGTATGTTGCCAAAGATAGGGAAAGTGAGATGAGACCATTAGATCCCAGTTATCTTCATTCTGCCACATTTTGTTGTACGGGAAGCCTTGAAGCTTTCAGAGGCAGAAAATGATTTTTAAGCTCAGCAAATATCTTGGGGCTTTTCTTCTTCTTACAAAGCTCTTCAAGCTGCCCAGTTTTTAAGCAGAGAAAAAGTGACGCTCTATACTTTGAGAAACCACACATTCAAATACGGAGGGGAAAGTTCTGTGGAATCTGGCAAGCTGAGCTTCTATTTGGTTCCTTGCTCTTGCTAGCTGTGGATATAGAAAGCCAAGATTTACAGACAATTTCTCTCTTTGAAATTTGGAAGGAATTCTTAAAGGGGAAAAACTTGGTTCACAGATTGTAAAATTGGTGTGGTCTGTTGTTCTGAAGCCAGAATGTCAAATGTGGAGACAATTTTTAGGAAGGAGGAAAGTTAGATGCTAAATATATATGTAGCTACTTTCTCTCTGCCAACACACTTTGCTCCTCCTAATAAAATATCTCTCTGGCTGGTCCTGTAGTAGGAAATGATGTCCCTGTTCTCTTCCAGCATAATGTACTTCTATTTCTTATACACTAGCAGCATTGTCAGATCCCTTAAACGTTGAACCTGACACTTGGGAGATGCAGCCTTGGAGCTAAAAGGTGATGCTTGGCAGAACTGGGGGTGGAGACTAGTGAGAAAAGCTGCAGCCTAGTGGTATATGAGGAGCACAGAAGGTTGGACCATGCCTTGTACCAATGTACCACCTACTAAGCTACCAGGAAATGACTCAGCACAAACAATACAGAGACTGCGGAAGGGACAGAGAGAGTTTGAAGGAGAATGGAAGCTTGTTTAAACAATGTTCTTCATTGTGTATTACTCCTGCTTGATTCTTAATGATAGCTCGCACCACCTGAAACATGGCTGACACCTCCAAATGGAGCCTTGTGGATGAGGTGAAGTGGAGAGAATTTCAGAAGCAAAGAAGTAGCTTGCTCACTTGAATCTTTCCACTCATCTTGATAGCCTTCCTCCATCTTCCATGGAGGCAAACCAGTGGCATTATCACAGTACAGGTACACATTCAGGCAGGCAAAAGCACCTGAGGAGGATGCAGAGCAGGGTTGGTGAGTATATGGTCTTGGAAGAGAGGCATGATCAGAAGAGGCCTAGGGACAAGATAGAAAGTCCTGTGGAGCCGCATCTGGTTCTCAGGCCTGAGGTTCCTACCTCTTTTTAAACACAAAACCCCATGGCCCTTATGTTTCAAATGAGCATGTTCCAGCTTGCATCCTGACCGGGACAGAGTGACTTCTTTCTTTATGGTTGTCATATCACTAAAGACTTCTCTGCTGTTCACACAGCAAAGAAGGCTAAAGAAAATGGCAGAAAGACAAAGGACTGTTTGACATTTCCCTGTGCCTTCCTGTGTCAGCCAGGAGCCTACAGTCACTCCAGGATGAAGCAACATTGTACTCAGTTTCCATATGTTTGTAATGGATTTGGGTTTGTTTTTTTGCAACTTGTACATGGCTAATAAAATGTGCACTTGAAAATGCAGAGGCGTACAGCTGGAAGAAGCTTAAGTGGAAAGCGAGTGACTCATCTTAGCTCACTCATCTTTTTTTGTTTGCTCCAGCAAAGATACTTTGCCGAAAAGGAATTCAAACACAGTCCTTTGGATAACATTTCTTCTCCTGGAACTGCTTTGCCCTAGATCAGGAAAAGTGGGGAACCTCAGACCCAGGGGCCAAAAGTGGCCGACTTGTGAGCAGAGGATTCCCTCCTGTGGTGCATTTGAGGTCTTCCCTTGGTGCTCACTCTCCCTTCTCTGCCCCATTGGTCATTGAGCTGAAAAAGAAAGTTGAGAGAGTGACTCTCTTTCCCACTTTCCCTTTCAGTTCTGTGTGCATTTCAAAGCTCAGAAGGGCCTTGGATCTCACTTTTGCCCAGATCTCTTGGGAGAATCTGTGTGTGTGTGTGCATGCACGTGCGCACACACACACACTTTCTCTCTTTCTGTCTCTTGGAAGGGAGTTGATCTGAGGGAGAGAAATGATCAAAGGACATGGTGCCCTCAGCATTCACTCCAAAATCCAAATGTGCCTACATTAAACTAAAAAGGTTGACATCCTCTGGTCTACAATGTTTAACTGGACTTCCTGGCAGACCAAGAATGACTCATGGGCTGCAGGTTCCTCACTCCTAGAAGGTTGCAGGTCCAATCCTGGACAACCACTCTCAGTCAATGTCAACTGTGCAATGGTAGCAGCTTTCCAGGGTTTCAGGCAAAAATCTTTGCCAGCAGTACTTGGAGATACCAGAGACTAAGCCTGGGACTTTCTGCACACAAGGCACACACTCTACTATTCGGCTTGCATCAAGTTACATAGCGGCAAATCCAGAAGTGCAGGATCCCTTCATCATTGTTGCAGGCTAGATTATACAGCTTTCTAAGATGATAGAATAACCTTACAATTATACAACAGTAAGGGGTGCATTGCAACAATCAATGCAGATCTCCATGTGTTGCCTTTCAGCTAGATCTACTGTTTTCTGTGCATGTACATGGACAAATGTTTTTGAGTGCTCCAGTATCTTCTTTTGGGGTGACTTGAGTTGTGTTTTCCTTGAAGTTCCATAGTATGTAACTTGTGCACTGTCCTTGTGAAACAGAAGTGTTCTTAAATGTTTAGCTTTGGAGCAGACAGAATAACCCTTTGGTGTTCTTCTTATGTGCCTTCTTCAGAGTCACTCCAGGAGCCAATCCTCAGTAGCTGACTTACCTCCTTTCACTCTGATTGGCTCCAATCAGAATAAAGAGTGAGAATACTTCTTCTCAGTGGCTGCAAAGCTCCCCTTTCATGCTGATTGGGCAGCTCTAGGAGATGGGGATCCTACTGCAGAAGTAGTAATAGGTCACTGATTCCAGACCACTATACCTCTGGCCGCATAGCCACATGTGCAGTGGATTAAAGCACAAATGATATCTTCCAAATGTTTGAAATGTCTTCCTCCTCCTCCTGCAGTGCTATTCACAATGGGTGGAAATGGTGATGGGCAGCCGTGCAAGTTCCCCTTCAAATTTCAAGGCAGCACCTATGATAGCTGTACCACGGAAGGAAGAACAGATGGATACAGATGGTGTGGGACCACTGAAGATTATGACCGAGATAAGAAATTTGGATTTTGTCCAGAGACAGGTAGAGTCGCTTTGCTATTGCATGGGTAGATTTATGCCAATGAAAGCAACCTCTCCCCTATGACATTGGTGGCTGTGTGTTAATGCTTCTTAAATTATTATTACTCTTCTCTTTGGAGAGAGGACCTTTTCAGGTTTCTTAATCTCCTAAGGATGGGAAGATGGAAAGAAGCAGTTGTTACTTTTTCATGCCAGATGATGATGTATGGCAGCGGTGGCAGGTGCCCTTTGGGACTGGTGGGGTAGAAGGCCCAGGGACCACTAGTAGGTGGCGCTAGAGCCAATGACGGGCAGAACCAGAGTCATTTTGCTCCCTGCTGAGTTCTGCAGGGGCAATGCTGCAAAAAATAAGATGTGGATAAACTGAAGGAACCAAAAGCTGAAACCAACTAGAATTCCAGGAGCACAGACGGAATGGCAGAGTGAATCCACAGAATAATGAAGGGACTGAATGGGAAAGGGAGAAATCAGCTCTTATTTTTGCTTCTTCTTTTCTGCAGCAATGTCAACGGTTGGTGGAAACTCTGAAGGAGCACCCTGTGTTTTTCCTTTCATATTCCTTGGGAATAAGTACGAGTCCTGTACCAGCTCTGGGCGTCAGGATGGGAAGATGTGGTGTTCCTCAACTAGCAACTATGACGAAGACCGCAAGTGGGGATTTTGTCCAGATCAAGGTAGCTCTTTTCCTCATATTTATTATTTATTATTCAATTTACAGTCCACTTTCTTCCCTCTCTTCATATTATCCCCACAATAACCCTGTGAGGTAGATTAAGCTGAGAAGTTGTGACTGGCCCAAGGTCACCCAGAGAGCTTCATGGCCAAGTGGGGATTTGAACCCAGGTCTTCCACATTCTAGTCTAACTCCCTAACCACTACACCACACTGGCTGTCATATATGCATACTAGCTCCAGTTCTCTAAAGTAGGAATTGGGGATGCACAATCACTCTAGTTACAGCATGGATAGGGATAAATTTGACACAGTTAGCATTTAAAGTTGAACCTACATATCTTGCCCTTTCTCAAACAATATAGAGATTGAATCATTGTCATCCTTCAATATTTGCACTTCTCTAAATTTTGCATTGTGGTTCTCCCATCATGTAATGTATACAAAAATGCCAGTGCAGGGGGTAAAGTGTGCATACATATACATATATTTGTGAAAATAACATACAAAAATATATTAGGGGAAATTACTTTGCAAAGATATGTATTCTATATTAGGCAAAATTACACACAAATGTGTGCGTTAGGAAACATTTGGAATAAAATGGTGGTGGAAACTAAGGTGGAAATATGGAGAACTGAACTTAAAAGTTGCAAAATGAGAAACAAAACTGCTGGTCTCCTCCCACCCCTAGGGAAGAAATAACAGGGCTGCCCTCTGGGGTCTCCTGGGCTCTACACATGCCTGGCATGATTCGGGGGGGGGGGGGCATTTTGTGATTCACCTCAGGTGCCAAAATGTCTTCAGCCAGCCCTGCTTGTGGACATTCCACTATGTCTCTGTGTGAATTTGGTTAGGATGATTCCAGGGGTTCCAGGGAAATCCTAAAAAAAATATGCATCTTAAAACAGTCACCTGAGCAAAAAAGCAAATTGAGGCGTACTTATGAAGCATACTGAGAGTTGTTCTGCATTCCTTCGTCTCCTTAGTCTTGCTTTTAACAGCATATAGCTGCTTCGAGCAGCTTCTGAATGTGGCACCTCAACAACGTCAGATAAAAATTATTTCAAAAACAGTGCAGGAAGTGACTGTGCACCATTTTCTTCTCTTTTATTGTACAACATACCCTCATGCTTTATGGCTGGGTGCAGCCATTTTGCTGTGCACACAACCCTCCCTCCTCTTAAACATGTTGGTCTTGGGGAAAGCTTGCAAAACAGATTAAGGTCCAGATTGTGGTTACGTTTGTCCTTGGTGAATCAAAACATCTCACTTAGGCACTTCTCAGAAATACGACCTAGAATATTATGTAGAATAGATTGCAAAACATAAAACAAATGAGTCGCCTTCACAACAGGAAGAAGAGTTGTCTCATGAAATTTCCCAAGTGATGTCCTTTGAAGACAGGAACATAGGAAGCATTCAACTGAAGGCCAGAACAAAGTTTACAAGCACAACTGTGGTCACATGTGGTTATTTCCATATTAAATTGAGCCCTGCTTTTTCAGTAATTCTGATAATGTGGAGTGAACCTATACATGTTTCTTGTTGTTGCTGCTGCTGCTCCTGCTGCTGTTCTCATTCTTCTTCATTATTTCTTGCAAAATACAACATACAATGTTAAAAACAGTTAAAACCAATTTCAGTCAAGAAAATAGGGTGGGTCCCAAAATATGCATTTGTCAAAGGCCATGGTAAAGAGATTTATATTCAACATCTGACACAAACTACACAATGAAGGTGCCAGATGCACAACCATGGGGAGGGAATTCCACAGCTTAGGGGCTACTACCAAAAGCGCATGTAGGGAAGGAGGTGGTCCTTCGGATATTTAAGGCCTAAGTTGTTTGTGTATGTCAGAGGCCAGGGCACAACACAAGATCCCACTCTGCTTTCCACACTCATTCAAAGATTTCTGAAAAGAAGCTATAACAGTTGAATGATACTGTAAATGCAACAATGCATTGTTTGTGCCAACAATGCAGTGTCACCTGTCCCTGGGCTTTCTCTGCTGAACACCTGGAATATTTTTAAACACTCCATAGCACCTCAGAAGCTTTTCTAGCACAGCTAGGCTATGTCTAATTTCAGTACACAGAAGCCGGATCTCTTCCAGCCCCTATTAGCAGAGCTTTTAAGGAATAGTCAAATTGGCTCTGCAATTAAATATACAGATAGCATTATGTTCAAGCTGCCCCAAACCCGGTTTGTTTTTCTTTCAGGCTACAGCCTTTTCCTGGTTGCTGCTCATGAATTTGGTCATGCCATGGGACTAGAGCATTCTGAAGATCCTGGAGCACTCATGGCCCCCATCTATACCTACACCAAGAACTTTCGGCTTTCCCAGGATGACATCACGGGAATCCAGGAACTTTATGGTAATGTTTCCACTTGTCCAAAACACATGTACTACATTTTGGCCTACAGCAGAACACATACTGTCCAAAGAAGCTTAGCTGATACAAAAACCCCTGAGACATCTCAGGTATCCTACCAGCCAGGCTGCTACAGATAGTGTTTAAATAAGACTGAATATCCCTTGCCACAGGGTTGGCCCTACCATTAGGCTGAGTGAGGCAGACTCCTTGGGCAGAGAATGCTGAGGGGCAAGAAGCAGTGACAAGGTGCTAGAGGACAGATCTGTGTGCCTTTCATTCTGCCCTGGGGCCCATAGGCTCTCAGTTGCAATGGACATATGAACCCAGGGACATAAGAAGTTGCCTTATACTGAGTCATACCTTTGGTCCATCTAATACAGAGTGGTAGCAGCTCTCCAGGGTTTCAGACAGGGCTCAATCCAAGCCCTACCTGGAGGTGCTGGGAGTTGAACCTGGAGCTTTCTGAATGCAAAGAAGATGCTTTGTCACTAAGCTGCAGCCCTTATTTTTACCACTGGATCATGCCGCCCCATTTCCAATGGTAACATAAGATACATCTGCCAGTCTGGTCAGCTTCTGTCTATGGAGCAAGGGAGTAGTCATTTGTCCATTGCCTCATGATTCAAATGGTCACCCCTTTCCATCCACCTCTATTTGTTGCCCTGATCCTCAGGCACTACATTTTACTTTCACTAGAAATAAATTTGGAAATGAAATTGTGTTTTTGTTGTTTTTGTTGTCCTCTTGTTGACTTCTCTTTTTAAAAAAAGGAATAATCACATTAAGACCTCATTCCATTATCAACCTTCCCTTTATTTGCAGGGGGCTCTACTGATGTTGGTCCAGGCCCAAGTCCAACACTTGGGCCAGTCACCCCTGAACTATGCAACCAAGACATTGTATTTGATGCTGTTGCTCAACTCAGAGGGGAAATCTTCTACTTCAAAGACCGGTAGGTGGGAAGAAATAGTCTGTTTTACTCAAGTTATCTTGTACCGAAGCAAAAGCAGATCAAGTGTTATTCATGTTTTGGGGTTCTGAGGGGTCAGTCTAGATGATGCCTTGAGTCAAGTGGCATAGATAAATAAATGAAGAAGAGGAGCAGCATCTGATGAGCTACATTCTTTGAAAGAAGGGATTCTTGGAGATAAACTGAAGTTGGCATGTTTGCCGTATCTGGAACTTCCTGTCTCTCCCTTTAGTTCTCTACTTAGACTAGCTCTTGTTTTGCTATGGCAATAAACATGTTAAAAGTATTGTCAGCAGTACTGCCAAGAGAAGGAAAACCCCAGTTCCAATGTTACAAAACTGGCAAGGACGAAAATGTCAGTGGATATTGCATTGTTCCAGACATACAAGAACTGTGTACATTTTTAAAATGACCAGATTTGTTCCAACAGTTTTGGAAGCTGACCCAGTTATGTGCGGCGCAGAAACATGAGAGGCTTGGATGCTTTGACTTAAACCAAATAACCCATCCAGGCATGCTCAGGAAAAGGAGCTTTCAAAATCCAAGCCACTTAATAGTTGTTGGTGCCGGCTGCATGCCCAGAAATCTCTCCCCTGTTGAATTTTTCAGCTGGAATTCTCTTGGATTTTCCTGAAGTACTAAAATGGCCCTTTCTAACTTGCTAACTCTGGCTTGGAAAAGAAAGGCCCTGTTATCTTGTCTCATCCCTCCCTCCACTGCAGAGAGACAGAATGGTTCCATACCTGAGATCAGGGATTGGGATCCTGTGGCCCAACAGAAGTTCATGAACTGCAGCTCCCATCATCCCTGACCATTGGTCATGCTAACAGGGGTTGTTTGGAGCTGGAGTCCAGCAACATTTTGAGAGTAACAAATTGCCATCTCCTCTTAATACAAGGCATTCAGTAAATTAGTTGCTTGTGAGATTAGCTCACTGGTGTCCGCTTCCCCCCTCCCTTTGAACAAAATATGGAACCTTAGATGGAATAATATCTTAGGTAATTTTTCTGTTCTGTCAATGGAAAAACTTATAGGGCTGTATTCAATGCAGTTCAAGGTTAAATTCACTTCATGGTATACTTGTTGTACTGGTGAAATGTCTTGCAGTGGAAGAGAATGCTTGAGCAGATTGCTGGTAACTTTGTTGCACAACAGATGGCACAATCTCTTGTGCAATGAGTTTCTGCCAGTGCAGCTGTTGTCTTGGTTTCATCTACTGTTGAACATTAAAATTAACCCATCTACTAGTACAAAAGCCCTTGCAGTAGTGAACGGAGAACATTGGGTACAACCCAAAATTTGCTTCCCCTGTGATGACACGTGACCACTGACCTATGATAGTATCTCATGCATCTTGGTATGCTCATGAATACCAGGATGGTCTAGGTGGGTCTATTGGCACAGGATGTTCAACAGCTTCTGTTCTGTCCAAGTGACAAACCGTGTGAGATTAGTTCTGCCCATGTGGCTGTAATATTAATTGTGCAAAGAAGACCACATTTTGCACATATATTGTGCTGGGAAGGCCACCTAAGTCCATGTTCCAGTTACGAATCATGACTGTTCTTTTTCACTCCTGTTGAAATCCAGCCTCCATTCCACAAAATGCAAAGCTGGATAATGCTAGTAGACAAGGTTCTAATACAAGCAAGGAATTTTCTTGACGTTCAGCAAATTGCAGCCTCATCTTTTTGGGAAGGGTTCAGCAAACTTGTTGCCTACTAAAATGGCCAGCTGGTACAAGGCCATTTTGTGTGTATGTCCTTTGAATAAAATGAACTGCTTATCAAGCAAAGTTGGGGGGGGGGGCAGAGAGAGAGAATCACAATGGTGCTTTTGTTAACATCTTGTGCTTCTCCACTCCCTTTCCACACACACAATCAACCGCCGCCGCCGAAATCAAACTGCAGTTTTTTAATGCTCATAAATCGGAAGGAGGCACTGCCTTATACATAAAACAGCTCCTAAATTACCCGCTTTATTCCTCTGATGAGCGGTTTTAATGCTCCAGGCTTCATTTACAGCCAAGCTGTTTGATAGATGATCATTAGATTTGATCTTTTTGGTTGCTACAATCATAATCATCCAGAGTAATGCACCCAATACAAATGTTGGCATTTGCCAAATGCGTATCCATCTGTTCAATGTGCAGCGACGGGGATGGTTGAAAGGGTTTAAGTGCCTTGTAAATGGGTTTATTTGCTGGGATAATTGAAGCACCAAATACATTCTTTTTTTCTGTTCTGCGGTAAGAATTAATGTAAGTGCTAGAGAACTTGTTATAAACCATCAACGGCTGTGTGCGGCACATTAAGGTGTCTATGGGACAAAAATGCCTCCCAAAGAAAGGAAGGCTCACCAACCTTTGATACATTTTTGTTAAAAAAAAAATCCTAATCATTATTTGTTTGTGTTGCTGATGGATTGTGTGTGTGTGCGTACACACACACACACACACACACACACAGGCACTTAAATGCGCACACACACCTTTGCCAGCAGTGATGAGAAACAGATGTGCCAATGAATCAGCCCTTTGTAAACTCACTGTGATTTTTCTGCCTAGATTCATCTGGAGGACAGCAAACCAACGAAACAGGCCAAGTGGTCCTTTGCTGATTGCTACGTTCTGGCCAGAGCTCCCAGAAAAAATTGACGCTGTCTATGAGGCCCCTCAAGAAGAGAAATCAGTCTTTTTTTCAGGTAGGCTTGGCTGGAAGATGTACAGTAAGCACAGTTTGCAGAAGTATTATATTCTGTATCATTTTATTCTGTAGACCACCTTATTAAATGATAAACTCAGGATAGCTAGCTTGGGGCCAGTTGTTGTTAGACTGCAACTCCCATCATCCCTGGCCAGTGGCAAAACAGGCTTGGCTGATGGGAGATGTAGTTAGGCAACATCTGGAGGGCTCTCCCTGACTTATAGGGGGAAAGTCATGATGCAACACAATTCATGCCATCAAGAAATGCATGAAAGACCTTAAAAAAATTAATAACAGATCAGAATCCTGGTGGTGGGAAAGGGAGCATTAACCATTTAACCCATTATAATCCTGTGCTGGAACTTCCTCTGCCCCTTGCTATGACTGCTGGTTGTTTACTTCTTCTTCTCCTTCTTCTCCTTCTTCTTCTTCTTCTTCTTCTTCTTCTTCTTCTTCTTCTTCAATAGCAAAGTGCTTCTATCTGAAAGTAAAAAATACAGCGATGATAAATTAAATATAAAAGCACTGCATGCCCTTTTGTGACTCACAAATCAGCTGGTTGTGGCAGCAACTTCCTTCTACCTAATGGTAGGGCTGGACCTGTGACTTGGGCTTTTCATATTTTGCAGCAACAACTCCCAGCTTGCTGTTAGGATAATGTGAAAAGGACCCCAGAGTTCTGGGACAGACCAACAGGCCACTTCCTGTGAAGAGGAATTAACTATTAAACCTATTGTGTTCTGTTTTTGTTTTTCATTTGGTTTCGGGTTTGTTTGTTTCAAAGTATTGTAATTTTTTCTTGATTTTATTATTTTATCTTTTTGTAAATCGCTTTGAAGGTTTTCCTTTTTTAAAAACATCAAACAGTGCATAAATTTTAAGAAATGAATAAAATAAACCACCAGGAACTGTAGCTCTGGGAGACGCTCAGCACCATTAAGAAATCTCAGCTCCCAGGATTCTCTGGGGGAAGCCATGACTGTTTAAAGTGGTGTTATAGTGCTTTTAAATAAATGGAGTGAATGTGGTCTCATGGGGCAATGAAAGCGAAGGAGAGATTGCATTTCCTGTTGACCATTTATGTGTGTGCCTATTGATATCAGCTGCAGTTGTGCTGGCTGACCTAGTGGAGCTGGGAGGTTGTTGTCAATGTTTTGAATAACTGAGCCAGCAAAAAAGAAAAGTGTGTTGTTATCCATTGCAACATGACTAAACATCTCCAGGCATGCTAAAGGGAAAAAAGGGAGGGAAAACCTATGGCTAGATGCTGCTCAACAATTTCTTTAAAGGGAAGGGGGAAGTCTTATAATGAATTCCACATGGCTGAAGGGCTGCTGAGTTTGAATTCCATGATAAACTGGATGTAGCCAAAACACCTCATTTGTCTGTGTCCAAGCATTACATCCCCACTCCCCCTGTGGGACTGAATGGGTGAAGTAGGGTTTTAAATACTGTTTGCTAAAGAAATTTACCGTAGTTAGCTCACTATATGGAAAAATCCAAAACAATGCAAACTGGCAAATTGCTAAGAGGTCAGCAAGCAAATCTCTGTGTTCCAAATGTTGTCAAACAAAAACACCCCCAGTTCCCATCTCAAATGAGTAAGAGTCATGTTGTGGGCCTTTGCCCAATTTAAAATAATGTACAGGCTAACCTAAAACTAATAAAATGACTTCTTTTTCTTTAAAAAGAATGTGCATGCATAAACATTCTGGTTGCTTGGGCACATGGAAGCTATAAAGTATGTAGGCTATACTAGTAAGATGAAACAATAATGGGTTTGAGTTCTTGGTTTCTGTTTATACCATTTGCAGTGTGGCATCCATCTCTGAACCACTCCTAAAAGTGCAGGCCTCAAGCATGCTCAGTTCCAGCTTTTCTAAATAAACACTTTTTCCCTGTTGCTCACTAGGTCACCGCCATATATATTACAAAAGCCTCTCCATCTCTTCCTGGAGGGTGACAAAAGGTCAGAGTCAATGTGGCTCACTCTCAAGGAAAGGACTACGCTAACAGCACTACTCAAACTCAAGATCCACCAGGCTGAGAGGGTTTGGATTTGGCTAGTCTTGAGCTTTCCCAGCTCAGCCAAAGCTATACTGGCACAGGGGCAGACTTGGGTCTTTCAGATTTCAGCAGCGCCCTGTGCAAGGCCAGAATTCAGTGCCCTCCCCATGCCTCTCGCCTTCCATTCTGCTCAATTCACTATGTCATAGTTGTGACGCCCCGCAGCGCCAATTAGGCTTGGTGCCCAGTGTGGCAGAACCTGTAGCACTGCCCCAGATCTGCCTTTAACTGGTGTAATTCCCTTACCCCAGCTGAGCCGGAGATATGCTGGTGCAAATCCCTCACCTGGCTCAACTTCAGCCAGTGGAATTTATACCAGTGTAAATCCCCCCAAAGTGCCATTCCAGGGGTGTAGCAGCAGCATGGCAGGGACAGGACAGAGCAAGGAGAGAAATCTATTCCAAACCCTTTTCAGCTCGGCCCTATGAGCTAGCAGCCTAATGGATATTAGCCAGCAAAAAGAGTAGTGTAAGTGAAATTCCAACTGAAAAGAGTTTGGGATAGGGACAACTTAATCTGGTGAAAATTACATTGGATTTTTTTTTTAAAAAATGGGTTGCTCTGTTAATTTGTCTCTCTGGTACACAAACTATGGTTGCTTCCAGGTGAGTGTTCTGTTGAGAATTCATCTTGCTTCCTTTGCACAAAGTTTGAAGGGAAGTTATATGGCATTGTTGTTGTTGTTGTTGTTGTTGTTTAGTCGTTTAGTTGTGTCCGACTCTTTGTGACCCCATGGACCAGAGCATGCCAGGCACTCCTGTCTTCCACTGCCTCCTGCAGTTTGGTCAAATATATGGCATTATGTTAAGCAATTGTTACCCCATACTTTCCAGTGAATATCCCCCATTGTTTTCCTTACCGGACAAAGTTCAGCTTTTCTGGGAGCAGGTTAGCTGCATCAAAATGCCAAATCCACTTCAGTTGCACAACCTAAATTTGCCAGGATGCAACTGTGTATCCCATTCACAAAACAGAAGCACCCCCGAGCCCCAACTTTTGAGCTGGAAAAGTTCTGAAATGAACTTTTGGCTCCTCTCTACCCATTCCCCCTTTAGCTAAACTGTGAGGAAATCTGAGAAGCTCGGATCGAGGTAACCCTTTTCCCTTCCCGCTAACCTCATTTGTAAGTGAGATCATTATTAAACTTGATGCTTTTGTTTTCACAGGAAATGAATACTGGGTTTATTCAGGCTACAACTTGGAAAGAGGTTATCCAAAGAGACTCACCAGTCTGGGTTTACCTCCTGATGTGCAACGTGTCAATGCAGCTTTTAGTTGGAGCAAAAACAAGAAGACCTACATTTTTGCAGGGGACAAATTTTGGAGGTAATACCTTTTCAGCAGGCAACCAGTGGCTGGACACTACAATGCTGGGCACTTATTCCCTGCTAAGATTCAGATTTCAAGGCATTTTGCTTTTGCTTTGACGGAGACCAGAGCATCTCAGTTGCAGGAGAGTCAAAGCAGTTTAGATTAGGGATATACAGTTGCTTTGAATGAATCCCGAATTACATGTAGAAGTTGGGGATCTGTGCCTCAACAGAGCAAAACTGAGTTCCCGTGATGCACACAACAAGACAAGATGGGGATTTAGGCTGATCCATAGCCCTCTGTTGACAGTGGCTTAGAGGAAGGATAAATAAATATAAACTAAACCATACAGAGGAAAATGAAACACTTTTATTTCCTTCTCCCCAACCAACCCCAAATGGCACGGAAGATAGATATGTATTCTATTAAAATTAATGGGCTGCCCCCTAAGATAGCAGACCTCAAGCTTTTTCTAAGGCAGAAACCTTTTCCCAGGCTTTCTTCAGTGTTACTACAGGCTCATATGAAGCTGCCTGCTAGTGGGACAGACCACTGCATCATCTAGCTAGGGGATAGCTGATGTGGTATGTGCTACCTGTTGTTGGACTCCAGCTCCCATCAGCCTTGACCAGCATGGCCAGTGACCAGGGATGAAGGGAACTTCTAGGTAAAGGGACCCCTGACCATTAGGTCCAGTCGTGACCGACTCTGGGGTTGCTGCACTCATCTCACTTTATTGGCCGAGGGAGCCGGCGTACAGCTTCCGGGTCATGTGGCCAGCATGACTAAGCCGCTTCTGGCGAACCGGAGCAGCACACGGAAACGCCATTTACCTTCCCGCCGGAGCGGTACCTATTTATCTACTTGCGCTTTGATGTGCTTTCGAACTGCTAGGTTGGCAGGAGCAGGGACCGAGCAACGGGAGCTCACCCCGTCGCGGGGATTCGAACCACGAACCTTCTGATCGGCAAGTCCTAGGCTCTGTGGTTTAACCCACAGCGCCACCCGCATCCCAAGGCACCTATTGGGCTACCCCTGATCTAGGCCATAATAGTCTCTTCTGAGCAGCGGTGATACAGATGGGCTTCGTGGAAGACAGCAGCTTGTGCCATTAGGTATTTGGTATAACTATCGCAAAACTCTGCTAATGTTTAATATTTCACAGGTACAATGAAGTAAAGAAGAAAATGGACCCTGGCTTCCCTAAATTAATTGCAGATGCTTGGAATGGTGTTCCAGACAACCTAGATGCTGTGTTTGACGTGAGCGGAAGTGGTAAGTTGCCATCTTGTTCCTAGTGTCAGTTGCTGTTGCCGCTGCTGTTGTTGCTTCTGAGGTCGATTGCTCCAGTCTGCTGCATGAATCCTCAGAGACATTCCCTTTGGAGGTGGTCACCAAATCGGCTGATGGCTTGGCGTGCCGCCTGCAGCCGCGGAACAGCTTTTCTCTTCAATTAAAACGTCCCACTGCTGCAAGGAAATTTAGGAAGCCTGACCTTTCCTGAACTTTTCCGGGCTGTCTAAATAACTCATCTCCAGCAGAGTAATCAAAACCACTTTTAATGCAGCACAGATTGTGGTTAAGAACTGCTGCATTCATTGCTGTGCCGGCAACCAAGACTCCCCTTGAACTGAATCTCCTGAATAACTAAAGACCTTTCATGGGGGTGGGAGGGAAGAAAGATTAGACTCTGGTTCAATTTATATCAATTTTCTCCTTTAAAATAATAAAATAAAATGGTAACTTAAAACCAGAATATGTATGTGTGTGTGTGTGTGTGTGTGTGTATGTATATGTGTGTGTGTGTGTATATATATATATATATATATATATATATATATATATATATATATATTTGCCGCAAGTAAATGCTCAAATAGAAATTCTCAGCGTCCCCATAGAATCACAGTTCCCATAAAGCATATTTTATGTGGCTTATGTTTGTACTTCTGAAGCAGCTTAATTATTTTTCTTAATTATTATTGTTGGGGGAGGGGTTTCCTAACCCCACAAGGTGTAACTCAGTGGTTTCCAAACATTTTTGGGCCACCGTGCCATTAGTTCCGTAAACTCATATCCTGTGCTCCCCATCCTATAAAAAGCATTACAGTGGTACCTCGGGTTAAGAACTTAATTCGTTCTGGAGGCCTGTTCTTAACCTGAAACTGTTCTTAACCTGAAGCACCACTTTAGCTAATGGGGCCTCCCACTGCCGTCACGCCGCCAGAGCACAATTTCTGTTCTCATCCTGAAGCAAAGTTCTTAACCCGAGGTACTATTTTTGGGTTAGCAGAGTCTGTAACCTGAAGCGTATGTAACCCGAGGTACCACTATATTCAGTTTGCATGGCCCACTAACGAAGATAATAACACAATAAATTTCAAAACAGTAACAATTAATTGCATGTTTGTTCAAAATCCAGTTAAAGCTATTTAGCTTAATTCATTCAACAAAATAGATGAATGTGATCCAGTGATACCAGCTTTTCAAAGTCGGATAATCCTTTACACCTCCGTTGCCCCACCCCAGCCACCCCCTTGCCTCTTAGCAGTCTCCTAAGCAATCTCACTGCTCCCCAGGGAACAGTACCACTCCTTTTGGGAACCACTGGTGTAACTGGATGTCACATAGCTTGAAAGCCCTGGGGTTAGCTAGTCATAATAGTTGTTCTAGACCGAACAAAGTTCAGAAGCCTCCAGCCAACTTCAGAATCATTGCGTTGAACCCCTTTCCTTGCTTTGCTGTGGTTTTTGTGAGTCCCATAAGTTTGTTTTACATGACAATGAATTGAAAACACTTACTTCTTCTTTACAGGCCACAGCTATTTCTTCAAGGACTGGTATTATCTCAAAATGGAAGACCAGAGTCTAAAGATTGTTAAAGTTGGCAATGTGAAATCTGATTGGCTGGGTTGCTAAGCAGCGTGTCGTCTTAATAATGTCAACTACAGCAAAATCTACACTTTTTTTGTTTTTTGTTTTGTAAAATCTTATGTCTTACCTGCAATTAGAGATAGATCTGTATGCTAATTCATGGGCCAGTCTGGTACTGGCACCAAGTCACTAAGTACCACTATTTGACAGAACTTTTTTTATTATTATTAAATCATTCTGTTTAAGCATATGTACTTAGAAGCAAGTTCCATAAAATGCATGGAATTTCCTTTTAAGTAGATGCATATAGAATTGGGGCACAGTAGTTCTTTGTTTCTTCCTCTCTTCATTCATTAATTTAAGACTTTTGCAACTTTTTGGCATGCAGCAAGTTATGTTTACTTATGTAGCCTGACACTTGCTACATTTTTTCTGTGTGTGCAGATTGGTGCTAAGGACAGAACAGCAAACTCTGAAGGAATTCTCACCTGAGCAGAGATCAGATGTTTGAATGTGCCTGCATATAAATAAATAAATCCCACTATACATTGAAAGCTAGCATTGCAAGGAGAAAGCCAGGGTCAAACATTCTTCCTGACATGCTAGCTTTCCAAGAACATTCAAACACTTGATCCCACAGCTACAGTCTGAAGTGTTGCCATCTAGCAACAGATACTTCACATGGAACTGCTGATTATGTAACTTAGTTCTTAGTCACTTGATAGTCAATGGATTTCAACAGGTCTTGGTGAGGCCATAGTAATGTACACTACTGGAGCCAAAGTAAAATTGTACTGTCTTTCAAAATCCAGCTCCATCCCCCCAAAAGAAAATACTCAAAATACTCGAGTACTTGAAATGGTTGTTTGCCATTTAAAACATATCAGTGCCCAAATATCCACCAAGAGGGGCCCTCAAAACTGTAACTTGGATTTCAGAATTAAAATGTTGACACATGTCCTTTCTGAGTTTTAATGTGTGTTTTCTGTTTTGTTTTTAAACCCAGCTTCAGTTCAAGTTTGCCAAAGGGTTGTATGCAATATTCTTTCTACTCAGAGTTGACCTATTAAAATAGATGTACCTAAGTTAGTCATGACCATTAATTTCAACGGGTCAACTTTGGGTTAGGACTAATGTTGCATCCAAATTATGCTCACTATCTGTGAATACTTCCATTCTTGTCATTCCCTGGAAAACGTCATTCTTTCTTTACATTCGCATTTCTTCACACACCAAAGTGGAAAGACTGACCAAAGGGGCACGGGATGCCTAGGAATTGGTTGGAACAGGATGGGATCAACAGGGACAAACTTGTATGAAATGTATTGCTTTAAAGTACTTTTTACTGGAATGCCTTTACCTTAAATTAGCAAACTGCTTCTTGCACTTTCTTTCCTAATACAACCTCCCCCTCCCTTTCTTTTTATATGGTTATATCAAGGTGATTCCTCTTCTCTTTGGCTTCATTCACACAGCAGTCCATTCCATTTTCCCAGCTGTTAATTTCCACATTATATTTCGGCTTTCACGTGACACAGAAAGCCACCTAAAGAAATATAGTGATATATTCAAGTTTAGCAATTTGCTTCAAGGAAAACAAAATGTTTGCAAATAACAAATAACAAGAAAGTTGCACAATATTCTGCTGTATTTCCAGAAGTAGCATTTATGTTATGTGAAGGCTTAAATATAATGCAGAAATTAACAGTAAGGAAAAGTGGAATAAATTATTGTGTGAATGCAGCCTCCATCTCTCCCCTGCTCCTTCCTTGTTAGATTTAAAGCATTGGGTGACGCCAAGTGTTCACTGTACAACCTGATGGAATATTTTATGTTCATACAGAAAGATTTTTTTAAAAAGGGAAAGTAAGTCTGCATACATGAAATGTCAGTGGTATAAATAAATAAAAGAAAATAACAGTTCCAGCTCACGTGTGGTCAATTTCTGAAATAATTTGTATTTTGGGGGAATCTGGATAGCTTATTAACTTGCCCAATTCTCATGAAGGTGGTAAAACTGTGCCTGGGGTCACTGGCGGAGGAAGGGGGTACGGTGGGTGCACCCTGCCCCACAGGGCATCCCTGAGGGTGGGTGACATCACCGCCCTGCCCCACTGGGATGCTCACCGCTCGCCAGAGCAGCTAGCTCTGCCTCTGCCTGGGCTGTGCCATGTCAGACACTGAAACTGTGACTAACTGCATCAGGTTATACAGTGGTACCTCGAGTTAAGAACTTAATTCGTTCCGGAGGTCCGTTCTTAACCTGAAACTGCTCTTAACCTGAGGTACCACTTTAGCTAATGGGGCCTGCCGTGCTGCCGCTGCGCAATTTCTGTTCTCATCCTGAAGCAAAGTTCTTAACCCGAGGTACTATTTCTGGGTAAGCAGAGTCTGTAACCTGAAGCGTCTGTAATCTGAAGTGTCTGTAACCCAAGGTACCACTGTAGTATAGTCACCCTTTAAGCCTCAAAAGTGTCTGCATAGGCTGGCAGCAGCCCTCCAGAATCTCAGGCGAAGGTCTCTTGCATCACTAAGTCTTTTAACTGGAGAGGCGCCAGGAATTAAACCCTGTGTGAGGGCAAGGCTCCTTTAAGAGATGGGATGGAAGACACAGCCAAAAGGATATTAGAAATGAGGAGTGTAGCCAACAGGAAGAGTGGGTGGGTGGGGGGCAGAGAACAAGTTGGAAAGTTAACTAAGGGGGAGGTCTCTGGTGCTAAATCACTGTGAAATGTTGGTTGTGAGCATACAGCTGTTTCCAGCATCACTTCGTAATACAGAGCTGGAGACCCAGGGAACATTCCAAGCATGTACCTTATGCAGAGGCATTTCTTACACCCTTGGCAAGGAGCTGTAACACACACACCCTGAAAAAGTCACTTTACTGCAAAAGCAACATTAAAAATTACTACATTTTACCCGACTCAAGTACTCACAAAGTGTCTGGAGCAAGGGTGAGGCAAGGAGGAAAGGTGATAAAAAATCACAAGCCTTTCTCTTGTGCATGATCCCACCATGACAGCAGCGGTGCATCGCAACACAAACACGCACCGTAGTCTTCATACTGCCTTGCCATTTCTCCTTGTTTAAACTCATGGCCTTTATGCAGATAACTGGAGAGAGATTTCTGTGATGATTTTTGCACACCCACACCCAGACCTACACCCCTGGCAGGGACCGATTTTGCTAATCCCTAGGTAGGCCTCTGTCTCTACCACTGCCCCTTGCCTGTGCTTAGCCCCAGTATGCTGCCCTATGGTCTGGCATAAATGTACGTACAAAGGTAATTATATAGGCATGATTCCACCTAACAGTCTAGAGATCAAGGAACTGCTTAGTTTCCTTTTTGCCCTCACTTTCCTTTTTACCTGGAAGAGCTATTGCAAGGATGAGGAAGCTATGCCCCCTGCCTGGCCAATGGCTGGAAATGGTGGAATTTGTCGTCCAGCGATATCCGGAGGGCCACAGGTGCGCTTCCTCTGCTCTGTTGGGCTTGCCTCTGGTTCATTCTGACTTGATAGACACTTGCCAGCTACCTCTGAATGGCAGGAAATTCAGGGCAGCCTTTAGTCAACATGCAATGGATGTTTAGTGAGTTTAACTGCTCTCGTTTATGAATGGGGTGGGGTGAGAAACCTGGGGCTCTCCAAATGTTGGAATCCATCTCTCATCAGCCCTGGATATCATTTCGTGACTAATGGTCAGAGAATTATGGGAGTTGTAGTCCAGTAACATCTTGATGGACACAGGTTTCCCACCCCTATGGGTTAGGGAATTTTGCTTAAGACTACACAGAGTTGTGCAAACATTTGTATGTAGCATAGCTTTTCCAGGCTATGTACACACTCTCATTTTCTCTGCAACTAACATGCTCCCACTACTGGTTTGGAGAGCCATATACAACAAACCAATAGCTGCAATCTGTATCTATCCTGTTGTTTCTTATGGAATACTGCGTTTAGATGTGTGTTCCCACAAACCAGCTCCAAACAGAGAAAAAAGAATGGCACAGCTGCATCTAAAACTGGCAATGTGTAAGCAGCCCCAGTCCTTGGTAAAAACAAAAACAAATAATCAACCCTCTGGCGATCAGATCATTCCTTGTTTTCTATCAATGCCAGCCACCTTGAAGGATGCAAAGATAGTAGTAAAGAGAAGAACAATGGCATCACCTTCCTAAAACCCAATTTACAAAGAGCACCAATCCCATAAAACACAACCGAACATTCAGGAAATCTCTTAACAGCTCATAGTTGTCCCATGCAAATGCCTCAGGGACATCTCTGAAGGGAGGAAACAGACTTGTTCCAGACAGTGACTAACTTGTTTGGCCATGAGGGCTCTGTCAGTGGAGCCAAAACAAACCCCAACCTTAAAAGAATAATTAATCTGAGCATGCATTGGCCCGGCATTTGGTAATGTGACAAAGCAGTTGTTCTAATGCAGGAGGTCTGCTTCTTTTGCAAAGCAAGCATTTCAAACCCCTGGGATCAGCTTTGTGGGCCAGGGCTTTAGTTTTCCACATTCTAGAGCTGAGAGCTGAGAGACAGCTTCACCCGTGAACAAAAAGCAAGGGAAGTGGAGGTGGCCAGCCCTGAGAGCCACTGAAAGAAGCATGAATCCTTCAACCGGATGGGCCCACAGCAGATTTGCTATGTTGTGTATGCATTTCAGACCATATTCACCTAAGAGAAATCAAGCAAGTCTGGCTCTCTGAAGGATGGAGCTGGAACAGACCTTCTCCAAAACCATTTCTCCTCCCAGAATGTTGATGCTGATTATTTCCCAGGTATTCACTGACTACTCCAGTACTGAATGATTTGGGGCAAAAATAAATCTGATTGCTTCTGGAGCAGAAATTCTAGTCAACATACTAGTCATCTCTTGCTGAGGCTACTGCAATCTTCTTAACATTTATAGCAGAGCTTTCCAAACTGTGTATAGCGACATGGTAGTGTGTTGGCTGCAGTGTGTAGGTGTGTCACATGAATGCTCTCTGTGCTTCTCCTAGGACTGGAAAGGGGTTGTCCCCAACATAAAAGTTTGGAAAGCTCTGATTTATATAGTTAGGCTTGAGTTTTCAACCCCAACTCTGTTGTGATCTCATTGGACTGACTTGGACCAACCTCTTCCTCTTGAGCCTCAGCCTACACATCTGTAAAATAGGATGAACCAGAACCTTAATAAGTTATGGATACACAGCTTAGGTCCAAGCTACCTGAAAGATCATATTCCCTCACATGAACCTGCCTGGATTTTCAGGTGTTCAAAGGAGACTCTTCTCTCAGTCCCACCACCCTCACAGGAACACTTGGTGGGGACACAGAGAAGGTCCTTCTCGGTGGCTGCTCCCAGACTCTGGAACTCCCTCCCTGGAGATGCTTGTCAGGCTCCCTCCTTGTTGTCCTTCCACAACGAGGTGAAGACATTCTTTTCTGGCAGGCTTTTGGGAACTGACTGTTTTTAATGAAAGGACTTGGTGCTGTGCTTGTTTTATTGTAATTATTATTATATTTTAAACATTATATATATATATAGAGAGAGAGAGAGACTATTAATTAGATGGGTTTTAATTGTTTTTTTAATAATTGTTTTTTCTATGTTTCTAGCAATTATTGTTTTTATTTGTAAGCCACCTTACAAAGGGAAAAAGGCGAACTACTACTTCTACTACTACTAATGCTACCCTGAGCCTTCTTTATAGAACAAATTATATATCTAAATTAAAAGGGGACTATTACAGTTTAGAAATTAAATATATTGTTTCTCCTGTGCTTTCATTTCAGTTACACTGCCTTATAAATATATCCTGAAACTGGGACAAATAGATCTTTTTAGAGTTTACAGTTAGGAACAAGCTACCTGATACAGCTCAATAAAATGGACAAACACTGACATCTGGAGGCCAGATAAAAGACTGCACAGTTCCCGGGATACATGTGTCAATTCATTGTAAGAATCTAACTTTTGGACAAGTTTCCTCTGCTACAGTAGCAAAAAACAGGGGTGGCATCCATCTAAACTTTATTCAGAGCAGACCCACTGAAATTAATGGACCTAACTTCGTCATGCTCATTAATTTCAAGGGGTCTCCTCTGAGTAAAACATAATTAAATGTCATCAGTTGTCTGTTGTATCTCAGTAGCCATGCTGCTGCTACTGCTACTAACTAATAGTCAATACAGACTTTCCTTCTTGAAAGTTTTCTATCTCCACAAAAGAGCATTCTATTATTCTGACTCTTTCTTAGGGCAATTTTGAATTTCTTTAGGATTTCAGTGGGTGTGGTGTGTTGAGCGCAAGTTAAATGTTTCTTCATCACTCTGCAGCCTCCCCAGCTGCCCACACATCCTGATCTGAAAAAAACCCCATGCGAGGTGTTACATCACCACACCTCCCCCTGGACTTTGGTTTAAGTGTGGACACCCAGGAAGAGTGAAGAGTGCAGGCCATTGGTGAGATGTTTTGCAGAACAAAAGGATGAACTCTTAAAAAAAAAGTGGGAAGGAATTTGGGCACAGCATCACTTGAGAGAGACTACTTTTATGCATTTCATTTATGAATGGCTTCCTATGAAGCACTTCAAGGCGATCTCACAACACAACAAAAACATACATGAAACTATTGTTTGTTTTTGTTTGTTTGTTTGTTTGTATCTCACCTTTCTCCCAGAACTGAGACTCAAGGTGGCTCACACAAATTGAAACAAATACAAATAAAACACTGAAAACAGATAGGCTATAGTTTAAAAGTAACTGAGCTACCTATAGCATTAAAGCAATGTAATAAAGGACAAAAAGGATGGATCTAGTCTAGCCTCTCTAGGAAAGGCATTCCAAAGTGAGGAGTCATTGGTGACTCAGAGTTCAACCATCATTGTTCAGGGAAGTTTTTAATGTGTGACACTTTAATGTATTTTTAATCTTTGTTGGAAGCCGCCCAGAGTGGCTGGGGAAGCCCATCCAGATAGGTGGGGTACAAATAATAAATTATTATTATTACTACTATTATTGTGGTGCAATGTCTGACAGCCACAGAAGTTAAACACACCCATCCATAGGTTTCAAAGTACAATGAATACAAAGATGAAAGAATAAACATCCTCACAGAAAGAAACAATAATCCCACAGTCACTGTGAAATAAGATGAAAAGCTTTCCTTGATTTAAAAAAAAAACAAAAAACTTTGGAGGGTAGGACATGAACCAATCAATTAGAAAAGAAGATTATGACTAAACACCAGAAAGAACTTTCTGATGATAAGAGCTGTTTGACAGTGGAACAGACTTCCTTGGAAGGTTGTGGTCTCAGTACCAATTTATTCATATAAATTGGTATATATCAATCACACCCCACTGCTATCAACATTTTGAGAAACTGCAGGAAATTTTGCTCACAGCTCTCTCACATCTTTTCTACTTTCTGCTTACACTCTTGGCCACACTGGAGTGTAACAGCTTCCTGGGAGCCACTTGCTTACTGAGAATCATGGAAGATTTAGTGAGAGATAAAATAATCCTCACTGATTATAACTGCACTACTTCACTATGGCCACCAGATGGGGGCCCATTTTCAAAACAGAAGGTGCTAAGTATTCTACATATCAGGAGTAGTTTGAGCTGAACGAGACAAAGGTGCACAAATGTCAGCTCACAGGGATTGAGGTGCAATGTTTGTTATGGGATGAGATGTTAACCCTAACCAGGAATGCAGACTAATAGTGTATGGCTGATATAAAACTGTGGTTCTTCATGTTGCTCAAAATCGGTCCTCGGCTGCAACAGATCAAAGATTTCAGGTACAAACCCCACTTTTCAACTTTAAGTAAAATATCTACCCCATGTTGTTATAATCCCATAGGCAACACCAGAGGGGGGAAAGAGGGCCAAGCATCTCCCCTAAACAAGGAGTTTGCCCCACTTGTCCATCTCCCCATTACTGAGCTCCTGTCATTAACATATCCTGTTATTTTTCTTTCTCATTCCCATCAAAATATACCGTATTTTCCCATGTATAACACGCCCCCATGTATAAGATGCCCCCTATTTTGGGGGACTCCAAATTTAGAAAATGGGGGGAGATTGCCCAGAGCTGCTGAGCTTTGGGGAGGGGATTTATGAAAAACGCTCACCCGCCTGTCATACTCTGCCACTCATATGCGTCACAAAAGCAAACTATCATCTGTCCCCTCACTGGCAGAAGCTGCCAATCGCCTGCCCAATTGCTGCAGCGACAGCCAATCAACACCAGCCCTTGCCGCAGGCACCAATAACACAACCAATAGCCACTGACAACCAATCCCGCAACCCCCTATGCACTATCCATGTATGACGACCCCTGATTTTTAACATTTTTTAAAAATTAAAAAACTCCCCTCATTTTATACATGGAAAAGTACAGTACTTTGTCTCTTCTGTGCCCTTCCCCCCATTTTTTTCCTGGTGCACCCACTGTGTGACTCCCATACTATCTTTCTTCCAAGAAGCTTTGCACCCAGTTAGAGATTTCAACCTGAGTCTCTCAAGGTCTTATCCAACCCTCAAAACCAGGGATGGGGAATCTTTCTCAGCTTTAGGGTCACATTCCACCTCCTTTCTGGGGAATGCATGCCACAGTGGGTGGGGGACCAGAGGCAAAAGTAGGTGGAGCAACAAATCTGATTCTTACCTTTGCAGAGTGGCTTACAGAAGCAGAAGACATCAAGAAGAAGTGGCAAGAATACACAGAGGAACTATACCAGAAAGAAATGGATGTCTCGTATACCCCAGGTAGTGTGGTTGCTGACCTTGAGCCAGACATCCTGGAGAGTGAAGTCAAATGGGCCTTAGAAAGCACTGCTAATAACAAGGCCAGTGGAAGTGATGATATTCCAGCTGAACTATTTAAAATTTTAAAAGATGATGCTGTTGAGGTGCTACACTCAATATGCCAGCAAGTTTGGAAAACTCAGCAGTGGCCAGAGGATTAGAGAAGATCAGTCTACACCCCAATCCCAAAGAAGAGTAGTGCCAAAGAATGCTCCAACTACTGCACAATTGCACTCATTTCACACGCTAGCAAGGTTATGCTTAAAATTCTACAAGGCAGGCTTAAGCAGTATGTGGACCGAGAACTCCCAGAAGTGCAAGCTGGATTTCGAAGGGGCAGAGGAACCAGAGACCAAATTGCAAACATGCGCTGGATTATGGAGAAAGCTAGAGAGTTCCAGAAAGATATCTACTTCTGCTTCATTGACTATGCAAAAGTTTTGACTGTGTCGACCACAGCAAACTATGGCAAGTTCTTAAAGATCACCTCATCTGTCTTAAAGATCACCTCATCTGTCTCCTGAGAAATCTCTATGTGGGACAAGAAGCTACAGTTAGAACTGGATATGGAACAACTGATTTGTTCAAAATTGGGAAAGGAGTACGACAAGGCTGTATATTGTCTCCCTGCTTATTTAACTTATATGCAGAATTCATCATGCGAAAGGCTGGGCTGGATGAATCCCAAGCCGGAATTAAGATTGCTGGAAGAAATATCAACAACCTCAGATATGCAGATGACACAACCTCAATGGCAGAAAGTGAGGAGGAATTAAAGAACCTTTTAATGAAGGTGAAAGAGGAGAGGGCAAAATATGGTTTGAAGCTCAACATAAAAAAACGAAGATCATGGCCACTGGGTCCATCACCTCCTGGCAGATAGAAGGGGGGAAATGGAGGCAGTGGGAGATTTTACTTTTTTGGGCTCCATGATTACTGCAGATAGTGACAACAGTCACAAAATTAAAAGACACCTGTTTCTTGGGAGAAAACCAATAGCTAACCTAGACAGCATCTTAAAAAGCAGAGGCATCACCTTGCCAACAAAGTCCGTATAGTTAAAGCTATGGTTTTCCCAGTAGTGATGTATGGAAGTGAGAGCTGGACCATAAAGAAGGCTGATTGCCGAAGAATTTATGCTTTTGAATTATGGTGCTGGAGGAGACTCTTGAGAGTCCCATGGACTGCAAGAAGATCAAACCTATCCATTCTTAAGGAAATCAGCCCTGAGTGCTCACTGGAAGGACAGATCCTGAAGCTGAGGCTCCAATACTTTGGCCACCTCATGAGAAGAGAAGACTCCCTGGAACAGACCCTGATGCTGGGAAAGATGGAGGGCACAAGGAAAAGGGGATGACAGAGGACGAGATGGTTGGACAGTGTTCTCGAAGCTACAAACATGAGTTTGACCAAACTGCGGGAGGCAGTGGAAGACAGGAGTGCCTGGCGTGCTCTGGTCCTTGGGGTCACAAAGAGTTGGACACTCTAAATGATTAAACAACAACAAATCAGCATGCAGTTCTTTCCTGATGTTTCCATGGGGGAATCATGGGGGAACAGAGGTACACATGTGCGGAAAGGTTGGGGGAGTATTGGTATTGTCCAATGATGTTCGTTGATGTGATTTCCAGATGGAGAGGTCTCCTTCAGCCCTTGGGTCTGATGTTCTCAATCTTACTCTAACTGCTACACTACTTTCTGGAAACTTACGTTCATGGATTGGAAAGACACAATTGCTATATTGTTTATTTCATGACAGCAGCAATCTGCCCAGTTACAGATAGCCTATTATAGGATATATTCCACACTGCAGGAGCAGAGGTCCAAAGTCTAGTCTCTTGCCCTAGCTGAAAAACCTTCTGGAAAACTTGCTGGAAACCACAGGAGGGAAGAGTGCTCTTGTGCTCAAATCCTGTTTGTGGGTTTTCCTTTGGGGCATCTGATTGGCCAATGTGAGAACAAGATGCTGGACTTGATGGGCCCTTGGCCTCATCCAGGAGGCTCTTATGTGTTTTATGCAAAGACCTCTTCCTGAGTTATGTGGCCAGTACAAGAGGTGTAATACAACTGCCACTTCTTCGGAAAAGATTTACAGTGGTACCTCGGGTTAAGTACTTAATGCATTCCGGAGGTCCATTCTTAACCTGAAACTGTTCTTAACCTGAAGCACCACTTTAGCTAATGGGGGGCCTCCTGCTGCTGCCACACCGTCGGAGCACAATTTCTGTTCTTATCCTGAAGCAAAGTTCTTAACCTGAAGCACTATTTCTGGGTTAGCGAAGTCTGTAACCTGAAGTGTATGTAACCTGAAGCGTATGTAACCCGAGGTACCACTGTATTACCAATACACTTCCCAAGCTTAGCAGTTCCTGATGGCCGTTGCTAAGTGGATGTTTTCATATGATTAAGCTTTATTTTATTTATTTATTTATGTGTGTGTGTGTGTTTAAAAAAGGCTTCCCTTTTAAAAAAAGCAGGTGAACGGGAAATAACCTGCTTAAATATTTCCTCTTTCTAAAGCTTTGCGTTTCCTTTTCATTCTTCCTGTTTTATTTTGCTCTTGGCTTCTCATATGGGGGGGGGGGGGAGAACAGCACAGCTCTTTTGTTCTTTTGTTTGTCACATAAACCCATATATGGGGGCAGAACCTGCTGTGAGTAACTCCTCAGGAAAGAGATCTGGGGGTTGTGGTTGACAGCTCATTTCTACCATCAGGTCATTGTATGAAGAGGCAATGAAAAAGGGTCCCATGAGCCAGGGGTGGGTTTGTCCAAAAAGAGAAATACTTTCCTTCACCACCACGATTACAACAAATGACATCTGTCTATGTATATAAGAGACTTTGCCATCCTGGCGCCCTAAAGATGTATTGGATTACAATGCCCATCAGCCCAGCCGGGGGTGGGGGTGGGGATTTGATTCAGTTTGCATTTAAAGGCAGAGTTACCTAAGTTACACTTTTCAAGAATGAGAACTGATACACAGTCATCCTTCAGTTTACGTGCGAGATTGCCTCACTCCATAAAAACTCCCTGGACCGCTCTGATCTGCAGAACTGGCACCTGTTGCAGGTGCCACATAAAACTTATTCTGCATTTGTCAGAAATTGATCTTTCAGTGTGGCAGCACCTACACTTTGGAAATTATCACCTGCTAAAGTCCGCAGAGGAAGCTGCTCTTAAAAGGCAGAGGAGCAGGTTCCGGTCAATGAGTTGGCAACTGTCCCAAACAACCGCAATTTAGAGTCCTAATACAGGTCTTCCAGCACAGCTAAACGACCTAAAATAGCCATCGCCTGCTGGAGTCCGCCGAGAAAGCTGGTGTTAAAAGGCAGAGGAGCAGGGACAGGTGGAAACGTTGGCAAATCCCCCCTCCCCGCTCCCAGGTTGATGGATTGTGCGCAGGCGCCCTGGAGACAAGGAGGAGCGAGCGCCTTTCGCAGCATCTCCCGGTTCTCCTTTCGCCTGGCCGCGATGACTCTGTGCACAGAAGCGGCCGTGGCGGCGCTGGGAGGCGGTTCTGCAGCCCAGGCGGGAGGCGGCGGCATGTCGGAGCCAGCGCTGCAACCGAGGGCGGTCTTCACCTTGCCCAGGCAGCAGTCGCTCGCCTCGCCGCTGGTGATCAACCCCTTCGTGCAAGAGACGCGCCTGGATGCAAAGGATAAATCCCGGGTACAGGGGATTGACAGCCGCTGTAAACAGACCCCGGGGGTGGGGAAGGAGGATGGCCGGGGGCAGCCGGGGTGAACCTGCGAGCTCGCTAGGGAGGGGGTTAAAGGGGCCCTTTGCAAATGCCTCCTCAATGATGATGATAATAATAACAAAGCGCGCGCACGACGCTGCGCTTTGCAAACATTGACAGGCGTTTTTAAAGCAAAAAGCCATGCTGAAGACTGCAGAAATGAAATCTGTTACAGTTATTTCTGGGTCTCCGTTTGGTGCCCGCCGACAGAGAAGGGGGCGGCGGCGGTTCTGGCTGAAAAGAGTCTGCCCTCCTTATTACATAAGCAGGCGAAGAATGCGTTCTGTTAGAATTCCTCAGAGCCCCACCTGCCTGGCGCTCCCGGGTCAACTTCCTGCAAGCGAAAGAGGCAGCTTCATCCTTCAGTTGGCAGCTGGATGCTAACCGTTTGCATCCTTTCTCTCTCATTTTTTGTATGGATCATGTGAGGGTTCTTTGGTTTTTGGGGGGGGGGGGTGGAGAGAGTTTGCCCTGATCTCAGCCAGGGCCTCAGCTGATTGATCCGTGAAATGGGGATAAGGCATCGTTTATAAGTGAGGCAAATAAAATGGGGATAGTTTATATCAATCTTCTAGTTAGCATTGCCCCCTTTTATGGTTCTAGTGTCTTTTAATAGTTGAACTCCACATGTGCTTAAACCAACAAAATCTATTTTCCTGGTCAGAGATATGAATATGTGAACTTGACTGGAGTCAGACAGTGGACTTTGATTGGTGGACAATATCTGGGGTCCTCAGTGGAGGCCCTTTAGCCAAGCTGGAAATATCAGCATTGGACCCTTCTGGTTGCAAAGCCTGTGCTCTGCTTCTGTTGCCCCTTCTTATACATGATGGGCTTCTCCAGATGGGATGCTTATTGAGCATCCTGTTTTGCTTGGATGCTGTGGTTAGGTTATAACTGGCTATATTTATTTATTTGTAGGGGAAGTGCTATAGATAATCCATTTTGCACACAGAAAGTATCCAGTTCAATTCCTGGCATCTCCAGGTAGGGGCTGGACAGGTCCCCTACCTGAAAACCTAGAGAGATGCTGCCAGTCCGTGTAGACAGTACTGAGCTAGATGGAAGAATGCAATAGAAGGCAGCTTTCTATGTTCCTTCTATTTAATATGTTCCTTCTATTTAAGGGCAAGGGTCATAGCTCATTGGTAGAGCATCTGCTTTGCAGGCAGAAAGACCCGAGTTAAGTCCCCAATGCCTGGAGTGGGAGAGACTCCTGCCTGAAGCCCTGAAGAGCCTCTGTCAGTCAGTGTAAACAATACTGAGCTACATAGACCAATGTATGTTTTGTTTATTTATCAATTGAATGTATGTACTGTCCTTCATCCGAAGATCACAGGGCGGTATACAACATAAAAATTCAAAATGAGAGCACAAAATTAATAACCAAGAACCAAAAACAACCCCCACCAACAAATTCGAAAGGCCAGAGATAGTTTAAACAGCCAAAGGCCTGATTATAGAGGCCTGGTTATGTTCTGACTTGATATAAGGCAGGTTCCTATGTCCACACAGGCGTGGCAGGAAATTCTTATCTTCTATGTGCAATAACTTAATTTGCTTCCTTTTGCTTTCATACTGCTTCTGTTAGGTAAGCCACTATTCTTTCCATTTTAAAGATGAGAAACTGAGTCCATGCTTTGATGGGGGCATGCAGACTTCAAGCCTGTTGGATCTCCTGAAAGAAAAGAAAAGAAAGAAACCTAAGAAGTAGCAACAGAAAGCATACTGTTAGAATTAAAGAATGAGCCTTTGAGCATGTTCTGAGCTCCAAAATGTTGTTTTCAATGCCAGAATGTGAATTGAGCTTGCAGCCCTTTAAACACAAAACAAGTTAATATCTGGTTAGCTTTCTGCATTCCTGTGGCCTAATTTAGAAGTGGGGAAACTATTTTGTTGTTACTATTTTTAAACATTTGGAAAGTTTTGCTGATCTAAGGCAGATTGCCCAGAAATATATTATCAATGGGCACTGTCCTGTTTTCTCCCCCTCCCTTCCACAATGTATTGGGAGCAGCATAGCTCAGTATGACCGGAATATATTGCTGATTGTCCAAAGGTAAGGGTTGCAGCTGTTTCTCCATCCACTTTTGCCTCTGGCCACACGCACTACTGGCATGCAAACTCCCCTACACCCCCCCCCAACCCAGCCTGGAATATTCAGGGAATATGGCCTTCCAGCTGAACATATGTAGATTCCCCACCCATGAAGTAGGTGGTTCTGGGACAGATGAACAAATTGTCTGACCTGGTAGGAGACCATTTCTGGTGAACTTAACTTTATAGCTAATGGGATCAGATTTAGACATGGAATCTTCATCTCATCTCACCTTAAGGTGTTTCTGGCAACTTGATGCCCCCCTCTCCCCATTACACAGACTTCAGATTAGCAGTTGCTTTGTTCAACATTCTTAATAAAGTGGTATGTTGAATCCAGCATTGTGGTGGGCTTTGCTCATAAATGTAAGATTTTTGCTTTATGCAGACGTTCTGATACTTTCCTGACGCCTGTTTCAAGCCTAGAGTTGTCTGGTTCAAACTTGTGCTTTCTCATTTCTCAGCAAAATTCTCCCCCTCCCCCCAGTAAATGTTTCCAGGATTTCCGTATTGTAATTTTCTTTTAGAGGAAGAAGAAAAAGAAGTTTTTTGTGAAATGTTAACCACAAGAAAAGTGCCACTGAAGTGACATTTGCCACAGATAGCTGCAAGCACACATTAAACTCTGGTGTAGACAAGCGCTTGTAATCAGAATGAATGCTTCATAAAGATGGAACATTCATTTAGATTTGTTGAAAGGACAAGACTATGTTCTACCACTTGTTGGAGTCAGCCAGTAGACGCTACTTATATTGGAAGATTCAGGGCAGGTAAAAGGAAGGACATTTTCATGCAGACATAGTTAAAGCATGGAACTTGCTCCCACAGAGGGCAGTAATGGCCACCAACCTAGATGGCTTTAAAAGATTAGACAGATTCATGGAGGAAAGAAGAAGAAGAAGAGTTTTGATTTGATATCCCGCTTTATCACTACCCAAAGGAGTCTCAAAGCGGCTAACAATCTCCTTTTCCCTTCCTCCCCCACAACAAACACTGTGAGGTGAGTGAGGCTGAGAGACTTCAGAGAAGTGTGACTAGCCCAAGGTCACCCAGCAGCTGCATGTGGAGGAGCGGGGAAGCAAACCCGGTTCACCAGATTATGAGTCCACTGCTCTTAACCACTAATCCACACTGGCTCTGGCCATGATGGCTGTACTCTGGCTCCACAACACAACAAAGAGGTGCAGGGACTCAGTTCCAGAAGGAAAAAAGCCCTGCCCATAGGCATCTGGCTGGCCACTGTTAAAACTGGATGCTGGACTAAATGGGCCATTGGCCTGATCCAGCAGGCTCTTCTTATGTTTTTTAACATCTGATGTCACGTGTAACCTTACTGCAAACTTTGCACAAGCAAATTGTGTTGAACCCTCAGCAAGAGGGCCATCTGGAAGTAACCTGTGTTGTTTTTAGCATCGTATCATAGTGGATGACCACAAACTCTGCATACAGGAAGTCCTGTGTTCTATTGCCAAATTCTTTAAATGGGGTAGGGAATAACCCTGCCTAAAATTATGGGGGACACAAACACACACACAGTGTCACAGTCTCCACCTCTGCCTTAGTGGCTTTCTAAGGTTGTTCCCAAGTTGCTAGTTTGCCATGGACCTCTGAACTACACCCTGAAGAAAGGCACCCTGCCAACATTTTCTGAGGTCATTTTAATCCTAGGAAGATGACAGGTTGATCCAGAGCATCTAAATCATGCCCATGGAATGTTTTCTGCAGCATGTCTGAGCAGATCAGTGCTTTACTGCACAGTCTGATACAGGTCTACACGGAAGTAAGTGCCACTGACTTCACTGGGACTTCACTTGTCAGGGATTCTTTAGCTGTGATTCCTGCATTGCTGGCAGTTGGACTGGATGCCCCATCGTGTTCCTTCCAGCTCTACAATTTTATGATCCTATGTATGTGTTGCGTTGCAGTCTAAACTGAGTAGTGGGGGCAGAGGGCATGCAAGCCCAGCCAACAGAACTAGACGAGCAAAGAGGAAGCTTATGAAACTTTGTGTGTTTCCTTTATGTGGCCGGAAAAGAGGGCTGACTCCCAGCCAGCCTTGTGAAACTTCTCCACTCCAGACCCACCTTCCGTTTCGTTGAGAAGTGTAGTGCTTCTCTTCTATCTTGTAATTTCAAAGCTAAGATAAACCACTTCCCTTCCAGTCACCTTGGAGGCCCTTCCACATGCCCAGTATCTGATGACTGGGAGATACTTCTTTCCTGCTTCCTGAAATTGCTATCTTTCAGGGCATCTGACTGTTTCTTTAGAGGCTCTTAATGCGTTTAAGTGATTTCAATGTATTTTTAACCAGTTTAATCCAGATTTACTGTTTCTGCAGGGTTTTGGTTTTTTTTTAATCTATCCAGATTAAATGGAAATATAATATGGGGTGACAGTTTGGTGAGGATGATGTGACATTGAGACTCCACAATAAACTGCTATGGGGAAGTACCCAGAGCATATCTGCCTTGGTGGCAAAGAGGGAGACTGCACAGTTTTCAAACCCAGGCTATCAAAGCAGACCCTATTCTCTGCCCTGCTTCCACCCCGCAGATCTTCTGCTTTTTTCACCATGACCTGCAGAAGGGATGTTCTCAGTGCAAATGAATTAAGTGCAGCAGCAGGTGGCATTATGTTTTTTTTTGGGGGGGGGGACCTATCAGCAGATTTAAATGTTCAAGAAAGCATGTGGGACGGTCCTTTCAGGACCAAACCACTTCCAAAATGCAGATTGAGGGTGTTTATATTTTGAGTACTCTTCTAATATATCAGAGGTGGACCTTGGGAATCTGCCCAAAGCACACCCCTCACCAGCCTGCTGTGCCCCCTCATTGAGAGTTTTTGGCTGGCTAGGATGTGTCCTTGAATGGTGATAGTGCCTATTCCCTGCCAGAATGGAAGATGGAAAGGCGTAAACCTCTGACTTTCCTGTGGCTAGAACAGAGCCTCTTGTACAAATATTTTGAAAGTGTCAATTGTTCCACCCACTCTTGCCTCTGGCCCGCCCACCACTGGTCTTCAGCCCCCAGAATGCTTCATGGATTGAAAAAGGTTCCCCACCTCTTCAATGCAGAATGCTAAGTTTTTCCTATGCACAGGGAAGGTTGTTCTCCCCACTGCTCTGGGTATGGAAATGGAACCATTGTTGCTGCAGCTGGTGATAGCTGTTGGTTACAGAGGTCATACTCCCTGATACTGTTCCAGGTGAAATGTTATTTACCTATTTACCGCCAAAGATCACAGGTTTTTCATATGGCTGCAGGACCAGCATGTTTCCTCAAAGAGCAGGTATAACCTGACATTCTGAAGAAGTGTTGTAAACGCTCATTAATGCTCTAAGACAGTTTTGCATTACTTGTTGCTCCAAAAGCCTGCAAGGACTGTAATTCTCTTCATGTTCAGTACCATATTTAGAGGAAAGCAATTCTTTTAAAAGCTCTGTAAAAATGTTTGCTAGAGCCTTTTAAAGCCTTTTAGAGCCGCCCAGAGTGGCTGGGGAAACTCAGCCAGATGGGCAGGGTATAAATAATAAATTATTATTATTATTAAAAAGAAAAAGAAAAAAACTTGCGTGAGAGACCAAAAACATAATTTTTGATTTATTTAAAAAAAATTAACAGCAAAAGTAAGCCAATAGCTTCTTGCTCCATTTTTCAGCAGATTTGGCTGAAAGTTGCCTTCAGGGATCTGAAGAGAGGCCACTCCATGTGAGGAAAGGCTTCTTCATGCATGGGTCCTTTTTACAGGGATATACAAATCTTCTCCATGAAGACAGTCAAGTCCTTCTCTGTAGTGTGTTGAAATTGGCAGACTCTTTGGGCCTGGGCAGCTTCATTAATAAATACAGTTCACATTCTGCTAGAATTGATAAGCGCCTGAATATGCCATGGTAGAATATGAATGGTAGAAGTGATCTGCATTTGTGGCTTCACACATGTGGCTTGCTCTGTGCCACCCGTTTGCTGGGAATCACAAGTGTGGAGAAGGCTGTTGCATTTGGGTGCATGCTTTCCAGTGGCCTCTGGTTGGCTCTGTGAGAACAGGGTGCTGGATTTGATGGGCTTCTGGCTTGACCCAGCAGGGCTCTTCTTAGGTTGTTATTCTTATTTTGGGCATTGAATCTCATGTGTGCATGTTTTAAAGTCCCATTTTTCAGAATGGAGGTCTTGTGGATTCCACAATTTCAGTCGTCTGTTTTGTCATGGAGGTAATCTGAGGTTGCATTGCAGTTTATTCTGTATTCCTGATGTCCCCCTGACTGTTGATTTCCACATGATAGTTCAGCTTTCATAATACATAAAAGCCACTTCAGGAAATATAGTGGAGTATAGCACACTTTTAGCGTTTATTTCAGTGTTACCGGCTTCCAGAATAAATCCATTTGCAAATAACATGGAAATGAGGGCTAAACCTGCTCTATATTCCACTATATTTCTGAAAGTGGCTTTTACTTTGTGTGAAAGCTCAAATATAATGCGGAAATTAACAGGGCAAAGTGGGGAAGATGGAGTGAGCTGCCATGTGAATGCAGCCAGAGAATGCTGATTCTCCTCCTCAGTCAGGGAGGCCCAAGCATCATCATTCACAGCCAGGGTATGAATTCACATCAAGGAATTGGGGGCCTTCTAAGTGTTGGTGGACTCCCAGATCCCACCATCCCTGACAATGCTGGCTGGGGCTGAGGGGATTTGGAGCCCATCACAATCTGGTGGGCCACAGGTTCTCCACTCCTGATGTGCATGACATTTTTTACATCAGACACAACCTTAGGATGCCATTGTTTTTGAACATAAGAAGAGGTCTGCTGGGTCAGGCCAGTGGCTCATCTAGGCCAGCATCCTGTTCTCACAGTGGCCACCCAGATGCCTGTGGGAAGCCCTCAAGAACGGAGCAGAGCACAAGAGCCCTCTCCCCTCCTGCAGTTTCCAGCACCTGGTGTTCAGAAGCATTGCTGTCTCTGAGAGTGGAGGTAGGCATTGGCCACCCAAACTTCCTCAAAGAACACTGATGAAATAACTCGAAAACAGGAAATGAACCTGGTATTCCAAAACTGCATGGCTAACCTTTCTTGACCTTCATGAGAGGACGCTACAAATGTTTTGTACTGATAGGAAATGGTGATTATTTTTCTGTAAGCTGACCTCAGATCAGGGGGCAGCCACCCCCTTGTTTTGGCGTCATCCATTAGATCATCAGCCCCAGACTTTTGCACCAAATTTCCAAAGCTTCTCTGTGAATCTGTAAACTTGTATTGAATACCTCACAGGAAGAGAATTTCACAACTTCCTCAGAACTTCACTCTACTGTTCCTCCTATAAACATCAGATGACGAGACACACAGTGTTTGAAGGTGAAATGCTACTGGTTTAGCCGCAAGTTAATAATAGTAATAATAATTGTTACACTTGTCAGGGATACTAATTGGCCCATTATCTTATTTGGCATAAAGAAACTGCTTTTACCCGTCTTGCCCCTGTGCGGACTTGCCCCTTTGCACTCGTTTTAATTTGGAGGAAAATTTGCTTCTGTCTTTCAAGTTTCTCATTCAGTGTGAGGTCGCTTTCTGTGTTCCTGAGTTAGTTAAGTAACTTTGGTGTATTGTGATCTGCTGGGCTTCTAACTGATCCTATTCTGCCTTTGTCCTTGCAGACCTAGTTGCTGCGAAATATGAGAGAGGGAAATAGGCTCGTTAGAAATAGGAAGCTTGGCAAGGGTTATGACTTGAGGCTTGTTCAGATGTTACGCTGAGCACAGGTACAAACTAGCTCTACCCATGTACAAATGTTTGTGTGGAAGTGTGCAGTGGTGGTGGTGCAGTGGTTAGAGTGCCGGGCTAGAACCTTGGAGACCAGGGTTCAAATCCCTATGTGACCCATGAAGCAGTCATCACCTTTCAACCTAACAGGGTTGTTATGAGGATCAAATGGAGTTGGGGGTAGGATAACGATTTACACCGCTTTGAGCTCCTTGGAGGAAAGGTGAGATCAAAATGCAAGGAGAAACAGAATCGTAGAGTTGGAAGGATCTACTGGGGTCTTTCACCCAATGTGGAGCTCAAACCCATGAACCTGGAATTAAGAGTCTCATGCTCCACTAGGCTGAGCTGACCAGCCTCATGCACCATGAATCAGAGTGTCTGCCAATGAAACACCTGTGCATTGCAGAACCTCTTTTTGGGGGGAGGGGGCTTCACATCAGTTTACATATGTCAATGCTCTTGAACCCTACTTCAGTTTGTGTGTGCCATCTGTGACCAGAAATCCAAGTATACAACAATGCATAATGCTGTGTCAGTTTGTCTTCAAATATTTACATTACATTTGCTTTCAGTTATCACTTTCTTTAAACCAAAAAGGAAAAACAACAATCCCATTCCATGTTAGAGCCAATACTTAGTCAAATAATGCTAATCAGGAAGTTGCTTTCTGTGTATTTTGGCAATTGGTCAATGATTAGGTAACCAGCAAGTTATTTTCAGAGACATCTCTGCCTGGGACGTGACCAAAAGACTAACTGAGAATTCTAAGGGTGTAGGGAGCCTTATAGCAACCCAGGCAGAGCATCTAGCTCAGTACTGCCAACACTGGTTGGCAGCAGCTGTCCAGGATTTCAGACAGAAGTCTTTCCCAGTCCGACTTGGAGATGCCAGGGATTGAACCTGGGACCTTCTGCATGAAAACCACATGCTCTACCATTGAACTGTCCCCAAGCAATCTTCTGCAATGCCTAAATAAACCAGGACTCAATTGCTTGGGACTTTTGCCCGCTACATTCCTTGTATGTCTGTATGTTACTGGGTTACTTGGCCTTTGATGACTAGGCAGCCTCTATTGGAAACCACAGCATTTTGAGGTTATTGTGTTATTGATTTATTTACTTCTTAGTTGCCAAAGAATCTTCTAAGCCATTTACAGGTATAAACCCAATTACGGGGGGGGGGGGAATAGGCATGCATAATTAAAATACATGATGAAACAAGGCTACCCTGTGAGAAATCAGGCTCATTTCAAGGAATCTGGGCCTCATTCAAGTCAGGTTGAGCCAGATAATGTGAATGGCCCAGGATCATCCATTGAGCTTCATGGCTGATTGGGGATTTAAATCCTGATCTCCCAGGTCATAGTCTGATGGCTTAAGCCATTATACCATGCTAGCTCAGCTAGGTTATCAGTGGTTTGTTACTGAGTTGGTAGATGGGATCACCGCTGTACCTGTGGCATGTGTCCTTTGGAAACAAACAAGTGAATTGAAACATCACTTGTGGCATATCTGACTGGTTGACTCTGTCTCTTTATTTTTCAGGCTTTCTTGTTTGGGCTGATTCTGGTTCCTCTCCGTGTCCTATGCATGCTCTTCATTTTGCTGGTGGCTTGGCCGTTTGCAGTCCTGGCAACTTCCTGCACCCCTGAGAAGGGGACTAAGCCACTTCTAGGATGGCAAAGGTAACATGGCTGTTGAGGACCTCTTAATAGGGAAGGCTTGCTGAATACAGCAGGACTTGTCCTTGTAACTGCTTTGCACATTATTTGCAAGGACCTCTTTGTCCTCATCCTGGAATGACGCAACCTCCACAATCACAGGTACAGCATCTCTCCACGGACTTCCAGGAAATTACATGTTCCAGGAAGTTACATGGCACCCAAGGTTGCAGTCCTAAAAAACATTGCCTAGGGAAGTAACTCACATTGAACTGAGGATTGCGTTGTGTAGGCCAGCACATTTTGCAAGGCAGCCAAGTGTTTTTACTGCCTTTGCGATGTAGAACTTAATGTGGGAGAACCATCGCTTAGAATGTCCTTGTCTTTTTGGAGCACTGGGATTTGCAAGAACCTCAACTTTGTAGCATATTCATATGGCACCATCAGATCTGCCCCTTGGCACACAACGAGGTCCTGTGTCCTTCCCAGTTAAAAATAACAAGAAAGGCTTTTTGGCGTGCCTCTTTTGATGGGGGTTTTAATATGTTTTATTTGTTTTTGAATGTGTGCAGCCATTTTCCTTGTAGTTTTTTTGTGGCGTATGTGCATTTCTGAATATTACCAGTTTTTCATCCAATTTTGTGTATGGGATTGCTGCCTAAGTCTATGTAAGGTGAATGATGGTGGTAATAGTCACCAATGTAATTGTCATCATAATGAAATAATAATAACACTGATGTACCTGAGAGGGAGTTGCAACAATATTATATTTGTTGAAAGTTTTGGGACAGATGAAATAAAGAACTGTTCACACAGTGAACAGTTAAGCTATGGAGCCTACTCCCACAGGAAGCAATGATGGCCACCAACTTCAGTGGCTTTCAAAGAGGGGTAGACAAATTCATGGATGACAAGGCTATCAGTGACGACTAGCCGTGACGGCTCTGCTCTGCCTCTGCCTCTTCCTTCAGGAGTAAATGCTTCTGAATACTAGTAGCTGGAAACCACAGGAGAGCAGAGTGCTCTTGTTCTCAAGTCCTGCTTGTGGGTTTCCCAAATGAGGCATCTAGTTGGCCACTGTGAGAACAGGATGCTGGTTTAGATGGGCCATTGGCCTGATCCAGCAACCTATTCTAATGTTCTTAAGGCAGGCTAAGCTCTTTAAAAGATGTCATATATATTTGTTTATATGGTGCTCTCAGTGTACCTAACAACACAAAGCATGTGTTGGGAGCTGCAGACCTGGGGAGCCAATTGTGGTCCTCCGAGCTTCTCTGTCTGGTCCTCTAGTTTCTCTCCAGTGTTAGGGGTAGTGATCTTGGTGATGAGTGAAGTAATGAGGTTCCCAATTTTCTTTTCTGTTTTCCCTTAGGAGAGTATGCTATGCCAGCCTCACGCTCTTAGGCCGTGCCTTATTTTTTGTGATGGGCTTCCGTGTCAAAGTGAAGGGGGAAGTAGCTAGTCCTGAGGAGGCACCGATCCTTACTGCAGCACCGCACTCGAGCTTCTTCGATGGGATTGTCTGTGTTCTGGCAGGCTTGCCGTCGACGGTGTCTAGGCAAGAGAATCTCTCTGTGCCCATTCTTGGGAGTAAGTGTTGTTACGAGGCTTGAGGGAACGTAGGCAGAGAGAGGGAGAGGGAGAGAGAGAGAGAGAGAGAGAGAGAGAGAGGGAGGGAGGTGAATGAGATGGTAGAGTTCTTGGATCATAGAACAAAATCCAGAATGAGGCAGCATTCTGAAAAGAGATGGAGAATCCTCTGGTCCTCCTGACGTTGTTGGACTCCCAACTCCCATCAGCTGCATACAGTGTGGCCATTGGTTTTGACATGCCAACTTGTCACCCATGTGTTGGTAAACTCAGGACTGCGCTCCAGATTCTTTCCTTTGACATAAAGTCATGTGACATCATCTGATTGACAGGAGGGCAACCCTTACCCATCTATTAAAATGGCACGAGTGGGAGCTCAGGATCTGGCCTGCCTGCCAGTGTGTGGTAGCTGTGAAATAGGTGAATTCCATGGTAGGGGTCTCCAGGAAAGAAATTGAAAATAAAACTTCAGACAGCACAATGCCATTACAGTGGTATCTTGGTTTAGGAACTTAATCCGTTCCGGAAGTCCGTTCTTAAACCAAGGCGTGCTTTCCCATAGCGGCGGGGGACTCAATTTACAAATGGAACACACTCAACAGGAAGCGGAACATATTCTGCTACCAAGGCAAAGTTCACAAACCAAAGCACCTACTTCTGGGTTTGCAGCGTTCTTAATCCAAGTTGTTCATAAACTAAGCTGTTCTTAAACCAAGGTACCACTGTATACAAATCTATGGTGCAACCACATTTGGAATACTGTGTACAGTTGTGGTCACCGCACCTCAGCAAGGATACTGTAAAGTTGGAAAAGGTTCAGAAAAGAGCAGCCAAAACGATCAAGGGGATGGAGCAACTCCTCTGTGAGGAAAGCTTGTGACATCTGGGATTTTTTAGTTTAGAGAAAATGTGAGTAAGTGATGTCGTCATTTAAGTTAGTAAAAATATAGATGGCATAGAGGAAGTGGATAGAGGACAGGTTTTTTCCCCTCCCTCTCTCTCAGCACTAGAACTCCAACTCTGGAATGTTGGAGGTTTAGGACAACGTTAAACTATGGAACTTGCTCCCAACTTGGATAGCTTTAAAAGAGGATTGGTCAATATCATGGAAGATAAGGCTAACATTGGCTCCTATCTTTGACAGCTGTTCACTGCCTCTATGGTTGGAGGCAGTATGCCTCTGAATACCAGTTTCTGGGAATCACAAGTGCGGCGAGTGCTATTGTCCTCAGGTCCTCTTTGTATTCTAAAATTCTGGTTAGGTATTTTAATATTGTTATACCATCTCCTCCACACATGATATGGGAGATAGTCTAGAAATGTTCTTAATAAATAAACCAATTTTGACTGGTGCTTAGGGTCAATGAATAATTCTTAGATTTTGGGGGGGTGGGTGGATGGGCCTTGGAAATGATAGGAATCTTTCCTTCCTTCCTTCCTTCCTTCCTTGCTTCCTTCCTTCCTTCCTTCCATCCATCCTTCTTTTTTGCTATCAAACAGGGATCCTTAGTGCTCTCCAGCCTGTTGTGGTGTCCCGTGTCGACCCTGATTCTCGGAGGAACACAATCAAAGAAATAACCCGTCGAGCAACTTCAGGGGAGCAATGGCCCCAGGTAAGATTTTTAAGATGGTTTAGCTGCTGAAAAGCTGAACCATCTTTGTGCAAATTGTTCCTCCAGGCTCTTCATGACAAATGTTGAGAAATGAAGGACTCATCTGAGATAAATGGAGGATGTTGTAAGCATAAATGAAAGAGCCCTGTTGCCCTGTAGGGGTCCAGGTAAACAGTTGACCTAACCTCATCTGCATTATACATTTTAAGCAGTTTCATGCAAATGTAAACAGTAATGGCTTCTCCCAAAGAATCCTGGAAACTAGTTTATTGAGGGGGCTGAGAGTTGTTAGGAGACCCCCTATTTCCTGTTAAACCACTCATAGTATTGTGGTTTGAATGATAACTCATTCGAAATTAGTCATAGATGGTACCTGATTCCCTGTAATCAAGTACTAATAGCCCACTATGCAGGAGAGCTTAAGGAGAATCAGGTGCCTATTTTCATAAGTGGTGATCTTGTGAAAAGATACAGGGAAAAAATATAGATATATATATTATGAAGTGGGAGTTATCATGGATCGAATACTGGACTTAGTTCCCAGGGTGGAATTGTTATCTATATTTGATTAAGAAAGTCAAAACATTACAAACAAGGACTCATTACAATTCTTACTATCCATGACACGCTTGACAATAGGTAGAAGTTGGTAAGTTTCAGGAGACAACTTGCTGTCTGAATGGTACCAGCAAATTCGGAAAATTGCATTGATGGTAAAACTGACACCAAAGGTGAACGACAGGAAGAATTTCAAAAAAGGACAGAAAAGAGGTTCCAAACAATGTGCTATCTCCTTATTAAACAAGTAGCGCAAAAATACATAACCGGCATCCACATGCGGACTCTTGTGGAACAACTGTGTAAGATGACACTAATAAACAAAAATAATTTTGGTTGTAAGTAAAGAGGCACAAATATTTTACAGCACAACATAGATTCAATCAATGCTCTTAGCTATATGCTCCTTACATGTTTATGATAATGTATTGGGTGGTGTCCCCCCCAAAGCAAATAAAGTGATTTAAACAAAACAACAACTGCAGGTTTGAAAGGTTCAGTCAGCCATCTTGATTCAAAATGGTTCCCCATGATATCCAGACATAGGAAAAAACCTGCTCTGCTATCTCAGAAGCCATCATGCAACATTTGGTTATGGCATGTTAAGTGGTGTCCAAATGTATAGCAAACAAACACATTTCCAAAATATGTGGCAGATATGGCATATGCAAAGTGGAATGGAACAACAGAGGCGGAATTAGATCAGGGTTATGGAGGCAGAAAAACTCTGACAGTGATCCATGGTTTGAGAACTGGGGTGTTATAAAGGTGTTCCTGTTTTTCTTCCATCAGATTTTGGAGCGTATGTATTGCAAGATGCAGGACAGCATTCCTGGAGTGTCACTACAGGTTCTGTTATTGTAGGGTCTTCCCTGGCCACTGTTCCAAACAGCCCTCCTCAGCATCTGACATCTCCCATCAGCCCCAGCCATTGTGGCCAGTGATCAAGGATGATGGGACTTTGAGTCCAACAATATCTTATGGCCCACAGATTAAGAAAGAAAGGTTCAGAAAGATGTGCGCCCCCTCATCCCCCATTGCTGTCTGAAGGAACCATTGGCAAATGAGTCTTGAACAAGAATTGCTGAATTTGTGGGACAGTTTAAATTAATGAAATATTCATGTCTTCTCCTCTTTTTTTGATCCCAGGTATTGATTTTCCCAGAAGGTACCTGTACAAACCGTTCATGTCTGATCACTTTTAAACAAGGTGAGGAAGGCTGTGTCAGATGCATTGTTGCTGAAAAGCTAGAGGTGGGTGGGGGTGTGTGTAACATTTGAAAAGCAGATTTAAAGCATGGACCTTTTCAGAGGAATGGAGGAGGTGCATGACCCTCTAATGCAGTGCAAAGCAATCCTCGAGGCTACAGATTCTGAAATGGACCCATGAATAAGAGTTCTGGGGTTGCAAGGTAAAGGTAAAAGATAAAGGACCCCTGGACGGTTAAGTCCAGTCAAAGGCAACTATGGGGTTGCGGGGCTCATCTCGCTTTTCAGGCTGAGGGAGCTGATGTTTGTCCACAGACAGCTTTCTGGGTCATGTGGCCAGCATGACTAAACTGCTACTGGTGTAAGGGGACACCTTGATGAGTGCCAGAGTACACGGAAACACTGTTTACCTTTCCGTCGCAGTGGTACCTATTTATCTACTTGCACCAGTGTGCTTTTGAACTGCTAGGTTGGGAGAAGCTGGGAGCAACAGGAGCTCATCCCATCATTTGGATTCAAGCCGTCAACCTTCCGATCAGCAAGTCCAAGAGGCTCAGTGGTTTAGACCACAGCACCACCCGCTAGCTGGCCCTACTCAGAGTACACCTATTGAAATAAATGGAATTATTCCAAGTCTACTCTGAATAGGAACAGCAGTGAACACATGATCTGCCTGGATCAAATCAGGAGAGTCTGCTTTGGAGTATGAGTTCAGTTCCTTCCTTACCAGGAGTGAACTTTTTATGCAAGGTAGTGATGTTCTAGTACTGGGGTGAGGGGAATGTATTATTGAGCTCAAATGTGCCCCAGTAATCCCAACTGCATATCTTTTACACCTGGGTCTGGTTGGTAGATCCCTTGGGGTTCTTGTAGAAAACTAAATAACAATACTGGAACGTGCCTGTTTCTGGAATAGATGTAATCTGACTTGGTTTAAGGCAACATTCTGTCTTCTGTGTGGAATGCTTCTTTATATGGAGAGCTTCCCCCTTGTGGTCTGAAGCGGTAAAGTCCAGAAATGAGCCTAGATCTCACCAACACAATAGACAATAGACAACCAAAAGTGTTGATGTGCTTTTCTGCCTAGGGAGTTGGAACCGATCTGCACTCTGTTGTTACAGGGCCTTTAGAACAAACAGAAAGGGGATTTAGGTGGCAACTGTATAGTTATGTATGTTTTATCTGTTGAATTTTATTCCCCCCATTGCAATCTTTAAAATAGGAATGGGGAACCTTTGGTTCCCCAGATGTTGTCAATCTGCACCTCCCATCAGCCCCAGAAAACTTGGCCCAATAGCCAGAGGTGCTGGGAGTTCAGCAACATCTGGATGACCAACAGTTCCTGACTCCTACTTTAAAGCCCAGGCTTCAGTTCCACAGACTTCAGCTGTCTATTCCAATGAACATTGAATCCCTCCACTCTCCTGCTGAGAGCCACCCAGATCCAAGGTAGTGGTAAAACTGAAACTGGCCCTGGGACAGGATCCCATACTATCAAATTTGCCTAGATTGGTGGTCCTCATTCTTCAACCTGGGATGCACCTTTTAACCATGACATGCTTTAGGAGACCCAATTCATTTTTGACCACATATTTGGTGTTAGCGCTTCAGTTGTGATCTGCCTTTGATCAGGAAACTGGTCCAGTAGTAGATCCACCAACATGTGGATCTCAGTAACAAGTCTGTGAAGGATGTGGTCCCTAACAGCTATGATTTCCTGGGATTTGGGAGTCTGAGTGAACATGGAAAGCCCTTAACTCAACATGTTAAACTGAATGGTTCTTGTTGGTGGTGTCCATTGATTATTAATCCTGAGTATGGTTTGTTCTCTAGGCACAAACTATAGTCCATGTAATTTCTCCCCATGGTGATTTTTCTTATCTGGCTTGCATTTCCAGGGGCATTTATTCCTGGTGTTCCTGTTCAACCAGTGCTCCTTCGGTATCCAAATAAATTGGTAAGTTCCCTCCCAGTTATTTTATTGATAGAATAAGTTGGGTAGGGAACCTCAGACCTGGGGGCCAGATGTGGCTCCCCTGAACTCATGATCTGGCTGAAAGAAGTCTTCGCAGGCCACACCCCTCATTGCCCATGCTTTACATCCCACTTGAATGTTTCTACCTGGCTGGATTAAGTCCTTGAACTCCAATAATGCCCCTTGCTAGCCTGGATAGAGAATAGAAAATAGCATATTAACACATTTTGCTTTGCTTGTGGCCCACCTACCCACTGCTGGCATGTGGCCCTCAGAAAGTTGCCAGAATGGAAATATGGCCCTTGGACTGAAAAAACGATTCCCCACCCCTTTAAGAAATCAAATGTCTTGACTTGTTGCAATCCCTCTAGAATGATCCATTTCCCTGATACAAACTATGGCCACATCTGCACTATACATACATTTAAAGTTCTGCTTTGTTCTGCTTTTAATAGTTGTGGTTTCCCCCCCCCCAAAAAAAAACCTGCAGAAAGTGTATGTAAAGAGTGCTGAGTGTGATTAGGAGACCCCCTTTTCCCCTCACAGAACTACAATTCCTAGAGTCCCCTGTGAAGAGCAATTGTTAAGCCACTCTGGAAATTACTGTCCTAAAAGCATTGTTTGCCTGAGGTGATCTGAATGTTCTGCCTGTGGTTCTGAGACTGCGATGGCCCATTCACACATGCAGACCACCATTTGGGTGTGTGAACTATCCCACGATAGGCTCCCTCTATGCATTCTGTCATGCTGCCTGCTGACTAAGAAAACTCCACCTGAAATACAGCTGAGAGCACACTCTGCCATCCTCTTTTTTTTTATAATAAATTTTTATTGGTTTTACAACATATATTAACACACAAAAACTAACAACTCACAACACAACACATTAACAAACAAACATATAAACACGTATAATTTCATATCCTTTTTTTCTTAAACCTTATTTCAACGACTTCCCCATACCTCCCCTTTCTGCATCCCTGTTTTAAACTTTTTCAGCAACCCCTAATTTCAATTACTTATAGTTCGAATTTCTTTAATCCTTTTTCTCTTACCCAATCGTTTATCGTTGCAATTCTATTTTACATTACCCATGACATTTTAGCACTCATTAATTTTACAGCAGTTCTTAAGATAAACTTTAAATTTCTTCCAATCTTCTTCCACCGTCTCTTTCCCTTGGTCACGGATTCTGCCAGTCATCTCGGCCAGTCCCATATAGTCAATCACCTTCGTCTGCCACTCTTCCAGCGTGGGTAGTTCTTGTGTCTTCCAATACTTTGCTAGAAGAACTCTTGCTGCTGTAGTAGCATACATAAAAAACATCCTATCTTTCCTTGACACCAATTGGCCCACCATGCCCAAGAGGAAGGCCTCTGGTTTCTTGTGAAAAGTACACTTAAGTACCTTCTTAATTTCATTATAAATCATTTCCCAAAAGGCCTTGATCTTTGGGCACGTCCACCAAAGGTGGTAGAAAGGACCTTCAGTTTCCTTACATTTCCAGCATTTGTTATTGGGCGCACACTCTGCCATCCTCTCACCACAGACACCACCGTCACCAAGGGCAGGAAACTGGTTAAGCTTTTCCACCAGTGGTTTTTGCAAGTTAAACCTCTTGGCATTGCCACATCTAAGTAAATGACAGTTGTTTGCTCCTGTGAGGGAACATGACAGGCCTGTGCGGTCTTGCCTCATATCGTCTTAGGGCTGAGGAACCATTTTCAGCCTGGGAGGAGGAGGAGGAGTTTGGATTTGATATCCCGCTTTATCACTACCCCAAGGAGTCTCAAAGCGGCTAACAATCTCCTTCCCCTTCCTCCCCCACAACAAACACTCTGTGAGGTGAGTGGGGCTGAGAGACTTCAGAGAAGTGTGACTGGCCCAAGGTCACCCAGCAGCTGCATGTGGAGGAGCGGGGAATCGAACCCAGTTCACCAGATTTCGAGTCCACCGCTCTTAACCACTACACCACGCTGGCTCCTTCTGTGTTCCTTCTGCAGGGTCAGAGACAAAAGTGAGCAGAGCAGTGGGACAAATGGGAACACCCCCCCATTGTTCAGGCAAGCAGGCGAACAAATTTTTCAGAGTTCAAGGACACATTCCAACCCCACAGAAAGATTCAAGGAGGGTTCAAATCAGGAGCCAGATGGAGAGATCAGGGGGCTGCATTTGCCTCCCTGGGCCAGAGTCTCACCACTCATACTATATGTTATGGTTTGGAAATTTTGGGTCTGGCGCTCTGTACCTTGTCTGTTAGCTCACAGTGGGGATGGGAGGATGAGCCAGATCCAGCCCTCTCGGTTTCTCATTTTTCCATTCTTGAAGTAGGTTTTCTACATTTCTGCACCAATTTATGTTTTCTAATCTGCATGAAAATTCTTCAAAGTAATAGTGTGAATTTCTCCGCGTGAACACACTTTTATAATGTGGTTTTGATGAATGTACACATTTCACCAGCAATTTCTCTTAACATAACACCTTTTTTGAATGTCATTTTCACTAACACATTTTAGTGCACACATTTCCCCTCCAACACATGCATTCTTGCAAACATTGACAGGCATCGCAAAATTCAGATGAGTGCGAATTTTGAAAGATTCCTGTATTTTGGACCTTGTGTTGTTTTGGACAGTGCAAATGTGATAAATTTTGCTTTAGGTGTAAACAGAATCAAATTTTCTCCCCCATCCCTTGTCAGGAGCCACAAACCAATTTCTGCTCTTGCTGTTTGTTTATTTAGAGCATTTGTACCCCTACTCTTCAGCCAAAAAGGCTCCCAGACTGACTTATATACAAACAGTTAAAACAAGACAGCCCCTGCCCACAGGCTTAGAACCTAGAAAAAACACCACATACTGTAGAAGGAGAAAGGCATGGGGAGGGGATGATGGGTGTGGTCAAATTCTGGCACCAGTTCTTAAATAGTTGTTCTTATAATGACCAGTTGGCATAGTTCAGGGGCAGGAGGTGCCTGATGAAGGTGGCCTTGCGGTAAAGCTGATGAAGTGAGTGAGTCCTGCTGGCCACCTCTCCCACTGAGACAGCCTAGTGATATTCCTGTCCCCATGTGACTGTTGAGGGAGAGGAGGCCTGATGGAGCTGTTGAAGTGAGTCCTGTGTCTTCTCCTCTCTTCCATCTGATAAGGTGTGGGGGGGGAGGTTGTGGCCCTCCAGGTGTTGCTAGATTCCAAGTCTAGTGTGACCAGTGGTCAAGGATGGTGAGACTTGGTCCACAGCCTCCGGAGAAACACAGTTTGCCTGCTAGAGACTTGCTAGCGAATCATACCCACGTCCTGGTCTCAGCTGTGCTTTGCTTTCCATTTGTCCAATGAGCTGTTTATAACTATTCATTTATTTTATTTGCTTGCCTCTAGGATACCGTGACGTGGACTTGGCAGGGCTACAATTTGTAAGTGGCACCACCCTAATGACAAACGTTCTTATCGCTGGCGGCTGTTGACAATAGTAGTTGCAGCATCTTTGTATGTGCTGCATATACAGATCTTTAGATATGGGTGCCATGTTCAGAAGGTTCAGAAGGTTTATATCACAGCAATTGTATACTAATGGGGCAGCGGTGGGGAAGCATTCTCATCCCAAGGGCCGTGTTCCCTTCTGAGCAACCTTTGGGGTATGGGGGTGGGGCACATGCTGGTAGTGAGCAAGGCCAGAAGCAAAAGTTGGTGGAACAACACATTTCCTCGGTCACTCATCCCTTCCTGTCCTCCCTCCCTGTCCTCCATCCAGGTAAGCCAGAAACATTATCCAAGTTCAAGGACAGGCAAAAGCACTCAATGAGGTTGCAAGCAGGACTGTTGATGGGTTGTAGCCTGGATACGGCTATCAATGGTTACTACCTGTGGTGGCTACACTCTGCCTGCATGATTGGACGCACTATGCTTCCGAAAACCAGTTGCTGGAAATCTCAGGGGAGAGATGCTGCTGTGCTCATGTCCTGCTTGCAGATTTCCCCCAGGCCACTGTGAGAACCATAACTTGAACTCATGGGTGCTGGGGTCTTAAACAAGCCCCTTTCCTTTCAGATTCATCCATAATGATGCTGTTTTGCTTACAGCGTCTAGATTGTCGGCCACTCTGGAAAGGCCTTGTATAAATTGCATAAAATGTTAAAATGCATTAAATAGCCTATCATCTCACGGCTGTAGCAAGGATGTGAAACACTTCATTGCAAAGCCTAATTATCATTACAAGAGCCTTCTAAAAAAATTTAGATCTGTTTTATTTGTGATGTCCATTTGAAAACGTAGCTGTTTAAATGTCACATTTAAATGGATTGATTTGAAAATGGTTTTCAACCTTTGTTTTATTTTAATTCTTTTCCAGCAAGGAGGCATTAGTCTTGACTTTGTGCCAGCTGTTTACAAAAGTTGAAGTGGAGGTGAGAACCAGAGAAATGCTGCTATTTTAAACCTGAATGTGTTGATTAGTTTGCAAGCAATTAGTTTGCAAATGTTTGAGAACTGACATTGAGCAATGATAGAAAAGCTTCCTTTCTCTTCTTCCCTGCTAAATTGGACCTAGAGGGTTTTCCCCTCTCCCCAATCCTGTGCTTTAAATAAACTCTCATGTTCTTTTTCTTTTTAAAAAGCACGTACAGCCCTACACCAATGGTTAAATTGTTGTTGTTGTTTAACCCTTGGCCTTTGCCAAAATAATTGGAAATATTTGGTTTGAGAAAGATACATTAATCAGGTGATAAAATTAAAGGAACCAGGGATGGGGGAGAAGGGAAGTCGTAAATGATTGGCTTATTTGATAGAAAGATATGGATGGGGAAATGCTTATTTTAATGTGAATGTGATTTTGAAAAATGTAACACTGAAAAATATGAATAAAATTAAAAGTTGATGCTTAGCATGTTAAGATGTGAGAAATGCTGAAATCGATTAAAACTTCAGTATCCCCCCTTCCTCCTTCCCTTTTGCAGAAAAAGGAACAAACTATATTCCTTTTTTAACCATTTTTATTGTAGTGCTTGGGGCTACCATCCCTACTTGCATTGCTCACCAACCCCTGTACCAAAAGCCCACTTCCTCCCAAGACATAACCCCCTCCCTTTATACCTAACCCAACCCCCTCACATCCCCGCTGCTCCTTCAAGCTCCCCCTGTATCCTCAAAGCTCTGCCATGTCCCTTCACCCCTGCTTCATTCAACCCTCTGCTGTTGTTTAAAACCACCATTTTAAAACCAGCCTCATCTTTTGTCCCCGTCCCCTACTGTGGCTTCATGCAAATCAGAATTCTGATGATGCACTAAAAATCTTCCATTGTGAGCTGCACAACGACAACCTTACCTTTTTATGTATATAGGAAGAAAACATATATCCATTTTGTGAATCCAGGCCTTGCTTATTGATAAGAGAGACTATGCAGCCACCTTCAAGTAGTAGATCATGTCTTGACATGGACACACGCTGGGGTCAGCGCCTTGCCAGCTAGCCTGCCCTCACTGTTGCACATCCTCTGCCCCAGCCCTCACTCCTGATATCCCCATGTCCAGCATAGCTGTATGGGGAAAGGGGAAGCCTAACCCTGCTCCCAGCCCACACATTGAAATCAATGCTAACTTCCTAAAACGGCTTGTGCCACGACTGTGTTGAAGTAGCCATCTCATTCTTTGTGTGTGTGCACTCTCAAAAAAGAAGAAATGCAACAATTTAAAGAGTTATGTATAGTTACAGACAGTGCTTTTTTTCTGGGGGTACGCATACCCCTAAACAATTTGTGAATCTAAGTTTGGCCGCATTGAGGGCTGTATTTCAATATGTGTTGGATAATGAGAGTACCCCTAAACATTTGGGGGGGAGCACTGGTTACAGAGGTTTTTAGTGCACCTAATTTTTGCCATTGAGCATTTTGCTTTTTTAATATATATGGATGTGCTGCCATCTACTGGCATACCTGCTTATCTTCCCCAGCATATTTCGGCAAGTTTGTATATTGCATGGATGCATACACACAGAGGCCCAATCTGCACTATACTTTTGAAGCAACATCATACCACCTGAAACAGCCATAGCTTCCCGCAAAAGAATCCTAGGAGGTGTGGTCTGTTAAGGGTGTTCAGAGTTGCTAGGGGACCCCAGAGCTACAATTCTCAGAGCTCCTGGAGGGGGGAGGGGTTGATTGTTATACCACTCTGGGAATCATAGCTCTGTGAGGATTAGCAAACTACAGCTCCCAGGATGCTTCAGGGGAAGCTATGACTGCTTAAAGTGATATGATATAGACCCATTGATAGATTTGATATATGCATACATAAATACAGGTGATAGCCAACAATTGACATACATTAGATCTGTTGAAATAAATGGATTCAAAATCAAATCTGGTGGTGGTGGTAGCGCTGGCGTAGCCCTTTAGTAGTCCTGAAATATAACCTACCCAGGTTATTAAGACTCTACTGGCTTGTGTAACTGCATTTTTTTTATTATTTCAGTTTCTTCCAGTCTACATTCCATCCGAGGAAGAAAAGAAGGATCCAGTCCTTTTTGCCAGTGGAGTCCGTAACAAAATGGCAAGGTGACATGGGAATCCTTTTGCAAGGTTACCTTAAGGCAGCAGGTGACTGGTGTAAAATTATATCAGGCTTGAATCCTTCCAGCCTGTGTGAGTGCCACTACATAATGGGTGGAGAGCTCCAGGCTGGGGGCCAAACATGGTTCGTCAACCCTCTCTGGCCAACCCTCAGGAGTCTCCCTAGCCTAGCAAAACCCTTCTCTCTGGGGTACACACAGAGAGGTCTCCTAACTGTCAGCACCCTTAACAAACTACAGCTCCCAGAATTTTGGGGGGGAAGCCACGACTGTTTTACGTGGTATGGTGCTTTAAATGTATGTTGTATCAAACATTCCTCAGCCTCCTTGAAAGGAAACATGAGCACATCAAAGGCCCTGCATCACACTCAAGAGAAGGTCACCAAAATTTTCACTCTCTTTGATGATTTTTCAGTGCAGATTTGTTTCTCATTAACTGATGGCAAACAATCAACCAAAATGTGGGGAAATCTTTCAGCATAGTGCCAGTTATACAGTCAGTGCTTTTACTTTGCCTAGAACAAGAAGATGAGCTTACCTTCTAAAGTGGTGTCATACATATGTTTAATTTCAGGGCTTTGGATGTGGCCACTACGGACCACACGTATGAAGACTGCCGCCTGATGATCTCGGCCGGACAGCTGACCTTGCCCATGGAGGCAGGATTAGTGGAATTCACCAAAATCAGCAAGAAACTGAAGTAAGTGCTTTGCTTTTGCTTGATTCGGATGCTAGATTTGTTGGCTGTTGGATGCTTGACTTGAAAGATGCTCTGCTTGTATCCAACATCTGGAAGGCCACAGGTCTTCCTGTCCTTGCTGCATATGGATAGCAAACTCGAATGTGGCTCCTTGGGTAGCTAATCCATCCACGCACAATAAAGAACTCCAGGGTTTGCAGGTGTACAAGGGAAATAATGGGGCAGGGGGATAATCCAAAATACCTCAAGCAGGATTGAGTGTGTTTAGTGGCCTTGGGATGCTGGCTGACTGTAGGAAGGGGGAGACAGAACCATAAGGTGAAGGGGGAATGGAATGGAGCATGGAATGGGTCTGTCTGGCTGGCTGGAGGCATGAACAGGAGCACACTACTTTGCTACTTTTCTTTTACTTTTGAGCTCTCAGTGGCCTTTACTAATGGCAAGTGGGGCCTCTGGACTCTTTCTTCCCTTTCAATAGTCTAAAATGGGACAGCATCAGAGAGCAGTTGGACCAGTTTGCTGCGATCGCCAGCACCTCCAAGGGGGGCAGGATTGGAATCGAGGAGTTTGCCAACTACCTGAAGCTGCCCGTCTCAGATGCTCTCGAACAGCTGTTTGCCCTATTTGACAGGGTAAGCATGCTCCCCCACTCCCCCCATAATCCTTCTTGCAGAAGCTGTGCTTGTAATTCAATCCTCATGCAGTCTTCTTTTTTAATAAAAAGAATCCAAATTCACCATAAGGAGGAGAGATGATGCTTTGCTGGGCGAGCAGGGGGACAGCATAGAATCAGTGCAAGGAAGGAGGCACAGGGAACGAGGTTAAAAAGAGTCTGGTGTCTCCAGGGAAAGGGTTTGCAGCTGCCAATGCACTGTGAGAAGCAGCTGCCTTTGTTCGTGTGCAGCAGAGGGCGGAGTCCTGCAACGCCCATGGATTCCAGCTGTGAAAGACGACATGTATGGGCATGGCAGGCGGTAATTGCTTTGACAGATCAGTTGCTCTTGTAGCGCACACCCAACTGTGCTCTCCTCAGACGCCCTCGAAGCTTTTTGGAAGGTGCTTGGGTCTCTCCGAGTCTTCGCCATGTTCCTCGTTCAGGCTTTGTTGGACACGGCTACCAGTGGCGGTGGCGGTGGTGGTGGTGGTAGCGCTGGAGGAGCCCTTCTGAGAAGCATTGCAGGAGGTGGAGGAGGTGGTGGTGCTGGCGGAGCTCTACTGAGAAGCATTGCTGGAGGAGGTGGCGGCGGTGCTGGGGGAGCCCTCATGAAAGGCCTCGGAGGTGGAGGCGGTGCTGGGGGAGCCCTGGTGAGAGGCCTTGGGGGGCTCTTGGCAGGAGGAGGAGGAGGAGGTGGCGGAAGCAAAGCGGGGAACATTGTGGGGATCGTCGGGGGAATCGTCAACCTCATCAGCGAAGCGGCAGCTCAGTACACTCCCGAGCCGCCACCGACCCCCCGCAGCCATTTTGCAAACGTGGAAGCCAACGAGAGCGAGGAGATGCGCCAGTTCCGCCGCCTCTTTGCCCAGCTGGCTGGCGACGACATGGAGGTGTGCCCCACGGAGCTGATGGAAATCCTCAACAAGGTGATGGCCAGGCACCAGGACCTGAAAGGCGGGGGCTTCAGCCTGGACACCTGCCGGAGCATGGTGTCCGTCATGGACAGCGACACCACAGGCAAGCTGGACTTCTACCAGTTCAGATATCTGTGGAACAACATCAAGAAGTGGCAGTGCGTCTTCAAGCAGCACATGGGCCCGGCGGGGACCATTGAAATGGCCCGGCTGTCTGACGCCTTCAAGGCCGCCGGCTTCCACTTGCACGAGCAGATCTATGCGCTGATCATCCGCCGGTACGCCGACGAAGACGGCAGCATGGATTTCAACAACTTCATCAGCTGCCTGGTGCGCCTGGATGGCATGTTCCGAGCCTTCAAGTCCCTGGACAGGGCTGGCGATGGAAAAGTCCAGATGAACATCCAGGACTGGCTGCAGTTGACCATGTACTCTTGAAAGCAACCCAGGGGGCAGGGAGGAGAATCCGGCACTCATTCCCAGCTTCAGGCTGCAAGCGCTACTTTTTAGTTACATAGCTGGACTCTGTTTCTTTCTGGAAACGAGGCTGACTCTCGTGCCATCGCTACGTTTTAGGCTTGCCAGGGAAATAGGCAAGGTAGGGGAGGTTGTACACTTACATCTGGCTTTACTCAAGGTGCTCATTTTAGCTTTGTTGTCTATGGTTTGCAAAGTTTTCCTTTAAGTGTTTTTGTTTAAGTAATGAAAATGGCTGGTGTGTTTTAGAAATTCATTGTTTATCATTTTGGGAGCATGGATACACTTTGCTTGTGTAAGCTGTACTCGTGTCTCGGACCAAAACTGTATTTTAAAAAGTGTCTAAATTGGGCAGAGAAGACTGTTGCTTTCACAGGCAGCAATAATATGTTGAAGGGTGTGGGGTGTCTCTGATATATAGTTATACTGCAGGAAAATGCATCGCTGTATGGTGCAGGGCAGAACCCCTGCCCCCTCCCAAAAAATCCTCCTCAAATCTTTCCCCTCTGCAGATGTTTACTGTACACCATCAGGGGCTTGCAGAGACCAGTTCCCATTCCCATGCCACCTCCCATTTTCATTCCTCCCCCACAAACAGACACCTCATCATACTATATTCGCTAGCTTGTTTTTGGGTGGTGCTGTTCCTCTTCTGAAACGTGACTGGCACTCGGCCACCCAAGTCCGCTGTTAGCTGGAATGCTGTAAACTTAGACACAGGAATGGGTACGGGGGGGAGAGCAAGTTGCAAGCTGAGCAAAGTTGTAGTCCGTAGCTTTTTGTTCAGTGTTTTGCGTCATTTTGCCCAAGGGCACATTTGAATCCCAAGCAAGCACTGACAGAGTAGATATTCGGCTAATTCATGGCCATGAAGGGATGAAAATAAGGGCGAATAAACTTGGATCATAACAACAAAGAAAGAGGTTTCTGCCATTTATTTGATCATGTTGCAGCTTGGTATGACCCGGGGCGGGGGGTGAGAGAAACTTATTTTTGCACTCAGCAATGCAGTAACTTGAAAACTGGGAGGGCGTGGGGAAACCCTCATTAATGTTTATAGTACAATAGAGCCCAGGGCTTCAGATCCCTGGGCGATACCTCATTTCTTCTTAATGTTTTCTTACTTTAAACCAGAGCTGGGGAACCGTTGGCCCTGGGAGATGCATGTGGCCCCCCAGACCATTCTTTCTGGCCCTCAGGACTCTCACCCTTCCCCAGCAGTGTTTGCACCCTGCTCAGTTGTTTTACACCTGACAGAAATCTGCCCTTGACCTGTGATCATGCCTCTTGCAGCTGTTTTTGAAACAGGAGCCATCAATGAGACCTCAGCTGGTAACGTGGTTGCTGCATTGTGAACCCATCGAAGTTTCCAAATTGCCTTCAAGGGCAATTTCATGCAGAGTGACTTGCAGTAGGTCAATGTGAGATGCTGGGCAATGCATCTTTCACCTTCTGCATGCAGAGATGCTCTGCCACTGAGCTATAGCCCTGTCCATATATGAACAAAGGAAGCCAGGTGCCTTATACCAAACCAGGTTCTTTCTCCATGGCACCACATTTGCATTGCAATATGCAGCTACATCGCCAGTCCACATATTTTACCTTCTACCTTTGAGGATGGGGGAGAAGGAAAAGAGGTGCACAGACAGAGAACACACACACAGAGAGAAAACACTGAACTCCACACTGTAACCTCTCTTCTCCCTTTCTTGTACATGCCCCAGGTTTGCACCTCTTCTAAAACCACCTCTTCATGTTTCCACCATGTTACCAGTTCTGACTTTATGTTGGATCCTGGCTCCCCTCCTTCTCTTTTTCAGACCTAAACCCAGGTGTTTGTGTGTTTAGTGAATGGAGTGTACAGAGATGATTCATATTTTCTTGGCAAGCCCTTTCTCAAATTAAGAAACCCAGACACCTATTTTTGGCATGGCTCATCTCCCCACCCAAAGTGGGAACGCCCTGCCGTGTCCGTTGTTCTTCATATCGGTTTTTGAAATGGTGTCATTTGAATAGCTGCAGCTCGCCTGGGAGGGCCTCTGTAAACATTGTGTGATGTGCGCAGCCAATCCTTGCTGGCTATTTTTCTTTTCGTAAAAAGAAGCTGTTTTAGGAGGGGGCCATTTGGAACTGGAAAAGTAGGTGATGGTGGAGTGGGGAGATAATCACTGACTTAGCTGTCTTTGCAACAGGTGCTCCATCTCTAGGAAGTTCCAAATGTATGTTTGTTCTATCAAAGCTGCTAAAAGCGACAGCACTCAAAATCATTTTAATTATTACTTCTCACTCCAGTTGCCAACCCTGCCTGTCCACCAAGCTCCTTGTCAACTCACTTCCATTTACACATCACCCACCCCTTGCCTATCCCCTAATACCTCACTCCAGGCCCTCCCCCGACCACTTGCTGCAACCCCACTTTTTAAAGGAGAGGGGCAAGATTCAGAGAGCAGTTTGCCATATCACTCTTTGAAGTGTGTCCCCCTTTCTGTTAAAATGCCCACCTGGGCCTCCTCCTACCCACACAGCTTGCTTGCTCACCTGCCTGCCACCTGTTGGCAGGCAGGTGAACTGCAGCGTGACAGTTGCCTTACATTTATATGCATATAGGAGGAATAAAGTTTCATTGTGTTTTCAGTTTTGACAGTTAACCTCTCTTTAGCTTATGAAGCTTCACTGGGCATTTTCTGCATACTTTCCCCGCAACTTTCATATTTGCATCCATGAGAACATAAAAATGCAAGCATTATTGAAGATAACACACAAAATTGCATGTTATTATTCCATTGCCTGTCAGAAATGTGTATATTAGTCAATACTGCATGTTTACCAGGAGGAATTCACACTAAATGCTGGTGAATTTATAAAAGATTTTTGAAAAGGAAATTTGCAGATTGCTGCAGTGGTGCAGAGAATTTCACTTTAAGACTAGAAATAGGAGAAATGAAAATTGGCTAATTCTTCCATGATGGTAATGGCAAAAGGGATTTGGCAGGTATCTATTGACATTGACTTTTGATGCCAACCCAACACACTAGTACCAGTATGCTACAAATCCATCCTTTATTTTTAGTACAGGAGGCAGGAAAGAAGAGAAAATACTAATCTAGGCTTGTGATCTTTGCTACATTAACAAATAAAATAACTTTTATTTGTCTTTGCAAGCCTGTTCTCTCCCCACTCCCAAGAGTAGAAATACTTTTTTCTACCCTTACTGGGGATGCAGATTGGGGTGGGAGGGAGGCAGTTAAATGTGCTAATTCCAGTTTGCACACATTCCATTCTTTTAAGGCAGAGCCCATCCCTTCTTCTGCCTTAAAGTCTGGAAACTGGCCAGTCTCCTGAGGGCTGGTATGCCAGCCTCTTTCAGATGATATAGCCAGTGGCTTGAAATGGAGCCTGCTCCTTGCACTAGAATATTGTGTGTGGGTGCATACACACAGAGAGAAACACACACATACACTACACATATAAATATTTACATAAAGGATATAGTTTGTAAGATAGATAGATAGATAGATAGATAGATAGATAGATGATATAAATAAATGCATATTAAAGCAAAATAAGCAGAAATGTTAGGGTTGCCATACGTCTGGGAATTCCCAGACATGTCCTATTTTGGGGGTCCTTCATGCACATCTGGGGGGAATTTTACATTTTAAACAAATGTCTAGGATTTTGGTTGTGTGTGTGTGTGCACCAGCAGCTCTGGTTCAGGCTCTGGCACGGGCGCAATTGCCCTAAAAAAGCTCAACAACTTTTTGTGTCCCTATTTTTTACCCCTTGAAATATGGCAACCCTAAGAAATGTATAAGACCCAAAACATATTAAGCAGTCCACTCTTATGGGTCAGGGAAAGCCTGGATGAAAAGATAAATCATCACAAGATGTCTAAGCAGCTGGTGGTTGCCGTTTTATGTATATAACAGAGGGGAGGGCATTCCACAGAAGAGGGGCAACAGCAGAAAACACCCATTTTCTGTGATATTCTGCAGGGTGTGGTGTGACAAGTAGAATTCGCTGTGAAGATGAATTGATGGTTGATCATTTTTTTGGAACTGTAGCTCTGTGAGGGGAATAGGGGTCCCCTAACAACTCTCAGCACCCTCAACAAACTACGGCTTCCATAATCCTTTGGGGGAAGCCATGGCTGATTAGAGTGGCGTCATAGTGCTTTAAATGTATGCTGTGAATGTGGCCCAACAATGTCAGGGAGGGGAGAGCAGCACATACCCTTTGAATGTTGCCCTGCATTTCTTACAGAATGGAGATGGTACCATAGACTTCAGAGAGTACGTTATTGGTTTGTCCGTGGTTTGCAACCCTGCCAACACAGAACAGACCATTCAAATGGCATTTCAGGTAAGTCCTCAAGCTTAGCATCTTAACTCCAAAAAGAGTTCCACTATACATATAAACTTTCAAAATCCATTGGGGGGGGGGCTCTAACAAAGTACTGCTCAGAGTAGACCCACTGAAATCAATGGACTTAGTAGAGTAGCCATGGCCATTATTGTCAATGGATTTAATATTTTTAAAAAGATAGTGAAATATACTCGGAGTCGAGAGTGGATTTCATGCTCTTTATTCAGCTGCATTCTGAATCCTATAGTTCTAGGACCAATCAGACTGCTGCCTTTTGGATCCTATTCAACTCAGTACATAACAGATAGATTGCTGCAAACAAAGGGGGGGATTTTTAAAATCTAAATTATTTCACAGAAGCTGCAGCATGTAGATACAGCCAGAGTTTCCTGATGAAATAAAAAATGCCTAATGGCTCCATATGGCATTGTTTTCCTTTAATTTCTTTTTAAAAAATATTTATCTTATTGATTAAATGACTCATTTGAAGAAAGTTCATGTATTTAATAAATTAGCAAATGCTTTTATTTATCTAGTCTCTTGATCTAATCTCTTTATCTAAACTGCAGCCTTATCAAGAGTGCCCATCTCACATTACTTTAAGCAGTGATGTATGGTTTGGGTAAAACCTCGGCGCCTAGGGCTTGCCGATCGCATGGTCGGTGGTTCGAATCCCCGCGGCAGGGTGAGCTCCCGTCTTTCGGTCCCAGCTCCTGCCCACCTAGCAGTTCGAAAGCACCCCTAAGTGCAAGTAGATAAATAGGTACCGCTTTATAGCGGGAAGGTAAACGGCGTTTCCGTGTGCTGCGCTGGTGCCGGTTCGCTAGAGCAGCTTCGTCACGCTGGCCACGTGACCCGGAAGTGTCTCCGGACAGCGCTGGCCCCCGGCCTCTTAAGTGAGATGGGCGCACAACCCTAGAGTCGGACATGACTGGCCCGTACGGGCAGGGGTACCTTTACCTTTACTTATGGTTTGCTCAAATTCCTAACCCTCCCTTGATGTGCCGTGCCACCACCCTCCATCTGTCGAGGGTTCCTCCAGAATTCCCTTGACTTATTTAACAGTAAAGCCCTTTTGGCTGTTCCCAATGTAACAACAGTTCCCACAGCGAAACATCAGCATGTGCCTCTTTTCTCCAGCTGTTTGACGTCGATGAAGATGGCATCATAAACGAAGACGAATTTAGCTTAATTATGCGTTCAGCTCTTGGGCTTCCTAGCCTCGACGTTTCTAATCTGTTCAAGGAAATAGACGCTGACAACTCTAGAAAGCTCTCCTATGGTAAGTGTCACCAAGCCTAAAGTGTCATGGCTTCCTTGGGAATTGTTGCCTGGACCTGAGGATGCCAAGTTGACTGGGTGAATCCTTAGGTTTTGCCTGCAGTCCCAGTATTTCTGTTCAGAAACCAATGATAGCTCAACAAGGTGGACCTCCTTTTACATCTGTAGTGTAACTACGGCCCTCTAAGCATTTATTGTGGTACGTATGGTGCCCCCTAAAAGTTGTAATTAACTATCAACTTTGGATATCACGCTTCCAGCGCTTCCAGTCTGTTGCTCTTTTCGGGTGGGATTCAAGTTATACATTTAGAGTGGATTTAGTGGTATTTAGCAACCAACTCCCTTTCATAAAAGATTGGACTTTTTGTGACATGGAAAGTGGTGGGGAAATGCTCTGGAAAGTGTGGAACGACACCTGCAACGTCATCTAACCTCCCCGCAAGCAAATGAGAATGAAGGCTCTTTAAAGAGCAAGTGGCGTATAATCTCCTTGCAAACAAATCAGATTGAATGTGCAATAAATGGTCTATCTAGACCAGCGGTTCTCAACCTGTGGGTCCCCAGATGTTGTTGGACTACAACTCCCATCATCCCTGAGCCCTGGCCGTGCTAGCTAGGGGTGATGGGAGTTGTAGTTCAACAACATCTGAGGACCCACAGATACAGAAAGGCTGATCTAGACGTACCCTTAATCATAGTTTAGTGCAGAGGGGAGGAACCTCCAGGCCAAATTGGGGTTCTCAGAGGTATTTATTTGCCCTGCGAGGCTGCTTTTCCCCCAGCCAAGCCTAGCTGCCCCACATCTGATGTCACGGGGAGTCAGGTGTCGGGGAGGTAAAACTGCGACCGAAAAAGAACAATTGGAAGACTTAAAGTGCAATCTCAATTGTTCCTTAACAAGTAGAGCTTGCAATTAGCAGCTTTTGAATTTAGTGCCAAAAGGAAGGCCCAGTCACTCAGATGGGTTTCACTCAGAAGCTCCTAACTGGAGCACCTGAACGGAGCCAGTTTACCCTGACACGGACAGTGGACTTTTGTCTGAACCTAACACTGTGGTTTAATATTAACTGTGGTTTGTTTAAACAATCCAATTTCCCAGTACATGTTTTGAAGTTGGCTAGTCTCAGTCAAACCACGGGTTATCAGTCCAGACGACATGATGAGGTGCACCTCAGCAAAAGCAGAAGCTCAGGCTAAAGCTATGGTTTAACGCAATGCCCAAACTCCCCCAGTGTTAGAAATAACTTCTTGTGCTTCTCGATTTTCAGAAGAGTTCAAGGATTTTGCTCTGAAACATCCTGAATACGCCAAACTGTTCACAACATACCTCGAGCTACAGCGTTGCCAAATATTTCCAGAGACAGAATTTACTTGCAGCACGCCGACTGTGAAAACCCCAGTTTCAGAAATTGCCTCAGTGCCAAGGAATAAAGTTTGTCCTCAGGCCAGTGATGATGACCATTCCAGTGTCGGTGTCTCTGATAAAAAAGAAGACTGAATCTAAAAGGCCGAATATATTTGTGTATGTGTTGATGTTTTGTATTTTATTTTTAATATAAAGAACATACGGATTTTCTTCTTTTTTAAAAAAAGTATATGCCGTTTTTAAATTTTTATCAGAGAAGGCATAGATAAAAAAAAATTAATTGCTTAAAAAATTATCCAACTAGTTTTAATGAGTCAATTATTCTATTATTTTTATTTTTATCACTTGGGCTGCATTAATTGCACCCCTGTTTCATTGGGCTGCTTGCACTGAGGCAAAATGCAATACAATGGTTACTTTCTTGGAAAGAATGCCATTGATTCCCCACCCCCACCCTGCCTTTGTGGCAAATGTTTCCAAACAGTTAAGAACTATTTCTGGACTAGCAAAGCTAACTTGCCCTTTTGGAGCAGAAGTGGAAATGTAAGATCATAAATTATAGGGTTGGACCTTGCATTTGGGGTGACCTATGTATCAGAACTAAGATTATGCTGTCTCCTTTTTTTGTGGTTGTCCTTGTCTACCCCTTCATTCTACCCCCAGAGTCTATGCCTTCCTCCACCTTCCTCTTCCCTTCTCTGAATTAGTATCTGATTTCAGTTCTGTGTACTGACTGGTCTATTGGATGACCACCTTGACTGACACCCCCCCTTTGGAAAAAGGAAAGCACATCATGGCTGTAATATGGGAGAAATCTGGTGGGCTGTACCCTTTTATCCCTCACTGAAGCAGGAAGAAGGTAAGAGAAGTCCTTGCTTGGGAACCGCCTCACTCCCATGCCAAAACCAGCAGTAAGTCTTCCAGTTGGACACTTGATGTGTTGACTGATCAGACGACACCCTCAACGTTCTGGGACAGCTGTACAAGGACTGTATCAGTCCCCAAAATAGTCATAATTTTGCTCCTCACTGTTATTCCATTTGTGGCCCTCTTGAGGGTCATTTTCCAATTGACTGTGTCTGCATTGTACCTACTGAGAAACCAGGCGGGCATGTAGCTCTTCTGATACCTTTCTTGGCCTGTGTCCTGGGGTTAACTTCAACCGGGGAGATGGTAGGATAGAAGAGGAGGGTGTATAGATTAAGAAGAGAAAATCCTCCAAACACTGATACAGATCTGTAACCCCATCCTCAAGGAGCTGCATTTGTCTTTATTTATTTCTTTAATGCAGGAGATCTAATCACGATGTCACACTAGCTGGTCTGATAGTATCCTCACAGGCTATTTTACCAGCCAGCTAACTATCTTTGAAGTTTCTTCAGCAGAGTACATTTGTCTATAGAATAAATGTGTGTGTGTGTTCAGAAAGGGGAACGTGCTCACTCAGGGGATTTTGGCCTTGTAACTATACTGAAAAGCCATTTTACAATATTTTTGCACTCTACAAAATATTGCCTAGTGTTGTCTATCTTAGCCTAACAAATGCCTGTCTTGTCCTTATCTGACCACCTTGGTTGGAAGCGGTCTTCTGGAGTGGAAACTATGTGAATATTATAGGAAATAAATTAAAAATAAAATAATACGGTTTATTTGCACATGATGCTGTATATGGTTGGCTTTGTGCTTAAAATAAGAGCTGGATCTGCTGCTATAGGCTTTCGTGTATGACTGGTACTAGTTCTATGTTTTAAAAATTAGAGCTGTAGATTCAGCAACTGTGTAATGAATGTTTACTCCTAAGATGCTCAGGAGAGAAAGTGGACTGAAGGTGTATGGATTGGTGCAATTTCTGAAGCTAATTGGGGCCTGGCTACTTTATTTGAAATCTGTGGATGCTGCTCCAAGGTGGAAAAGAGGAGTAGAAAGGCATCACATATAAAAACTAAGTGCTCTAGAGTAGAGATAAAGGAGAAATTCAATTCAATGCACATTAGAAAATTTGATCAATTTTGCACTTTCCAAAACAATATCCAAACCAAAACACAGCTTTCCTTCAAATGCCACTCTTACCTGAATTTTGCAATGCAGTTCTCCAACCAATGTTTTTTTTAAAAAAATGCATATATTTGGGGTAAGTGTGGATAGAAATGGACATGCTGAAGAAAATAACATACGAAAGTGCTTGCAGAAATGTAAATATTAGTAAAAGTTGCGTGCCAAAAAACAAAAAGCGTTTATCAGGAGAAATTAGCTCTAAAAGAGTGATGAATTTGCATTAGGATTTTTTTGAGCGAGTCGCGAATTGCTGCGAAATGTGGAGAACTGAATTTAAGATCGGAAAAACAATAAACTTAGAAAATTAAAACTGACATATCCTCCCATCCCTACTCTAGAGTACGGCTTTTTGTAGACAGAAAATGGTATCCTTTTCAAAAGTTTGGGTCCATGTTGTGCAGCATCCATTGAGTAAGACATCCCCTTTGGATTTAAACATAGTGGCTGGTGCTTATTGGGGCTGGTAGGGTGTAAGGCAGGAGCCCAACAGTAGGTGGCGCCAGAGCCAATGACAACTAGAGCCAGATAAGTCTAGTGTTGTTTCCATCCACCTCCCTGATGAGTTCTACAAGAGGCAACACTGAGACTAAGGAGGAGGAAGCTGGTGGTCAGTGCCACCCTCTAGACTAACTGCAAGAAGGCAGGCAGGTGGGGGGTGGCTGAGGGCACACTGTGGCTGGTACGGCAGTGACCTAATGGACCAGCTTCCAGGGTTAATCTTGTGTTGGACTGTAGTCCAATGCTAAGTGCAAGGAAATAGGGCTGATAGCCACATGTGTGCAAAGCAAGCAAGAATTCATTGAAGGAGGAAATGTACTTTTACTAGAGTTATGTCTATAATTGCAGAAGTGAAGCTACTTACATTTCTGGAATTGCACATGAGTTTAAAGAAGCTCTGTTGGGAGAAGGTGGGTGGGAAAACATAGGGGTTCATTTGAAAACATAGGGGTTCTTGCAGACAATATCTGAGTTTCTGGGTCCTAAACAACAAATATCAGGGGAAAACAGTAAAATGCCATCTATACAGTAAAATCTATACAATTTAAACAGTAAAATGCAATCGATAAGCCATAGGTAGGTTATTGCCTTTCAAATTAACAAATAAGGTTGCTATATTGTTTCCATGTGCTTTATGGTTTCCTGTTTATGTATGGTGTTTCCTCTTCAAAGTTTGTGGGTTTTATGTGCTTTTTAAATAAACATCTAAATGATGCAGTGTCTCCATAGATGAAAAACTCCAAATGGTTTCTGAATCATTTTTTATAATTGTTGAAATGAGGTGTTCCTCTGTATTTGGGAACCAAAGACAGAGTGAGGGACCTCCAGATTCCCAGACTGTCCCTGTGCCTTTAACCTCTCAGCTGACCTCCCTATCTCTTTGATGTTAGACTGATATGTCTTATGGTTGCATCCTGTTTACAACTTCCTCCTTCTTCTCACACTTCTCTCTCGGACCTCAAGATGAGAGGTGGCCTTGGAACTACCCTCGAAGAGCAAAGGAGCAAGATTAGCTAGGTTAGAACTAGAGACAATTCTATCCAAGTTATGCACTTCCAGCAATTATTTTGTTATTTTTTTTATTACTTTCAAGTATCTCTCTGTGTGGTTGCAACAGGTAGAGTCTATTCTCTAGCCAGGTTCACTGGCTGTACGCTGCACTCTTAGCATACCAAAGAGCTTCATTAGGTATGTGGGGTCATGCTTCCAAGAACATGCTCAACAGCCAGGGAAGCGAAATCCAATTTGGTATGCATTTAAGGCCGAATCTGTTAAATTCACACTTTCCAGGACAATCTGTGAACCGAAACACAACTAGCCATTGAAATTCGCACGTACCAGAATTTTGTAATGCAGTTCTCCAGCCAGCTAAGGTTTGCAAAAAAATGTGTAAGATATCCTAACCAAATTTTGCCTGATGGTCAGCTGCCCTGCCAATAGAGGAGCTATTTCATTTCAATGACCTTTTTTCATCCATTTCATCCATTACTTTTAAAGCCAAAGTGAAAAAAGCCAAAGATGTTAATAATAATAATAATTCTAAAGAAATTCTCCCTCTCGGGTCGCATTGTAGCAGGCTGTGAGCGCTTAAGAGTCTCACCCTCGATTACTATTTGCAGGAAGTCAGAAGCCAAACCTCTTGTGACATTAAGGAGGTGTGTTTGCCATCTGCTTGAAAATGTGGACATTTCATTAGGAGGGAAGTTAACCTGACATTTCATTAAGCCAAAATGCAAACACAGACATTTAATTTGATCAAAAGGCAGCCAGGCTTTGAAGCCTGGTCCTGCGTATGTTTACTCGGAAGCAAGGCTTACTGAGTTCACTACGACTTGGTCCTCAGACTGCATATTTCATTGGGGGGGGGGAGCCTGCAGTGGGGGGTTTTAATTGCTTCTTGTTTCTTGAGATACAAGAGAACCTAAGGAGAGAAATATTTTTACATGATAAACAGATAACAGTCAGTAAGCTAAAGGTAAAGGACCCCCGGATGGTAAGTCCAGTCAAAGGCGACTATGGGGTGTGGCACTCATCTCGCTTTTCAGGCCAAGGGAGCCAGCGTTTGTCCACAGACAGCTTTCTGGGTCATGTTGCCAGCATGACATCTGCTCAACAACCAAAGTTAATTTTCCCCTCCCACTCTTATTTCAAAGCAATTTTTGTCTTTGTATCAGAAAAGCATCTGGCCAATTTGGTTGCCAATAAATATTGCTGCAAACATTTCTGACATCATGGCCTTTCCAATGAGTGGCTCCTGTCTAGGTTTGTTGATTGTCTTACTTTAAATGTTGTGAGGATCCTATGCCCTTTTAAAATGTGCTTTTTGGGGGTGGGGGGTTATTGGGTGGTTGTTTTTATTTTGATTATGTATTTTGTGGTTTTCTATTTTGATTTTATTCTGTGAACTGCCCTGAGACCTCTAAGTATAGGGTGGTATATAAATTCTAACAACAGCAGCAGCAGCAGGAGCAGCAGCAGCAGCAGCAGCAGCAGCAGCAGCAGCAGCTTCTGGTGCAACAGGACATTGTGACAAGTGCCAGAGCTCATGGAAATGCTGTTTACCTTTTCGCCACAGTGGTACCTATTTACCTACTTACACTGGTGTGCTTTTGAACTGCTAGGTTGGCAGGAGCTGGGACAGAGCAACGGGAGCTCACCACCGTTGCATGGATTCAAACCACTGACCTTCCAGTCTGCAAGCCCAAAGAGGCTCGGTGGTTGACACACACACACCCAGTCTGTACAGGATGGATGAATCTGCCAGTTCTACTTAGCTAGGTTACTCAATTTTTTATCTTAAATTCAAGGTTGTTAAGAGACCCCTATTCCCTCTCTCGGAGGTACAATTCACAGAATATGTCAACACTCAATCTCTCTTCCCAAGGAATTTAGGGATTTGTAGCTCTTGGAGGAGAATAATGGTCTCCTAACAACAACTTACCACAGTTTCTGGGATTCTTTGGGGAAAATAATGACCCTTTAAAGTGGTGTGCTACTGCTTTAACAGTGCAGATGAGGTCTTATAGCACATGAATCAGGCTGCTGAAATGATCAAACAAAGAATGAAGGCTCCTTATCTTCATTCCACCCCCCATATAAATTTTTATTGAAACTTTAGGCTCCTTCTCTTCAGATGTTCTTGCTGTACGTGTAGATTCCAGGGGATGTGACTCCCCACTCGCGCTTTGGGGACAGCAAAGCCACCCTCATCAGATTATGGTTTTGTCACAACTATGGAATCTGAGAGATGTTCACCCTGTGAGTCAGGATCACTTGATCCCAGCTGTGTGAGAGCCAGCTGAGATGTGCTTGGCGATGAGAGAAGGGCAATCAGAGATGCTCTTCTAATTCTTACCTTACAGGTTGTCAGGTTCTGGGTGTTGGTGTTATCCTGAAAGCTGGCAAGGGAGAGTAGAGAAAGGGTGCCCTCTGGTGGATCCACGGCTTATATTGCCTAAGACATGCCCCACAGTGAGAAGACATAAGAGGGCTCCTCCATGCAACCCATCTTTGAGGATTCATGCTAATTTTTTTACACAGAGGTTAGATTATACCCAAGCATTCATTCTGGTTGTTTTGTGGGCCAGTTATATGACAGTAAACATTTGATCTGATTGGCTGGTGTGGTATTTAAACATCTTCCCTTTATACTTTTGTTCATTCCAAACTTTTCGCTGCCACCTTCTGAAACGGAAAAGGCCTAGTTGACATAGAGATAGATGATAGATAGATAGATAGATGATAGATAGGCCTTTTCCATTGTGTGTGTGTGTGTGTGTGTGTGTGTGTGTGTGAGTGAGAGAGAGAGAGAGAGAGAGAGAGCTGTCAACTTTTCCCTTTTCTTGTGAGGAATCCTATTCAGAATAAGGGAATTTCCCTTAAAGAAAGGGAAATGTTGACAGCTATGGTGTGTGTGTTGATGTTTCATCATTGTGCCAGAGTGACAGAGTGCTTTAATCCACTTTAAATGAGCAATCCCACATCACTCCCTCAAAATACTGACAGTGTCCTAATGAGAGAGGCTTCCACACGTTGCGTTCAGCGAGTGCACAACCTGTGTACAGAGGCAGTAGGGCCATATACCTGTACGGTTATTCACATGTAACACTTAGGGAGCTTACAGTCTTTGAACATAGTAGTTGAGTTTTACAAAGCAACATATATGTACCCTGTCACAGAAACACTTGTCCACATGCAGAGAGAGCTTGCACCTCCCTCTTTTCCTGGGTAACATGTAAATGAGCCTTTGGCACTGGAAGGCCAATATCTGACCCCACACACTGCTAAGGTCCCAACGAAATCTGTGCCCACTTCTTCCACATCTCTTTTGTTTATGAGCCATTGAACATGGATCATGCCTATTGCTTGCCTGGATGGAAGGAATTGTGGCTTAAAAAATAAATAAAAATAAAACTGGTTGTCTTATAATATAGTGTGCTCACATCTAACGCAGGAGAGCTGGGTTTCATATGGCTAATGTGCTTATGTGAAAGTCGTGCATAGTCAAAATTGTGCTACCCTTGGAGCCGTCCCACAGCTAGCCAGCCTGGGGTGAAGAGAGAGCACCCCCTCTAGTCCCAGAGCTGGCGTGCCAAGCAGGCCTTGGCTGGGAGGCAAGGCTGAGAACTTAAAAGCACTTTTTGCACCAGGTCTGCTTGGGGTTACCCATCACAAAAAGTGCTTTTAAGCTCTCTGCCTTGCTTTTGGGGGCAAGGCACGCGGACTCGTGGAGTACTAGGGACAATCTCAGTTCCTGTGCGATCTCACAAGATAATCCATACCCATCCTGTGTATGGTTGAAATCATGCAAGTTAAATGGGCGTCAGATGTGGGTTCTCTCTCTCTTTTTCTCTCTCTGAAGTTGGAGCTCCCTGGAGTTGCCCAGATTCATCACCTGTTATGTCCCATTCACATATCGCTTAAAAGCAAAAATAAGAACACACTGGAGTCCAGCTGGTAAGCAAGAAAGGTCCTTTACTTACTGTTGCTTCATATTCACAACAATGGCTTCAGATTCCAAACTACATGGCTGGAGCTACTTTCATGGCATCCTCGTACCAGGAAAAAGGGAGAAGACAGAGAGTGAGCAGGAGGAAGGGGCAGAGGTTAGGTGTTCAGTGGGAAGCCACCATTCCATATTCCCTGACTACCTCTTCGTCCCATCCCTGCCTCCTACTGGCTGGAGGCATGCAAGGTTGCTTATGCCCAACAAGATAAAGGCTCACACAAATTTACAGCCTAAGTTGTACAAGGCTTCATAGGCGGGACCAGCCTGTCCACGAGGCAAGGTGAGGCAGCAGGCTCCTGAGGGTGACACCGCCAGGCAGCTGACACTTGGCACTGCCAGGCTGCTGTCAGATGCTTGCCACCCCCTCCTGCTCCACCATGACACCAACCCCACTGCCACACCTCCTCCTCTGATGCCTGGAGGTGGCCCAGGGAAGCCCCCTTCCAATGGTGATGCTCTGCAAGCACTTTTCCTCTAGGAGAAGCACTCGTGGGGCCTCACCCCCTCCTTTCCGATTGTGATGATCTGCAGGCACTTGTGGAGTCTTGCCCGCCCCCAAATGCCTAGCCCCACTCCCCATGATGCTGATTTTCACACTCCTTCCTTTTCTCATCCCAATGCTGCCTGCCATCTCACTGAACTGGTAGGGGAGCCATTACCAGCACCCTGAATTGGGCCTGGAGGCAGACCAGTTGCCAGTGCAGCTGCTATAACAAGTGAGTCGTGTCAGAGGCTGTTTTAGAGTGGCATGACTGGTGCGCTGCAGGGGGCGCCAAAACAATGCTGTAGAACCGAGTGTGAGAGGCTCGGGGGGGGGGGGCACACCGAATGGTTAGCATTGCACAGGGCACTGCTGAAATCTGAAAAACCCAAAGTCCTTCATTGGTCATATACTCCCCGTAACCAGCCCTGATCAACAATCTGGCTGCAGCTCTTTGGGCCAGTTGCAGTTTCTGATTTTCAGAGGCAGCCCCACGTAGAGCACATTACAGGAATCTAAATGGGATGTGTCTCATTGCGGCTACGTGAATTTTCGTGATGGCTGTAGAAAAAATTCACAAGCTGGTGCACGCAATGTGGCAAACTGAAGATGGGCCACATCAGAAGCTGAAATGCATGGATTTGCCCTTCTTTACCCACAGGAAGGACACAGCAGGCCAGAAGTTTTCTCCTACCTCATTCTGCTGCAGCGTCTCATTTCCCAGACCAAATGTGCTTCAATTAAGCTCCTCTCTTCTAACCTTTTTGCTTATCAGTTCAACTTTATCTAATATAAACTACTAAGGCTTCTTTGGATCAATTATACCTCCTCCCCTATGTAATTTCTAAAGCTTAATATCTCTGTTACTTGTCAGCCCCTGGGGCAAAGTTGTCCGACTGACTCCTATAAACAATCTCAAGCCTTTAATTCAATTGCATCTTCTTCTTCTCTTTCTTTTTTTACCACAGCCCAGGCAATTAACGTAACTCTTTTATGGACAAGGAGCCTCTTTAGAAATAATCCAATAGCTCATATTAAAATATAGGCCCTCGCAAGAGCTGCCAAATAACTTGTCATAACTCTTGAGGACGGAGTTTCCAGCTTCTTTCATTTTGAAGCCATCAGCTCAAGAAGCAGGGCTTCCAAGCAATGCACATGACAGGAGGACACACCCTTGGAGGTTCTCCTGGGGCCAGTCAGTGAAACATTACTTTATGTACCCTTAGAGAGAGATTTGTAAGAACATAAGAAGAGCCTGCTGGGTCAAGCCAAAGGCCCATCTAGCCAAGTATCCTGTTCTCACAGGGACCAACCAGATCCCTCTGGCAAGCAGGACCCCCAAGCAAAAGAGCCCCCTCCCTTCCTGCAGTTTCCAGCAACTGGTATTCAGAAGCATTGTTGCCTTTCACTGTTGTGGCAGAGCATAGCCATTATGGCTAGCAGCCATTGGTAGCCCTCTCCTCCATGAATATATCTTGGCATTCCATAGTCAGTGTTTTAAAAGTACATAATTTGTTTTTAAACTGCTTCTAGTGCTGTATTTTAAACTGGCCCAACCCACCCCAACACCTCTGCGTGAAGGCTGAGTTAATAATATAATAATATTATATTAATATTATATTAATATGATGATGATGTATAAAAACTGCAGCTATAAAAACAATTTTAAAATATTACTTATATAAAAACAGGTAAATCAACCATTCCTTACTGAGTGACAGTAAAGGATATATAATGTGATCCTCATCAGCAAGAGGATATGTTTTCTATTATACAAATCCTTCTACAGGATGACCTAAATGCTTAAAAAAAATGATTCTCTCAAAGTTGGAGAGCCTAAAATGACAGATGTTCCCAATCTTAAAATTTCACATTATGCCGCAGCAGCCAAAATTGGCTCTCCCCGCAACCCAAACCTCCCCTGTCAGAACTTCTGCAACAATAAAAGCTTCCACTCATCTACCAAAACTTTCTTCTAACATTCAGAAGAAGAAGAAAAATCTGGATTCTTTTGTGAATAATTTGATCTGTACAACTGCTTTTGAGAGTGAGTGGGATATGCAGAATTTAGAGCCTATAAATGCTGAAAAAACATGGAGATTTTGGCACAAGCTGAAACGGTATGGGCAAGCTCTCACTTGGAGATACTAGGGGTAGAGATTAGGTTAGTAGTGCTTGGAGTAAGGCCATGGCTCTATGGCAGAATATCTGCTTTGCATGCAGCAGGTCCTAGATTTAAATTAAGACAATTGAAACCCACAAAAAAAAAAAAAATCACATACCCTCAGAGGTGTTAATTTCACAGTTTTCATGTCCAGTATCATGTTTTTGATTTTCTCCTGAAAGTCAGTAATGAGTGAGGCAGATGCACCTCACCAGGAAGAGTATTCCACAAACAGGGAGCCACCACCAAGAATGCCCTATTATGGGTCAATGCCAACTGGGCGGCAGCTGGAGGCAAAAGCACCAAAAAGAGATCCCCAGCCAAGCACAGGGCCTGAGATGGTTGTGACTGATTTTGGCTAATATTAGTAAAGCATCCCTGCTGCATTTGGGAGTCCTTGTGCACATTCTGCTGAATGAGGTCCCAGACATCCACCCCAAATGTCTGCCCTGCCACAATCAAGAGTCTGCAAGCATGCTCCTCTATTTGTCTGTAAAACATTGTAGCGCATGGAACAGGGAATGACTGCACAGGCCTTGGGGAACCTCTGCAACTTGCGTATGCCGGGAGTAACCAAGTCAGTGCCTTCTATATGTTGCTGGACTCCCAACATCCATCAACCACAGTTGGCATAACCAACAAATACTAAGGGCTGGTGAGAGTGGGCAGAGCTCTCTCTCTCTCTCTCTCTCTCTCTCTCTCTCTCTCTCTCTCTCTCTCTCTCTCTCTCTTCCCTGCACATCAGGTTCTCTTTGCAGGCTTTCAAACTAGACAAGAGCAAAAATGGAGACTGCTGTGTAATTGCAAATATTCTACTGGTTTTGTTTTGTTTTTTAAAGGGGTGGTGGCAAAGGTTTTATAGGATCTGATGAAAAGGCAGAGTATAAGCTTGCTTGTTTTGAAACCCAAGGTACCCAGTGGAGGCTGATCTGTTGGGGCAAGTGGGGCACTGCCCCCCCAACCTGAATCTGCCCTCAGCCAGCCTTCACCTGCCTGCCTTCTCCATGACAAATGGCCCTGGACTGGCAGCTTCCTCTCTCCTTAGTCTCAGCGTTACCCTCATAAAAGTTAGCAGCGATGAGGAGGAGGAGGACAAGACTGGAATGATTAGCTCCACCTCTTGCTTGGGCTCCCTGCCTTCTGCACTTTTTCCGCCCCTCGTTGATCCCACCCAAAGGCAACATCTCTCCTTAGGCTGTGCCTCTGTCAAAGAAAGCAAAGAAAAGCTAGCCTATCTATGCACGAGTTTTAAGGCTTCTTTCAACCCGTAGCTTCTGTGTTTAAACAGCTGCTGCCTTTCCAGCCAAGAGCTCGTTGAATTTATCGCCCATGTCAGCTAATGTTTGCAAAGCAGTACAGCAGGTCTTCCTAGACTGCAATAGTTTCTGGACCTCATTCTCTGCTGTGATTTTCACTTCATATTTCAGCTTGAAAACATCGCTGCTGAAGGCTTTGAAATGGTTTGGGCACCTTCCATCATGGCTGCGGAGCGAAGGAGGTTGTTAATCCTTACAAGGCGAAAGGTGTGATTTGCAGAAAATTAGGCTCATACTAAAATTCATTCCATTTTTCCTTCTCTCTCCACTACTTGCCATACCTTCTCCCAAAGAATCCTGGGCATTGTCATTTGGGCTGCCTTCACACAGCTGTTTGGTCCACTTCCCCGACATTTCCCTAGCTGTTAATTTCTATAGTATTTTTGAGCTTTCACAGGACATAAAAGCCACTTCTGGGAAGTCAATGCTGAAGACTCATTCCTGTGTTGTTTGATTTCAGGAAAAACCCTGAAAAACAAGGGGAATAAAGTGACAGAATCTGGACCAGTATACAGGCAGACCATTCTTTCCTGGGAAAAGAGGAGCACGCATGTATGAAAGGGTGGGGGAACAGCTATGTTGTCCAATGATGTTCACTGTTGTGTCATACCACGCCCACTGGTGCAAATGAAATATAGCACAACATGTGGCATATTGGTCAAAATGCTCCGGTTCTGTAAAACAACAAGTACAGGAGTATGAAAGGAATGTTAGAAAACAGGACAGAAGGACATACATTGCAACCAGGGAAACAAATGTGATTATTTCCCAGGAGTGCATGCACCCTTGGTGAAGATATTCTTGGGCTGTGTACACATTCCTACTTACTCTGTCTCTAGTTCACTTCTACCACTGGTGCTGGAAGCCAAGTAACCAAGGTGTTTGCCACAGTTCAAAGGTGTCCTATATAGCTTCTTGAGAAACACTTCTACTGGATGCCCTTTCCCTCCAACCAGTTTCCATTTGATCTGAAAATGGAAGCTGATGTGTGTGCGTTCCAGGCACCAATGGCACATGCTCAGATAACAGCACATGCACAAGCGACAGCTTCAGTGAACTGGAGTTCAGGGTGAGGAAACAAATCAGGTAATGGGCTTCAGATGAAGACATCCCTGCCCATCTCCGGTACATACAGCAAGGTAAGATTGTGACTTGAAACACAGTTGGAGGGTAAACAATCTCACTGCATTTCAAGCTGCCAATGTGTGCAGAGTCTTAGTTAGAGGTGGGTGGGAAACGTTGGCAGGTACTGCTGGGCTACATCTCCCATCAGTCCTGACCACTGGCCATACTGGTTGGGGTTGATGGGAGTTAACTATGGGAGCACATTGTTAAACGATGGAAGGCACTGATAACCAATGGTGGTTTTAAAAGATTAGACAAATTCATGGAGGCAAAAGTTCTCAATGACTGCTAGCCATGATGGCTATGCTCTGCCTCCACAATCAAATGTAGTAATGCTTCTGAATATGAGCTTCTGGAAACTGCAGGGGAAGGAACTGCTCCTGTTCTCAAGTCCTGCTTACAGGCTTCTTATAGGCACCTGGTTGGCCATTGTGAGAACCAGATGTTGGACTAGATGGGCCATTGGCCTGATCCAGCAGAGTCTTCTTTTGTTCCTATATTCATATGTTCTCATCCAGCAGGCTCTTTTTATGTGCTCTAGAGGCTGTTCATGTATTACACTGAATGCAGGTGAAACCTGTCTCTATGCATGTATAAATGTTTGTGTGAAAGGGATTTGTTGATTTGGGCAGCTCAACTATCCGTGCACACATGTACTCAGACTGTACACCAGTTGGATGCAATGTGTGAACACCACTTCTCTCTCCACCTAGGAGTGCCTGCTGTGTCTCTCCCCATCTCCTTTTGCATTTGTAAATGTAGCAAGCATTACAAAAATGTCCTACTTTCTCCAGTGGTGCAGTGAGGCAGGGAAAGGCAGGGATGAAACACAACCACTTGTTTCACAGCAGGAAGGACGACACCATCTCCTGGGGTGCTATCTGCCTGTTTTCTGTATGCCAAATAAATAAAGCTCCCCACCCTCTCGAGAGAGAAACCTACCCAATAAGCAAAGCGAAGGTAGTCTAACATGGTTAAGTACTAAACAACACCACTGTCTATTTATATGCTACCTTTTCATAGTTAAAACCATGCTCAAGGTGGCTTGCAGCATGGTAAGAGTTACATAATTAGAAAACATATGTATAACAAAAGCAGTCATAAGCAATATATTGAAAATATCAACAATTATGCAATAAAACCAAACAATCCCCACACAACGGAAAGGAGGTGTGGAGGGGCTCTTCACTTAAAGGGTGGCTGAATGCGTTGAAGAACTGAGTGCTGTGGGACCCCAGACATTTGCCACCTTAATTTGCCCACAGCCATCTATAAGGTAAAGGTAAAGGTACCCCTGCCCGTACGGGCCAGTCGTGTCCGACTCTAGGGTTGTGCGCCCATCTCACTTAAGAGGCCGGGGGCCAGCGCTGTCCGAGGACACTTCCGGGTCACGTGGCCAGTGTGACAAGCTGCATCTGGCGAGCCAGCGCAGCACACGGAAACGCCGTTTACCTTCCCACTAGTAAGCGGTCCCTATTTATCTACTTGCACCCGGGGGTGCTTTCGAACTGCTAGGTTGGCAGGCACTGGGACTGAGCAATGGGAGCGCACCCCGCCGCGGGGATTTGAACCGCCGACCTGACGATCGGCAAGTCCTAGGTGCTGAGGTTTTACCCACAGCGCCACCCGCGTCCCATCTCAATGATCCATCTATATCCACATGCAAATATTTTGCAAATTGGTGCAATGTGCCTGTGCCCTGCCATCGAGTCTTTTAAGTAGCAACACTACTAGAGGTCAGAAAGAAAGCAGGAGATATATAGATTTCACCACCCAAAAAGAATTGTCTATCCTCTGGTCTGATCCAGCCTCTCTTCAAAGTTTAAAGCATCTCAGGTCTCGGGGTGATCAATGCCACCAACTGAAGGCACCAGATTCTCCTCACCCCCACCCCACCCAAGCAAAAGCAAACACAGCCAGATTGTTTTCTATATCCCCTTTCTCCCTTGCCTGCAACTGCTTCAAGTGCTGTCAAGCCCCATTAGGCACAACGTGGTCCAGACTGATTCAAGATTAAGCCCTTTTTTGGTGAAATCCAATTGAGGACTTTTCTTACCTTGAGGGGGCGGCTGATATTACATTAACTAAGGCTGCCCACACTTTTCCACCCAGAAGCTCCGCAGAAAGAGAGAGAGGGAGAGGGGGAGAGAGAGGATCAAATTCTTCAGGGGAAACAACTATTGGGGAGAGAGAAGGGGTTTCTGGGGCACCCCCTCCTTAATGCACTGAAGATCAAACCCACTCCCCACTCCAAAGTCTTGAGCCTTCAGGAGAGAAAAGAATCCTTCCAGCTGCTCCAGGCTAAACCTACTTTCTCCAGTAAGGGAAAGCGATCAGGATGCTCCAGGGCAAAACATCTGGGAGGTTTTTATTAATACAGTAATTCAATCACGTGGAAAGAAGAGAGACACAGAGGTTTAAAAAGCTCTCTGGTGCCTTGCCTACAGCTTTCCCTCTGGTCCCAAAGGAGAGCCGGGTCTGCGACACTCATCCTGCCCTGCTGGTCCTATATATCTCTCACCCACCAAGCTCTGCAACCTTTGGGGCATGGGACATCTATCTTGGTTGAGTGTCGCCTTCTGCTAAGAGAATTAACCTGTCTGCTGGTGAGTTTTCATATGACCTCTGTTAAAGCAGGGGTTGGTTTTGTGGGGGTGGGTTGGGTTAAGTTTTGCAGGGTTTTGAAGAAGCAAGGTGTGACCTCTGTCTCTATACACAACAATATTGTCTATTTTATGCAGTAGGGAGGAGTGGGTCTGGTGTTTTCAGTTTCTCTTTCTTTCTCATTTTTCCAATCTGAAATTCAATTCTCCACATTGCTATATAAGGTTGTGGGGGTTTTTTTTATGTCTTCATGAAAATTTACGTGCTAATTTCTCCCATTTTCTGTATGCCATTTTTGCCAAGTATTTTTGCAAAACAATGTTCCCGGCTGTGATGCATTTTTGTATGTTATTGTCATTAATATAGGCTCTCACTCTCTCTTTTGCACACTTTACCCTAATATATACATTTTGTACACATTACTTGGATGGAGAACTGCATTGCAAAATTCAGAGAAATGCATACATTTCAAACACTGCCTGCGTTTTTGGTCCTCATAGTGTTTTGGAAAGCACCAATTAGATGTGCCTTTAAATGTGAACTGAACTGAATTTTTGCTCCATCTACAGTGTGCAGATGTGTGTGCTAATGTGCACAGCATCATCATGGCAGAGTGTGTGTCAGTCTGCTGCACTGCCTGACTGTGTCTTCCATATGTGTCTTCCATGTACAAGGTGTGAAATTTGTCTCAACAATGGGCCTGGCAAAACCTTAACAGTGTGTATCTGAAGCACAGTTGTGTAAGGCAGTGCATAGCTGGTTGTGTTTGGGTTCTCTCTTGTGTGTCTGTGTGGAGGCATGTTTGTGTGAACAGTTCCTCTGCAATAGCTTTGGCTAACCCTGGTTCTGTTTACACTGTAATTGTAGGTAAATCCTGAGAACCGCCATTTACCTCTCATTTCATGCATACGCATTCTAGGAACTATGAAGAATGGGAGTGGGGAATCTTTGATCCTCCAGATGTTGCTGAACTTCAAGTTTGAAATCCCATTGATTTTCATGAGAAGGAAAAACATGTGCTTAACATTCTTCTTAGGCTGAAATCAATGAAGTAAAAAAAAACACACACACCAAAAACTCTTGATTTGGGCTAGATTGCCCCAGGGGATGAGATGTGTCACTGTTGCCCACTTCCTTCAGGGCACACAGATTGGTTAGGCAGACATTATTTTTTTAATGCATTATTGAAACTGATTTCCCTACCCTTTGTTGTTTCCTACTCTCTGATTCAAAGCTGAATTTGGCTTGTTTTTATTCTTTACCCTTCACTCCAATAAGTGGAACAAGGGCAAACATTTTATAGCACAAATTGGACCACTGTTGGATTGCGGTTTGAGCTTGTGAATGTGTCTGTGTGAATGAGAGACAGACAGACAGATGTCTGCTAAAAACACGGGAATAACTATGTTGGATGAAGACTATGAAGGGATGGAGCAGGGAGAGGAATTCACTTCAGATCTCATTTAAAGATGAAGATAACTTCTCAAAGCAATATGCAAACCAAAATGCAGCTTTATTTTAGACTTCACTCTTCACCATATTTTGGGAGGTGGTGTGAAAATGCATGTACTGGGGAAAAGTGTGTGTAAAAATGCACATTTTGCTGAAAAGAACACATGAAGATGCATCATACTAGGGGAAATTACTTGCCAAATATTCCATTAGGCAAGCTTGCAATCCAAAAAAATGCATATAGTAGGAGAAAGTTGCACTAAACTGCTGATGGGTTTTCATTGGGACTTTTTGTTTTTGTTTTTTTAAAGCAAACTGATGTGGAAATGTGGAGCACTGAACTGAAGGTTTGAAAAATGAGGCACTAAGAGAAACTGAAATCGACATATTTGCCCATTCATACCGACATGACATAACTATTCCAGAAGGAATTAAAGCCACCCTCTGGACTATGTTTTGATTTTGTTGTTTGGGGAGGGGTAGTACTTCTGGTGGAGGACATGTTATGCTCCTTCTGGGCTAGTTTGTCCAACTTTGGTCCCCACATTGCATTCAGCTCTCACCTGTGCCTCCTAAAAGCTGTCAGCATGTGACAGCGGCTACACCCCAAGAATGGCTTTGATTAGCTGGCAAAATCAGGTGAGGGTAGCCAATTGGTCTCAAAACAAGTCAGGGACTTCCCATGCATGCAAAGACAGGCTCTGGTGGGTTGAGTGGGTGAGACCAATAATGGGTTCAGTGGTCAAGAAGACAGTTTCTGAATGTGCTGTAGAGGGAAGTGAGGGGCAGATGAGGCTCATTAATCTAGGAAGGTAGCCCATCTAGGAGAAGGGAAACTCTGATCCTAAACCTCCGCTCCCTTGTGGGATATCTTCAGGAGAAGAAAATGCTAAGGAGTAAACCCTAAACAAATCCAGAGTGGAATCCTTAAGATTGTTGGATGGCACCTTGTATGCCTCCATCCGGCAACCCCTGCAGCCAAGCTGGTGCCAAATGTATTGCTCTGCTTTCCTTTGGACCACATCAGTGAGGCAGAGAGCCAGGTATTGTTGTCTGAGCAGCCCAGGACCTCCATACTCACTGCCCATGCTTGCCCCCTGGGTAGTTCATTTAAGTCAGGGGTTGGCAAGGTTTACCTCGCCTGGGCTGGTTCACTCCAGCAGAGATCCCTCTGTGGGCCAGATTGTGCGCATGTGTGAGCAAGCGCGCCCACGATTTCCGGCGTCTGCGCAGGCACAATTTCCAGCACCGTGGAAATGAGTTCCCGCGCTGCGCCGCACCAGTTTAGTGCAGTGTGCAGGGACTCGCCAAGCGGGCGGCTTGGTTCGGGGGCGGCTTGTGGGCTGGTTAAATGACCCCCGTGGGCCACTTGTGGCCCATGGGCCTTAGGTTGCCTACCCCTGACTTAAGTGCTGCTAATGCAGCGGTTTGACTTAATCCACAGAGGTGCACTCCATTGTCTCTCGAGACAGACAGATGCCAACAACAGTTACTATGTTTGCTTTGTGTGTGCGTAAGCCGCCCTGAGAATATTTTTCTTTTTATTCTTGCAATTGAAGAGCAGCATAAACATTTTTAAAGTAACCACAGGCAAACAAATAAACACACAAGGCATGCATGGATGGCCCTATCCCAAGACTGGCAGTGTTGCATTGTAAACGGTGACTCTTGGGAACAGCAATGCTGATTTCTCTCCATAGAGATGCCTCCCTTCTTCCACAATTTCCTAACTGTGCCGTTACTTGAGGATCGGCCATTTGCTCCAAATTGAGCAAATGGAGCAGCAATTCTGAAATAGTAATTATCATAATTATTTATTGATTTTATTGGTCACTTTTTTAAAAAGTAGCTCAAAAGCAACTTACAAAAATAGTACATACCATAAAACCAGCATAAAACTAAAACAAAGTAAAAGCTAAAGACACTTTCGAATTTATGAAAAGGCAGGACAAAAACATCCCACTCCCTGAAGGAGGCCACAGGTAATTTAAAACCAAAGACCTGGCAAAAAAAAAAGTACCCAAGGACAGGTAATGAAGGTGACAGGTGGGCTTCCTTGGGGAGAATAATCCATCCCTAGTTCTTCTGCAACAGTGGTGGAAACCTGTGGCTTTCCAGGCATAGGTGTAAACTCCTGGGTGCCCTGGGTGCCAGAGCACCTACAAAATTCCCCATGAAGGGGCCAAGCACCCACAAATTTTGGGGCCAGGACCATGGCACCCACAGCCCCAGGCTCCCATGGTCATGGGGCCAAGTTGGCACTCCTGCTTCCAAGTGTTGCTGGATGTCAACTACTATCCTGACCACGACTACTATCCTGACAATTGACCATGCTGGCTGGGGTTGATGGGAGTTGGAGTCCAACCACAGCTGGAGGGCTGCAGGTGCCCCATCCCTCATCTAGAAGAAGTGTGCAGTAAGAAGTGTGCAGAAGTGTGTGAGCTGGGACTGGGAGGCAACGAGATATCCCTGAGCAACGGGGGGGGGGGGGATCTCATCTGAAGGCAAGAGTAGGCAGTCCGAATTGTGTCTGTTAATCGATGTCCACGATTCTAGAATCCACGCTGAACATTCTATCTGTGTGCCTAAAGAATCTCTCTCTCTGGCACTAAGCTTAGGTGAGCAATATGAGCAACATCCCTTCCCTCCCCTCTCCGCCTCGACGTGCGACTGTGCGCCTTTGGTAAAGCGGTGAGTCCCCAATTGAGGGTGGGAAGCTAACAGAGGCAGGAGAGTTACTCCGAATCCCAGGAGTACCGTTGCCTTGTGCCCTTCCGTGGCCACCTGCTTGGTGCGGAGCAGGGATGGGCGACAAGGAGGAGGGTCCACTCCGTTGGCGAGAAGAAGAAGGCGCAGACGGTGCACGGCGGCGGCGCCTGGAATCAGGGGCCGATTTAGTTTGGCCCCCGAGGTGGAGGAGGCGAGCTAGGATTTTGCTTGTTTTTTATTAATAATAAAAAACTGGGGAAGGGTGTCAGGAAAGCGAATCGCTGCTTTTTCCATTTTTCCTCACACACCCGCCTCATTTGCATGCCCTCCTCCCTCACCGCCTCCTTTCTCCGAGGCGCGTTTTTGCGCTGCGCTCTTGGAGAGCCCTCGCCAAGAGCGCCCTTGCGCGCTCCGGGGGAGAAGACGAAGGGGGCGCTTCCGTTCGCTCCCACTTCTCGCCAGTCTGCCTCGCCTCCCACTCGCGCTTCGCCCCTCCGCTCTCCCACGCTGAGCTTCTCTTTCTCTCTCGGTGTGTGTGTGTGTGTTTCCCCCTCCCTCTTTCTCTCTCCTCTTGGACGTCTCAAGGCGACAATGACCAAGTCCCTGAGCCAGCCCGAGCAGAGGGACTCGGCGGTGGCGCCCTTGCGGGACTGCTCTGACCCGCCGCTCCAAAAGAAGGACGTGGAGCTTCTCCTGGTGAAAGAGCAGAACGGCGTACAGTACACCAGCAGCAACCTTCTGGAGACCCGCAGCCCGCGCTACAGTCCCACCGCCGCGGAGCCTGAGCGGGAGACGTGGGGCAAGAAGATCGACTTCCTCCTCTCGGTCATCGGGTTCTCGGTGGATCTGGCCAACGTGTGGAGATTTCCCTATCTCTGCTATAAAAACGGAGGAGGTAAGAGAAGTCTCTTCTCTCTCTCTCTCAGTCTCTCTCTTGTACACATACGATCTTCTCTTCTGCATCTTTGTGTTTCTCCATAGCATAACCGATCCGACTAGCCTGTGGAAGTTTTACGCGAATGGTTAGGAGAAGGTTTGGGGTTCCGGAGCCAGGGAGTGGGAAGCAGGTTCTTGTCCCACTGTGCCCTCCTGCGATGCACACGAAGGCCCATAGCAAGTCGCATGCTCCCACCCTCAGTTCCTACCGGGAGAAGGGAAATAGCAGCGACCTTCCTCCTAGGGTTGTTGTGAGGGTGGCCGTAGTAAAGAACACGGGGGCACCCAGATTTGAAACACGGTTGCTTACTTAGACGACAACAAACAAGCCTCGAGTTCATTTATTTGCTTATCCTTCACACCTCTTCCTTTCCCTTCTTCCAAACAGTGTCAAGGAAGTAAACACCACCACCTCCTCTTTTTTTAAAAAATATATATATATATATATATATATTGAGTGACAGGGTTGGTTTGGGATCTCCTAGAACTTCACTGGATGAGTAGAAATTTGAATCCAGCACATCATGTTCCTTGTACTACTGCTAACTGTGCATTTTAAACTGTATTCTAACTTATATTTTAATCAACTGTTTTTTGTGTGAGTGTTTTAATGTTTTTACTGTATTTATATTCAGTGTTAGCTGCCTTGAGCCCCGTCTTGGCTGGGGAGGGCGGGGTATAAATAAAAATTTATTATTATTTATTATAGGATCTAACCTTGACAGTCCCAGCTGATGCACGTTTTACTTGAAAGGTGCAAGGGGTTACGACTTGAAAGTGTCAGCCTATGCCTGTTTACTCAGAAGTGAGACCCGCTAAGTTCGATGAAGCTCAGCAACATAGTAGTGATTCCCACTGAGTCTTACCCCACTGATAAGTGTGTTAAGGACTACAGCTTGTGTTTAGGATTGCAGTATGAAACTCTTTGCAAATTAAAGGGGAGTGTAGTGGGAGCAGTTGGTGGAAAGGGCAAGCTGTTTTAAGCACTTCTGTTTTCCTTGACTATGAAAGAGGGAGAGAGCTGAGTTACAAACTGACTATGATGAACATTTCTATACAGATCCAGGACTTCAAAATTTCCCAGCATCTTGGGGCTGATTCATTCCCTGCACTCTAGTCAGTGTCTCATTGCCTGATGACTCTGAATGGGTGATCTGCTGTGCTTTCAAAGAGAATTGTGTCTTTTGGGTCATGAAACAAATACTCAGATTGCTTTTGATGATTGTTATATTAATGATTACATTTTTATCCCTTTCTTCCTCCAAGGAGCTCAATACCGTGTAGAGAGGTCTCTTCTCCACCCCTTCCTTTGTTCACACAACAACCCTGTGAGGTGGGTTAGGCTGAGTGAGTGATCAGCCCAAGCTCAACCAGTATCTTAAGTAGGATTTGAACCCAGATCCACTACTTTTGCATAGCCATCACTTGGGGTGCAACAATCCTCTAGTGATTGATGTGGTAGATCTATCCTAAAGAAAATACAGAAAGGCTGCTAAATCAGAACTTTGTTTTTTGTGAAATAGATGTGCACCAATCCACCCACTGTGGCTGTCCCAGAGAAGCTTGACTTATTTTGAGAGTGGATCAAATCCAGTCACCCAGTGATCAGTGTAGGGCTGTGTACAGAACCCCCCGTCCCTGTGAAATTACTACCCCAGGGACTCCTAAACTGTGGTCTTCCAATCACCAGTGGTGCACAAGCTTCATGCATGTGGCCTGTGGTGTGTCTCTAAAAAACAATCACTATTTGAATTCTATAGAATTCTATTGGATTTGGATTGCAGTGCAATCCAATACTACATAGAAGATAAACAGGGAATAAAAATGCAAATTAAAATCTAATACAGGGCATTGCAATTGCTACAACAGGTAGAATATATATATACAACAGGTAGAATTTGCAGGTGGTCTGATGTGTGTATGTGCAGATTTGGGAAGTTTGGCCTATCCAAACTTTTCCGCCTTGCTGTATTTAAATTTGGATGAACTTCTTGTGATTTCCAAGCTTCTCTGACACGCAAAGGGGTTTGCTGGATCACATCAAGGACCCATCTAGCCCACCCTCCTCCTTCCCACGTCAGTCCCCTGCTGGGCCCTCTCAGCAACTGGTGTTCAGTAGATGCTGCCTCTTAATTCCAATTAGCCATCAGGGCTAATAGTTGTGGCTCACCCAACAGCTCATGCACCCATTTGTTCACCACTGCTGGATTTAAGATTAATTTAAGATTCCATTTCCATGGCTATGTATCTGTGGCTGCATACACACCATACATGGAAAACACATCTGCCAGCCTCCTGGCTAATAATCCTGGAAACTGTAGTTTGTCCCTCACAGAGCTACACTTCACAGCACCCTTAAGAAACCATAGTTCTCATGGGGTTTTTTGGTGACTTTTTCTTGTGGGGCGCTTTAAATGTGTTGTGTGTGTGCAGTCTATGTCAGGGACATGCGCTCCCTGCTGCCATTCCACTTGAACAAAAACTCCCCTTCATTGCAGAAACTGCAGGGAACCATGAGGACTAGGCAGTTGTGCAGAGTTGCATGATTTGACAGCTGTGTAAATTTGTCACAGCGCAACCAGGTGCAGAGCAATGAATTAGGACAGTTCAGATTTCATCTGGTCAACAAATAAAAGGGATAAAGGCAGGGCCGGATTTAGGTTTCATGAGGCCCTAAGCTACTGAAGGTAATGGGGCCCTTTATATGTCCAGCTGTCCTTTGTCAACAACAAATTGTCGCTGTTTTTTTTTTGGTGTTGAATATATGCTATATGGTAATTTATGGACCTAATAGGTATCTGAAGCCATTTGCACATAACAAAATATGTATTTTATCAAAGTAATTGTTGAACTGAAATACAATTAAGAAGAAGTATATCAATAGTGAAATAATTATTAAGCTCTAACTTAAAATGATTTTTTTATTCATAACAAACTTAATAATGCAAACACATTGGCATTTGGTAATAACAAAAGTTCCTTTAGAAGCACAGTTTACAAAGACTCATAATGAGCAAACCAGGGATATTTTAGGGAGCAGGCTAGCAGGCGGGGCCCATTACTTACATCATAGGAGCCTACACAACACAAAACACTGTTGCTGTTTGTAGGTTTTTTATTTTATTTCTTTTTTGTCTTAAATTTTGGAAACGTAGATCCAGGGTTTTTTTCCTTAAAATTTTTTGGGGGCCCCCAAGAGAGTGGGGCCCTAAGCTATAGCTTGTTTAGCTTATACGTAAATCTGGCACTGGATAAAGGTGCTTCTCCTTAAGGAGAGGAGCTGTTGCTCAGTGGTAGAGCTTCTGCCTTGTATTCCAAAGGTCCCAGGTTCAGTCCACAACATTTCTAGGTAGGGCTGGGTATGTGCCTTGTCTGAAGCCCCAGAGAACTGCTGCCAGTCAGAGTAGGTGATGCTCAGCAAGATAGTTCAAGGGACTGGTTTATATAAGGCTGTGTACACACAGGAGGCCCAGTCCTTCTAGTGTCTGTCTAATTGGACTTGCTTTTGACAACAAGATGCCTTCTGCATGCTTGTTGGAGTAACTCCATCTTTGGGAATCTGCCAGTTCCATGCTGGAGGAACAGAGAACATGGCAAACAGATGGAGAACTCTTGGCAAGACTGGGGTAGACGTTTGGTTACAAGGGAACCAGCAACAGAAGACACAGCTATGCTATGAAGCCTGGACCACTTGGTTGCCAGATTATAAAACAGTAGCTAAACATACTTCTTGCTTTTCAATAAATGATTTTTATTGAGTTTTAGTCAACATGCAATAAACACAGAGCAATATAGGCAATATAGGGACACAGGTGGCGCTGTGGGTTAAACCACAGAGCCTAGGACTTGCTGATCAGAAGGTCGGCGGTTCAAATCCCCATGACGAGGTGAGCTCCCGTTGCTCCGTCCCTGCTCCTCCCAACCTAGCAGTTCGAAAGCACCTCAAAGTGCAAGTAGATAAATAGGTACCGCTCTGGCAGGAAGGTAAACGGCGTTTCCATGCGCTGCTCTGGTTCACCAGAAGCAGCTCAGTCATGCTGGCCACATGACCCAGAAGCTGTACACCGGCTCCCTCGGCCAATAAAGCGAGATGAGTGCCGAAACCCCAGAGTCAGTCATGACTGGACCTATTGGTCAGGAGTCCCTTTACCTTTAATATAGGCAAAGTACGTTATAGGAATGTCTGCAACAGGATTTGGAGTGGTATTGCAAAAGTTCATAGCACAGAATATCTGTAGCCGTGTGCGGTGATTCAGAGTGGACCAATATAAGTGGAAGTTCTCAAGCAGAAGGTAGATGTTATAGATATGCCCTCCACAATGTACCGTAAGCTGACTCATTGAAAGTTGCAGTGGAAAATAGAACTCAAAGGGGATAGGTGAATGTGCATTCCCCATAGCTTGGTGGGAGAGCATCTGCTTTGCATGCAGAAGGTCCCAGGTTCAATCCCCAGTATCTCTGAGTAGGGCTTGGAAATGCTAGATGGACCTAATTGAGCTAGATGAGTCAATGAACTAAATGGGCCTGCTTCTGCAAACCTTTACAATAATGTTTTTTACAGTGAGTTTTGATAGGTATAAATTAGAATTGCAAGGGATGGAACTAGCCTCCTAGAGCTTATGTTTTAGGGCCCAGAAAACAGTTTCCAGTCAGAAAACTTGCTTTGTTCAAGTTTACTTACACTTGCTTATGTTTCTGGTTACAAATGCAACATAATGTTCACATTCTGAAACTGAAGAGTGTTTGGCAAATTTGTCATGTGCCATTCACACAAGGAGGACATCACTTGCTTGCCCTGCGTATGATTCCTGTGCATTTGATATCTGATGGCTGAACTTGTGAACTGACTTGGCTGAAAAGCTTTGCGTTTGAGATCATGGGGTGATAGGAACTTTCGATTTGTTCTTTTCTTTCTTTCTTTCTTTCTTTCTTTCTTTCTTTCTTTCTTTCTTTCTTTCTCTCTCACACACATGTACCACATAACTTTATGTAACCATTGACAGGTGATGGACACCCATATCTGAACCAGTTATATGTGGGTCACCAGAACCCTCAGGCTATAATCTTGTCCACATATTACACTCAATGCATGAGCAGTCTGTGTACCTCTGCACAAAATAGTTGATCTGTATACTCGTACAGTTATTCACATGCAATGTGCAACTGGTGTACAATTTCTATACCTTTATACACAGTAGTTGAGCTGTACAAATCAGCAAGTGTACACTCTTCCACACAAATGTGTGTGTAGGGTCAGCATGTACCTGTATTTAGTGCAACATGTGTCAACAAGCCAATAAATAAATATCTTTCCCAAGTTAAGTAATATGCATGGACATCCAAACCAGTCATAGGCATTAGAATGATTATTCCCTCATCTAGATAGCTGTGGTTATCCCTACAAGTCCTCTGGTGACTTGCTCTGACAACCCCACACCTAAGCAAGCCCTGGGCCCATTGTCATTTTGAAGTTGGAGATATATCAGATTAAAGCTCTCTACCAGCCAGCCCATGAATTTGGGTCTTTCATTTTCATGCACAAACGCCGGATGCTTTAACTTCAATCACCTGGGTTTAAAAGATTTGGCCCGATTCCCCAAGTAGTAGCATAAGGATATTTAAACACACACACACACAAATCATTTCCTGCATTCTGGGGCTTTGTTCTCTGGTGATTTATTTATTTATCATTTGCCTTGGGAAGGTCATGGATGAGAGTTCTGGCACAGTGCGTCCTTTGTGCAGACGGCTTATCTCTACTAGCTCTTGCAGTAATTCTCCCCAAAGCATGACAAAGGTGAATGTAAAAGTCCATTTTCTTTGTAAAGGGAAGACATTATGGGTTGTCTGGCCTATGCAGGGCCAGTGTTGGGAGCTGGCACTGCTGGAAACCTGTCAGGGCCTTCGCACCAGAAGCAGCCGTACTGCTGACTAAGCATATCAAAACACATTTTTTTTGCTCTGCCCTGTATTCATTGCATGCAGCGTGGTTTCCATTCTGCTGCAGTTCATCTTCCACCAAAGCCAACCTTTTTCATATCAGTGTCTGCTGCAGAAAAATTGTGCAACTTATGTACTTTATGTAATTCGTGACATTGTTCCACCCTGTTCATTTCAGGGCAAAGGAAACAATGCAAAGGGAGGAATGTAATCAATTACATATGATTTTGCAAACTGAAAGCAACAACAATGGCAAATGTAAATTGCATTCACATGTTTGATATTAGTTCCGGGCATGGGGTAGCATTCAATGTTAGGGTGGCACATAGCATACCCACTGAACTTAATGAACATTTTGATTGCTGTATTTACTCAAATGCAGTGCTTTTTTTTAAAAAAAAATGTTTAGGGGTACTCTCATTTTCCTACTCATATTGAAATACTGCCCCTCAATTAGGCCAATGCTTAGATTCATGAAATGTTTAGGGGTATGCGTACCCCTACGTCCCCCCCCAGAAAAAAAGCACTGCTCAAATGTAATGCGCACCTCTTTTGGCCAAATTATGTCACGGAAATTAAAGTGTGCATTAGATTTGATGGTGCATTAGATTTGATTGCAAGCTTGAAAAACACCCTCTGACTTGGCAAATATGGTACTTTTGTGGTTTCAAGGTTTTGAAAAGAGAGGTGTGCATTAGATTCAATGGCACATAAGATTCGTGTAAATATGGGAATTTCATAAGGTCTACTCTGAGTAGGACTAGTGTTGCATACTACCCATAGAATAGCATATCGTGAGCATCAGCAGTTTTCACTCCCTTTTCTGTTTTCATCTGAATTCTCTGAGATCCCTACAGCCTCACTAGTGTTGCTTCTCATCTTTATCCTTGCTCTTTGCAAGTCTGTGAGTTGTAAGAAGTTCAAGGAGGAGGAGGAGGAGGAGGAGGAGAAGGCTCCACTTAATTTTGCTCTCTCTTGGGTTGTAGTGTGGAGAGTACAAGCAATATTATTATTATTAATTTATTTTTTTGCTCAAGGAACCCCAAAATATGGAGCAAATATTGAGTTGCCTCTATGCCTAGACTGGGAATAATTTAATGCTAATTGTGCACTAGATGGTCTTTGAGCAACTGTGAATCTTTCATGCTCCAAAATGCATGCAAATCTTAACAAGGATGCTCCTGCTCCACAAGATTTTAAGCTGAGACACATGGTCAGTGGCGCTGGATGGTGCAGCTCTTGCTAGACTGTCCCAGTTCAAATTGCAAATGGGGAACTACATGTTTCAATGCACTCCATGTAATAATGTGATACAGAACATTACAATATAGCAAATTAGGGGTGGGGTAAAAGGTCAACCTGAGGGTCACATTCCCTCCTGGGCAACCTTCCAGGGGCCACATGTCAGTGTGTCCTTGGACTCTGATAACATCTCCTGCTTCCCGGGATGAAGGTTATAGCAGTGAGTGTGTGTAGAAACTAGCCTCCTGTACAAAGGTTAGAATTTACATTTGTTGCTCTGTCCACTTGTCTCTGGTCTGCCGATCTCTGAGATATGGAGCTCAGATGTTTGCCCAGAAATGAATATGGCCTTTGAGTAGGGTTTGAAAAGGGTTCCCCATTCTTGGGATGGGGGTGATCTGAATTGCTCACCCAGGCACACAGTTTTGGGTGTCCATACATCATATGTGCCTGTCTTTCTCTGCCTTGATACTGTGTGTGTGTATGTGTATATATATATATATATATATATATATATATATATATATATATCTCAAAGCACTCTGGCAAATCACAAAGCCATTCACCTGACATGTGTCAAAAGCCTTCCTATTGTTCCACGATCATTCTATTGTTCGTTGGTTGGTACTCTGCTCTGCTGGCATGTGTGTAATACGGGGAATCTTTTTTGCTACTGGAGAGCTATTCTTAGCTGATGGAAATAAGAGCCCAATCTACGCCTGCTGTGTCTTGAGCCGCTTCCTGTAGAAACCGCATGCCGCACACTAGTCGAACGGCAAACTACTGGGGGAAAGAGCAGTTTGGAGAGCTCCTTTTGGAGCTCCTCATAATCTCATTTTTCCTCAGACCACCCTGATCAATTTGGTGCCACCAGGAAACTTGGTTGTTTTGCTACTTGCCCCTAACTCCAGGGCATTTATGAAAAACTTACAAAGGACAGGTTCCAGAAGTGATTCTTGCGGGGGGGGGGTCCTACTTTTTACATCCCTTCATTGTAAAACAAAAGTAACAACAACTCTGTATATTTATTCTGACTTTCTGCTTCCTTGGAACTTTGGAAGGGAGGTCCGACAGCTCGCCTGTCAATCATCTGACATAGTTATGACATGTGCATTATCCTGCCCACCTGTTGAAGTCCTTTGCTCAGTATTTGATAAGTGCTCAACTGCCAGCTGGTTGTTGGGCACTTGGAAAGTGCAGTGCAAGGTGTTTTGCAAACCATATTCCTAGTGCTTGGGAAGTGCAAGGACTGGGAAAAACTGCAGCCTCATGGGACAAATTTGGCCTGCAAGTTGTAGGCTCTCCATTCTTGCTTTCTGCCTATAATATATATGCTCTCATTTGAAACCAAGAACTCCATCTTACCCATCTTGGTTTGGAGGCTTCTAGAATTAGCATATAAATGCTTTCAGTATTTACAGTGTCTTTCTCCAAAAGTCTTTGGCATGTTCACTTGTTCTATGGTGCTTTGTACTCCTCGAATTGCTGTCATGTCCCCCTTGTGCACACTGATTCCCTAGTTCTACACCACTCCCATTTGCACCATCCTAAACAATTTAACCCTCATCCCTTGGGGATGATTTACCCTGAACTGGAGACTCCTCATCTACTGTCAGCTTTCTGAAAGTTGCTCTGCCAGAATTTCAGCTGTCATGTCCAACAATCTGTTTCCATTCTGGTTCACACAGAGCCCTTCTTCTTTGTATAGTCCTGGCTTGTCCCAAAATGCTCTCCAGCACCTACCAGATCCAGGCATCTTTTCCTGACACCAGTGTCATGGCTACCAGCCATGATGGCTAAGCTCTGTCTCAGGGTGGCCCAACTTTTCATACCAAGTGGGCCACAAGAGTACTTTGACACAGAACCCACAGGGTGCACACTGCCTTATTGCATCGGGGTGTGTGTGTTAATGAACACTTTCCCCAGCCCTTGCACTGCCTTCCCAAAGCTGGGAAAGCACTAACTAGGCTTTGGGAAGGAGGCAGGAAGACTCTTGAACCCTGCTACAGCCCTGTGTCTCTTTCCCAAAGCCCAGCACCATGCTTGAGGGCAGGGCCGTCTTAAGCGTAGCTGGCACCATGGTGCAAAGATCCCTCCGGCACCCCTCCAAAACAAGGGAGGGGGCAGTGGAAAATGTCCCCCACCGCCCCGATCCCCGGCGTGGTGGCCGTGATCAAGCAGGAAAACGTGCCAGACGACATGCTCTCTGGCGTCAGGGCACCCAAGAAGGCAGCCCAGGAAGGCTGCATCTTCCGCCTTTCACCAGGAAGCAGCAGGAGGACAATGACCGGGAGCAGGGCTGTCTTTAGCAGATGCAGAGGCTTGGGATCCTAAGCCTCTGTGGGGATCGCTCTCCTCCTGCAGAGGCTTGGGAGGGAAGCTGCACGCCCTCCAGGCATATAGTTGGCGGGGCGCAGCTGGTGGGCATGCAGGGAAAGGGGAGGCTGCTGGCAAAGCCGCACAGCTCCCCCACTCACTAGGGTGCCCCGAGAGGCCGGCACCCTGGCGCAACAAACCACTAAGACCAATGGGAAAGACGGCTCTGCTTGAGGACTGGGCTGGGGTTGTCAAATGTTGCCAAGGGCCACCAAAGAAGGCCTTGGGGGCCGCACATTGGACCAGCTTGCTCTTTCTGAATACCAGTCATTGAAAACCACAGGGGAGAGTACTCTTGTGTTCAGATCCTGCTTGCATATTTCTCCTCAAGCACCTGGTTGACCACTGTGAGAACAGGATAATGGACTAGATGAGCCATTGGCCCAATCCAGCAGGGCTCGTCTTATGTTCTTATATCCAGGTGGGGCTTACCTGAATGAAAGCTTGTAGAGCCACAGCCTGTCGTTGTAGACAATACTGAGCTAGGTGGCCAGTGGTATGACTCAGTATTAGGCAGCTTCCTTTGTTTCACTAAGCACATGCCCACAACCTCTATCCATCAGGGACATTCTGTACAATACATCCGGCAATCTACCAGCATACTTCTTATTGCTGTTTATTGAGATAATTTTATTTGGTGCCTGGGTCATGAAATGGTGAAGTGAGGATAGTCTGTCCCAGTCTTATCTCACTGGTGCACTGAACTCACACAGCTGCCCAACTCACGTGTTTCCTTGGCTTGCGAATTAGGGCCTGAGATGCTTCTTCGAGTGGCGCTCTCCTCTTGCTCACAGAGCTGTGATCAAAGGTTCCCTGGTGATTTTCTATAGAATGAAAAAAATGCTGCTTAAAAAAGGGGGGCTCATTAGCAATGTGGGAGGATTCACTCTTCTGTTATGTGTTCAGTCCCTTTCATTTGGGGGAGCCTCAAATATATATATTATTTTCTTCAGGCCACAAGGTGGAGCCATGTAACTTTAAAATAATACCGGTAATTAACGTACAACGTATATAAATGTATATGCTACATATTACCAGCTCCTGAAGAAGTCAAGTAGATATTTTCAGGAGTCTTTCTTTATTTTTATTTTTTGTTGTACGAAATCTTTGCTACACATTTTCCCAACCTGCCGCCTTCTAAATATTTGGACTACTCAGTGGTGCTAACTGAAGGGTTGTAGCCCCAATCATCTGGAAGGCACCAGTTTGAGAAAGTCCTCTCTGGAATCGTAAACATGTACTTTACAGCTGGGAAAAGGACAAATCTGCTGAGCACCAGTTTTAAACACCAGCCATCTATATTAAATCATCTGTACATCGTATTTAGCTGGTCAGATCTTCACGTGTACCACAGAATGAAATCTCCCTGATCCCGTAAAGCTGAATTTCAGCCTTTGGTCCAAGGCAAATGATGCAACTCCTATGCTGAAGCTAAGAAGGTCTTGTTCTGTGTCTGAGGCTACTTGGGAAAGCCATGATAGAAGAAATGTGGATAATAGGTTTGTGAATAAACGCAATCCAATTAGCAAGCTTGAGATTGAAGTTCTCTTCAGCTTTTGGTGCTGCATTACTTTCAGAGTGAAAACAGGGGTGTGGAGCCTTTTCCCCTTCCCTCAGAAGTAACTTTCTGAAGACTGGATGCCCATGATAGGTGGGGCTGGAGCCCAAAGGTGGGCAGGGCCAGAAGTAATAAGTAGGCAGAGCAGCAAGTGTGACTCTCAAGCCCTTTTAGAGAGGGGCCCAGAAAGACCCAGGTTTAAAAAGGTTGCAACATTTAGAGAAAAGACAAGTAAGAGGTGATACGATAGACGTATTGTGGTAAAACTGGATAGAGAAAAGTTCCTCTCTCATATCACTAGAGCTCATGGACATGCAATGAAGCTGAATGTTGGAAGATTCAGGACGGATAAAAGAAAGCTCTTCTTCAACCAAAGCAGAGCTAAACTGAGTCACTGGACCTGTGGCTGCTCCTCCAGACATAAAGGACAGCAAATCTGACCTGGTGTTTGTTTTTGTTGTTGTTTTAATTGGAGTAGCTTCTGCTGAAGTAAATGCCTGCGAAGTTTGGAGTTATGCAGAATGCTTTGTTTTCATAAGCAGCATGGATGCTTCTTTTATCCAGTGAACAATTTTTGTATCATTCAGAGAATGGATACCTGCTTTGTATGCAGAGAAAAACAGATTCAGTTAAAGCTCATTTTCTGTTGTATCATTTTATACTTTACATATTGTTGTAACAAGCACCCGCTCTCCTTTGGATGAAATTGCAGAGCAAGAACTATTTCTTAAAAGGCTGTGAAATCTGGAAAGCAGAATTTCCACCTTTACAGGGCACTATGTATGTTTAATTTGGAAGAGAAACAGACTATTTAAAAAAAAAAAAAACAACCTGAGGTTTATGAGCACTGTTACAAGATGTGAAAATGTGTGTGCCGGGTGGCGGCGGCGGGGTATAATTTCTCCCTTACAGTGTCTCATCTTGCACACTTGAGCTTTTCAGGATAAGACTTGTAAATGAACACTTTGATGTCAAATAACAGTCACGTGGTTTGGAATAACAAGGGTAGGAAGTGCTCTGTCAAAGCATTCAGAAGAGATTGCAGGATCAAAAGGGAGCAGCTGGATGCGATTTGCATCTCTGCAGGACTTTTTTTGCCAACATTGGGAATCACAGCTCTTCCTGGGGGTGGAGAGGTCAGCCGTGGCTGAAGGAACTGAAATATTACACTAATATCATTAGTTGCAAGGCTGTGTAAACCTTCCTATGAGCACCTTAAGGTGGGTGTCCAAAGAGGCTCACTGTTGCCACATATCAAAGCTGAGGGACACCTTGAAGCTCCCATCTTTGAACTTTATCTGTACTTGAAATCCGTTATGATCTCCGGTTATGTACCTGCTACAGCTTCATGGGCTGCTTATTTCACAAAATCTGTATACTGCTTGAATGAAAGAAAACAACAACCTAAAAGTGTTTTACATAAATAATAAAACAAAACAAACATCACTAAAAAAAGAGAGAGTTAAAAATGACTTTAACCATTCCAAAAAGATTGAAGTCAATGATGAGCTAAAAACCAGACTAAAGTGCGTGTCTGCTAGTGTTTCACATGTCTGGAGAAACTTGCCTAAACAAAAATGGTTATCAGGTGCAGAAAAGAGTACAATGAGTTTCAGGGTGTGGATGCTGCCATATGATGTTCTTAGAAATGTGGAAGTGGCTGAGTGGAGATATATAGGGTAAAGTGATTTCTCAGGTCAGGAATATGGGAGAAATTTGATTTAGTTTGCCTTTAAAGGTGGAGTTACCTATTTTGCACTTTCCATGACAATGCGCATAATGAAAGACAGTCATCTTTTGAAATTCACAGTTTTTGGAATTTGGCAATGCTTTTCTCTAGTCAAGTCATGTGTTCAGAAAATGGATATAGTAGGGTAAAGTCTGCATACAAATGCATATGTAAGTGAACATACAAAAATGCATTCTGTTAGGGGGAATGGCTTTACAAAAATGTGTATGTTGTGACTCTTCACTTTAAGGGATGCATCCTGTTTCAGCTGTTGCTTACTTAGACGGTGTCAGGGAGACTTGAACCTTCTGCAATGGCTCCCGTCCAGTTTGAAACCATTCCAGACGCTGCAAATGCACTAGCAGTTTTATTGCTGGACCACTAGGAGATGCATTTGAGGGGCAGCAACGTGACATCCTTGTTCCAGAGGGGCACTAGTACCATGGACTCATCTTGCCAACGTATTCTAGGGCCTGCATTCCATGCAAATGCTTTTCCTGCTTAGAGTCCTCTAAGACCTGCTGCCTCCGCGTAAGGCTTAGTCTAAGGCTGGTGCTTGCTGAAGCAACATCAACATGACTCTGGAGGGCCACAGACTCTTTATCTGTGTTATGATGCAAGCACTCACTTTGTCATTGACAGGGGTGGGGAAATGGTCCTCTGAGAAAGGGTTGCCGCATTTGGGGCTTTTATAATTGAGGGGGAAAGGGTGGGGAATGATAGAGGTGTATGAAATTATGCATGACATGGAGGAAATGGAGAGTTTTTATTTTTCTCTAGTTAGAAACCCATTGGGGAATTCACAGACTGACAATGGACTAAGGTAGTACTTCTTCACGTATTGCTTGGTGAAGTGCCAGTGCTTTTTTATAGGAAAAAAGGCTCTAGAACTGTCCCCTCTCCCCTGCCTTGCTCCTGCCTCACTCTTACCCCCCTGCTGTTAACCCCTTCCATGGCGGGCTGCTGCTGTGGTCACAGTGATCAATATCTGATCGTGGTGGTGGCAGCAGGTTTCTTGATGGGAGGCAGAGGCGGGCAGAGGGAGTGGGCAGGGGCTGCCAAGTCAGAGCCAACCAGCCTCTAGGAGGGAGAGAGAAGGGGAGTCAGGAATGAGAGGGAGATAGAGAAAGCAGGGGAAGCGGGGGGGGGCTGGAGGGGAGGACAAGGGGATGATTTAACCTAGAGCAGAAAATCTCACAAGCACCTCTTGGGTAGAAAACCAAACCATAATAAATAAGGAGGGAGGGAGGTGGCAATAAAGCAGAATGAGGCGGTGGTGGGTGGAAAACTCAGACAGCAGTGGTAGCAGTGCTTCAAATCTCTCGGAAAGGCTGACCCAGCGGCTGCTGAAGGGACAGGCAGAGATTGATTCCCCCCCCCCTTTCATACGTATATATAGTGCACTTCTTTGGGATGGGGGGGGGGGAGAAAAGGTGCCGGGACTGTGCTCCAGTGCTCTCTGGCTCAAAAAAAAGTACTGCTCTTAGCCTAAGATTGCCAGATTTTTTTTCAATGAATTTGGGGACGCTTTTCAACTTCAATGGATTTTGTATGGGGACTGATTTGTAAATCCGGGGACTGTCCCCGGGAAACAGGGACATCTGGTAACCTTACCTTAGCCACAGGGAACATAGGAAGTCATCCTGTACTGAGCCACACTATTGAGCCTTCTGCTTCTATGATGTCAACACTAACTAGAGCAGGGGCTGTCCAGGGTTTCAGGCCGAGTCCCCCCCCCCCCAGTCCAACCTGGAGATGCCCATGATTGATCTTGAGAGCTTCTGCATGAAAAGCAGATTCTCTACCATGGAGCTGTGTGACAACCTTTCTCCTGCTACAACCTTGGAAGGTAGAGGCACTTTCTGCTTCAGTTGCTTGGCTGCAGAAACACCACTTGTGAATTAAAACACGGTTGATTGTGGCACAGTGATAAGAGCTTTAAGTGTAATCTTGAGACGTTCGTGTTTTTTGTTTGATCCTGCTCTGGGCAGAATTTTCAATCATCTACCTCCTATTGGCTTCTGCATTAATCCTCTTGAAAGACACACGTAGCTTATTTCAGATGTTTTAAAGCACTTTTCTTCACCTTAGTGTGTAGTGGCTCTCAGTGATCCTTCTCCTCTCTGCCCCTCTTGACCCTTTTCTAAGAAGCTATTTTCTCTTTCCTCTCTAGAATGTGCTCCTTTCAGAATGGTTGTCTGGAAGCTTGTTTGCTTATTTGGGTTTTTTCACTCTGACAATCAAGGAGGAGTGAGCTAAAAAAAAGAAAGTATTAAAACATTTTGAAGATCAGAAAGAAAGAAAGAAAGAAAGAAAGAAAGAAAGAAAGAAAGAAAGAAATGCCTTTGCAAATCCAACACTTGACACTGCCTCTCTCCAGCAGTTGCTACAGCTGAAGTGTTGGACACTTTAAAGTAGCAATCCAGTCTTAAAGGGATTTATATGTGAAATTTGGTGGAATCCAAAATGACTGATCTTTGTTCACATCAGATCACGTCTTGCATATTTTAATTTATTTGTTTAAAAGCATTGCTTGACAGCTTTAATATGTTAAAAATATCTTAAGTGGGTGTATTCTTTACACTGATTTATTTATTCAGCCTATCATTAATTTATTGATTACCTTCCTTCACCTTAAAGTCCCAGGATGGGTTTACAGCATTAAACACTACATATAAGCAATTTAAAACAGCTATGCCCCACCCTTGCTCCAGAAGGTTACCAGGCCACCAAACCTATCAATAATAATAATAATAATAATAATAATAATAATAATAAGCATTATAAAAGCAGTTAAAAACAAACTCTCAACCAGTGATTTCAGGGTTGCCAGACATGGTATTGTTCTGAGCTTATAGTGTGACAGAAAAGATTTTTGGAAGATGCTCTTTTGAAATACCAATCCTCTGGTTACCAGTATCTCAGAGGTGCCTTGGGATGGGGGTTGTTGTTGTTGGGCTTCTTTGTTTTGTACCGCAGTGTCTATCAACTCCCCAAATGGATGCATGCAATCTGCCTGATTCTTATTTTATTTGATCTTGAACATCCCCCATTAACGCTTGTTACACTTTGATATTTAAATTAGCCGTGTCCTGATGAGAGAATGCATTTGCTTTCCCAGAGAGACTGTATCGCGGAGATGGATTTACTCAGCCAAGTGTTGTAGCTATTGCTGTATACACACACACACATATTAAAACATTATATTATATCACACATCTGGAATGTTACTCAGTGCATTGAACACTGTCCAGCTACACAAAGCTTAGCAAATGGGCAGTTGAAAAGTTGGGGGGGGGGAGAGACAATGCAAGGTTCTGTGTCTGCAGTGGAAAATGGTGTGGGATGCGGGAAGGGAATCCACGGACTCAGCTATACAGCTGCAAACAACATTTTAAGTGTGTTTTAAATGCATTATTAAGGGACGCAGGTGGCGCTGTGGGTTAAGCCACAGAGCCTAGGACTTGCCGATCAGAAGGTTGGCGGTTCGAATCCCGCAACAGGGTAAGCTCCTGTTGTTCGGTCCCTGCTCCTGCCAACCTAGCAGTTTGAAAGCACAAAAGTGCAAGTAGATAAATAGGTACCACTCCGGCGGGAAGGTAAACGGCGTTTCCGTGCGCTGCTCTGGTTTGCCAGAAGCAGCTTAGTCATGCTGGCCACATGACCTGGAAGCTGTACGCCGGCTCCCTCGGCCAATAAAGTGAGATGAGCACCGCAACCCCAGAGTCGGTCACGACTGGACCTAATGGTCAGGGCTCCCTTTACCTTTAAGTGCATTATTATACAAATGAGTCACTAGATGGCAATGGTGAGCTAATGGCAAATTCAACATATATTTTAAAACTTTCTTTTAAAAGAGCGTTTTCACAGTGCTTTTTTATATATGTCTAGATTCAGCCCAGGTAGCATTGCCTGACTGGGTTAAAACAGGTTGCATAATTAGAAGCATAGAATTGTAGAGTTGGAGTTTGGTTGATCTCTGTCTTGGTGCTTCTGTTTCCAGGTGCCTTCCTCATACCTTACATACTCTTCCTCGTCATTGCTGGGATGCCCTTATTCTACATGGAACTAGCTTTGGGCCAATATAACAGAGAAGGGGCTGCCACCGTATGGAAAATCTGTCCACTTTTTAAAGGTAAATCCCAGGCTTTCTGCTTAATATATTTGCAATATCTTCTGGAGTTTCTTGATATTGAACACATCTCCGAGGCTTGCATTGAAAGTTTTTGGCAAGGCCAGAATAGCTAACATCTGTATTTTGAGAGTCACTTGTCACTAATGCCTTTATTGCTCATTAGCAAAAAAAATAGACTTTAGGGCAGCCTTTAGTAACTTCCAGATGTTTTTGCGCTACAACTTCCATCAGCCGCAATCAGCAATGGTGCACTGGCTGAGGCTGACAGGAGTTGTATTCCCAAACATCTGGAGGGCACCAAGTTGGTGAAGATAGACACCATTTTGCATGACGATATACAGGAGATTTTTTAAAAGGTTCCTCCAGGGAAAGTGTTAGCTATTTGACAAGTCTAAAAATATCTGGGCAAATGCTGATGAACTATCCCTGCCCAAAAGCATCCACCTTATTAACAACAAAAAGATGCTGTGCTCATCAACAGGTCTGCACGAATCTCCAAAACAAACGAGTCTTTAATAAAACTGTAGTGAATTATTATAAGGATGCTGGATTAGACGGCACATTGGTCTCATCCAGGAGGCTCCTCTGTTCTTTTGCTGCCACCATTGCAAAACTGCTAGCAAAAGTGAAAACAACAACAGGGGTGTAGTCTGGTGCAAACGCACCCTGAGCTAAGCCAAAATTTGGTGCACCACCTCCGCAGCCCTCATGCAGTGCCAGGCTTTGGGAAGGAGGTGGGAAGCTCTGGCAGGATCCTAGAGGCTTCCCTTCTCCTTCCCAAAGCTGGGACTAAGCTTTGTGAAGGAGGTGAGAGGACTCTAGGCCCCTGCCAGAGACCTCAAGCTTCTTTCCCATAGCTGTGCAAGTGCTTCTATCCACTCAGTACCCAGCACAGGGGAACTGGCCAGGCTGCCCTAAAACTGCCTCTGATAATAAATAACAATAATAATAACAATAATAACAATAATAACAATAATAACAATAATAACAATTATTATTATTATTATTATTATTATTATTATTATTATTATTTACTTGTACCCCGCCCATGGTTTCCCCAGCCACTCTTGGTGGCTTCCAACAAAGATTAAAAATACATTAAAATGTCACACATTAAAAACTTCCCTGAACAGGGCTGCCTTCAGATGTCTTCTAAATGTCAGGTAGTTGTTTATCTACCTGAAAGGGTAGGGAATCAGGGTCATTCCTCTTTCTGCCATCTTTTCCCACCTACCTCATTTTTAAACTAGAACTTCCCCCATGAGAATTTTGTCTCACTGACTCACTCTCAGTTTTCTGTTTTTTTCACAACACCCCCAAATTAACAGTCTGGTGTTGCCTGCCTCACCTGAACAATAGGAACAGCCATGGTGGATCTCTGTGTGTTGCCATTTAAACTCTAGTACATTTGGACCCAGAGTAAAAATATAGCCGTTGATGAAATGCTGGTAGCGGGAAAGCCTTGGACAGAGCTCAGTTCAAAGCTCTAGCTTTGGGTGTCATGGGCTGCAACCTGCTCCAGAGCTCTCATTTACATGGTTTTTCATGAATTTGAATCTTTAGTGGCGATGATAAGCCAACAGTTTATTCCTAATTAGTTAAAAACATTCCTAATTGTGGGGGGGAGGGAGAGAGAGAAGTTGGCTAATTTTAGTTTGCTGCACCTGGAAAGACCCTTTGGACCAGAAAGCAAACAGACATTAAACACAACAGGCTAATATTAGCTATAAATGGCAGTGCTGTAAAATCTGGGACTTGGTGGTAATGATGTGAGCCCGACGTGTTTGGCGCCAGGAGCATACCCTGCAATCACTGTGGAAGTATTCATTCAAATGTTGGGATAAGAAGGCTGCCTTCAACCACTTGGGTGTCACCCAGCTGTTGTAAATAGCAGGCTGTGTCCAGATTTGCTTCTCAAATTTACTCTAATGACATGCTAGAATAATATACCCCACGGGTGCTATTCTGGATTTTCAGTTTGGGTTTACACTACTTTTGTACACATTTTTGCTAGGATTGACAAGCCAATCAATTAACCAGGCAGATCATCAGTTTACTGTTAAATGTTGTCAAATATTCTAACATACAGGTCACAGATTACCTTTGCAAGAACCTTTTAAAAGTTGGCCGTTATTGCTATTTTAGCATCTTTCACCTTTACAACAGCATTTTTTCAATAAAAAGGATTTACTTTTAAAAAAAAAGGTAATAGAATGAAATTGTAGTGTTGGAAGGGATCCCGAGGGTCATCTAGTCACCTCCCGAAATGCGGGAGTCTCAACTAAATCATACATGACAGATGGCCATCCAGCCTCTGTTTAAGAACCTCCAATGAAGAAGAGTCTGTCACCTGTCAAGGGAGTCATGTTTTAAGTCTTCTTTTTTTAAAAAAGTTGCTATTACTTTCTACTATTGGAATTTTTGTATATTTCAGTAGCTGGGCACCTTTGGGATGAAACCCAGAAATAATAATAATAATAAGTGCAAAACATGGCCCTGCTATAAAAACCCAAGAAAAGAACTATGCCAGGAATTATCTGCATTTACAGTTTACAATAATTCACTGCACTTTCCTTTAAAAGTTAATTTAAATGTTATCACAATATGTTAGCTATTTTTTTGTAATTAGCATAAATATTTGGGTTGCTTGTTTTAATTATGGTGATTTCTCCCCTACCTTTCAAGTAAAAGGCTCTTGGTTTTCTGCTGTAGGTATTTAAGCAGAGACTGGACAAGTTATCTCTCAGGGATGCTGCAGTTGCACCCTGCATTGCAGATCCTGCTTTGAGCAGAGGGCTGGACTTGATTACTTTCAAGATCCCTTCCAACTCAATTTTTTAATTAAATTTGGCATCCATATGGTCAGAAATACAACAAAGCAGGGAAACACAAAGGCTGTGCTTTGATTGACCAGCCTATGTACCCCACCCTGAATGAAAGCTGACCTTGCTTCCCAGCACCAAGCAAATGCCTTGGTGTTAGATTATTATTGTTCATAATATTTGGCAAATAGTTGGTTGGGGTGATGAGCAATGGCACCCTCTTCTAGCCCTCACTAGGAAGATGAACCTGATGTGACTTATAGCTTCATGTGTAATCTGGTTTTCCTTTGTCTTCAGGTGTAGGCTATGCTGTGATACTCATAGCTCTATACGTGGGTTTCTACTACAACGTTATCATAGCTTGGTCTCTGTATTATCTGTTTGCATCCTTCACACTGGAGGAGCTTCCCTGGACGAAGTGTGGCAACCCCTGGAACAGCCCCAACTGCATAGACCCCAAACTCATCAATGCCTCAACATTTGCCGCTGGAACCACTTATTCCAAGTACAAGATAACTCCTGCAGCTGAATTTTATGAGTAAGTCTGGGACTCCTTGTGGCTTTCACTTTTGGAAAACACTTTGTAGTTGCTCTGGGATGTATTTAAGGGCCTCTTCTGACATCCCTTTAAATATGCATCCATGATGATTTGTGCTCGTGATGGTTGTCACCAGTGCTTTTTTTCCTAGAAAAAATAGGTGCCAGTACTCACCATGAAGTTGTTACAGAAGTGTCACACTTTTTAACGACAACCCCCCCCCCAAAGGTGCCGGTACTGCGTACCCTTGAGTACCCTGGGGGGAGCACTGGTCATCACAATAGTTATACACAATCTCACTTTTTTATACACAATCTCACTTTCATTACCATTTGAACCTGCTAAAATTTGGGGTGGCCAAGCTGCTTCATTTACAATTGGTGCATGCCCTGTAACTTCCTGCTCAAACCCTGCAACATTTTATACCACAGTTGTCCTGGGTTTGTGCATTTCCCCCACTTTTGTAGCTCAAGGCAACAATAACCTCGTAACATTCGGGAAACATCACAGGAAGACTAATAAAGCTGATTGATATGTGGGCAATCCAGCATTAAAAAAAAAGGTAAAGGACTCCTGAGAGTTAAGTCCAGTCATGAACAACTCTGGGGTTGTAGCGCTCATCTTGCTTTACTGGCTGAGGGAGCTGGCGTTTGTCTGTAGACAGTTTTTCTGGGTCATGTGGCCAGCATGAGTAAGCTGCTTCTGGTGAAACCAGGGCAGTGCACAGAAACACTGTTTACCTTCCTGCCAGAGATGTACCTATTTATCTACTTGCACTTTGACGTGCTTTCGAACTGCTAGGTTGGCAGGAGCTGGGACCGAGCAATGGGAGCTCACCCTGTTGCGGGGATTCGAACTGCTGACCTTCTGATTGGCAAGCCCTAGGCTCAGTGCTTTAGACCACAGCACCACCCATGTCCAGCATTACTCTACCACTAAATGCGCTCTTATTGCATCAATGACTTGTTGCCAACCTCTCCACTAATCTGAAGGGAGCCTAAGTCATGCCCCACCAATCATTTTTTGGCATGGGGGCACATGCGTATTTTTGAGTGAGTATTGTGGACACCACTGCCTCTAGCCACTTATTTTTCCTCTGCCCCAGATCAGCCGCTTTTCCTGGGGACAAGAAGCATGATTGCACCTGCACACAAACTTTGCTTTCAAGAGATCTTGATAAAAGTTCTATCTAACAGAATTAACCTGAACCTTGAAAAACACATAGAGATGAAAGTGGAAGTGGGAAAGAGTGTCCTTCTTCCATCCTCCTCCATCTCCTCAATCTACTTTTCAGGGGAGAAAGAAGTAACCAGGGGGCAAGTTAAACCCCTGATATCTCCTGGAAGGGCTGGAAGAGAACCCTAACTGCAATCTTTGAAGAAGTGCAATCTTCTGAAGAAGTGTGCATGCACACGAAAGCTCATACCAAGAACTAACTTAGTTGGTCTTTAAGGTGCTACTGGAAGAAAAAATTTTTTTTGTTTTGCAATCTTTGAGAGCTGCTGCCAGTCAGGACTGAGCTAGAAGAACCAATAGTTTAACTGAGTATGAGTCAGCTTCCTGTGTCCCTTTGTTCCCCTGAACCCACTCAACAATGGAAATAAGTTTCCTGAGTCTGAATGCTGTATTCAGGATAGAGCAATTGACGATTCAGATCCTCTTGTAGCCATTGATACCACTGTTTGTGGATTGCTGCTGACACATCTGTGGGACCTAGTGGATGCTTCAGTTTCATTATCTTTGAGCCTCTTTCGGTCTGTGTTATTAAATGGCACAGAATTCATGATTGTTATTAGCCAAGGCACAATGTAAAATACTAAGTGGCTGTCTATTGCAACACACACACACACACCCATAGGTCTCTATTATTTGATCTAGGCAGTAATTATGGCAGTGAAAGTGGAAATAGACATGTAGTGTTTTCTATTATTTCCTCTATAGTTGTATCAAAAAGATAACACAAGAGAGAAGTCCGGAAAGTGGTGCTCCTTACTCAAGTTGGCCTCACAACACAGGGATGGAGCAATTTCCCTCTCAGCAAAGTTTATTTGTTTAACAATCTGTTTCGCATTGTAGTATTAATGTGTTTTCTTTTTAGAAAACAAACAAATACATTGACCAGTTTTAGAACCATGGGATCATTTATTACCTTTAAACCTTTAACCATTTCCCCTCATTATTTTGATAAGCTTCAACAGGCATAATCAAATGCCACATAATACTAAAAACAAATAATAAAAATAAAAGCAGCTATTTTCTCCCACCGTCTCTAATCTAGCACATTTCAGATGTTACTGGACTACAACTTCCATCTTCCCTGACTGTTGGCCATGCTGGCTGGGGCTGATGGGAGTTGGTGTCTGACAACATCTGGAGGGTTAGAGGTCTAACAAATGTTCATAATGGTTTTGCCATTAGTTGTTGTTGTTGTTGTTGTTGTTGTTGTTGTTGTTGTTGTTGTTATTTATTAAATTTATATACCACCCTTCATCTGAGGATCATAGGGCAGTTTTCAATATAACAACACAAGAATACATACTACAGTAACACACAATAACCCCTTCACACAGTTTAAAAGACCATAGATTGTTTAATTAGCTGAACGCCTTGGAGAAGTGGAATGTTTTTGCCTTGTGCCTAAAGATATGAAACGGAATGAAGGCCTGATCTAGGGCACAGGGGAAATGGGGAAGGCTGTGTTGTAGATAAAAACAGCCAAGAACAGCTTTATCATTTTCTTCTTGCAAATGTAACATCCCACGTTAACCTTGGTTTGGTTTGGTTTGGTTTGTATGTGTTTGTCTCATGAAGTTCTGTTTTGTTATTTGGGTTATATGGATAAAATTTAATAAAAATATTTTTTTAAAAAATCAGAAGTTTGGAGGGACACTTTTATAGTCTGATTCACAGCTGTAAGGCTGTGCCCCTGAATCCATGTGCTGACAGAAACGACTTCGAAGTGGAAGCCTTCATATATACAGCTGTGCATACCAAAACTCACATGCAATTGGTCCATGAAAACATAGGAGGCATCATTATACCTGGTCAGTCTATTGGCAGCGGCTCTCCAGGGTTTCTCCAGGTGTCTCTCCCATCTCTACCTGGAGATGCACCTTCTGCATGCCAATCAGATGTTCTACCACTGAGCTATGTCCCTAATCACTGTTCTAGTTTTGAGATAACTTCTGGGGTCTATTTTTGAAGAATGTGTCCCCATTGCCTCTCTGTCCCAGCATGCCTCTCAGCTTCCTTTGCCCAGCTTCATTACTCTGAAAGCAATTCCCTTCAGCCATATCTTAAGCTTGAAACAGCTGCATGAGAGGGTTTGAACCTGTTATTTTCCACATGCAAATTTGTGGGTGGTGAAAACTGGGGAATTATTTTGCTGAGTTTTCCCCCAGGAGAGGAGAAAATCTCTGAACAATATCTATAGAGATATGGTTTCTACGTCATGTGTTTAAGAGTAGGGTGTTTGTTTTTTCTGGCTCCATCTTAAAGACCAAGATTGAAAAACAAAGTGGGCACATCTCATCAAGGCATTTCACATTCTTTTAAATTCTGTTTCCTGTTTAGGCTTCATGTCCTTTTAACAGCGACATAAAGAGTGGACTTTCAATACAGATCACAAAGGAAAAATTGAATCCACAATAGAGGGCAATCTAAGGGTCTTGGGTTTAGTTTGCATCCCTAATGACCATATACGTATATATATTTTTTGTCAGAGGTCTCTAAGGCTCCATCTATACCATGTATATAAAGCTGTATCATACTCCATTAAACAGCCATGCCCCCCCCAACCCCAGAGCCCTGGGAAATGTAATTTGCTAAGGCTGCTGAGAGTTGTCATGAGACCCCTATTTCCCCCCAGAGCACTGCAAACTACACTTCCTAGGATCCTAACCCTCTATTTGCCTCACCAAGCTACCATTTCCAGAGTCCCCTGGCAAGAGGAATTGAATGTTTAAATCACTCTGAGTATTGTAGCTCTGGGAGGGGAAATGAGATGTATTTATGGGAGAACAAATGGTGCACTTTGCCCAGGGCAACAAATTCATGGGAGCATTTGCAACACCACCGGGGGGGGGGGGGGCTGAACTCTTAGATTTCATTTTCTTAAAGTTCTCTCCACTATGAGAAAAGGATGCTGGACTAGATGGGCCATAGGCCTGATCCAAGAGGCTCATTTTAGGGACTTGGGCTTGGAGGGATGAATTTACCCTTCTGGGCCAGAGGTTCCACACCCCTACTCTAAAGCAAGAGTGTATATTTGGGGTATTTTCACAGCTAAGGCAAAACCTGTGAAAAGTGACCCACTTGAGTATGCATTTTTGCTTAAGGACACAAGAAATGCCTTGATGGAGCAAAAAGAGATCCACCTAGTCCAGCATCCTTTGCAACAATCCCTGAGTAAACTGCCTGAAATTGATTACTAGCTCACCACTGAACATGGCCTACATCGTTGCTTAAGAGGAATATGCCTGGGGGGTGCAGGAGGGCTCCCCCTCCAATCTAGGAAACCTAGATGACCAGTCCTGACATCAAACTGAGCTGTGCATTACGTTCTCTTTGTTTTTACTTCTATGTTTTTCAAATCCCTTGATGAGACCTTATCTTGACAAACTGTTCACTGTTTGTGTGTTCAGACCCAGAGACCGCCCCCCTAAATAAACACACATTTGACTCAAATTTTAGTTTTGGTTTTTGGCAAAATTTAGGCCACAACGTTATTGATTACAAAAACTGAGTGGTTGCAAAAGCTGTAGTTCGACTAGCTCCCTGCACCCTTGCAGGTAGTGCTGACCCAGAGCTCTATCATAGGTTAGCCAAGGGTGAACACCTGAGGTAGGTGGAAAGCCTGGGAACAGACTATGTCTACTCCCCAGATGCTCCCTTGGACTCAGGCATGGGCACAACCCCCTCTCGGGGGTTGACCAAACCAAGTTGAGTCCCTGGATCCCTTCACATAGGGATGGCGAGACTGTTCTCCCATCCCTATCACCTGAACGAGTGCCTATCTACAACCTTACAAGTTGTGATGATTTGCTATGCGGCAAACGAAACCCAAATGGCAACAGCCAATCAGCCAAGTGGGGAAAATTCCTGCCGTGCCCCTGTCCCAATGACAGATGACGCACAATGGCATAACAAGGTCAATCGCAAAATACCCTAAATATAGGGAGAGGTGGGTGGGTGTTCCAATGCATGAGCCGAAAGAGGAAGCTCTGGGTCACGTGCATAGGTATATATAGGTCCCTCGATCTGTTTAGACTGCACCCCAGTGGCCAGATTAAACCCTGCAATGAGGGACCTACCAGTCAGATGTTGTGGCTGTCCAATTAACCCACTCACAACACAGGAGGTCAGTGTCCAGGTCTCACTGCAACATGTGCCCTCTTTTAGGGAGGACATGCTTTGCTGAAACCAAGTCACACCACTTCAAATAAATGTGGAGCCAGTTAGTGATTGTTTTTCCATACAAAAGGATCTAACTCAATCCCTCTTCTGTCTCTTTTTGCTTAGGCGGAGAGTTCTACAGCTTCACCTAAGCCGAGGGATTCATGATATTGGCTTGCCCCAATGGCAACTCACACTGTGTCTCGTGGTTGTGGTGATCACTGTTTTCTTCAGCCTGTGGAAAGGTGTGAAAACTTCAGGAAAGGTTGGCAAATATTTTCCTAATACATACATTTTTTTCTTTAAAAAGGGCTTTTCTATTAGGGTTTTGGTGGTTCAGATGTAACATCAAACCATGGTTTGTACAGAACACTGTCTACTTTCAAGCCATGCTTTGTGTTCCAGACATATAGGCACACAGTGGTTCATGCAGCTTCCACCTTCCCTTCACCTTCTCTGATGCTATGCCAAGCAGTGGAGTACCCCCTAAACTGTGAGCCTGTCATGAACTGGCTGGATGCAGAGTTGTGGAGGGAGGCACCAGCTGGGGAACCCCCAAGGTCAGAAGCCAAAAAGGTAACAAGGTTGGTGAGCAGGAAGAGGTTATGGCAGAGGGCAGCTCAGACTCTGAGGCAGAAACGGAGGCTGGAGGAGAGTGGGGCCAGAAGACAGAGAAGCAGACTGCTGAAGAAGCCAGGGAGTCTCCCCCTCCTGCTGTGGCCAGCTTCCCTTCCCCTTGGGTCTCCTAGAACACAGAGAAAAATGAAGAGAGTGGAACACAGTTTGCAACTGCTTGGGAGGAGGAGCCTTAGGGAAGGCGGGGACCATCAATCAGTCCCTGCATTTGCCTTGTTAGAACAAAACCTACTGGGAAGAGTTGCTGTTATGGCTTCTGGAATAAAGAGTTAACTTCACTGACTCTGGGTTGATTGCCGACCTACATTTGACTCTAGCTCCTGACAGCCTCAACCCATCTAAGACTGACCTTACGCCACTCACCACACTTTTGTATTGTCTCAATTAAGTTTCAGCTTCTTTGTCCCCATCATCCATTCCAAATTACCCAGGCTATATCCAGATACCTGTTCAGACTTCCATAGCCTCCCTTGATTAGTGCCAGAGACTGAACGTGGTTTGATTGAGGTTTGTTTTATGTAACCACCATTAGATCAAGCCACAATTTCCTGCATTTAGACTTAATGGCAAATTCTGCTTAGTTCAATCTCTCTTTATACATGAAAAGCAGAAGGGAGAAAGGAATGGGGAGCAAGACAACCTTGTCCTGATGTATATTTTGCTCTAGGAGGTTTAGCTTGGCCAGAATTGAATATACACTCCCAGAGTTTGCGCTAAATACTGCTACGTGAGCCACCATAGCCACTAGAAGGCCATGAAAATTTGTGCCCCAGGCTTTTAAGACTCGTCTACCCATGTATTATCTGAAACCAAAGGCACACATTGGTTGCCAGATGTGAATTCCCCCCCCCCCCCCAGCTCTCCTACCCCACTATACTGAAATGGAAAGATGCTGTTCAAATGGTTGGGTGCATTTCTTTTTTAACAACGGAAAAAGCAGTCAAAGAGAAAGGAGTGTCTCCACCCCATTGTTCAGCCCGGACACTGAGGTCCAGCTCCCAAGGGCCTTCTGGTGGTTCCCTCGCTGTGAGAAATGAGGTTACAGGGAACCAGGCAGAGGGCCTTCTCGGTAGTGGCATGCATCCCTTGGAACGCCCTCCCATCAGATGTCAAGGAAATAAACAACTATCTGACTTTTAGAAAACATCTGAAGGCAGCCCTGTTTAGGGAAGTTTTTAATGCTTGATGTTTTATTGTGCTTTTAGTATTCTGTTGGGAGCCACCCCGAGTGGCTGGAGAGGCCTGGCCAGATGGGTGGTGTATAAGTAATAAATTATTATTATTATTATTATTATTATTATTATTATTATTATTATTATTATTGCAGTAGTAATGCTGTCTTTGCCATTCAAGAGATAGATCAATATTTTTTGTTGCTTGTCTTAACTTAATAGGTTGTATGGATAACAGCCACATTGCCTTACGTTGTTTTATCTGTACTGTTAATCCATGGACTGACATTGCCTGGTGCGTATGATGGAATCAAAGCATACCTCAACATTGACTTTAGAAGATTAAAAGAAGCTACAGTGAGTGCTTTGTTTCAACCTTCACATTTAACATTGAAAAGGAGATTACAGTAACAAACCAAGTTTGTTCATTCACATGCAGTTTCATTGGATAGAGAGATGTTTTTATGCTTCTTTCATAATAATAGAACACTTGGACATCCAACGAGGCTGAATGTTGACAGATGGAGGTCTGGTTAAATAAAGCACCTCTTCATATATTGCATGGTTAAGCAATGGAACTCACCCCCCCCCATAGGAGGCAGTGATGACCACCATCTTGGGTGGATTTAAAAGAGGATTGGACAAGTTCGTGGATAAAGATATCAGTGGCTAGCAGCCGTTATGGTTATGGTCCAGGGTAGTAATGCTTCTGTACACCAGTTGCTGGAAATCACAGGTGGGGAGAGTTCTCTTGTGCTTGGGATCTGCTGGTCAGTTTCTCAGAGGCATCCAGGTGGCCAGTGTGAGAAGAAGGATGCTGAACTAGATGAGTCATCAGCCTGACCCAGCAGGCTCTTCTTATCTTCTTAATTAACAACAACAAAATTCAGTACACCATGTTGTATTAAGAGCTTTCCATGTGCACTCATGCTAAGTGATGCTAGGGAATTGCATTTGTTAAGGGTCATGTACTTAACAGATGTGTTATTTAGGTAATTCAAGATGAACTTCTGCCTTTTAGAACTGGGTGGCTTGGTGGACCTAAGTCACAGCTTTGTCTATTTGCTGTTCATTTCCAGGCCCAATTCAAGCTGCTTCAGGTTGCTATTCTCTGGGGTTATCCCATATCTTCTCAAAGGTACCTGATACTGAACAATGAATCCCTGCGTCTGGAATGCCTACGGCAGGAAGTAGTAACTTCATTGGCTCCCCAGCAATGAATGAATTGCTGTCCTGCAGACATCTAGTGTCTCTTTCACAAAAGGAGCAGCAGTAACTATCCAGTGAAATCTTAGATGCCAGGAAGAGTGTGTCTCCCTTCTTCATTGTTCTCTGTGAAGAGCTTCCTGCAAATACTTTAGTGTTTGTGGGTGCCCTGGTTGTTTTTCTCTTCCTCAGGCTATAAATCTGCCTATTATTGTTTGCCAGCAAGAATCATGCATTACCACAATGGCGTAGTATTGCTTGCAATGACGCAATGCTAAAGCTTAGAAGAAGAGACTGGCTGGCACCTCTTGGGAAAATATTTAGGAAACTTGAAGTAGTTTTGGGTAAACAGCTCTGTGTAGTACTAGTGCTGTTGAAGTCAACATATAGCATAAATGTAGATTGCAGCCTGCAGCTGTGGTGTACTTGGAATTAAAGCAAAAACAACAGTTGGATTTATTTTTAAATGCATATGGCATGTGTCAGAGGTGAGAAATAAAAGAGTTTTAAGCTTAAACCATGCAGGAAGTAAATTTATTGGTGTGGGGGGAATGGAAGGTCAGGGAACTGTTACGGTGGAACAAATTATCTGAATTAGATGTGGCTTAAGGTTGAATCAGATGTAATATCTGCCCATTGGAATGACTTTTTTTTAAAGTACAGTTTGAATGGCGCCTACCTTCATAAAGACTGACATGTGCATATAACATGGGCCCTAGGCTGGCATACCTGTGGGCCTCTGAATGTTGTTGGACTCCAGCTCCCATCAGCTCCAGCCACCATGGCTAATGGTCAGGGAAGATGGGAGCTGTAGTCAAGCAACCTCTGGAGAGATGCAGTTTCCTTACCCCTCACCTAGGGTAAAGGTAAAGGGACCCCTGACCATTAGGTCCAGTTGTGGCCGACTCTGGGGTTGTGGCACTCATCTTGCTTTATTGGCCGAGGGAGCCGGTGTACAGCTTCCAGGTCATGTGGCCATCATGACTAAGCCGCTTCTGGCGAACCAGAGCAGCGCACGGAAATGCCGTTTACCTTCCCGCCGGAGTGGTACCTATTTATCTACTTGCACTTTGATGTGCTTTCGAACTGCTAGGTTGGCAGGAGCAGGGACCGAGCAACGGGAGCTCACCCCGTCGCGGGGATTCGAACTGCCAACCTTCTGATCGGCAAGTCCTAGGCTCTGTGGTTTAGGCTCACCTAGGGCACAGTCATTGCTAGGTACATCACTCTTGGTGTCAACCAGTAAAAATAAGAGCATAAGAAGAGCCTGCTGGATCGGGCCAAAGGTCCATCTAACCGTATAATCATACCAGCATCCTATTCTCACCACAAGCAGGACCTGAGCACAAGAGCACTCTCCCCTCTTGTGGTTTCTAGTATCTGATATTGAAAGGCATTTGCTGCCTGGAGGCAAAGCTAGTAGCCATTGATAGCCTTTTCCTCAATGAACTGTCTAATCCTCACTGGCCCTCATTGCTTCCTGTGGGAGGGAGTTCCATTGTCCCATAACTGTGTGCTGTGTGAAGAAGTTATTTCATCTATCGATCAACATTCAGCTTCATTGGATGTCCGTGACTTCTCGTGTTGTGATTGTTTTGTATTACTCATTGCCTGAGTCCAGCGATCCTCTGCTTGAGTTCTGTGTCACATATCCCCAGTCCTATAGCATTTTTATTGGTTACCTGTTTGTTTCCAGGTTCAGTTGTGAGTGCTGGTGCCAACTTTCCCATCCAATAATGGCCTAGAGTAGCCTTCACTGACATAGTGCCTTCCAGATGTTTTCTATGCCAGCTTCCATCAGCCCCAGCCAGCACGGGGGAGTTTTCATCCAAATTGTCTGGAGGGCACAGTCTCTCCTAGTACAAAGATACATTAAGGGCCATCTTCTCCCCCACTCAAACATGTCTAAACCTTAAGGGTGGCTTTGGAGACCAGGGGCTACCTAATCTGCACTTTCCAGTGCAATACACAAACTTGAACACAGTTGCTATTTTAAATAACATTCTTCTCCGAATTTTGTAATGCAGTTGTCCAGCCAAGTAATGCATACAAAATGCATATGTTGGGGGCAAAGTGTTCACAAAAATGCATCTGTTAGTGGCAAAAATCACCCCGTTTGTAATTTAGGCAAATGCATACAAGCATATGCATATTAGAAGAAATTTGCACCAAAATGCCAATGAATTTTCATGAGGACTTCTTTTTTTAAAAAAAAATCATAATCATTAGCAAAGTGATTTGGAAGTGAACACTGGAAAAATGAGAAATGGAGAAGAACTGAGACTGACAGATTTGCCTATCAGTCTGCCCTCAGGAGCCCAGTTTTCCTCCTCTGCTTCATGCCACAGATGTGCCTGTCCCCTGTCCTTGAAATATTAAAGTATGACACCTGGGCTCAAATTCTTGCTCACCTATGCTTTCTGGATTTCAGCAGAGCTTTCCACTATTTCTTAGTTTTAAATCCATGAAATTGATTCCCCCCCTCCCCAAACAAATTATATAATTGAAAATGCAGTTGTTGTTGTTCAGTTTTGCTATAATCCACAAACTACCTTCCTCTGTTCTCCTTATGCAGGTATGGATTGATGCAGCCACACAAATATTTTACTCCTTAGGGGCTGGGTTTGGGGTCTTAATTGCCTTTGCCAGCTACAATAGATTTGACAACAACTGCTACAGGTAAGCCACAATGCTGTAAAACAACTCATGTCCCTGTAATCAATTTTATTTGTTTAAATAGATGAGGAATACATATTTTTGTTTGTTTGACAATTTTATTTTCATGTAAGTGTGTATGTTCTTAATAATAATGTGCAGAGTCAGTCTACCTTTACATTTCACAAACTGGGGAAATCAGCAGGGAAAGGTCAAAGCAAGGCCTTGGCTTGTAAGCTTCCTAGAGTTATGTGGCTCAGTGGTAGAATGCCTGCTTTGCACGCAGAAGCTCTAAGGGTCAAGCCTGACACCTCCAGGTAGGGCTGGGAGAGACCTCTGATCGAAACCCTGGTGAGCCACACCAGTCAGTAAAGACAATGCTAAGTTGGATGGACCAGTGGGCTGACTCAGTATTAGTCAGCTTCCTATGTTTGCATGCATGTCTGTACAGTGCTGTCATTGTTCTGGAAAGAAGGTATTCATTCCTGAGGTTACTGAACTTAAGAACCTTACTGGACCCAGCTAGTCCAATATCTCGTTTCCCACACCAGCCAACAAAAAGCCTATGCAAAGTCCAAAAGAGCAACCACTTTCTCCTAATGTTCTTCCCTAGTGACTGGCTTTGCAGGGGCATGCAGTCTCTCATTCTGGAAGGTATCACATCACTTAGAGACAGGAAACCTGTTAAAAGATTAGCAGGGTTGAGTAAATATCAAGATCTTTGTGTGGCATCTAAGCCCCCCTTCCGTGACCAATAAGCACATGACGTCTTTGCCCAGCATCGCTGTGGCCCCTAGATTTGCAGCAAAATACTGGGCAAGGTTTCTTCTCTGTGTGATGGGCTCATGGGAAAAAGCTGGCCCATGAGCCTTTGCTGCAGAGGGGAGAGGAAAGCCTATATAAGGCTGCTTCCCCTGGATGTCACAGCCATTTTGCTTTGACAGCATCTCTCCCACCCTCGGGTTAGAGCCTTCACTGAGCAAATTTGGGTCATTGGTTGACAGGGCCAGAAATGATTTTCTTTTCTCTCAACCTGATTGGCACTTGGTTGGGGTTTTTTTTCACCTTTCCCTCAGTGAAATTACGGCTTTCTTTTGTTAAGCAGAAGAACATTGTTTGTATGAGGGCAGAAATGGCATTGGTCAGGATCAACATAGTATAGGGCTCCCCCATAAGGGGCCTGAGGGGAGGATTGACCTCGGCAAACCCAGACAAGAGTTCGGTATCTGCCTGGTTGGAATATGTACCCTGGTCCCCCAGTGAGACCTTGCTTGCTTGCACCACAGCAAGGTTCAACACTGGCTGACTCCTGTTGTACAGGTTTGGAGTGATCCAAACCCTGTGGATCCATTCCATCAACATGGGGCTTGTGGAATGATGAACTGATCCTGGGACCCAATGCCATGCCAACCCTTGCCCTGCCTGCTGCTGCCAAAAAAGATTTGGCCTGATTTTATCTCATCACCGTTGTACAGTCTGGTTATTTTGTTGCTCTCATGGGTCACATAACACAGCTGCCTGGGCAAAAGTAATTAAATTTGGTAGCAGATGAGCCTCTGGTGGAAAAACATTCCACCTCTGGGGCTAAGCCTAATCTCTGATGGCAGTGGTACCTGGTGAAGGACTCAGATGATGCTCCTAGAAACCGCACATGCATATGTGGCAGTTGCTGGACCACAGTTCCCATAATCCCTGACCATTGCCCATATTGACTGAGGCAGAAAACATCTGGAGGGCCATAGGTTTCCCAATCTCATTTAGGATGGATAACTGCCCCAGAGTGGCTATGTGTAGTTCCCTCCCTCCATATAAGCATCCATATTTTCATGCATCCTCCAAACTGTTGTCAGTGCAAGAGATTTGAACCAGTGTGTCTGTTCCACTGAAGTAATGGTACATGTCTCTGCTAAGCCACAATGGCTACACACAATTGGAGGCAGTTACGCTTCTGAATAGCAGTTGCTGGAAACCGCAGGACAGGAGAGGGCTCTTGTGCTCGAGTCCTGCTTGCGCGTTTCCCACAGGCATCTGGTTGGTGACTTTGAGAACAGGATGCTGGACTAGATGGGCCATTGGCCTGATCCACCAGACTCTTCATGTTCCGCGAAATTCACAATGCCGCAATGAAGCAAATAGTGGCTTTGGCAGTCTGCTATTTTGTTTGTTTCAGATTTGAACTGGGCTTTAGATTTCCAAGTAAGATATTCCACTGTGACAATGAATGGGCATCATCTTGCAGCAGAAGCAACACCTGCAATCACATGCAGTTATCCAAATGACAACCATCTGCTTTTTTGCTTTTTTTTGCAATTAGATTACCATTAACCAATCACTAGGAAGCATGCCTTTAAAATGAGAGAGAGAGAACCGCTTCCTGCATAATTGCTTTTATCCTGTAATCTGAGTAAATTTGCCATGAAACATCTAAAACAGAGTGGGGATGCCACCCCACCCTGGATAAAAACTGCTTGAGGTGATATTCAGCATTGCATTAAATTCTTTAAAGATTAATAATCCTGTCTTCCGCTCTATGGCTCGTGTCATTCACTCTCTTCCATATATATAGCCTTTAGAATTGATGCAGGGAAAGTGGTCCCCAGATGGACTCCAACTTCCATCAGCCCCAGCCACAATAGGAAATGGTCAGGGGTGATGGGAGTTGTGGTCCAGCAACATCTGGTGGGCCACAGGTTTGCCACCTCCGCTCTCAAACAATGTTTGGTCCTGAGACCATTTCAATGTATATTATTCTGGGGGTAAGGCAGTAATGACAAGGAGCCTGAGGAGACAGTTGTGTTGGCCACATGGCCTGCCCTCTGCCCTCTCCTTGGGTGATGCTGTAGGATGTTGGCCTATTGCCATTCTCACCACCTTCTGTTTCTGGAATTGGCAGGTGGAACCATTTTGCCCTTTGCCTCAGTTAACCAAATGTATTGAGATGTCCCTGCTCTTTCCCCTTCATTTATCCCCCTCACAACAACCTTGTAAGGTAGAATAAACTGATGGGGACTGCTTGTCCCACAGCCACCCAATGGTGGGGCTGTGCTGAAAACCTGCCCCGCAATTTCTCAAAAGTTTTCTTCCCCCATGAAAGCGCCTTCTGTTTCTTTCTGCTTCATCTGCAGGGCATTTCAAAATTTCTTTAGAATCATTAAACTCTACAAGTCTGGCATCTATCTACCATCTATCCATCTATCATCTATCTATATCTCCAGTGGCCTCCTTGAAAGAGAGGAAAGCTCTCTACCCATGAGCTTTTCATTAAAGTTTCCCTTTCCCTTTGATAAAGACATTTTCAGTACAGCACTACCGAGTGATCTTTTGAGGCTGAGTAGGAATTTGAACACATATCACCTGGCTCATCGTCTTAACACTTTAACCACTATGCCGAAGTGGTGTGGAGATCTCTTGAGATTTCTTTTCACTCGGACAAGGCCCATTGACTCTACCTGAGCCTTCTGTTCCTGACACTCGGAATATTAACACACTGACACTAGTCCACTCAAAAATGCAATCTACCACAAGTTGTCACCTCAAAACATATGCTTTGGTCAGCAGAATTTGATGATCTGGGTGTAAATTTATGCTGGGTGGTGGCCTTAAAAAACAGTAGTCAAATTGTATACAGTACTTCAAATTTGTGCTTAGCTCTACTCAAATGACATTGCATGAGGTTCTTAACTGGGTTTGGCACTGGGATCTGCTTGCTGCCTTTTCATCATCTCCTGATTTCTCCTAGGGATGCGCTGATGACCAGTACAATCAATTGTGTCACTAGCTTCATCTCTGGATTTGCCATTTTTTCTATACTGGGCTACATGGCACATGTATACAAAGTCAAAATTCAAGATGTGGCCACCGAAGGTAAGAATGTATCTGCACACTTTCCTCATTTCAAACTACATAAACCTATGCACCTCTCCTTTTTAGTTGAAAATGCCACATGACAGAATACAGCCAATGAATCTGAATGTTGCAGAATTCAGGACAGATAAATGACTCATCTACACAGTTTGAAATGTGTTGTAAAGTGCAGTATACAAGCGTGACATTGGATGGCAACAGTGAGTTATGTAAAATTCAATGTATTTTTCAAAACTTTTTTTTTAAAAAGCATTTTCACAGCATTTTTTATATGTGTGTAGATTCTACCAAAGAAAGCCCTTCTACACACAGTGCATGGTTAATCTATGGAACTCACTCCCACAGAAGGCAGTGATGGCCACCAACTTGAATGGCTTTAGAATTAGGATTATATCATGGAAGAGAAGGCTATCAGTGGCTGCTAGCCATCATGGCTATGCTCTACCTCCATAGCTGGAGGCAGCAATGTTACTGAATAATAGTTTCTGGAAACCACAAGATGGGATAGTGCTACTTGTGCTTTGGTTTTGCTTGTGAGTTTCCCACAGGAATTTGGGTGGCCACATTGAGAACCAGATACTGGACTAGATGGGCCATTGGCTTCAATTAGCAGGCTCTTCCTGTGTTTTTAAACGCACTACCAGCAATACCAGATTGGGTCCATTACTGTGTTTACACCACATTGACCACACTGCCACCTCACTCCTCCTCCTCTCTCTCTTGGTAAGTGACAGTGACCCACCTACCCATAAAATATAGCAATGGTATGCTGTTATACAGTATGTATAGTCTGGTAAGCCTGCTGGTTGAAAGAATAAAGTATTGTAAGGTTTATTACTGCAGGCAAAGAAAGCCACTCTGAGTACAAGATTGCATGTGGAGGCATGTGGTTCACAAAAAAGAAGACCTAACACTAACTAACTGGAGGAGGAGGAGGAAGGAAGCAAAGCCTGAGAATAAATGATCTACAGATAGTTACTTGTAGGCAACTTATTCTTCCCTCATCGATTCCATCTTGTCTTTCTGTTTATTCTACCCCCCACAACTGGTCGCGGTAACCAGCTTCACTCCCAACGTGAAGCACATGTCTAGGCTCCAAAGTACAATTTCTGGCTAATGTTTGTGTGTTCCCTCTGCGATTTATTTCCCTGGTCTATATGCAATGTCTATGTATTTGTGCCGTTGACAAAACCACTTCTGTACCACCTTGAAGCAGTACTTTTCTTCTTTTTCTCCTCTAGATTTTTACTTCTGGCCTATGTGCCTCTCTCAGTCTTCTGAGTTGCATGCTGTGAAATGAGTGTGGTCTAATCCTGCAGAACTGGAAAGGTTTCTCTGTCTCAGAAATGTTTTAAGAAAAGACTGGTTATTTTCAAGGCTTGCTTGTTTCCTTATTCATTTTATAGGGAATAATATTTTACTGTATCACTTGATGTTCTTATGCCAGGTGACAGTGTTGCTACCTATAACAAACATGAAAACAGCCAATCTTTTCTTAACACATTTTGGGCCCAAAGCAGAAGCCTTTCTAGGCAGGATTAGGCCACATACATTATGTTGCAAGCTGTGCAAGCAGCACTATAGTGACACCTGCTGACATATTACAAGCATTACAATGCAGCATATATAACTTTTCAGCCAAGGGTTGGGGGGGGGGGAAGAAGGGAAGCAACTGAATTAGAGACAGTATTAAAGAAGGCTCTCTAACCAAGGCATAACCATCCAATATTAAATATAAATATAAAATCTTGCCTTAAAGTTGTGCAATTAGGAAACTATTTTTCTTTCCTTCTTCCTCAGGAGCTGGATTGGTTTTCATCATTTATCCAGAAGCTATTTCAACCCTTAAAGGATCAACTTTTTGGGCAATAGTGTTTTTCATAATGCTGCTTTCACTGGGTATTGACAGTTCTGTAAGTATATGTTATTTTTCATTTGCAACATTCTTTATTCACACACATATATGAATGTCACTCCTACACTGCTGCTCCATTTATGTAAGAGGTCCCACAGCAGAGATCATTCAGTTTTTAACTTAAGGGTTAATTCTGTTATCAGTAAGCCAGGCCAACCAAGATGGTGGTGGAGAAGGAGGTGTTGCTTAGCTAGCAAGCAGAGCAGCATGAAGTTTGCTGGTTTAGCACACTCTCTGGTTGATTATGTAGTTCTGGTGGAGCTTTCCTCTGTGTGGTTAGTTGAATATCTCTCTGCTATGTACAAGGTCTGAAATAAGAAAGACAAAACCCCTATGTTCTTTTCTCAAATCACGCACTGTATTTGTTTAGCTGCCTCAGTAAAGTTTTACCAGGATTTCATTTCTATCTGGATTCAGCCTGTGTTTACGGCTGGCGCTTGAACAATAATAGTTAATGAATCTCAGTCATTTCATCATGGATTTCAGTGACCTAAATGTAATTTCACAATCAGATCCCTCAACGTCTGTTACCATATTAAGAGAGCTTTAGAGAAGGGGAACCAGTGGCGTGGGGGAACTTTCATAAGTGTCTGTCTTTACTTTCTTTAACTGGGATTAAGTGGCTTGCTGAAACTTCAGACTTGCCCCATACATTCAGAGCACTCTAACTGCACTCAGTCCTTCTTGTTCTTGATGCTGGAGTGGCATCAAGATTTCTATATTTAAATCAAGAGTGAGTTCACTTCTGGGAAAAACAAACAGAGCCTTCAAACTACAGTAGGGTGACTGACTGACTGTGATGCTCAGGGGGGCTATTGCGGTTCCCTCACCTTCAAGAGGAATCAAAGCTTGAAAGACAACAGTCATTTATCAGGAGGAAGCAAGAGACCCAATATGTGTCAGCATAAGGTAGAAACTGGAAGTTGTGTCAGAGCCTGTGCTATGGGTGCTGTGCACCCACCCAAAAAAATTGTGGATGTCTGGGCCCCCAAGACACCCTATAATTGGCACCTGTGCTCCCCTCATGAGGTTTCCAGCAACTAGTAATCAGAAGCATTACCGCATCTGACTGTAGAAGTAGAGCAGGCATAGGCAAACTCGGCTCTCCAGGTGTTTTGGGACCTACAGTTCCCATCATCCCTGACCACTAGTCCTGTTAGCTAGGGATCATGGGAGTTGTAGTCCCAAAACATCTGGAGGGCTGAGTTTGCCTTTGCCTGAAGTAGAGCATAGCCATTGTGGCTAGCCTTCTCCTTCATGAATTTGTCCAACCCTATTTTAAAGGCATTCAGGTTGGTCGCTATCACAGTGCCCCTACCCCATGGGAGCGAGTGCCATAGTTTAATTACTGTATGTATAAATAATATGTTGTTGTTGTTGTTGTTGTTGTTGTTGTTGTTGTTGTTGTTAGTGCTGCATGGAGAAGTAGTTCTGTTTACATGTCCAAAATCATTCCTATGAGGAGATGTTGGCTATAGAGAGTGGTTGCTGTTGTTCCCTCTCATTTTACTAGCTCTTGGATCATGATGAAACTAATTGGTAATAGGTTCAAGACAGGCCCCCTCCCCCCCAAAAAAAGGAAAAAAGGAAAAACTTGCACAACAGATAATTGACTTGGGAAATTCAATCACACAGGATGTGGCATTTGGTCACACACTTAATAGGTTTTCTTAGCGAGGGTTAGTTAAATTCATGAAGGATTGGTCTGTCCATTGTCATTAGATGTCATATGGAACCTCTTATGTCTGGATACAAGATATCTTTGATTACCAGGTGTTTGTGGCAAACAGCAGAAAATAGCCATCTCCCATTTTGCTCATCTGATGAGTTTCCCTTGCCCAATTTGACTCTCAAGGTGGCTCCAGAATTAGAGAAAGAAGCCAGATTTGGTGGATCTTGGATCATGGAAAGCTGCCTTATACTGAGTCAGATCATTAATCTATCTATTTCAGTATTGTCTATACTGATTCAGAGTGGCTCTCCAGGATTCTTGGAGCTGTGGTTTCTTAAGGGTGCCAATAGTTGTTAGGCGACCCCTATTCCCCTGCCAGAGCTACAATTTCAGAATGGTTTAACAATCAATTCCTTTTCACAGAAAACTCTGGGAATCTTACTCAGAGTAGACCCACTGAAATAAATGATCCTAAGTTAGCCATGCCCATTTACTTCTAGGTCTACTCTGTGTAGGACTTGCATTGGATGCCACCCTTGGAGTAATTAATTTATACCAGTTTTTTTTTAAAAAAAATGGGAGAAGGTTAAATGATAAAGCATTTTTGCTAACCTGCAATTTTCTTATTTTCTTTTTCTTTTTAGATGGGTGGCATGGAAGCTGTCATCACCGGCTTAGCAGATGATTTCCACATCCTAAAAAGACATAGAAAACTTTTCACATTTGGGGTCTCCTTTGGCACCTTCCTCGTTGCTCTCTTTTGCATAACAAATGTAAGTGTCCCTTTGGGAAGTCTGTGCCTATTCTTGGGCAACAACTCAAGTGACTACCAAGTGGATAGCTGCCAATCCTTCCATCAAATTTTGTGTTGGGGAGTTAACTATTTGGCACAATGGCCAGAAACTGCTGCCGATCCAATACATAGATGATAGAGAAAATCCTGTTGTCTTATGCTCCAGTGAGAGATTCAAATTACAGAATTAAAAATTAGTAATGTATTTATTGCACTTATATCCCCCTTTCCCCCGCTCCCGGAGTTCAAGTTGATGTTCTTTACTTATCATTCCCCATGACAGAACTGTTTCTTTTAAATCTGTCTCTTCCTACTTTTACTCTGCATGATTGGCCAACAGCCTGCAGGATGATAACCCAATGGTCTGTCCATCACAGACACCAGGTTAGGGGGGAAAACTGGTCTGTATTGTGTCAGACTCTTCTAGGACTGAAATAGATTGGTTACATGGGTTGTCAAGCAAATTAGATCCCATCCAATCAAAGCTTTGAGTGTTTGAGTATTTCTGGGCTGCTTGCTTTATTGGATGCTTTCTTCTTGTTACTTAGGGTGGAATTTACATACTGACTCTGTTGGACACATTTGCTGCTGGGACGTCCATCTTGTTTGCTGTTTTAATAGAAGCCATTGGCGTCTCCTGGTTTTATGGTGAGCCAGCGGTGGGGGAGGATTGTTCCAATTGTTTATGACTGCAGCCAGTCAGAGTAAACTGCAGTGTTTCCCCCCAAAGTAATTGCTACAGTAACATCATAGTAGTTTAGAGAAAGGGAATGTGGATGAACAAGAATCAAAGAAGAGACAAAGGGGCTATCTAGACCAGCATTCTTTTTCTACTGGGGCCAACCAAATTCCTATGAGAAGCCCAAATCAGGGCATGAATGCTGTAGCCGTCTCCTGCAGATGAACCTCAGCAGGTATGTGCTGGGTGAAGAAGTCCTTCCTTTTGCCTGTCCTGAATATCCTACCATTCAGCTTCATTGAATGGCTCAGGTTCCAGGTTCCAGTATAACGGGGGGGGGGGGGGGAAATCTACATCCTAATTAAAAACACATCTCATGAAAATTCACCAGAAATTTAGTGAAGATTATCATCATACTTTTTGTGTGCAGTTTTGACTAATGTGCATATTTCGCCAGCTGTTTTCCCTAACATAATGCGTTTCTGTATGTTGTTTTCAGTTGCTGATTTTTATGCACATTTCACCTCTGACATATGCATTTTGGTAAACACTGTTTGATTGGAAAGCTAAACTGAAAAATTCTAAGAAGTGCAAATTTCGAGAGACAGCTGTGTTTCAGTTCTCACACAGTTTTGAAAAGTGCATGTTAAGGAGGTTCACTATTAAACGCAAGCTGAATTGAATTTCTCCTCCATCCCTAGCTCTGGAATGTATGACATCAGGCTGCAGCTCATGGGATCAGTGTGATTGCCTATTGAACAAAAGTCTCCATTCCCATATATTAGAATATGCACATGAAAGGCATGTTATGGCCTTTCTCCTCGACATCTAGTTTTCAATAGGCTGGTTTTTCATATGCATTTTATGTTATATACAAATCAGTATAATATTGTGAGCCTCCCATCAGCCTTATGCAAAAGTCCAGTCCAAACAGAGGTGTTTCTTTTTTCTTTGACGTCTTCATCTGCTGTCTATCAGACAGAGACCAAAACATCAGGTCAAAGACTCCCTTTATTTACACACTCAGCTCAGCTTTTTGAGATTAGTTGCAATTCAACATCAGAGAACAGAGCTTTGCCCTCTGATGCTTTCTGTATGTCAAATAGCCAAAGGACATAAACACAGACCAGTGGAGTAAAGGAGACACAGAGAGATTAATTTCCCCCCTCTTTCCCACTGTGTAGACGATCATAACACTGCCAGCCAGCCAGATGTCTCTCCTCCTTCTCCTGCAAATGAAAATGAATGCGTTTAGATAACCTGGGCTTGAAAAGCTTGCTGAAGCTGTATTTATTATAACAGCTCTTTAGAGAGTTTACTAAACACAGCAGGGCAACCTGGGGGGAAATGGCTTTTTAATCACACATGCGCCTGCCAAGAGGTAAGAGCGAGGAAGCTTCTGACCGACTACTACCTTGAAGGCTGGGAGCACGGTGTTAATTATGCCCTCAATTACACTGTTCCCATCAAGTTGTATAAATGCATGTGATTGCAGGGCAGCTCAAACTCTGCTAGGACAGTGTTCCCTGGGGAGAGGGTTGGATAGTTAAACCACAGTCAGTCCCTCTTCCCAAGAATCTCTGGGGATTGTAGCAAGCTGCAAGCAGAGTAGGGCTCTCCTGACAACTCTCGGCACCCTTAACAAACTACGGCCCCCAGGCATATTTGGAGGAAGCCGTGGCTGTTAAAGTGGAATCATAGTGCTTTAAATGTAATGTGAATGTGCCTAAGAATGGATCCCTTTCTTTCTTTCTTTCTTTCTTTCTTTCTTTCTTTCTTCTTTCTTTCTTTCTTTCTTTCTCTCTTGTGGGGAACCTAGTACCATCGACAAGTTGTTGCATGACAATTCCCTTCAGTCCCAATGGTCAGAGATAGAAAGTTATAGAATCATAGAGTCTGAAGGGAGCCCGAGGATCATCTTGTCCCACCTCCTGCAATTCATGGTAGCAAAGATCCAACAACATCTGGAGGATTGCCTCTTCCCTATCCCTGTTTAAAAAGGTTTGCATCAGTGGAGGTGCTCCCTAGCCTAGTCTGAGCCACGAGACCCTTCCCCGCCTTTTTGCTAAATTTCTTCTCTTCATTGCTCTCCTCAAAATTATCTCCCATTCTGTTGAAACAAGAGGTCCGGAACTGAGAACGCTCCACATTATTGCCGTCACGGAATGAAGTCCACCCCCACACTACTACCCTTCCTTTTTTCTCTGGTCATAGCCAGGTGTCTTCTTAAATGGTTTTCTTATGAACTTTCCTCCCTTTGTTCTTACCATTCCTTTCCCTCATCAAACGCCTCTGCTTGGTCACACACATTCTCATCTTTCAGTTCTTCTGCCAAAGACCTCCTAAGTGCTTTGGCAACTCCAAAAGCGCAATGGGGACACGATCATCCAAACAAGATGATGCGGGTTGTTGCATGCTCCCTCACCCCTTTCCCCATCTGCATTAAAAGGCCTGTAACCAGGTTCATGGAAGTAATTCTTCATGCACCATATCATTTCAAACTGTCCCTATAAAAAGCTCTACGTTAATCAACACCTTCCATAGAGATTGCATTTCTTCTTCATCCCTTTGACTCACTTGTTAATCCTCCAGATTCTTTCCTCTTTGATTCAGCTGTCTCCTCTTCAGTATAACGGACAACATAGCTTCAGTCCTCTCAAAGTTGAAACAAGGTCAACGTTTGTTGTGTGAAATTCATCCTATGCCTTCTGCTTTGCTGCTTATAAACGGGCCTCTACTCTCCCTGCATAAGTTTAAAGGCTGGGATGTGACTGAGGTTACGGCATATCTGTTGGAGTTTGCTGATCAAAGAATATGACATTAACAACATCCCTATCTTCTTTGGACTCAGAAGTTATTTACTCCTCCTGAGCTCGGATTTACTGGCCTTTTAGAATAGCTTCCTTTTGGTTGAGGTTCATGTCATTGACTCTCTGCAATTAGCCAGACTCTGTTCATTTCTTAGAACTATTTCTTTCCTAATTACTACCATTCTTCCTTCTCTTGCTCATATCCCCTTCCCTTTGGAAGTTCTACACACAAAGGGCCCCAGGTTCAATTCCTGGTGTATCCAGGTCAGACTGGGAAAACCTCCTGCCTGAAACCTTGGAGAGCTGCTGCCTGCCAGTGTAAACAGTGCTGAGCTTGATGGACCAATGGTTTGACTCAGTATAGGCAGCTTCCTATGCTCCTATTCAAATTTACTGCTGCACATAGCTCAGTGGTAGAGCACACATTTTGTATTCTAAAGGTCTCAGGTTCAAGCCCTGGTATCTCGAGATAGCGCTGGGAGAGACCCCTGTCTGAAATCCTGAAAGGCCACTCCTTATCATATAGACAATAAAAGTAACGGGACCCCTGACCATTAGGTCCAGTCATGACCGACTCGGGGGTTGTGGCGCTCATCTCGCTTTACTGGCCAAGGGAGCCAGTGTACAGCTTCCGGGTCATGTGGCCAGCATGACTAAACCGCTTCTGGCGAACCAGAGCAGCACATTGAAACGCCGTTTACCTTCCCACCGGAGTGGTACCTATTTATCTACTTGCACTTTGACGTGCTTTCGAACTGCTAGGTTGGCAGGAGCGGGAACTGAGCAACGGGAGCTCACCCCGTTGCGAAGATTTGAACTGCCGACCTTCTGATCTGCAAGTCCTAGGCTCTGTGATTTAACCCACAGCGCCACCCGCGTCCCTATCATATAGACAATTTTGTTGTTGTTGTTTAGTCGTTTAGTCGTGTCCGACTCTTTGTGACCCCATGGACCAGAGCACGCCAGGCACTTCTGTCTTCCACTGCCTCCCGCAGTTTAGTCATATAGACAATACACTGATCTAAATGGACCAGCTGTCTGACTCGGTGAATAAGGCATCTTCCTATGTTCCTGTGTTCAATGGAGTTTAAAAGATGTCTAGTAGAATAGACCAGTGGTCTGGCTGGGTAGAAGGCAGCTCCCTATGTTAGACCAGGGTCATGACTCAGTGGTGAAGCATCTTCTATGCCTGCAGAGTTCAATTTCCAGGTGGGTCTGCTGCCTAAAACTCTGAACCGTTACTACCAGTCAATGTAGACAGATATATGATCAGCTATAGAAGGCAGAAGGCTGATTCCCCCCTGTGGATCAGTATGAGGGGAGACTTTCAAGTCAACTGTTTCAGGAAGCTAAGAGATGATTTTTGTTGTTGACACATTGCTCTGTAAAACATAATTTATTATGGCTGTAGGGAATGTTAAAATTGATCATTGGTTAAATCTGGCATGGCTCTGCCCACCTACTATCTTCGGAGTTGATCTCTCTCTCTCTCTCTCTCTCTCTCACACACACACACACACACACACACAAACACACAAACACACACACCAGCCATCCCCTTCTTTCAATGCCCAGTTGCCTTATTGACCAGCAGAAAACTCTGTTTAGCTGAAAGGCGCACTTGACATTTTAGCACCAGCCAAAGGAAGTTTTTCTGAAATGTTTTGATGGCAGCTTAAGCTATACCTGTGTCAGTTTATGTGGGGAAGGAATGACTGCATGTAAGAGTTTTTACAAAGAATGATTCCAAATAAGAATTTGTTATTACATGGATAAACTGTGGTGTTTACAAATTGAGTGGATATTCTTATATGTTTGACTGTCATTTTGGGCTACAAAGGGATTTTAGGGAGGGGCAAAATGTGCACATGTTTCCTTCTGGTTCTCTGGCATTATTTTCCCTCTTCCCTGCTTTAGTTCCATTTTCCTGGGCTGGCTTCTTCCTGAAAAAGAGGCACATGGGAGAACCCAGATACCATGGACAACTTTAGGGGTTAGACTAGATGACCCTGGGGGTCCCTTCCAACTCTCCAATTCTATGATTCTAACATTAGGAACTTGGTGCTGTTATGGTGCTGCATTGCAGATGTTGCTGCTTGATGCCTTTCCCTTTTTGGAGAACTTCTAGAAAATCATAAAAAGAAGTGACTTTTTTGCCATTGCAAAATGGAAAAATGTGCCCATTTCAGCAGAACGCTAACTAGATTTGCTAATTAACATTGTAAATAATGGTACTTTGTTTTTAAAAACCCTCATACTAACAGATGTTAGGAAAAGTTTTGTAGAATTAAGGGACTTTGCTTACAACAATTGAGCTGAATTAGGGTTTTAGAGAAGACAAACCTTTGCTGTGATTTGCTACTTGACAGCATTCCAAATGTATGAAACCTTACCAGAGCTTAGTCCCTCCCCCCCCCCCCGAGTTCCTGGGACTTACTCCCAAATAAGCACACACAGGAACTGCAGCAAATTGCTTAAATCTCATTGGATTCAGTGACTTCAAGATGGCAGTCATTTGTCCATCATTTCATAGAGCACCATCCTTTTGATGATCCCACAGAACATGAGTCACATTTGAACAGCTTATCAGCTTTAAGTGGGATGGCAAGCAAGTAGTGTGAACATCAAGCATTGCAGTGGCTGTTGTTGTCAAATGTATCCATGCGCTGTCTGCTTCTGTCTTATATTTGTGGTCAACCTTCAGGTGTGGACAGGTTCAGTGAAGACATCCAGCAAATGATGGGCTTCAAACCAGGCCTCTACTGGAGACTTTGTTGGAAATTCGTGAGCCCTGCTTTTTTATTGGTAAGCCTTTCAGATGTTTTAATAGGAATTATAGAGCATGTGAATCTATGGCAGGCATAGCCAAAGCGGTGCCTTTCCACATGATGTTGGGCTTCAGCTCCCATCAGCCTTATCTGACATGACCAATGGTGACAGAAGCTATAGTCCAGTAGCAACGTATGAAGGGAACCACACTGACTACTCCTGTGACATGGTTTGCTCCCCTGCCTCTTCTGGTATAGATCAAAAATGTGGGTCCTGGCCCAGACATGTTCATGTATAAGAAACCTACAATCAGGTAGAGTAGGGATGAGCATGCTAGCTCCCATGAACTGGAGGGTGACCGTATAAAATGGGGAGCCTTTGCTGTTCATACAGACTTCCTGTGTGGTGTAGTACCCTAGAAAATACCGTATTTTTCCATGTATAAGACTAGGAACGTAAAGCACCATAGAAAAAAAATAAAATAAGCATTAATATTAATCAAAGAGTTGTAAAGTTGGAAGGCACACCAAGAGTCGTCTAGAGCAACCCTCTGTGATACAGGAATCACAGCTAATAACTGGCTAATCAAGAAAGTTTAAGCAGCTGCAAAGGCCAGGCAGCATAAAAAATAGTGTTCAAAAGATGCCTGAAAGTCAAAAGCAAGACGCCTGCTGCATCTCTGCTGCAAGAGTATTTCAAAGCAAGGGACCAGTGATACTAAAAGCCCAACTTCTCATTGAAGCTAGTCAGGACTCTGTAATATTGGAGATAGCTAACTGTGCTCCTCTGGATGATGTCAGTGATCAGGCTGGGATGTAAGAGCTCAGGCATCCTGGACCCAAGCTGCTGAGGGCTTTGTATAGTAATACAAGAACTCTGAACCTTCCCTGGTAGCATCAAACAGACAGTGCAGATGTTTTAGCGAGGAGGGGGGTCACATGCTGTCAGTTGCCTGCACCCGCCAGCCATCTGCAATATCAAAAACCTTCTTCTGTGTTTGAATCTCCCTTGACCTTGGACACCTTCAACTTGAAATTGCTCTGCACAGTTCTACTGAAAGGAGTGGGGCTTCAGAACAGCACGTGTTAATGGATTTTGTACAAGAAATAGATTGTTCCATAGGTGCAGGAACATGAAGATTAATGGGAAAGAGTGATCAGTAACTGGACTGTTGTTGAATGGAAGTTTCACAGTTTTGTTTGTGGGTCTGGTTTTGTTGTTTTATTTTCAATCTTCAGCTGCTGCAAAGGTGCTGGTGGTGGGAAATAGAATCTGAAAATGAGATATTTGTTTATTAATTTTAAAAGGGGGAAAAACAGTAAGCTGTTTGGCGTCATTTAAAATTTTTAACACATGGAAGATGTTTCTGCTTGGAACACTCACAACCCACTTTTGTTCACATTTCCCTTTTTAATTTCCCACTCAAAATCTGAAGATCCCCCACTCCACTACTTCTAATAATGGGACTCTGTAAGACCATTAAGTGCACATTTTTCAAATGAAATATAAATAAATAACAGATGTGTCCCACCTTTCTGGGCTCTTTGCTCTCATAAGATTTGAAGAAGATGAAAACACACATACTATCTAATTGCAGTGATGAGCAGCAGATGGTTTCTTTTTTCTTTTTAATTGGAAACAAAAAAAAGAGCAGATCAACCCAAAACGTCTTTAATTTTTTTATTCCAGATGTCAAGTGAAGTGAGTGTGAATGTAGTAAATATATATATTAAGGATAAATGTGCTTTCAAATGCTAGTGGCGGGAGAATTGCAACCTGATGTGGAAAAGGGGTGGGGGAGGGAGACTGGAAAAATGAGGGAAACTGAAATTGAGAAATTTGTCTATTTCTAGTCCATAGTAGCTTCCTGGAAGCAAATCTCTTGCTTTAGTGTAAAGATGGAGTTGGGTAAGTTTAGGCTGGAGAAGAGAAGCATGAGAGGTAATATGAAAACCATCTTCAAATATCTGAAGGGCTGTCACATGAGAGATGGAACAAGCTTGTTTTCTGCTGCTCCAGAGGGTAGGACTGTCAGGTTTGCATTTATTGGTACAGGAAGTATTGGTTTAAAGTGTAGAGATCTTTCCTATTCTAATTAATGCAAGAAGCTTCTCTGTATGAGACAAGCTGGTGCAAACTGGAAGTTTCTACCTAACAATCAAGCTTCTATCCTGTCTGGAAACAAGCAGAAGGTTCCAGAAGGGTTATTCCTTCAGAGAAGCTGAACAGCTGGTTCAAACTGGTTTTGTTATCTGTTTCTGTCAAGGTCATGCTGACTATAATAATAGGCCAGAAGGAGCCTAGGTTTCACTTTCTTTCTGTCTCTCTTTCCTTCTGGTGTGATGGTCTGTATATAGTGTTAAGGTTTTAGTCTTATTTTAAGTTAAGTCTGCTGCAACTTGATTTCTTATGGACTGTGATAATCCTGAAGACTTGGATTTGTGACCGTTATGCTCATTTGCCTTCAGTAGTAAAAACTCTGTTGGATGAAGTTGATTGCCTATGGTTTATTTTTGGGGAACCCTGCACCATGTTTAATTTTTTACTCTGCTAACTATACATTGGAGTCTGCTCTGGATCAATATGGAGCAGAATCATGACAAGGACCTGAACCAATGGGTTCAAATGACAGGAAAAAAGATTCCAGCTAAACATTAGGAAGAACTTTCTGATGGTAAAAGCTGTTCTACAGTGGAATGGACCACCTCAGAAAGTGGTGGGTTGGCCTTCACTAGAGGTTTTTAAACAGAGGTTGAATGGCCATTTATCAGGGACTCCTTAGCTGTGACTATTGCTTTGCAGTGTGTTGGACTAGGTGAGGATACCTTCCAACTTTATGATTCTATTGTTCAGCATCCAGCTTTTACCGGGTTATGGCAGTGGTGTTTTTGTTTGCTTGCTTGTTTTCTGTTCCAAAGATGGCATGCTACCAGCAAAGACTATAAACTCACGCTGAAGCCTCTTCTCCAACATCTAATGCCTTTAACTTGATGTTTGAGTGACAAGCCTAATAGCTAACATTATAGGCAAATCAAAACCCTTTCGGGCTTTTCTTCTGTGAAAAGATTTAACTTGACACTCAATATTAAACAATGAGGTGCATCGGGTCTTGTCTCCTTTCTGAGGTTGCCATTTGCACTCGTGCTGTTAATTTTGATAGCTGAGAATGCCACGATCGACAGGCGCATGGTGAGGCTAGACAGCTGAAGCAATTGGAATTTTGGGATGAGAGAAGACACTGATTTTTTGGATTGTGATACAGACAAATGGGCCCCCACTACAAAATTGCTGTGCCTAGGCCAGGGGACATTCAAAGCTCTTCCTTCTCAGGTAGAAGACTGTTCGGGGCAAGTCAATGGGTAGGCACCTTCACACATCAATATGGTGTAGTGGTTAGAGTGTCAGACGAACAGCTTGGGGACCAGGGTTCAAATCTCTGCTCAGCCATGAAGTTCACTGGGTCCCCTTGGGCCAGTCACTGCCTCCTCTCAGCCTCAGAGTGGTTGTGAGGATAAAATGGGGAAGAGAACCATTTACAGTACACCACCTTGAGTGCTGGGGGGGGGGGGGAGGTATATGGATGTATTAAATATATAAAGTAAAGATCTGTACACCCCTTTGTCCAGCCTCCTTTTCAACCCACTTTGTTCCACTCCTCCCCTTCACTGGGTTTGACACTGGTCTTTTCTTACATATTTCACTTTCCTGTCCTTAAAATCGAGCATGTGTATATACTGTTCCTCTGTAGATGAGGTAAAGCCCAGCTGTGAGTCAATTGTAAAGCCAACTCTGTAAGGTGATTCTATCATATTACTTTTCAAGTGGAAGGATTTATAGGAAGTTTGATAAGCCGTTTGGTGACTAACGTAAGTGCCGAGAATTATTGTGTGGTCACTAATATGATTGCAGATAAATATTATATGGTTATTTTACACTAAACCAGTCATCTTCAAATTACAAAATAAGCCTCAGAGTTCTACAGCAGCCTTTGCTAATTTTGTGTCCACAGATCTTCTTAGATGACAGCTCTCATCCTCTAAACCCAGCAGCGCCAATGGACAAGTGAGGACAGGAGTTGTCATCCAATAAGATCTGGGAATCCAAGGTTGGGGAAGGATCCAGAGGATGGAGGTAACCATAAAGGCCACCTCCTTCCCTGCAGACCCCCTGGGTGTTGAGAATGGCAGAGAAGGCCCTCTTGGTTGTTCCATTGCCCTCAGAAGCATGGGTGGCAGCGGCCTGGAAGAGGGCATTCTCTGTGGAAGCCCCTAAATTGTGGGACTCCCTCCCCACAGAGGTGTGTCTGGCACCTTCATTACACAGCTTTCATCATATACTGAAGATACACCACTTTAGCCTGGCTTTTGATGTTTGAGAGATAAATATCTTAGGGCACACCTTATTTCTGTGATTGTAAATTCTTCTAAAATGTTTTTAACAATAATAATAATAATAATAATAATTTTTATTTATACCCCGCCCTCCCCAGCCAAGGCCGGGCTCAGAGCGGCTAACATTGTGCTTTAATTGTTGTAAGCTGCCCTGGGACCTTAGGGTCAAGAGTGGCTTGTTGTTGTTGTTGTTGTTCTGAGGAGACACCTGAAGAGCCTCCTTTGTTTCATCTTGGAATAAACATATGGTTCAAGGGAAATTGATCATAACTTTCTCCTCTTATTTCCCACAGTTTGTGGTAATAGCCAGCATTGTCACTTTTAAACCTCTGACCTACGATGAGTATGTCTTCCCACCCTGGGCCAACTCTGTCGGATGGGGAATAGCATTGTCATCAATGATCCTTGTGCCTGCGTATGCCCTCTATAAATTATTGAAGGCGCGAGGGACCTTTAAACAAGTGAGTGGCCAAGCAGTGAAATGTCATGGAAATGTTCTTTGTGAAATGAAAATCGCCAGTATTAAGCTAAGAGTTTGCTTTCTTTAATTCCACAAACACTTTTGCAGATAGGTGACCTTTTAGAAGCAGCTTTTAAGTAATTTGCCATTTCAAGAAGGGATTTAGGACTCTTTTTCTACTTCCTGTTCTGGAAGTTTGGAAGCTAAAACACCCCAGGACCTGACCTATTAAAGGACAAACTAGGCATGAGAGCCATCATCTCGTTTTCTAGCACGATGGTAGCCAATTTGGTGCTCTGCAGGTGCTGTTGGACTCCATTTCCCATCAGCCCCAGTCAGTGTAGCCAATAGGCAAGGATGATGTGAGTTGTAGTCTAGAGGGCACCCTGTTGGCTCTGCTAGCAACTTGTTCTTAACTTCAAAACATCTGCAAAGATTAGATTAAGGAGTGGAATTGGTTGAGAATTTCTTTTATGCCATTTCTATTATTTGAAATTTGCTCCTTGAATGTGCCGAGACTAATAGAAGCTTCAGACTGGGAGGGATGTGATTCCAATCAGAAAAAAACAGTGTTGGGGAGAACCATTAACACCCCCCCACACACTCCCAAGTGCATCCCTGAGTGACTGTTTTGGCATTAAGTGGTATATCAGTGAATAAAACGTGATAATAATGTATAGAAGCAAAATATAATGGGGAAGCTTTTAAGATACACTTCCTTGCCTTGGATGTGAAAATAAATTCTAAGACAGAAAATGAGTTACAGGAAATTCTTCCACACACCAGATGTGAAAATAAATGGGGGAAACCCTTCTCTGCAGTTTTTTCACACTTAAGTTGTTAATGGAGGCGAATCACTTGCAAAGTAATGGGAATGTGGCTTGAGCAAAAGAGGTCAAGACAGAGGTCAAGGCTGGGACAGACACGGTGACAGTGACACTCCTTTTCCAAATTTAAATCCCAACTGTTATTTCAAAACTCTCTCTGTAGACCAGTGATGGCAAAGGGTTCTAGTTCAGTGCTAGAGCATCTGCCTTGCATGCAGGCCCTCCAGGTTCAATCCCCCAGGTAAGGATGTAGGGAAGCCCTACCTGAAACTCTGCAGAGCCACTGGCAGTCAGTGTTGACAATTCTGAGCTAGATGGACCAACTGACTCAGTATAAAACAGCTTTCTATGTGTTCCTAACCTGTGGCTCTCCTGACATTGTTGGAATACAACTCCCATCGCCCTGACTTGACCATGCTGGCAAAGTCTGATGAGAGTTGCAGTCCAACAACATTGGGGGGGGGGGACAGGTTAACCAGCACTGGTATAAGGATACAGAACCCAAAAGTTATCATATTTGGTTTATCTATGCTTTCAGAAAGAGAGCCTTGGTTTCTATGGTGAAAAAATGTCTCCCATTATTCTGCATTGCAATTGCACTGTGCTCGCTTCCCAATTACCATCCCTAAACTGTGCAGAATTAAGTTTTGTGATCATATTAATTTTCCTGTCACTGCCATGGGAAAGCCTTCTCAGTGCTGTCATGTTCACTTTAGATGTGCTTCAGCCTTTCAGTAAGAAAGCATGAAGGCACAATTTTCCCTCTCTTGCTTTTCACTTCCCAGCATCTTCTATTGCAAAGCTGGTTCAAAGAAGGTTATGTTATTATAAGCTTTCTGTGTCCCACTCCTGCCTTTTGTTTAAGGTGCTGTGGTGTCACAGAATCCTCACATGCAGCCAAAGATGTCTGTGTAACTTGTGATGTGTTTACTCCCGCACTAACTAAAGTGTGTTTTTATTACTAAAAATAAAAATAGAAGTCAAGAGCTTTATTCGGTCATCAATATGCAAGTATAATTTTCCTTAAAGTGATTCTTCTCCTCTGCCTGTGCTCCTTTGCAGAGACTAGCATATTGCATCACACCTGAGAATGAACACCATCTTGTAGCAGAAGGGAATGTGCGGCAGTATAAGGTTTGTATTCTTCTCTTAACTTTATTCATTTGTAAATGTACATTCCTTGAAAAGATGTAGAGTGGTACCTCGGGTTACATACGCTTCAGGTTACATACGCTTCAGGTTACACACTCCGCTAACCCAGAAACAGTGCTTCAGGATAAGAACAGAAATTGGGCTCCGGCGGCACGGCAGCAGCAGGAGGCCCCGTTAGTTAAAGTGGTGCTTCAGGTTAAGAAGAGTTTCAGGTTAAGAACGGACCTCCAGAATGAATTAAGTACTTAACCTGAGGTATCACTGTACAGGGTAATAATGTACATCAAACAGGAATATATGAATCACAAACGTGTATATGTGTACAGGTAGACAGATGGGTTTAAGAATATATATATATATATATATATATATATATATATATATATATATACACACACACACACACACACACACGCCAAACTGATATTTTGATTCTGAGCCATTGTATAAAAGTTTTATTAGAAAGAAAGCCCCTTGGATTTATGTAGAGCAGGGTATCCAATGTGGTCGCTTCCAGCTGTTGGAGGACTACAACTCCCATCATCCCTACCATAGGCCATGCTTCCTGGGACTGATGGGAGTAGGTGTCCCACAACATTTGGACATCCTGATATAGTGGGATCCATGTCATTCTTGCAAAAAGCAGTTTGGACCTTTTTGCTGAGAAGCTTTCCAAACCCAAAGAAATTTGTGGTTCATAGGCTGTACTTACTGATTTTATATTTATTGCTCACTAGCCTTCTCTTCAGGTTTTAGCCCCGTGAAGTGTGCAGGGGAGGGAGGTCTTCATTATTGCTTTTGCTAGAATTTAGCAATACCATTAACAACATCACCATAGTATTCAGGCAAATCTTTTCTTCTTCTTCTTTTCCCCCTTGCAGTTCCAGCATTGGCTATCTATATGATGATTAAGAAAAGGAAAGCCAGTACCTTATAAAGATAAATTGGGAATACCTGTGAAGTCAGTGACAAAGCTCTCAATCATGCTTGGTCCTGGCAGGCTGGCACACTCCGAAGAGTATCTCCAGCTTTCTTTGGGCGAAGATTCATCATTCACACCCTATCACACAATCATTCAGTTTGTCAAATGAACTTCCCAGACCATTCATTGGTTTTTGTTTTAAGGTTTACAGGGTGGGTGGGGATTAACATATAAGTTCTCAGTGTGCTGATCTTGATCCTGACCAAAGGAGTCATCTTTGCTAATGACTGAAGCAAAAATGGGGGAGGGGGAGGGAGATAAAAATCAGTATTCAGCTAAAGGTTGTCTTATCTGGGGGCAGAAAGGTCAACAACATATTTCAAATGCTTGTTTCAAAGGGAGAAAATGGGAAGGTGCCTTATACCAAGTCAGATCATTGATCCATCTAACTCAATAGGGTTTCAGATAGGAGATATTCCCAACCCTACCTGGAGACTCCATGGATTGAACCTGGGACCTTTGCATGCAAAGCAGGTGCTCTGCCCCTGAGCCTCTGCCTTCTCCCTTTAAAGTATGTCTGGCATTGGTCTGACTAGACAAAATTCTAGTCTCTGAAACAGGTATGTCCATCTGCAAATCAACATTTGATTGTGAAATCATAGACCCCAGTCCCACTGTCAAATTGCTCTTAGCATCAATATGTCTCCCCCTCCCATGTTCGGTCAAGTGGGTGACTTGCTTAGGTAGTACTTTGGAACACTCCCTTGTCATTTCTGGTGCGATACTTTTCTAAACAAAGGTGGTTGTCTTAGTTGCACATATCTGCCTTTCCTGGAAAGTGGCCAGAGTTGGAATTAGGTTCCAAGCTCTTGAGGCCAAATGGCAGAGAATCTGTGTGTGTGTGTGTCACTGGCCAAAATCATTCCCTTGTAGTTCCTGTGTTTTCTACACAAGTGGAAGTGGAGGACCAGAGAGAGAGAAAGAGAGAGAGAAGTAATCAAATACTCTTGCTATGCTTTGTTTATACTTTATGCTTTAAAAATATTATACACACACACACCAAATTCTTTATGCTCACGCACACATAAAATAAAAGGCACCACCAGCTGGCTGCATGTCAGATGTGGATATGATGGCTCCTCTGAATGGGTTGACCTATTCCACAAACCATCTTGTCAGTCCTTTATAACTGAAACATGTTGGTGCTCCTTGCTGATATACCATGATCTATCTAAATTCTAATGATCTTCTGCAGAAGCTAGAAAGACAAAATTTGTTTAGTAATTTTTTTGGAGGGGTGATAATCTAAAACACCAGTTTTTAAGAATGGATAAATTCAATAGCTTTTAGGGGTTTTAATGTATATTGTATAGGGAGCCCCCCAAAACCTGGTGACTAGAATGTTGGAATTGATGAACGTGGTAATCCCAAGGTCATTTGGACAAATCATTGGCTTAGTTCTCACTAAGATGGTAAAGCTGTGCATGGGCTCTACCAATTTAGGCTTTTGTTTGGGGGTTCACATGATGTAATGTTCCACCATACCACCCCCAGCCAAATTTCTAAACAAGGTGCTTATCAACCTTTTTCAGCCCAAGAACTACATTCTCTCATGGACAACCTTCCAGGAACCACATACCACGGGCACGCAGCAACCCGAGGATAGAATGAGTGGAGCAATGCAATTGGCTCTTACCTTTAGCACAGTAGGCTACAGTCAAGCTACATATATATTATTTTCAGAAAGGCAGCCAGCCCCTCACAACACACATTTCTCCATCCAGGAAAGCAAAAGGAATGCCCACATAAGGGACACATTCCAGCCAAGGGAGATATGGAGCAGGGTAAGTGTAGCTTGGGGAGAAGGGGGTATAGAAGGACAATGCCCGGGGAAAGTCCAGTAGCTTTGAAGTTCCAACTGACAGAGCCTCTCTCAAGCCTTCCTGCCTACGACCACTTCCTGACCCCCGCTTTCTCCCTCTTTCTCCTCCTTGCTACCAACAACAGATCTTAACTATCAGCATTCTACCTCAGAAAGTTCCTTCTCCTCCACCTCTCCAGCCTCATTTCAAGTAGGGTGTGTACACACTCATTTTCTCCTCCACCACCCATAATAAGTGAAGCCAGGCTTTCAGAAGTTATTTGCCACAGAGGAGGGGAAAATGTTGCCCTTATGTGGGGCTCTGGGAGCAGTTTTTGCTCCACTGCATACTCTTCTACACATCTGCCCAGCACATTGATTTTATTTCAAGAAGTCCAATAGCAAGAAGTCCATCTGACCCCAGTGTGCCTTAACATCATGATGTGCTGTTTAGCATTAGCATGACATCCACACCAAATCAGACTGTTGTGCAATTAATGCACCTCAAACACTTTGAGTGTAGATGATTTATGATGTAAAGTAACCCAGACAATACAAATCTCCATTCTTCACTTTTCTATACATTGCTTTCATTGTCCTCTCTTTTCATCTAACATCCCCTTGAGAGTAAGTGCTTTAGATCTGAGGAACCATCAAACCTTCTAAATGATTGTTTCAATACACAGTTGTTATATTAGTGTTGTGCATGAAGGGCAATTTGGAACTGGATAGAAATAGGGAACCTAAGAAAACCAAGTCATCCAGCTTAGTATTAAACAAACCTCATCCACATGGCCAAGTGCCAACATCGTGTCTCCCTCTAGCAACACTGGGGAGGGAGGGAGACCAGCTACACTGTTGAGGACATGGAACAGAAGCTTATGGTGGAGAAGACCCAAATATGCTCAGTTTGGGTCTTTCCAAAGCCATGTGCAAATCCCAGTGTTGGACCGATATTCATTTGAATGGAAGAAGCAGAGGCACTTTTGACAGGGAACACCTTCCAAGACCCACCTGTTCTGTTTTGTTTTCCATCTTTAAGATGGATTCTTGGCAATAATTTAATTCTGAGTGTTTCAGCAGGCAGAAGACCAATAACTTTATGACTCTGAGATCACAAATTGAAGTCAACACGAGTCTACACAAAGTCAACAGCTTCCCCTTTTGGACTCAATATTTAATTCATTGAAGGAGTATCAGAAATAGCATTTGAAAACCGTAGCAGAGGATTATGCCTTTGTGTTACCTCAAATCATCTTCACAGATCTTGGTGTCGTACCCAAATGAATCTCTGGAAGAGTGTACAATGCTGGTGAGGGGAGCCTGGCTGTTGTTGAGACTCACCTGCTGCCAGTCTTTTATGTACCTGTGGATCAGCCTTTCAAAATTATAAATGATCTGCTTCCATATATCTGTATAATATACCTGATAGCCGGGATCCAAAGGGTTGTTTTAGCCAGGCCCGGTGGGATTTTTGACTCACTTTACTTTGAATAGCAGGAATGAGTTTCACATCAAATTTTCATAAGGGTAAAATTTTCACTGTGAAAGTTGTCATCTCAGGGTGAGACGGAGAGGGTCACCTTCTGCAACTTGCAGTATTCTGTATTTTTTTCTTCTTCATGCTGGTTGGCAGCTGGTTGACTTGCAAAGAGGTGTAGCAGCACACACATAGCAATACACACACACATACATTCACAAAAAGAGTTCCCAACTTGTTTTGGCTCAGCACTAGCAAACATCCATACTCATGAATTATATCCAACTAAATTCTGCTCAGAGTAAATCCATTGAGACTGATAGACCTATGTTAGTCCTGTATGTTAATTTCAATGTGTCTAAACTGAGTAGTACGAACATTAGATACAAATGCTAATGGTCACCTGCCTTGAAGATCTCTACAGTTTCAGAAATGGTCATGGATTAACAGAGGTGAAGAGAAGTCAAAAAAAGCCCCTTGAATGTGCATACCTAATTTTGTCACCCTTTGGATCCTGGCTCCTATGATCTTTTCTCAATCATGCACTTCATTCTATTAAAGCAGGAACCTTTTCCCAAATATTGCGCAAGTATCTTACACCATATAGTCTTTTCAAGTTTGCCTTACTGAGAAGAGCTTTATAGTTAGCATTTACTTGGTTGCTTTCCCCCTCTCCTTTTGCTTAATTTGTAATGCCTTTTTATAGCAAAAGGTTCAATAAGGGTACCTCTGTGTATATCAATATTTTTATCAGTTTTTTTATTATTTTTTCATAAAATGAAAACAAATGTATATTGTAAAATGAAATGTTTTATGCTTTTTATGTGGGAAGCTCCCATCAAACCCAATCTGATTAGCCAATCTAGTTAGATCTGGGCTAGCAGGATGGGTTCGCCTTTTTTGATTCACAGTGTAACGTGATAGAAGGAGAATAAAGCATTGGCATCAACAGTGTTGTGATCTGCAGTGCAATATTCTCCAAAGCTGCCTTAATCTGATAGAGGAAGTCATGTGTATTTGTAGTCTATATTCTCCAGAAACCAGAGAGTATTTTTGTGTGTGTTTATTGGGAAAAAACCTATATGTAACCAAAATTGGAAGTGAGGATGGAAAACCCAACCCATCACTTTGATCTAGCTTTCCATGTATAATCTGCACGCACAAAACACTTAGGCTCAGGTTCCCATTAACTGAGCTGCCAGTGCCCCAAAATGCATGTGAGTCCTTATAAATCATCTCCCTTAATGGAAATGATGGGGGGAGCCATTCTAGGTAATCTTGTGTATTCATTAAAAAGCACCCACTTCACTACTATAATGGACAGAGCACAGGGCTTGGAGCTAGCAATGACTAAGGTCCAGATCTCTTCTCAAAGCAAACTTGGTGGCCTTGGGCAAGACTCTTGTCTCTCAGGCCACAGGGTTGTTGTGAAAATCAAAGGTGACCCCCCCACACACACCAACATCTAAAGCGTCCCACAAACCCTTTGGAGAAGTGGTAGAAGACAAATGTGAGTAACAGACTCATCCATCACTGGATTGGGGCCAGTTTGTTATTGAGACTCTGTGGAACCTGAAAGATCTCCAGGGACATCTTTGGATTCTTCTGATACATTAATTAAAGATGAATGAAAGCTCACTCATCCCCAAAGGCGTCAATCTCAACAGAGTACTTGATATCACGAGAAGGTGTGTACAACTGCCCAGGCAAGTCCTGGAAGATTCACAGCTCTTTCCATTGGCTTCAGCCCTCTGTAGGTGCAGTCAGCAACAGTTTCCTTTTAACACAGCCCTGTTATTACTTTAGGCAACTGAAAAGCTCATCTTATTATATTCCCTTCCCTCTACCTGCCCCCCATGAGAGTGGGGACAAAGCTGCATCCCTTGGTATGGAACCTGGAATAGCCACGTCCCCTATAATTATGGACTTAAGTGTGATGTATGCACTGGTTGACTATATTCAAGATGTGGGTCAAGTTGTTGAGTGTGAAATATCTGTCCTCTTTTTTTAATGTCCTCCTATGGGTCACTGTAAATAAGAGTCAGTGTTTTTGTTTTTTGTTTTTTTTAAAAAAGCTGTGCACTGTAAATGTTAGGGGATTCTTCAACTATTGTGTTATAAAGTCTTATTTAAGTTGACATAGAAATATGCACTAAAATGAAGTATATACAATAAAGAGTATCTTCTGTACCAATAAAACTGTTTTGCAAGGTGTTGTGTTTTACAAAATAGTGGTTGTGATGTTCTTGAAGGCATCAGTGAGGTTAGATTACTGCAATGTGTTACACGTAGGATTGCCTCTGAAGATGGTTCAGAAACTTCAGCTAGTGCAGAATTCAGCAGCCAGGTTGCTCACCTGGGCAAGACAGTTTGAGCATATTACACCTATCCTGGTCAAACTGTACTGGCTACCAATTAGTTTCTGGGCCCAATTCAAAGTGCTGGTTTTGACCTATAAAGCTTTAAATGACTCAGGACCACAATACCTCAATGACCACCTCTTTCCATATGAACCTACCCAGAACCTAAGATCATCTTCTGAGGCCCTTCTTGGTGTGCCTCCTCCATGAGGGGTCCAGAGGGTGGCAACACAAGAACAAGCCTTTTCTGCAGTGACTCCCCATTTGTGGAATGCTGACCCCAGGGAGGTTTGCTGGATGCCTTCATTAAACACCTTCAGGCGCCAGGCAAAAACATTCATTTTTAACCAGGCTTTGGTTGATTGACATCCAATGCCCTTTCAAAATGTGTTGGGGGAGGATTTGGGGGGGGGGGTTAAAATCTTGATTATGTATTTTGTGTTTTTATATTGTGGGTTCATGGTAACTGTCATCCAGAACATCTGGAGGGCACCAAGTTGGCTACCCCTGAGGTAGGTCTTTAGTCAGAACAGCAGAGTTCTTCTTATGTTCTTTCAAAGGCAATTCCTGTGCTCTTAAGAGGACATACTCAGGGTCATTTAACTTAGCTTTGCCTGATAGGGTTGCTATGCAGCTGGAATTTCCTGGACATACCCAGAATACTGTATCCAAAAGCAGTATTTGAGCACAAATCAGACTCAAGCTTCATAATTCATTGGCTGGGAATATGAACCTCAGTTACCCAGAAAGCTCACTTGGAATACAGGGTGGTTTAAAAGAAATTAAAAACCCATTAAAACTCAATTAAAATTGCACTATCTGTGGAGCTCTGGAGCTAGCTGCCTGACCAGTCACCATGTTATCCAGAAGTCCCAGTTTGGAATACAGGGTGAGCTTTGTAACTCCCTGCAAGTTCATCTCCACTTGGGCTTTAATCCAAACCAGAGAGGAATTCCTTGCACAATTGCTTACCTCTGCTCCAGCTTCCCACCCTCTACTTCTGAATCACCAGCACACACTCCCCTTCCCAACAACCTGCTTAAATTACACTGAGTCTGACTGATGTGGGGTTAAAAAGGGAGTGGGTATGCCTTTCTGCTCACTCCCATCTCCATTGCTACTACAGCAGCACTCCAGGCACCATGAGAACTGGGTGAGTGCAATTTCCCCAGTGCTCCCAAAATATGTCTGGGTTGCTGGGAAAGCTAAATTTCCCAGGCATCCTGGTGTGAAGTCCACTGCATTGCCAGTGCCAAGCTTTCTTCCACTGGAGCTTCAACAGAAGTAGCACCTTTGGAGTAAGTGAACATGAATGTGGCAGGCTCAGAAGTGAGCGAACAGGTTTTGGAGGTTCATGGAGTAAGTGGGAGAGAAACCAGACTGTATTATAGACCCTTGCTCTGGAGTCCAACCAGTTTAACACACAGTGTTTCAGAATAAGCCAAGCTATTGCCTGATCATCTACATAGTTTTACATTGGATAAAGCTTACATCCACGCCATACATTTAAAGCACTTTTATAGCGCAACAGTCATGCCTCCACCCCCTAATAATAATGCGGGGAACTGTAGTTTGTTAAGGGTACTTAGAGCTGTTAGCAGACCCTCTCACAGACCTACAATTCCCAACACTCTTGGCCAACTACAGTTCCCAGGATTCTTTGAAGGAAACCACAACTGTTAAAGGGGTATAAGGGTGCTGCAAATGTATTGTGTAGTGCAGTGATGGCCAAACTTGCCCCTCCAGCTGTTTTGGGACTACAATTCCCATCATCCCTGACCACTGGTCCTGTTAGCTAGGGATGATGGGAGTTGTAGTCCCCAAACAGCTGGAGGGCTATAACTGGTGTAGTGTGACCAAAGGAAACTAACTTGCATGAGTCTTTGGATATTATGTGCACACACCATTAGTCTTCACTTTAGAGAGACTAAGGCAACACAATCCAAAGCACATTTATTTGGCGGTAAATTCCACTGGGGTCAGAAGGATTTGTTTCTGGGCAAAGATGCTTAAGACTCATTACACTTCAAGTATAGCTTTTAATGTCTTTAATTGCTCTCCTTAAGAACTGGAGAGAATGAGAGCAGAATGAAATAAATGTTCTGGTTCACGGAGGTTGACGACGAAAATATGGCGAGTACCACTGTCGCCACAATAACTATAGATTAATTCCAAACATCTGATCCGATGACACTGAATTATATTGAAGGGAGGAAATTAACCAAAAGGAACAAGTAATGGCTTTAAATGGTCCAGCTATGCTAGCAAATCACAATGGAAAGAAAAGGCACAATCAGTTGCACAGCTGTGATTTTGCACAACCCATCATGAAAGCCTGAGTTTAAGTGACGGCCATTGCTTATGCTTAGCAAGCTACTGATCCTCATGAATGCAAGGGAAAGCTCTTCATTTAAAAAACTTGCTAAAGGTTTTGCAAAAGAAGAGTCTGGGCAAAGAGTGGTGGTAGGAGTTGCTCTCTCATAGCCTTCTTACCTGGAGATGTTTGTCCCAATGCATGGATGTCCAGGGGGCAGCCACAGAACTCTGCTTCCCATTCAGTCCATTGACCTTCCTTCCTGTGAGTGAAGAGGGCTGTCACATGGCAATGCCTTCCCCTGCCTATGGTTATCTACGGCTGTATAGAACCATGGTCCAATAAGAACACAGGACTATTGTCAAAATTTTCTCCAGCACTTCCTTCTTTTCCCCACCATTCTCCATCAATTAATGAGGAAAGGGAATTGCATTTGAACACAATCATTATTATTGTTAAAGGGGGATAAAATCTCAGTGAAATTATCAGGGGTCTGGTACAGGGCTTTTGTCGTTCTTAGCTTACTTTCAAGGTGGGCTAGGGTGCTTGTGTGTGTCCTGCCTTTCAATCAACAAATCATCTCACCAGTAGCCTGTGCTCTGCAGGATTCTTGGGTGCCCACATTTCAATTAAAGCTCAGTGAAAGATATCCTGGGGCTTTTTCAGATCAGTAAATGTGGGCAGCAGGGTGCCAGGGTGCTTACTGGGAAGGAAAACACACATGCCACTCTTGGCCACTCATGGAGCAGAAGTATCAATGGGTACTAGTCATTATGGCTATGTTCTGCCTCCATGTTTGGAGGCAATATCCTTCTGAATACCAGTTGCTGGAAACCACAGGAGGGGAGAGTGCTCTTGTCTTCAGATCCTGCTTGTAGGATTCCCACAAGCATCTAGGTGGGCACTGTGAGAACAGGATGCTGGACTAAACGAGCCATTTGCCTGGTCCAGCTGGCTCTTCTTATGTTCTTATGCCATAATAAAGTTAGCACAAACCCCAACACCTCCCCAAAGTATATAATAATCCTTAAGAAATTCTCAAAGGGCCTGAGAATGAAGCATAAAAATGAAGCCTCTTTCACGGAGGAAGAAACCCTTTGAGAAACCGGAAGACAGATTTCCACACAGCACTACACAGGGCAGCAGATGAAGTTTTGAACTCAAACACAAGCATGAAGACATTTCAGAGCAGCGCGTGTGCATGCGCACACACACACATTTTGCTGCTCTCCAGCCCTGTGCTCAGTCTCACCTAATTATTTTTCTAACTCGCAAGGAAAATGGGGTTGGTTTTCACTTGGCTGGAGCACTAAGAATAAGGCATGTTTGTGTGCAGCTGAGCTAATGCCAAGCCATTCTTGGGCATCTGGGCACTAAATTAGAGTATGAGGTGAATGTCAAAGCACACAAGGAAAATGAAGTTTGGGTAGGAGAGAGAGATTTGTGTGAAGCCATTAATACCTTGCAATAAGGCCAGCTATGCTCTGCATTGCAGAAGGAGACTTCAGGAAGAAGCTCAAAGAAAAGACTTCAGAACTTAACTGTACTGCAGGGGTGGGTAACTTCAGATACTGAAATCTCCACACCATTCCATCTTCCCTGGCCTATTGTAGTTTCACAGCCCCAGAACAATGTGGCTCCAGCCCATCTGAAGACTGCTGCTGAAAGAGTGAAAAGACAGCCAGTTTCTCCAACCTCAAGCCAATTTCCCCCCAGGCTTTGGAGTGGGCTAATTGCAAGGTGAACAATCTTACAGACTTTAGGTTGAACCAAAGGAAGCTGGGAAGCTTCTCTGCAGATAGATGCATTGGCTTCTAACCAATTCAGCTTGAAACATAGCCTTTGATTTGAAATGCCTTTTAATTGTGCACAGAAGCTGGAGTTTTGTTCTTAAGCCAAAAATACTTGAGGTACCATATTCCTACAGGCAGCTGGTTGGCTGGAATAGATGGGCCATTGGCATGAACCAGCAGGCTCTTCTCCCCTTACCATTCCTAATGCCGGTCCTCCTTAGGTGCCTTTACTAGGCTGGAATGTGCCCTGGAACTGTGATAAGGCCTCTTGCTTGCCTGGATGGAGGGCAGACATGTGGCCTAAATGGTTATGCCACTCCCCATTTAATCCCCACAACAGCCCTATGAAGTAGGTTAGGCTGAGAGGCAGTGAGTGGCCCAAGGCCACCCAATGAACTTCATGGCTGAATGGGGACTTGAACCCTGGCCTCACAGGTCCTAGCTCAATATTTGAACCACTGCACAACACTGGAATGTAGCATTCTATGCAAAGGGTAAGAGTCCCATACATTGCTCTGAGTGCTGTTACCCATGGCTCTACCCAGTTTCTCATTGGTTCCTTCCCATGACTGGCATGTGGTCAGCAGATAGCCCATGAGAAAGTGTGGCTCCCAGGTGGAAAACCTTTCCTCCCCCCTGCTGTACTGGCTTATACGATCCTAACTGAACATAAATCTAGTGAGAGGACCTATGACCCATCCACACACCCAAATTCAGATAGCACGTTTGGGTAGTGTTTTGTAGATAGCCAGGTTTGGCCTGGAGCCAGGAAGGTTGGCAACATAAGAAGAGTTTCACTGGATCAGACCAAGTACCGTTCTAATCCAGCATCCTGTTCTCATTGTGGCCAACCAGATGCCCACAAGCAGAGCCTGGCTGCAATGCCAATGCTCCCCACTTGTGATTCCCAGATTGCCTCTGGCACTAGATTCCACTGGCATGCCATTGGATTGCACTGATTCCATAACTTTAATGTAACGGTAAAGGACCCCTGACAATTAAGTCCAGTCGCAGACGACTTTGGGGTTGCAGCGCTTATCTCGCTTTACTGGCTGAGGGAGCTGGCGTACAGCTTCTGGGGCATGTGGCCAGCATGACTAAGCCACTTCTGGCAAACCAGAACAGTGCGTGGAAACGCTGTTTACCTTCCCACCAGAGTGGTACCTATTTATCTACTTGCACTTTGACATGCTTTCGAACTGCTAGGTTGGCAGGAGCAGGGACCGAGCAATGGGAGCTCACCCCGTTGTGGGGATTCGAACCACCGACCTTCTGAATAGCAAGCCCTAGGCTCTGTGGTTTAACCCACAGTGCCACCCGTGTCCTTTAATGTAGAGATCCCCAAACTTCTGAGCCCAGGGAAACATCTGAAAACCATATGATACCTATTTCACAGAAGTGAACTTGTGATGCTTAGAACCTGATCCCAAACAGGCAAAACTCTTAAACCCAACCCAAAACAAACAATGCAGATTTGTTTTAAAGCAGGCAACAACCCACAAAGCACCCCCAAAAGTGCAAAAAAAAATCATTTAAAAATGGGAGGGGGCTTTGCTAGTTCTGCTGTCCTTTTTTACCAGAGACTGTTCCTATATTGTTGGTACCAGGCTTTGAACCTGGTTTTGCTATCATTATGTCTAGTAAGAAAACCAAGTGCCAGGTGGGTAGATAGAGGCCACATGGCTCTTGTCAAACTGAACCCACCCTATCCAAATAAAATTTTTAAATCCTCAAAAGGCACAAGTGACCCTTTGTAGTGAGGAAAGAGTTCCACGAAGCGTTTCTTATCACCACCTCTTCAGATTAATGAAGTGTCCCCTAGGCATTCCCCATTAAAGTTATCTTTCATGTGCTAAGTTGCAACTTCCTTTCAAGTTGTAGGTTTTATGTGGAAAATTGCAGCTTGTAAAATCCTTGCACACTACAGCCAGTAATTGTAAGCAGATGTGCAAAAGTGACCTCAACTTTGGGTTGTGGAGATGATAGCTGGCTGCAAGTCAATGGTAAGACACTCTACAAGCTGCAACATAAACTCTCCATTCAGAACATCTGTCCATCCTTTTCTCATAGAAGTGCCAGATGGATCTCATTGATGTCCAGAATGTTCTGTCACTGCTGGCAACATGCACTTAGAGAAGATACAATGTGGCCCTTGGAAATTTTGCCGTGGATTTTTTTTTTTTTTTTTGGCTACAAATAATACATTTTTTTTTTAGGGCTGCACAGAAGATGATTGAACAATTAAATGACTCACTACTCAAAACACACAATGGGATATTAAAACAGCAAGACAGAAAAGCAATTCAAATGCAGTCCAAAATTTGACAAAAACCAATTTCTAGCAGAGGGTTGCCCACCACTCCCCAGAAGATATTGATCAGTTGTCTCTAAGCTGGTGACCTCAAAAATGTTTTTCAGTCCAACTTCCAGCAGCTCCAGTATAAATGGCCAGTGGTTAGAGATGATGGATGCTGTACTTCAAAACATCGGTTGGGCACCAGTTTAGAAAGGCTGCTCTACCTCTTGGCTTTTGTTTGTTACTTGCAATGGAGGACAGCTTGTTTCAGTTTAAATGAATGCAGAGTGCAGAGGAGGACCTTCAACAAAATATGGGACAGTGATTATTGTAATGAATTGGGATGCTACATGCACTTTTATAGAGACAGTCAATTGGAACACAATAGATTCAATCAGGACCCAAGCAGTTGTCATGCAATCCCAAAACATTGCCCCCTGTCCCAAGGCCAATGTGTTCTGTTCTAGTCTGGTGAAAAAGGCTAGAAGACAATGTGGCAAGATAGGCCAGGAGTTTCAGCACCACGGAGAACTCTGAGTAAGCCACTTGAGCTTTTTCAAAGCCTCTGACCCCAAGCCACATTTCCTAGGCTCTGGGCACTCCTACATTCCATGGCCTTCCGTCTGGTGGGCTCCCTGTGGCACTGGACCAATAACATATTGTGGGAAGCATCTGATTCCTTAGGCTCAAGGAAGGATGACCATGAGGGCATTGGCTCTGGCTGTACAGGCCCTGTTGCTATGGGAGATGGCTCCAAGGGCTCATGTCTGTCAACCTTAGGCTCAGTGGACTCCAGTAGCAGATTCCCACTGTAAACCTGGTCTGGCTATTTAAATGGTGACTCTGCAACCTCTGACTCTGTGTCTTGATCACTGCTGGATTCTGGGGTCATAATAGACAGCCTTCTACAAATCTGGTGCTCTCAATGTGCTGTGTGGTGCTTCTTATCACTAGTCATGAGCCTCTCTCTCTCTCTCTCTCTCTCTCTCTCTCTCTGTCTGTGTGTGTGTGTGTGTTTAAAAATAATGAATGTGTGGAATTAGGGGTCTATTGCATTGCAACCTTATACCCTTGAAAAGGCCAGTAAATTTCACCCGGCGGTTCCTATAAAATGTACAACCTTTTCTGCCCCCAGTGTATTTTCTCTTATTTAACCAGGCTTTATGGATACAATGTAAATGTTGATTTTATTATGTAGCCTATTCAAAAAGGGGTTGGGGTGAATGTCAGGCAAGCTTTAATAATAACAAAGAACACAAAGAAAACACACGTTGGCATTACCTTTAGAGAGGGCTACAGCAGCTGAGTACCAGGGGGAGGTGGGGGAAAACAACAGAGCGCCACTGACTGCCCTCCTAAGATAAAGTGTTCATTGCTCACTGCTTATCACTCTTTAAAAAACATCTCTTCTCACACAGCTGAAGCTTCACATTTGCCAAGACTGATCTCTCCCTCTCCATCACTCTTCTCATCCACTTACCAAAAACCTGGCTTTTAAAAAGAATTCCCAACATTGCTTGCAGGTCTCTTAATCTCACCATGATGTTAAAAGTTTGTTGAGTTTGAAGCAACTAGGAATGGCTAACCTCCTGTTCCTACCACTTCCAATATATTCCATCTCTCCCAAAGCACACACTCCAGCTACACACAGATGAGTAGAAATGAGCATAAGAGCCTGCTGGGTCAGCCCAGTGGCCCATCTGCTCAAGCATCCTGTTCTGACGTGCATTTTTCCCCCATGGTGAACAGACCTTCTGTCCAGGTTTCAGCTAGCAGTGGGAGTGAGAGTTTCCAAGATGGAAGAATAATGTGTTTGACTGCTATGACAACATGCTTATAGACTTCTGACAGGCATTTCATTGGCCACCGTGAGAAAAAGGATGGGCCTTGTCATGTGGTTACATTTTGGGATTCAAAGTCCATGCCCCATCTCAGTCCTTCATTCATCGGAAACACAACCTAGGAATAATGAAGCATTGTGCATGGAGGTGTTTATCCCCTAATTCTGAGCAAGCACAGAGGGAATATTGTGCTTAGTATGGCCCTCCAGACACTGCTGGACTACAACTCCCATCATTCATGAGAATTTATTAGAACTGATGGGAGCTGGAGTCCAACAACATCTGGAGGGCCACATGTTCCCCATCTCTGGAGTAGAGGATTCAACTTCCTGAAAACCTCAGCTCACATTATAATGCAAATGCCCAAATGTCTATGCCATATGACTGTGAAGATAGGTGCTAGGATGTGTGGGTAATGCCTAGTGAAATCTGAGAAGCCAAGCAGCTGAATAAGATGTTAAGGTATCAAGATTTCAGCAGCCTCCATAGTTATTTGCTAGGGAGGCCAACATTTCACCAGCTTGACTGGCAAGTGATAAATCCTTCTTATCTTGCCACAAAAAGCTTCACCTGCTTTTTCAATGGATCATGCTGCTAGGAGTGAGCTAAGCTAGTTGTTCTGGTCAGCTGGCAACCTTACTCCTTAGGACTCCCCATGACTGCTAATATTATGTGGCATTACATAATGTTGCTCTACTCAGAATCCCACTTTCCTTGGCTAAATGAATAGAGGTTTGATATATCCTCCTATTTTCTGCTGTGGAATAAGTGGAAGTCTAGAACAAATAATTAAATGTACTTCTTGAAATGACTGCTAATTCGTTGAATTGTTTCATTGTCCTATCCTTTATTAAATGGCTGCTTCGATCTATTTATTGAACAACAGCTAAACTGTAAACCAGTCCAGGCATCTTGATTTGACCTGACTTCCTTTGTTCAGGACTGAGTTGCTTCATATTGATTTCATGTGCCTTCAGAGGTGGCTAGTGCCCATCAGAGCAAAAGTCGGGGAGGCTATCAGTAGGTAGCACCAGAGGCAATGACTGGCAGAGCCAGCTAATTTTGTTCATGGAACAGTGCCCCATTTGCCCTAATAGGTCAGCCACCATTGGGGGACATGTCATCTTTGTCCAAATAGATTGGGCCGGGCTGCATTATTGAGAAGATTCTTTTGTATGGGAATAGTGTTCTTCTGCACTTTAAAGTAAGAGGTCTTCTTCACTGCTTAGTGTTATCATAAAAACATAGAATAAAGGAAACAGCCTTATACAGAGTCAAACAGTGGTCCAACCAGCTCAGTATTTTCTATGCTGCCTGGCAGAGGCTTAGAGAACCAGTGTGGTGTAGTGGTTAAGAGCGGTAGTCTCGTAATCTGGTGAACAGGGTTCGCGTCTCCGCTCCCCCACATGCAGCTGCTGGGTGACCTTGGACTAGTCACACTTCTCTGAAGTCTCTCAGCCTCACTCACCTCACAGAGTGTTTCTTGTGGGGGAGGAAGGGAAAGGAGATTGTTAGCCGCTTTGAGACTCCTTAGGGTAGTAATAAATCAAATCCAAATTCTTCTCCTCCTCCAGGGCTTCCAATAGGGGGCATTCTCAGTCCTACCTGGAGATGCTGAGGACTGAATTTGGGACCTTCTGCCTGTAAATCAGATGTTCTACCACTAAGCTACTGGCCTTCCCCAAACATAATACAACCTCGTGTTAAGGCCTTCTGGAATTTGAATATAATTTGTCTTTACAGGTGACATGAGAAGACCTGGCATTTTGATATTTCCCCCATCCAGCTCGTTTTCCTCTAGGCTCCCCGCTCCACCCCTCACCGCCAATTGTCATTATCGGATGTGAAAAAAGGTCAAGCTCAGAAAATTCTTTCAAATTTGGTTAAACAATAAAAGTCTGCAAAGCGACCGCAAACCTCAGCATAATTGTTGTGGCTTTGGGAGAACTTAATCCAATTCAGGGGAAGAAAAGGAGTGTTCAGAGAGCCAGCTTGTATCACAAACTCATTCGGACAATACCGGCACTAATCTAATTGACAAGATGTTAATCCGCCTGGTTCCCGAGCTAAAAGCTACCGTTGTCAAAGAAAACCCTGTATTCTAATCAAATTTGAATATTTTAAGGCTCTATAAAAACAAATCCTCAAAGGGCACCTTTGCTGAGAATAGCCATTGACTTGAACGTTTTCCAATGTACCTTGGCAGTTAGAATGAAAGCAATGGTCAATATTGTGAGAAGCACAGCTCTTTGAATAAGGGGGTTCAGTACTCTACTGACAGGAGCTCAAAGACACAAAGAGTTTGGTACCTTTTAGGAACATGAGGATCAGCCTTAAACTCGGAAAGAGCATGGATCCCTCTAGCTCAGTACTGGCCACACTGGCTGGCAGCAGCTCTCCAGAATTTCAGGCAGGAAGCGAAGCCCTACCTGGAGATGTTTCAACCAAAGGAATTTCAAAGTACTGGTAAGTATTTCAAGGGAAGCTAAGAGAATGTTGATGACACTAATAAACTGCATCAAAGGGGGTTCATACATCCTTAACCCAAAATGAATAATAGATACCGGTAGGTTGTTTGATTCAGACTTGTACCAATTTATTTTTAACATGCTAGGAGAGTTTTGCCATGGATTGTATCCAAGATTAGTAAAACAGAAAAGGAAAAAAAGATTGGTTTCTCAGGAATCCCTCTCTCTCAAAAATAAAACCAAATTCTTATTTATTTACACATTATGTTTCATGTGGACTTAAGGCACAGAGGCCACTATATTTAGCATTTTCCTATCTTACTCCATTAATTATGTGTGATAGCATAGTCTAAAATAAGACTATGAGACTGCAATGAAATGTCTAATGTTCCAACTAAACTTGGACAAGAACACTTGAGAAACTTGCAACACTGCACACATTTGCTCGTTAATGATAATCTACTATATACTTTGGAAAGTGGTTCACCTGTCTTCTCTCTATGCTTTTGGACACTATTGTAACCAAATTTCACATAATGGTTCCTGACACCAAGGAACAGATTTCCATCTATGTTTGGATGCAACCAGACACCATTTCAAATCAAGATGGCAGACTGAACCTTGCAAAACTCCACTGTTTTTGACCGTATTTTAACCCTTGCTTCCTTGCCCCTAAATTCAGAACTAAGATGCCAGTTGATTGATAGGTCGGTGGCCAATGAGAAGTCAGAGAGATTAGGATCTAGCCCACTGGCCACAAAAGGTCCCCCATACAGAGCCTTGGTCTGATCCACCATAGATGAAGAACCTGATGTGCTCCCCCTGCTGCTGGATTATGGTAATCCCAGATTATTTGCCATGCTGGTTGGGACCAATGGGAGTTGGAGGGCAACAACAACCAGAAAGCTAGTGGTTCCTCATCCCTGGTCCACACTGCCTGGTGACAGTCCTCCAAGGTCTCAGATAGGATTCTTTCCAAGCTTTATCCAGAGATGCTGTGGATTGAACCTGGGACCTTCTGCAAACAACACAGAGCTACGGACCTGATTCAACTGGTAAGAGCAGGAGGAGTGATTTGAAGGGAGGCAGAGGGAAAGGTTGCATGACTTAGCTATATGGAAACAAGATGAAATTGATTTTTTAAAAAAATAATAATGCCAAGTTTGGGCAGAATCCTTAACTTGCAAATGACATACATGGTGTGTTTGCATACAAATGGATCGCTCCCATTTGCCATCGAGACCCAGTCACTTACACACAAAGAGAATGGCAGCTGTCAGTGAAGCAAAGGCAGCCAAGGAGACAAGCACATAAGAGGGTGCAAGATGGTGAAAAGCTAAGTCCCCATTAATCTGTCTCTTTGAGAAGCCTTGTTACTTAACGCCGGGAACAAATTTGCCATGGGGCGTTCTCCAGGCCTATTGTAAACTCCACACAACTTAACAGTGGCAAATTTGCTTTGTTGAGTTTTAGCTGAGCCCTTGTGGGTCCGATAAGCTTATCTTCCACAACTGAGCTGAACAGCAGGGTTTCAATCAATAACCAGCTGTCTTCAGACTAAGTAGTAGGACCAACTCAGGTGGTTCTGAGTACAAATTGTATCTGTGCATCCTCATTGCTGGGTAGCATACAATGAATAAATCTGTCAGAATTCAAAGAGTTGGCACAATGACACCCACTTGCTTGTGAAAGGCTCATGCAGACCAGCAGATACATTTTTAAATGCAGACTGTTTTAGTAACCCAATCCCTTTCCAACTTTTCCACTCTCAGTGGTGTGTGTGTTTTTGCCAGCACTATGGATCACTAAGCTGGCTGTTTACACATGAAGAGTATTCTTTCGTCTTATCGGTGCCTTTCTGCTGGTGAATCCATTATGCAGATGTACCAACATGTACCAACTCCATAATAGTACTAACCGACCAGCAGATATTCGTCCGTCAGCACCATCCAGAAATCTCAGAGATCACAATGATTACTGGTGACTTACTACTCAGGTTCCTGTAAATTCTTAGGTCCAGAACACTCCTGTAAATGTTTGGGATTTTAATCACTGGTACCAGGGCTGGGGAACCAGTGCCCCCTGCCCCGGATCAACAGGACCCCAATTCCTATCTGTCCCAGTCAACAGGGCCAATAGTCAGGGAGGATGGGAGTTGTAGTCAGATAACATCTGGAGAGTCACTCCTGATATAAAGTAATAGTGAACTCATTTTCCATGTGAATCCTTATGTAGACATAATGGCATCATCGGTATGCAAATATTTAGGAATATAGAAAGCTGCCTTATACAGAGCAAGACCCATCTAGCTAATATCACCCCCTTGCCCAGCTTCTAAAGGGGTCCGGGCAGGAGTACATTTGCACGGGGAATAGGAAGAAGGGCATGAAGCCATTTCCGGCATTCTCCTGGGCATGTGCCACCATAGGGTCAAAGGATACAGAAAGCTAGCCATTGTCACGGTCTGGGTTGTAGTTGGCAGCAGTCCAGACCTGACACACCAGGACCAGGGTATGGATGGTAACAATGGTAGCAGTTCAATGGAGGACGGAAACTCGAGGAGGCTGGAATGCAGGAACAGAAACTGGAACAGGATCAGGAACTGGAGCAAGGACAGGAGCGCTGAAACAGGACCAGGAATTGGATCAGGAGCAAAAACAGGCACTGGCAACAGTAGGGTATAAACCATTTTGCTGTGGCAAAGAACCAGGGCAAAATGCTGGCCAAACCCCTTTGGGGCTTGTCTACAGGTGCTGTACATCTCCTGATCTGCCCACACCTGCCAGGCTGCACCCGACTCTCCCAAGACAAACACAGCAAGGGCCTGGTTCTGCAGCTCCTCACTGTCCCTGCAAATATTCATGGTACTCCCAGTGGCTCCAGCACCAGGAGCGGAGAACAGGTGGGGCGGGGCTGGGGCTCGTCCCAGGGGCGTGGCGCGCGTCCTGGGGGTGTGGTGCACTGCCTGCAGGGGCGTGGTGCCCGGCGCCGGGAGGTGCGTTGTGCGTGTCCAGGGGGGCGTGCGCGATGGCACCACACCCGGGATGGTACCCGGATCAGGCCGCTCCCCCTGCCCCCACCTTCTTCCGCCAGTGGGTACTTCTTACAGCCAGCCAGCCACAATCCCCTTCTTCTGCAAAATTACAGCATCCCGCCTGCTCTCCTGTTAGGCAGTGTGAGATTATTTGGTTGCCATAGTTGGAGCCAAGTTGGAATTGTTTGGTCCTTTGTGATTGGCTGGTGGAGGGCAGGATTTCTCAGCTACTTCATCCTGTAGTCAGGAGCAGCTAATGGTGAGACCTGGATAAATAGGTTGATTAGTTTTGGTCACTAACCAGATTGGGGAGGGTGCATAATGTATATGGGGCCTTGGATGCGTTACCTCGGCCTTTGTCAACCTTGGGTTCCTAGCTGTTATTGGACTGTAACTCCCATAATTCCTAGCCAGCATGGCCAGTGGTCAGGGGTGATGGGAGTTGTAGTTTAAGAACACCTGGGGGCCCAAGGTTTTGAAGGAAGTGGCTCAGCCACCTTTGGCCTTTCTGAAGCTTCTTTCTGCCCAACTTCAGTAGCCAAACAGCCCAGGACCAATGAATGCCTAGATCAGGAACCTGCCAGAAAGCAGTCTTGGCTCCAGCACTTAGTCTTGACCAAGCTGGCACCAACTCCCAGCCCACAGCCCAGTCTCTTGAAGAGTTCAGCTAAAAACCTTTCCAGCTCTCCAGTAACCCACATCATTCTTCTTGGTCAGTATATCCACAAGGTGTCCTTTATAAACTTTTTAGTCTCAAGCAGTAGAAAGGGAGATATGCCACAACCCCACCCAAATCTAATTGTGAGCCTAATTTTAAAAGCCAGGATCATAATACGATATCCGCAGATGTAATAAAAGGATGTTATAAGATTTACAAAGAGCCCATGAAGTTGTACAATGCCAGATAGCTGGGAAAGAGCATAACTAATGCTTGGTTTGGCTTTTCAGTGAAACAGTTCCTCTTAACGCAATTAGACCGGTCAGCTCTTAATTTATGAGCAATTGCAACAAGACTGACAGAGCTGATCAACACCCAATTTATATATCTCTGTCTCTCTATCTCTGTTTATTGATCTCTGTGTGGTGTGAGGAACATGGAGAGTTTGGATGAGGAAGCCAGGGTTCAAATCCCTGCTCAGCTCCAAAGCTCATGAACAAAGATGGTGCCATGTGGGAACTTGGCATGGTCCACATCCCTGCTGAGGGCCCACTGCTAATCCATAAAACAAGATTAAGGAGGCAGAAGCTCTCTTGAGCATGATGCCCTGAGGCAACTGCCTCACCTTGCCTCATGGGTGGCTGGGCCCTGGCCTGTTACACTTGATTATACTCTCTCTGAAACCATTAGGAACATGGGATAAGTTGGGTGAATTTAGGTCTCATTGAAATCTATGAGTTACGATTCAGGTAGGTAGCCATGTTGGTCTGACACAGTCAAAATAAATAAATATAAATAAATAAATAAATGTCCAGTAGCCCCATAGAGACCAACTAAGTTTGTTCTGGGTATCAAACTTAGTTGGTCTCTAAGGTGCTACTAGGGACACGGGTGGCGCTGTGGGTTAAACCACAGAGCCTAGGACTTGCCGATCAGAAGGTCGGCGGTTCGAACCCCCACGACGGGGTGAGCGCCCGTTGCTCAGTCCCTGCTCCTGCCCACCTAGCAGTTCAAAAGCACATCACAGTGCAAGTAGATAAATCGGTACCGCTCCGCCGGGAAGGTAAACAGCGTTTCCGTGTGCTGCTCTGGTTCGCCAGAAGTGGCTTAGTCATGCTGGCCACATGACCTGGAAGCTGTATGCCGGCTCCCTTGGCCAAAAAAGTGAGATGAGTGCCGCAACCCCAGAGCCGGTCATGACTGGACCTAATGGTCAGGGTTCCCTTTACCTTTACCTTTACCTTTAAGGTGCTACTGGACATTTTTTTAATTTTTTAATTTATTTTGACTGTGAGTTACAATTAAGTGAAGTCCTGTTGATTTCATTGGGAACTAAATTCAACTAACTTAGCCTGAACCTAACCCAAAGGAGATTGAAATCCCCAGAGTGGTTTAACAATCAATCCCTCTTCCTAGGAAATTCTGGGAGTTGTAGATCTCTGAGGGGAATGGGTAGGGGTCCTTTAACAGCTCTCAGCATCCTTAACAAACTCCAGTCCCCAGGATTCTTTTGGGAAAGCCATGAGTGTTTAAAAGGAAATGTATAATGCAGATGGGGCCATGGATGGATGGATGGATGACTATTCCATGTTCCAGTCCTGAATTAAAGCTTAAACCAGGATACTCTTCCCTTCCTGCTTCATATCAGTGCTTTGCCAAACCATCTGTGTATTTTATGGTCCACAAAGCCTGAGTTAACCTTACGACCTCTTGTGATGTGCCTAAAAACTTCTCCCTACAGCTGTCTGTGAATTTATGGACTTGGCAGGCATGGTCTTCTAGGAAGCAGGAATAACTGACGTTCAAAGCTCAGAAATCTTGATTTGCCAAACACAGGTCATCTCAGGTCATGTCTCACTCCTAATTCCAGTTCCCCTAAACTTTTTCACGGAAAAACCAAAAGCTACTGAAGAAGCCTGCAGGTCTCAGATTCTCCATCAGGGAACATTGCTGAAAAGAAGCTAATCAAATTGTGTGCAAATAAGGCTTACTGGTGGCCAGTTTGTTCTGTGTTTATAGCTCGATTCTCTCCATTTGGAAACACACCACATCCCTGAAACACTGCATAGACGGGGAATTGGATTAGCTTCAATTTACTGATACAACTTCATCACTAATGCAATAAAATGGAAAGAGAGAGAGATAAGTTTGGCTAAGACTTCAGCAACATCTGCACCATACATTCAAAGCACTGTTATTCCATTTTAGCAGTCATGGCTTCCACCCAAGAATCCCGGGACATGTAGTTTGTTAAGGGTGTTGAGAATAGTTAGGAGACCCCTATTCGCACTCCAACTCCCATCAGCCCCAGTCAGGAGTAATGGGAGTTGCAGTCTACAACATCAAAGGGACCCCATGTTGTGTACTCCTGGTCTTAGAGTCTAAGGGTGAATTCGAGGTGGGAAATGTTATATTAGTTTCCCTGATTATAATGCTAGTGTTTCTGTCCTGTTTTCTAATGTCCCTATCACACTGCAACACCTGTTGTGTTATGGAACAGTGGCTTTTTGACCAACATACCAGTTTGCTGTGCTAAATTTCACTCACACCAGTGGATGTAGCATGATGTCATTGATCAACGTTGCTACTCTCTCACCCTTTCTGCACATGTGTTTTTCTGTCCCCACCTCTGTGATTCCCCCATGAAAACAGAGGGAAAGAAGTATATGCCAGTATGCTGCCACAGATTTCATCACTTGACTCCTGTGATTTTCCAAATCAGGGGCTGCAAATGAACTTCTTAATAGAATCAAATAGCATGGAAATAAGCACTAAACATGCACCATACTCCATTAGTTTTCCAGATGTGGCTTTTACATTATGTGAATGCTCAACTATAAGAAAGAAATCAATAGTTAAGAACAGTGGCGTAGCAAGGTCAGGTGGTACCCGGTGCAGAAAATTTCTGGTTACCCCACCCACCCACCCACCCACACATTTCATTTCATTTCATCATTTCATTATTTCATTATTTCATTATTTCATATTTTATTGTATTTTATTTTATTTTTTGCCTGTAAAAATGGTTTGACTTTATTTCATTTTCTTTTGGCAGAGCCAAACTTGTTGAGCTTCTTGGGGGGAGATTGAGTGCCTTGCGACGGTGAGTCTGCTGCCCGCCCTACAGCTCAAGGAGAGCCGGCGGGTGGACCGTTTCGGCAGTGGAAGCCTGCGCGTGCCAAAACCAAAGCATCTCACCGCACAACATTTTGTCACCCCCCCCCCCTCGGAGGTGGCACCCAGGGCGGACTGCACCTGCCGCACCCACCTTGTGACGCCTCTGATTAAGAAACATTGGGGAAATGCAATAAACTGCTGTGTGAATGCAGCCTAAGAGAGGGAGCAGTATCCTGACTGGGTAAAGTCCTCCTCACATGGAAGAACCCTACCTGTGTACACAAAGAGAACGCTTCCTGGTGCCCACTGAATGTGCAAGCCCTGAAGAGTGCAGTGATGGCACACAGCAAAAGTGGGGAACTGTGGCTTCTGCAGCTGCCTAGCAAACCCCAGGCACTTTATTTCAGTGGGTGGAGGGCTCCATGTTGAGCATCGCCTTGGAGTGCATCCATGGACCACTCAACTACATCTTCTTTCCTTTTCTGTAGTAGAAACATCTAAAAGCACTCACAGTCTGTTGGTGTTTTACCCTTAAGGTGAAAAGGAACAAAGGGGGGGTTGTGGGGGTAAGAAACCTCAACCTAATCACATTATAAATGTGCTTACTACTCCTATCTCAAGGGCACAACAGGAAATTGCTTTTATTTTCTAATTAGACTGTTAAGCTTCTTTACAGAGGCAGGAGACACAGTCCAAAATCTGCTTGTCCTTTGCTTTCTCGACTGGCAGCAACCAAATGCCACCTTTGAGTTCAGACACAAATGAGTTTCCAAGTGAAGGAAGCCCTTCCAATATATACAGTGGTGCCTCGCAAGACGAAATTAATTCGTTCCACGAGTTTTTTCGTCTAGCGAATTTTTCGTCTTGCGAAGCACGAAATCCCATAGGAATGCATTGAAATTCAATTAATGCATTCCTATGGTCAAAAAAAGTCCAAACAAAGCCAAATTTGGTACAAAAAGAGTTTATTAAGTGCTCTTTAAAGTCACACATACTGTAAAGAGCATTTCAAAAATTGAAGGAACAATAAATTAAGTTTCTAAACATGACAGAAAAAACATTTAAAAATCAACAAAGTGTACAGGACATTTTCTAAGACTCTGGGGGACAACTCAAAGAAGGTTCCTCTTCCACTCTTTGCTTCTTGCTGAAGAACCTGTCCATGGTCTGCTGCTTCATCCGCCTTTTCAGCACCTCCCTGAAAGACGACATGACCCTCGTATCAAAAGTGTTCGCAAGGTCACGTGTCAGGTCCTTGTCAGGGTGGTGCCGCTGTGCAAAAGCCTGCACATCTTTCCACTTCTGGCAAATGTCCCTCAGTTCTTTGGAGGACAGCCACTGTGGAACGTAGCCCTCCGTCTTCACAACCTCCAGGAACTCCGCTGCAAAGTCTTCAGCCACAGGAACATCAGAACTGGCAGCCTCTCCATGCCTGACCACGCTGTGGATTCCAGATCTTGTCTTGAACCGGTCAAACCAGCCTCTGCTTGCCTTGAAGACTTCTGGCTCGCCTGAGGTTCCTGGCTGTTCCCGGACGAGGTCTGTGTGCAAGGCCTTGGCCTTCTCACAAATGACGGCCTCAGTCACTGTGTCCCCTGCACGCTGCTTCTCTTCTAATCAGATGAGCAGCAACTTCTCCACCTCCTCCAGAACAGCTGGGCGGTTCTTCACGATCCTGGTGACTCCCTTGGCTGCATCAGTCGCAAGGATCTTCTCCCTCATCTTCAGGATGGTGCCGATGGTCGATGGCTTCCTGCCGTACTCCCTGGTGAGGTCTGTCACACGCATTCCACCGTCGTGCTTCCGGATGATCTCCTTCTTCATTTCCAGCGTCACCTTCTCCTTCTTCCTCTCGCCGGCCTCTGCAGCAGCAGTCTTCTTGGGTCCCATGGCAGCACAGCTCCTACCTTCGTAAACTCAGAAGAAGAAAAAAAATCAGTGCTTCACATCCAAAAAATTCAAAAGCACCCAGCCACCCACCACACAGAAATTCAAACCCAGATTTTTTTTAAAAAAAAACAACATGGCCCAATGGTCACAAAAAATCATAAAAATTCAAAAAAAAAAACCACACAAGCTTCCAGATTCTTGCAAACCCCTCCTCAACTGTTCCCCCAGCCACCCACCACACAGAAATTCAAACCCAGAATTTTTTTTTAAAAAAACAGCAGAGTGGCCCAATGGTCACAAAAAATCATAAAAATGCAGAAAAAAACCACACAAGCTCCCAGATTCTTGCAAACCTCTCCCCAACACCAAGTCCTTGAATTCCAAACACCCCAACCCAAAATCCAAACCCCCCCAAAAAAGTTTTAAAAGTTTAACTTACCAAATGGCTGCAAAGAAGTTTTGAAAAAGCTTCAAAAATCAGCAAAGTCCTCAAAAACCTCAAAAAAGGCTACCACACCGCGTGCTATGTGTTGCTCCTCGAAGTCAAGTCGCAACTGCACCTCTTCAAGCAATGCACCCTGGGTATTAACGGTTTTACAAAAAAGGAAACAAACTTGCAAGACGTTTTCGTCTTGCGAAGCAAGCCCATAGGGAAATTCGTCTTGCGAAGCAACTAAAAAAACGGAAAACTCTTTCGTCTAGCGAGTTTTTCGTCTTACGAGGCATTCGTCTTGCGGGGCACCACTGTATATTGCATGCATGCACACACCTGGTTTGTCAAAAATTACCCCTGCATTTCCCCCCCAGCTGTACTCCATCAATTTATGAGGAAATAAATGATCAAAGAAAAGATTTCATCAATGGAGGTGCAGAGATTTGGGGGGCAGGTGGGTTGTTAGCCACTGTGTGAGCAGGATGCTAGATGAGCCACTCACCTGATCAATCCTGCTAGCTTTTCTTATGTTCTTAACTTATTTCATGTGCATTAGTGCCGTTTCAAAATATGTCCTCCATTTCCCCTGTTCTTTTCTTCTTCTGCAAAAGAGGCTTTGTGGGGGTTTTTTCTGCCTTATTCTCAAGCCATTTGAGAATTTGGGTGGGTTTGAGGTTTTGTGCTTACCTTCTTGACACAGGGTGACTGAGGCTGGTTTGTGTATCCCCCCACCCCCACCCCCACCCCCTACCCACACAGAACTTTCCTCCAGCCCTTTTCAACCGCTTCTTCTGCCCATGCTTCCTAATCTGAGAAAGCTCTAGGATAGGAATGACCTCACGAGGTCTTCTTCTGGGCTGCAATTGAAATGTTGGCACCCAATAACTTTGCACTTTGCAGAACGCTGGTGAGATGATGTGCAGAATGATAAAAAGGACACTCACAAACCTCAAAAGTGAAGCAAGAGTGGCAAATATCCTGCACCCCACCAGTTAGAACTTCATGGAAATTTTCTCCCTCATTTAAGAGTTTTCAAATGCAATTTCGTTTTCTTGTTAATTGATGGAGGGTGGTTTGCGGGGAGTGGTATACATTTTCAGCATAGCACTAATCCATGCAGAAGAGCCAGGTATAAGCATGAACTGGGAAAGTTTCTAAACAAGATTGGGGCAATTGCCATCATCTCTGATCATGCACTATGCTGGCTGAGGCTGATGGGATCTGGTGTTCACCTAAAGGGCCAAGCCACTGGGGCCATTGCACTCTTGTCAAGTAACATACCCAAGGTTTTTTGGTTCAAGGAGGAAGTATTCCTTGCAGCCCTTTGTTCCAAGACCACAGATGTCCCTGTAAACATGCCCAGGAGAGAGGAGCACCCTGGTTCCCCCTGTCCTAGAAGAAGAAGAAGAGTTTGGACTTGATATCCTGCTTTTCACTCCTCTTAAGGAGTCTCAAAGCGGCTAACAATCTCCTTTCCCTTCCTCCCCCACAACAAACACTCTGTGAGGTGAGTGAGGCTGAGAGACTTCCAGAAGTGTGACTAGCCCAAGGTCACCCAGCAGCTGCATGTGGAGGAACGGGGATGCGAACCTGGTTCACCAGATTACAAGTCCACCGCTCTTAACCACTACACCATGCTGGCTAGGGAACTTCCTGCCCAGACTATATTTGGCTAATTCTTATTTGGTTTGCAGATCCTCTAGACTGTTATGTTTAATAAATATAATCAGTGGGGGGTTTTCTTTAAAAAAATGTTTAGGGGTATTCTCATTTTCCTACATAAATTGGAATACTGCCCCTCAATGAGGAGAAACTTAGATTCACAAAATGTTTAGGGGTATGCGTACCCCTGCGTACCCTCAGAAAAAAAGCACTTAATATAATGTCCTTTCTCCATAATACAGTGTCCTAAGTCTTCCTTTGGTGTGTTGACAGTGTGCCGCTGGAACCTTTTTTAAAGACCTGAGCAAGCATCACTCCTGAAAAGTAGCCCTTTTTCTAACTGAGAAGACCAACACTTTTTTGAAAAGAAAAAGAAAAAGAAACCCTCTGAACTGCCTATAATTTGCTAGAGGGGCTTTTAAATGGCACATTTAAAACAAACGCTCCAGCAGTGATCATTAAAATGTCAAAACTCTGTAGTAACTGTTGACAACTATCGACTTTTCTTAAATGTCGGCCACTTGTTAGCCAACACTGGCAATATTTCAACACAGGCCGCCTGAAAAACCTTTGTGCTATTAAACGGGAACTGCTGATTACTTTAAGATCAGAAATTTCCCTCTTCTTTGAGAAACCATCAGCTTGATTGGACCCCCCCCCCCAAAAAAAAGAAAGGCATGGAAGAAGCCAGATCTAAAGTGTTTGTTCACACAGTCATTGGCATGATTTAATGCAAAGTTGAAACAAACACCAAGAGATGGATGGCAGAAAGGGCAACAACTATTCCTCAGGCTGGAGAGGGTTCTGGCACATGGCATGGTCACTAATTGTCAGAGCTGGCCCAATACATTTTGACACCTGAGGCAAACCACAAAATGGCACCCTCTGCCAGGGAAGAGGAGGTAAGTGAAGATCTACACCAGGAGCAAGAGGGGAAATCAAATCAACTTCACCTGATGGCTGAAGTGAGGTTCAAAGGCTGTTGCATGAGGGAAAGGGCCCCACTCTGAATTATACCAGGCAGGAGCAGACCCCAGGATTCCCCAGAGGGCAGCCCCACCATTTCCTCCTGGGAGGAGACCAGCAGCACCTCCTATTGGGAGGTGTAAATAAGTTGTTGTTGTTGTTGTTGTTGTTGTTGTTGTTGTTACTAGAGCTGTCTCAGCTTGGCCTGGACAAATCTCAGATACACTGAAATGCACAACCCTAATGAGCTCCTATTAGAATTCCTAAATATCGGATAGATCATGCATCCCTTATTGATCCTCCATCCCTTCCATGTGACCAAGGGCAGTAATGCAGAAAGCTAAAAGCATGGAAAACCATGCAGCAGAACACTTCATGGTTGACCCTTTCAAATGAAGAAATGACACCTTTGAAAGCCTCGTTATTATTTTTGATTTATTTTATTTATGAATTGTCTCCCATGGATCACCTCAAAGTGATTTCACAATGCAATGAAAAATATCTCCAAAACAATTCTACGTCTCAAAGGGGTTTAAACAATTGCACATGTAAAAACAACTAAATCAATTACATATATAGAAATGGTAAACAGTGGCATTTATTTAAAAACAAGCAGTTGCATACTTAAAAGGATTTGAAGGAAGTCCAGGTACCAACTGGGATAAAAAAAAAAATACCCACTTAGAAGGTATTGTTGAAAAAGGAAATGTAGTATGATATAGAAACATTTTTGTAAATACCTTTCTTAAGTGCTCCATCCCCGTTCAGCAACATATTGCCCATTCAGTCTTACAATTTAGACCAAAGAAAGATTATGAATATAACTGGTGGTGAAAACAGTCTACAACAATGTATGATGGAGGAAAAGTCAGATAATAATTACCCACCGGCCTTCAGCTTCCGTGACCACAACTCACTTCTTACAACAGCAGCCACTGCAGATTTAGACAAAATAATATTGATCAGACAAATGCAATCCGATTAATGAACCCTTAGACTGCCTGGAGGTGCAGGCCTTTCCATAACCTCGTGCCATAATAATAATGAAAACCAAGTGCTTGGTATTTTAAGAAAACAACACAAAAGTCAACAGGGAAAGGGTTACATTTCAAGATACCAAAAAGGCCGGCAAATGTCAGACTGTGTCGGGGAGAAAGAGTTCATATCATAGCAAGCTGATGTCTGCTAGCATTGTTTGTAAATGCCTTGATTATGGCTAGAAGAGAACCCTGTTGTTCCCTTTCTGTTCCTGGAAATGGAAGGACAATAGCAGCCCCCACCCAACCCCAAAAGAAAAGGAGCTTAGCTATCAGTCTTTGTGAGATAATCAAGGCAGCAACTCTTTGGCCATTCATCCAAGGCAACTTATAATATACATATTTGTTATTGTTATCACCAAGATTGTTGGTCACAGGGTGGCCCCAGCTGCTAATTTAGCTGTATTCCCTATACAGTGGTACCTCGAGTTAAGTACTTAATTCGTTCCGGAGGTCCGTACTTAACCTGAAACTGTTCTTAACCTGAAGCACCACTTTAGCTAATGGGGCCTCCTCCTGCTGCTGCTGCCGCGCCACCGGAGCACAATTTCTGTTCTCATCCTGAAGCAAAGTTCTTAATCTGAAGCACTATTTCTAGGTTAGCGGAGTCTGTAACCTGAAGCGTATGTAACCCGAGGTACCACTGTACTCCCTATATCTGTGGGAGGAAATGGATGCTTGCTGTGGCCCCTCATGCTCAAGCTGCCATTGTGTGGTGAGGCCCCGGGCCCCGCAGTTCCCTCAGAAATAAACACACAGACACAAATATGTTGGGTTAATGGGATAAATTAGGCCATAACTTTATTGGTTACAGATGTGAGCAGTTTGGCTTAGGCAATTGGGTGAAGCAAGACTATATCCTCACCCCATGCCCATCTGCAGGAGTCCAGTAAGGGTCAACCACCGATAGGGAGAGCCCTATGATATACCCCCAGAGCACCCCCAGGGTCACCGATGGGGTCATGACATGGCCCTAGCCCACACCCAGGTTTCAGACAGGAACCACACACCTGGATCCCTGCAACAGGACAGCCTTAACGTGGAGGGGCAGGGCAGAGGCAACAACCACCCCTCCCATGACGAGGCTTACCCAATGCCTAACCTTGACAATTGCTACTAGGTAGGCGGAAACCAAATGGCTGGTGTCAATTTGCCAAGTGGAAAAAATCCTACCTGGCCCCAACAACCAGGTGACTGACATTAGTCATAGCAAGGTCATAGTCATGCAACACAAGAAAAGAGGGTGGGTGAGCTGGGAGATCCGACGGAGGAGACAAATGGAGGCTGCTCTCCCCAGCCGTGTTGCAGTTTAAACACCACGTGGCCACGCCCCTGGCTAACCCGATTGGTCAGCCGGGGGCGTGACGCGATGGCTGGGAGTCCTAATGATGTAGGCAGCATTACTCCACCCACAGCCGGGTCACTGGGAGGTCCCAGGTCACTGCCCACAACGCGGTCCCCCTGTCCCGAAAAGGAGAGCCGTTCTCCTGGGCAGTGAGAACGGGGCACACATGGCGAGGCATCCCTTAGGGGAATTCCTCCTGGCTGCCTGGGTAGCTGGCTCAAATGCTGCTGCATCCCAAATTGGCCAATCAGTGGCCTCTCCTGGGGGTGTACCTCGCAGGCTGAGAGGGCATTGGCTGCAAATGTGCCCTCACAGCTGACAAGGCATAAAAGCTGGTAGTGCCATCCTGCCTCAGTGCAGTTCCTGTCTTATCCTGAAATCTCTGGTTGTGCATCTAATACTAATTGTGTATTTAGTTATCTTGCAAGAGGGGAAGGATGGAGCCAACATAAATTCATGGACTGGGCATACTTAGATCCATTGATTTAAATGGGTCTGCTGTGAGGACAACTTTCTTGGATACAACCATGTTTCTTCAGGGCAAGCATTAGTTCCTAGCAAAAAGTTAAATTCCTTTGTATTTGGCCATCGTTTTTATCTAGTTGCAAGAGCTGGCAGATTGTTTCTTCAAGGTGGCTGGTGATATTGGCAGGGTGGCATGCAAAATCCGTCAGGGGAAATGGTAAAATGAACAAAAATGTCATGGGTAATTGTTGCTTGATATGGTTCATTCATACCGACACCCACAGAAAACGCTTCTTGGAATATCTGATGAATAGATTAGATTTGGCTCTTGGTGGGCACAGGTGCACTTAGATCTTACCGCGTCAAACACGGAAGAATGATTTAAACAATTGTCTCCTGGTGCCCAAGCCAGGACCCAGGGCACACCAGGCAAGCTCCAGGGCTGCACGTCAAGGCCGAGAACCCAAATGACGCATTTTTCAAATTCTTCAGGTCAATTTGCTTCTTGTTCCAGCAGACAATGTACCCACCCCCAGCAAGAAAAAAACTAATTAAAAAGAAAATTGCTTGGGATTTGAGATGTGATTCTTTTCCATAATTCTAAAGAGAAGTCACAATGCTGCTCTCGCCAGTTTTGTAGAGTGGGTAGCAACAAGCCTTTAGAAGAGAAGAAGCTGCCTTATATGGAGTCACATCATACGCCTATCGTGGTCAGCATTGACTACACTGACAGGGAACCACGTACTGGGATTTCAAACAAGGTGCTCCCCCAAGCCTGCCTAGAGCTGTTGAGGTAGGGCTAGAAATGTTTCCTGCCTAAAAGAAAAATCTTGGAGAGTTGCTGCCTGTCAGTGTAAACAGAACTGAGCTAAATGGACCAATAGTTTGACCCACTATAAGGCAGCTTCCTGTGTCTCTGCTGCCCCCCTGTGGCTGCCTTGGGGGTGTAACACACAATTTCTCAATCCTCTGTCTCTGCTGCCATCTAGCGGCTAAATATCAGCAGACGCACGCAAGCTGTTTCCCAATTTTTCAGGGGCATATATGCTGAACATATTTTTTTTCTTTCTCTTCTTTCTCCAACTTGCATTTCTCCCACTTATCAGAAAAATAGAGTGCAGGAGTTCCTCACTCCATTGAGCAAGGAGCAGCCTGTGTCCTCAAACGCAACATCATTCTGGTGCAAGATGGACATAAATCTACCTTAGAAGTTACACTTGATAGCTCCAGATTGTCAGGGTTTTTTGCAGGAGAGGGTTTTTTTTGGGGGGGGGTGGTTCATCTGTCTTGCAGGAATGATCCCTAGCAGCTATCGGTGGGACTGGGCGAGAACCCTACTCTTGCAAACCACACCAACATTCAGAGATGCTGGAAGTTGTAGGTCAGCAATATCTGGCCGGCCAAAGGTTTCCCACAGGCAGCCTAGAGGTCAGTCAAATCTATTATTCTTTTTTTAAAAAAAAAAATTATTAGGAATTTCAGCAAAACAATTTATCAAAAAATAATACATCCTCCTCCTCTCCCCCCCATTTTCCCCTCCCTCCTCCCCCCAAAAAGAAAAGAAAAAAACCCACCCTCCTACCCCACCCATCAGACTTCCCTCAGCTCCTCTCTCTGGTTTGTCAGCAAATGTTATTCTCTGCATATTATAAAATTGTAAAGACTTTATCTATCTATATATTACCAATAAAAGGTTTGTGAATGTTTATTCAAAACCTGCCAAGGAGTCCAGTTCATTTTGTTGTTTCTTTAAATACTTTGTAAAAGGTTGCCATTCTTCTTTAAAGTCACAGTTATCCTTATCACGTAGTTTGTGTGTCAATTTCACCAATTCCGCATAGTCCATCAATTTCTCTTGGCACAGTTCTTTAGTCGGAATTTCCTCATTCTTCCATCCTTGTGCTATTTAGACTCTTGCCGAGTCAAATCTATTATTCTTAAAGTGCTGCTTGTATATTGTGATCCAGGGTTCACCACCATGGCACCCACGCACCCACATTGGCCTGCTCATCTCCCATGCCCACTGAAACTACACTTGAAAGAAGTATACTAGTACACCAAACAGAAAGGGCTATGTATGGGGTACACTTGGCTGCAGGGTTTATGGTGCCCATTACATTCTCTCCAAACTTCATGGACCCCGAAAGATTGATGACCCCTGAAATAATCCTGCACCAGAAAAAATTTGGGCTCCCACTCACTTCCTAACAGATCCTTCTCCTGAATCTGTTATACCAGCATGGTGAGCTAAATTTCATTCACACCAGTGGGCATGATGTGACACAACGACAAACATCATTGGACATTGTTACTAACCCAGCCACCCTTTCCACACATGCCAGCTTCTGTTCCCCCATGATTCCCCATGCAAACAGCAGGAAATAGGTGCATGACAGCATTTTACACCAAATATCTCCACTTTACTCCTGGGATTTTCCAGGTTAAAGGGGCTGCGAATCAAATCACATGGAAATGAACACTAAACATGACTTTTCTGGAAGCAGCTTTTACACTGTGTGAAAGCTCAAACACAATGTGGAAATTAACAGTTAGGTAAACATCAGAGAAATGGAATAAACGGTTGTGTGAATGTAGCCGGTGTCCTCCAAAAGCAAATCCTTCATTTTTTCCCCTCTCTTCTGTCTCCTCTTCCCTGCTGCTTTGACCATTTCAAGCTGTTTCTCACTTGCTTTTCTTTCAAGTCCTTCCTTTCCTCGTGTCCAAGCATAAATTTCTCCAGGCTATCCTGGGACTTTGTAAATCTTCCTTGCAATTTGTTGCTGTTGCTGCTGCTACTGCCGTTCCTCCCTTGCTATGAGTTTGAGCCCCGCTCCCTTCCATATATCACGGTAAGAATTGCACAGGAGTCAAATACATCTCTTCTCTCGGAGAATTGATGTATGTTTTGTGTGTTCTCTCCATCAGATTCCAAATTGGTTTCCTGGGTGGAGTGACAAAGTGAGGCTGTGAGGATGCACATTATTTTTTACGCACACCATAGCTCTCACCTACACCCAACGTCTGAAGCCCCATTTATGGAAGGCCCAGGAAAGAAAATGGCAACCTAGGTGATCAGGGAGATGAAACGGCTCCGTTGTAAGGAAAGATTGTAGGGTTTGGGACTTTTGAGTTTAGAAAAAAGGGGGCATGATAAAAGATTATAAAATTCTGTATGGCACAGAGAAAGCTGATAGAGAAAAGTTAATTCTCCCCATCTCAAAACACTAGAATTTGTGGAAGCTGACTGATGGAAGATCGTTGAACTATGGAACTCACCCCCACTAGAGGCAGCAATGGCTTTAAAAAAGGACTGGACAAATTTGTGCAGGGCAAGGCTAATAGCCATGATGGCTATGTTCTGCTCCAGAGTTTGAGGCATTATGCCTCTGAATACCAGGCAGAGAGCCTTCTTGGTAGTGGCGTTCACCCTGTGGAACACCCTCCCATCAGATGTCCAGGAAATAAACAACTATCTGACTTTTAGAAGACATCTGAAGGCAGCCCTGTTTAGGGAAGTTTTTAATGTTTGGCGTTTTATTGCTTTATTATACACACACACACACACACACACACACAATGGGTGGGGCATATATTAAATATTACTACTACTACTACTACTACTACTACTACTACTACTACTGCTATTACTATTATACCAGCTGCAATTTCCTCAGCGCAGATGTAAAATGTGCACATATGAAACTGCTTTGAGTCCCACCACTGGTCCATCTTGCTCACTATTGACTACTCTGATGGACAGTCGACAAACAGACAGACAGCAATGCTGCAGAAGATGGGTTCATTTAACCAGAGAGAGCAAGGACCTTCTTCATGCAATGTGTGGGTTCCGCCACTGAGCTAGGTATAGGAAAATGGTGGCAGATCTCTCAGTGAACTTGCTCCGCTTGCAGTTGGAGGGTTGGAGAGGACAGAGGGTGAAGAAAGAGCTGTGAGTGGAGGGGGGACCTCATCCCACCTTTGGACACTCCCCTCCCCAGGAAACTCAGCTAACCTGCTGTACCTGGAGCTGGATCTGGAGGGTACAGCTGAAAGGGACATAGCAGTGAGAAGCCTGAGGAAGTACCATACACCTTGGGCCTGCCCATGAAAATCAAGTCTACAGTGAGGGACTATACAGTAGTCCACTGTTCCTGTGAACTCTTTTGGTTGTGAGCCTTTTGTGGGTGAGCTGAGAGCAGAGGCAGTTTTAGGGTAGCACAACCAGTGCAGTTGCTCTGGGCACTATGCTGCTGCGAGTGCCCAAACAATGCTGTTGATTGAAGTGTGAGAGGCAGGGGAGCCAAATTTTAGCATCAAGTGAGGTTCCGCTGAAATTAGAGAGCCCAAAGTCTGCCACCTCTGAGAGTTTGTTAGACCCTGGTTGAAACCCCAGAGGCTGAGAGAAAGCATGTGTCAGAAGAAAAAGAAATTGATACTTATTTATACATATATTAGTAACTTTAATGTGCAATACTTTGTTTAAGTTGTCTGTTGTTGCTTCAGTTTCCATATACACTGCTTAGAGATATTTTTAAGATAGAAAACAGTGTAACAATTAAAGAATCAAAATAATAAAAATTGTTGACATTAGATGAGAGTGATTTTTCAGTGTGTGCGTGTGCGTGCGTGCAAGCCCATTCTACATTTCTAATAGATAAAACTCAACAACCTTTAACATAAATCCAGAGGGAAATTCTGCTCCGGAAAGGGCAATTTGTAATGAAAGATGATGAAAACACCGAAGGACCCCCTTCCAAAGACTTAATGCCAGCCTAGAGCCAGAAGGTGGCACTCTAAGACCTTTCAACGCCGAGCCTCTTTGATGCTACTTCCTGAAAGAGAGGCTGGCACATCCTTGTTCAACCGTTATCAGCTTTTAAACGTTGGATTTATTGATCGTGCCTGTGACCTGCTGTACTGCTCCTGACCCCTCTTTGCTTGCCTCTCGCCAAGCCCGAGAGGAGCGCAAAAAGTATTGTACGACTACCAAGCCGAGAGATGACCTTTTCCAGAGAAGCTGCAATTCACAGCAGCCGCCATCACACAGGAAAATCCTGCCTCCAATGGGACTGTGCCTCTGACCCAGCCCTTCAGCTTATGGGTTGCTGCTGGCTGCACCCCAGCATTAAGACAGGGGTGGATAACTGTTTAGGCTCCTCAGACCAGCTGCTTTAAAACTACTCTTCTAAAAAAACATTTAAAAAAAATTACAATAACCCAAAGAGTAAAACCCAGCCAATCAGTGGAGACTTGTGCATTAGGGCACCAGCCTCAGTCTGCTCCCAGTCAGTTCCCACCTGCTTACCTACTTACTCACAGCTAGTAACTCACAGCTAGGGGAGTGGCACCGCCTGTCAGCTTCCTCTTCCTTTGTCTCAGTCTGCCCTCTTGTAGAACTCAGCAGGCAGGAGGATGGAGACAAAGCGAGAATGACTTGTCTCAGACTGTCATTGGCTCTTTGGCTCCACCTACTGTTGGGCTCCCTGTCTTCAGCCCTACCAGCCGCAATGACCACCAGCTGCCACTGGAGGCATGCAAAATAATAAATCCAAAGCAACTCAGTTCAGGGCAAAGGAAGGTGAGTCAAACCTAGATGCCTGTGTGCTCTCTTTTGGTTGAGCTATCCACTATATATATTGTCTTTCTCGAGACTTCCGGGTTAGCGCAAACGGCTAATGGCGGATTCCCTCCGAGCTCCGGAGGGAATCGGCTCTTCAGGAGCGGGGTCTTGCCGCTACGGCGACGCGGGGACCCTTAGAAATCACAGGCGGGGAAGCCTGTGAACTTGGTGACTCGGCGGGCACCATTTGCGTCCCCCCCGACCCGTGAAGAAGCCTTTTTAAAGGCTTTGGAACAGGGGACGGGGCGAGTGGCGCGGTGCTGAGAGTTGACTGCTTCTCCTGGGGAGTGAAGCCGCGAGCCATGGTCGGAGGGCGCTGACTTTTTCCTGTGAACAATTGGACCCTAAAAGTAACAACCCGTGAGTAGTACGGAAATTGGACTTTTTAAGGAAATTTCTTTGGAATTTGGCACGATCGGGGAAGGTGCAAACAGGAAGTCCGCCTCCCCGCCTTGTAAAAGATCTAAAGCAAGGACTAGTTAACTAAAGTCGAGAGACTTGTCTTTTCGATAAAAGATATCAATTTCACGATTTGGCGATACAAGTATAAGTAATTGTGCTGGAGGATAAGAGTTAATTTTGAGAGTTGAAGTTCCACCCCCCCCCCCAGACCCGGGAGTGATTCGCGAGAGAGCCTGCTGAGGAGACATAGAGAAGTTTGACAGCTGTCAAATTTAGCTGTCAAAAAGGAAAAAGAGAACTTTGTTTCTGCTGTCTCTGCTGGATACAGTTGCTGCAACCTGGTTATATTTTGTTGAAAATGAGTAAGAACTGATACAAATTAATCTGACTTTTGGATCTTAACTGGAAAGAATACTAAGTTACTAAATCCCTCTAGAGGAGGATTTGGGACACTGCAAGAATGGCTGGGAAAGGGAAAATTCAGGCTGGGCTGGACAGAATATTTGTTCTCCTGGGAAAGTTACAAGGCCAAATTGAGGTTTTGTCTACAAATGTAGCAACCTTGAGTTCAAAAGTAAATAACATTACGGAACTTGATAAGGACTTGACTCAGGAAGCCCATGCAGCTGGACAAAAAGAGGACTTTGAGAATTCTGAAAGTGAGGAGAAAGAGATATATGTTGTTCCTGAGGAGAAGGAAGGAGGAGCTGTAACCTTGCAAATGACAAAGGAGAGCCAGAGGCTTGACATCATGCTCAAAAAGGGAAACAAGAAATCAAACCAAAGGCCTGACAGGATGATTACAAAGGAAAATAAGTACTGGATGATGAAATTCTGGTTTAAATCGGTGAAGGAAGAATGGGGAGATTCCTTTGTGTGGAGACCTGAAGACCTATGGATTACAAATTTGATTAAAGTGGAAGCTGGAGTCTTGGTGACAATTGGACTTTTGGACCTTGCTTTTAAGTATGGAGGTCTGGCTGGAAGAAATTTGGACTTTATTGAGACAGAGCTCCTCCGAAATTTGGAGTTTAATATTAAGGACTATCAAAAAAACCGGCAGAGAGGAACTGAGAGAGAATTAAGAGCCTCGGACGTGAGATCTCCAGGCTGATAGAAGATTAAGACTGGACATTTGTTGGGGATCGAAACCGGGAAAGGGAGTGGTGGGGTTTGAGAATCCAAAGGGTGTATAATTATGATCTGTCTTATTTTTTGTTGTTGTTTGGTTATTAATATGAAAATTGGGAAATTCGTGGAATGGAACTAGGGTCGACTTTAGGAAAAAGATTTGTGTATTGAGGTACAAATATTGATGTTTATAAGTTAAAATAAGTTTAAAAAAATGAATTAAATATAAAAAGGCTAAAAATTGGGGATAGGAACTTGTTGAACAAACAACTTGAATTGGAATGCAAGAAGGGAGGTGTGGGGAAGTCTGGGAAATATGGTAATGAAAATATGAAATTGTAAATTTTAAATTTTTTCTTTTTTATTTTTTTGTATTTTTTTTGTATTGAATTTGAAAAACCCTAATAAATATTTCATTAAAAAAAAAAAGATATCATTGCCAAACTCAGCACGAGGGCTCCCGAGCTGGAGATATTATACAAAATGCTTTATTTAGTCTTCTTCCTCGCCCCTCAAAAATGTACAGCCTCACTTTGAACGTGAAAGGTTTTATTCATTAAGAACTTCTATATACATTTATAGTTGTGAAAAGGGAAACAGCGACAAGGCAGCAAAAGGGAGCTGAATCTGAATGAGAAGGAAAAATATAAGCTATTTTTGCAGTCCATCTTTTATGGAAATCCCTCGCTCCTCCAAGGAATCATTTTATCCTTTGCAAATTGTACAGTGGGGGCTTTTGGCATCAAATGTACATGTGAGATGTTATTGTTCTCAGCTGCTGCTCATCAAGGGAGACGTCATGCAAAATAGCATAAGTTTCCTGAGGAATTACTGGGGCTTGCAGGGAAGAGGCTGACATGAGCCGTGTGTGCAAAAGCTGGAATGTAAAAAGTATTTCTGTTATGTGCTACCCCAATCACCAAGCAGTGAGACTCCAGGGATGCCTGCGCTTTACCCAGAGTTTCGTTTCTTTGCCATGAAGGTCAGTGGTATCTTTAGGATAGACGGCTGTATTTAATAGATTCACAGAAGGTAGCAAGAGTCATCTAGTCCAATCTCCTGCAATGCAGAAATCACAGCTAAAGAATCCCTGACAGATGGTCAACCAACCTGTTTAAAAACCTCCAATGAAGGAAAATTCAAAATCTGAGGTAGTCCATTCTGCTATCAAACAGCTCTTACAGTCAGAAAGTTGTACCTCTACACATATTTACACATATATACATCCTGGGCATAGGACAGAGGGGTTTGCCACATTAGCACACCCATTCAATTTCCAGAGAAGCCCCAAAGCCCAGTTTAGGATCAGCACAGAGCAAGCTTCCAGCATTTTTGCTCACACATACACAACAACAATGGCTGTTTCTTATCTACCTATCAACCGGGTGAGGAACATGGCTTAAACGTTCACTCATTTGCTCTCTTTCTTGATGCAGATGGCAGGTGATAAGCCAATCAGCCAAGGTCATTACCTTGGCCAAGGAACTAGCGTGACCTGTTCACTGTCTCCCTCTTATCCATTCTACTGCAGCCTCACTGATACAGGATCTGACAAATTGGAAGGGAGCCAGGGTTTCACCATAGCGAAGAGGGAGGGGACAGGGCTGAGATTTATTCTGTTTATTTATAAAAGAATTTCTATACCAATGTGTCTGTCTGTCTATCTATCTATCTATCTATCTATATCTATCTATCATCTATCTATCTATCTATCTATCTATCTATCTATCTATCTATCATCTATCATCACAGCAGTTTACAACAATATAAAAACATAGAAGCAAACAACAAATTCAGAAGTGGATGTGTAATGTGAGCCAAAGCAGATGAGAAGAAGCTTTGGGCAGTAAGAAAAGTCCTGCTGGATAAGGGGCGAAGAGGGCTCAGTGGGAGAGCATGTGCTCTGCCTGCAGACGGTACAATCCCTGGCATCTCCAGGTAGGGCTGCCATATCTGGGGAGTTGCTACCAGTCAGTGCAGACAAACCTGAGCTGGGTAGACCAAAGGCAGCTTCATGGGTTCAAAATGATGCTACCCTTGGAAACAATTTTTTCTCTCTCTCCAAGCTGGCTGCCAAGAAGAAGCAGGGTTCCCGAGGGACAGTACTAGCTCCCAAACTTTTCTAAAAGGCCCTATTTCATGAATAAAGTTTGGGGCTCTTTTTTTTTTTAAGACAATTTAAAGAACGGTAAAAACAGATCTGTGAATATGGCTTTGATGCAAATCGAGCCTTTACAGGTGCAAATGAGAAATTGTCGTTGTGTTTCATGCATACATTGATAATACTCTTGATTTTTTTTTAAAAAAAACCAACACCGAGCTTTGAACTTCAAGGGATTGGAAGATATAAAGCGGTAGCATACATTCAAAGTGTTCCGTATCCATTCTGAAGGAAAGAAGGGGTGCGCACAGGTGTGTTGTGTGTAAATAGCTCTTAAAGCAAAAACAAACGAACAAGATACAGCGCTACCTCATAGTTTCTTTCTTTCTCTTAGTAAAGAAATGGTTCTCTTTGGTGTACAGCGTCTACTGTCAAGTGGGAAACAATGTGATTCCCCCCACCCCCTCACCATTTGCTACTATTGGGGTGAAATGACCAAAAGGAAGAGACAAGGCTTCAAGAAGTGTTTATTTTCAACTAAATGTTGTGGTGGGAAGTGTGTGTACATGCGATGGGAGGGCCCCTTTATACCAGCGGTGGAGAGCAGGTGGCCCTCAAGGTGTTGTTGGGCTCCAACTCTCATCAGCTCCAGCCAACTTGGCCAATGGCCAGGGATGATGGGAATTGGAAGGTCCAACAACATCTAGACACCACCCAATGCCAAGGTGGTGGGTCTTTTTTGTTGTTGGGAAAGAAAAAAAAGGTCACAGATGAGGAACCTGTGGCTCCCCAACTGTTGTTGTTGGGCTCCAAGTTCTATCAGCCCCAGTTGACCCAGTCAACGTTGAGGGATGATGGGAGTTGTAGTCCAACCACATCAGAGGGTCATAGGTTCTCATCCTGCTCCAAAGAAACAAACATCATTTTTCTTTCTGTCAAGAAAAGTATGTGGCAGCCTCTGAGGCTACGTAGAGGGCAGCCACAGAAGGGGAAATGGCAATGATTTTGTTCCACCTATGGCATATCAGGTCCTTGGCAGGTTTGGAAGGTGCCTAAACTTAGGCTGAAATGCTATACTTCCTTATGTGGCTATTAGTCTCATTGACCTAAACTGGGCTTGCATTTGAGTCAACACATGTAGGACTGAACTGTTCGCCTGTACTCCTGTGCCTGGGAACAAGTCCCATTGACTATGCACAGGTTATGATATGTGCTGTTCAGATGACTGGGCAAGTTCTTTTTATTCTCCAACTTTAGGGTGATTTGTGATTTCTGCTTCTGTTTGCTTCGGTCTATATTCTGTAAATGCATCCAACTGTGGACTCTCATGTGATCTGATTGAGTAGCTCTAATGAAAACCACGGGAATGCATTTTGAAGCTTGTAGGGCTGCCATCAAGGGCCTTCATTTTTTGTGATGCAGCAAACTGAGCATTATTTCCACTGTTTTTTAAATGATTATGCACATGAAAAACAAGTGTGTGTGTAAGAGGGGAGCTAAGAAACTCTGATTTCATTGGAGTTCCTGATTCTGTGCCTGATTAAACAGCTGCCTACAATTCTAGATAAATCACTTTCCTTGTTTAAGGTTTAAAAATATCAAAGCCTACTCTCTGTGGCTTTCAAGGTGTTTGGGGAAAGAAAGAATACACATCAAATGCCAACATTTCCAGTTTTATCCATTTCTACTTGCAGCTGTGCACTGATTTCAACAGCACACTCTCTCTCTCCCCCTCCCACCTTTTTTAAAAAATACCCCCCCAATCTTTTATGCCATGCTTCAGATGATCTATATTTAGCACTAAATGGCACGCTAAATTTTAGAAACATTATGACATAGTGCTTTGGTTCAAATAATTGCTGGCATTATCTATGCCCGATCAGACAGAAAAAGACGACAAAGGCTAAAAGAGCATCAGCTTAAACCTGCCCGGTATCTGTGATTCCCTCCTCCTCTGCTAAAACAAAAGTGCTACAACAATGATTCCCAAACCATTTTGAGCTACCGCACCCTTGGTTCCATAAATTCATCCCCAGTGCTTCCCACCCTATAAAAACCACTGTGGTTTGCGCAACCCACAAAAGATAACCATGCAATAAAACTCAAAACAATAACAATTATTTGCACATTTATTCAAGGTTGAGTTAAAACGATTCAGTTTAATTAATTCAATAAAACTAACAAACTTGATCCAGTGATATCAGCTTTTCAAAGTGTGATAGTCAGTTATACCTTCAGAGTCCACCTGCTGTCCCCTTGCCTCTCTGCACCTGCCTAGTTATCCCATTGCCCCCAGGGGGCAATACCGCCCAGCTGGGGAACCACTGTACTACAATAAGCATCTAAATGCAGCCCTCAGGTGGATAACGGTCTTCTGCCCGACATGAGCCCTGATTGGGCATTTAGGAACACGTTGACTGTAACTGGGTAAGGCAAGAAAGTGGGGTCACCCATATTTACGCACTGGTGTGCGGTCCAACAGTGGGATAGGTCACATGACTCCCCCCCCCCAAATGTCTCACATCACAGACACACATTGCCAAATGCCTCAACAGGGCTGTTGCCAAAAACTGCACCACACGCTGATCCTATAAAAGCCGAAGAGGATGAAGGCCTTTGCCGACCAATTTGCTTTTAACAAAAAAATACCCATTTACCTCCCATCTGAAATATAATCCCCCATTAAAAACTTTTGGGGCTTAGCGAGAAACAAGCAGAGTTTTCAGCTGGCTCCAGATTCCGAAACGCAGAAGTAATTTAAGAGGCTGCAAGCCTGGGATTTAACGTTATCAATATGGAGGCTCACTTCAAATGTAAAAATGGCAGCTCCCTAGATTATAAATTTCAAGTCTGCTTGATATTTCCACTCGGTGCTATAACGGGCAGAAGACGGAAAAGCAGCAGCCTCGTAACTGCCGTTCCAACATCATTCATCTCCGTGTTCGACCGAAGTCCCTTTTGGCTTACACGGTTTAAGTTAAGGCTTTTATTTATTTATTTTTCTGTTTCCAGAAAGAACATTGCAAGCAAGGGAACATGAAACAAGCATAAAAGGAGAAGTACTTACAACAAGGGCGCAAGGAAGAAACTTTGAAGCTGTGAGTTTGCTGGAAGAGCGATTAGAATACCCCCTGTAGGCATCAGCCAGCAAGCAGGTGTGTTTATAATTAAACATCAGCAATAAACCCGTAAACCTCAAGTTTTGCCAAGTGTGAGGCTCCGGCAGTTATTAGATATAACACCTTTTACAAGTACTCCAAGAGGCAAAATATTACAGACACAACAGAAAAAGGGGTTCCCAAATGATGGACAGAAAGCTTAAGGTTGTCTGTGAATTTACAATCAAGGATGGGAGAGGAAACAATCACCGCATTCGTACTGATGTTTAATTGTACTTTATCGTCTATTTCTGATACAGCATTTTATTTTGAGACAAGTTGCATTGTTTGGAATTCAAACCGTAATTCAATTAAATGTGATAGGTAAAAAAAGAAATTAAAATATCATACAGTGTCCTGCACAGCCCAATACAATTGCTACGAAAGGTGGGGTGGTGGTCATGAAGTGCTGCTCTAAAACTCACAGCAGTTTTCAGGTGGTCCATGGAGGAGAAAGGGGGGTGAAATGTGTTTAAATGTGGTTCGAGCCACCCAGGGATGGCTTAAGGTCCCTTCCAACTCTACAATTCTATAATAAAACAAAATGTAGGAACAGGGATCAGATCATTGGGCCATCTAGCTCAGCACTGTCTGCACCAGGCGTGGGGAATCTCAGGCCCAGGGTCTGAACGTGGCCCTCCAAACCTCTCTATTTGGCCCTCAAGACTTTCCTGGAGCTGTACTTCTGCTCCTGCTCTGCCTCCACTTCAAGTGGTTTTGCTTGGCTGGAATGCATATTTGCTTGCCTGGGTAGGGGGCAGCAACCCCAAAGAATCCTGGGAACTGAAGTCTCCCTTCCACAGAACTAGACTACTCAGCACCCTTAGCAAACTACAGTTCCCAGGATTCTTGGGGGGGGGAGTCATGTGCTTTAAATGTATGGTGTGGATCTGCCTTAAGATGTTCCTACATCCAGGTTAGCAAAGAAGGGTTGATTCCCAACACGTTATTTTACCAGGGTTAAAAGAAGTACAGTGGTACCTCGGGTTACATACGCTTCAGGTTACAGACTCCGCTAACCCAGAAATAGTGCTTCAGGTTAAGAACTTTGCTTCAGGATGAGAACAGAAATCGTGCTCCGGTGGCATGGCAGCAGCAGGAGGTCCCATTAGCTAAAGTGGTGCTTCAGGTTAAGAACAGTTTCAGGTTAAGTACGGACCTCCGGCATGAATTAAGTACTTAACCTGAGGTACCACTGTACAAAGAAGCTTGTCTCCTCGCTAGTATCTCCCATCAGACGACTCTGGGAAACCAGGAAAGGATCACCACTGCAAACAGGAGGACAAGTACCATGTCCCTAAATAAATGTTTTGCAGTGTACCTCCTGGACTTACGGACATAGCCATGAGATTTAAACCACTCGACTGATTCTTTAATGCTGTGTGGACATGGTGCGTACCCCAGCTCCCTCTTGGCCTTTTCCAGGCTGAAATAATTAGAGACGCCACTTTTGTAAACTTCTGTGCGAGTGAGGAAGGGCTGGAAGTTATATAAGCGCCCAACCACGGAATGTACCATCTCAGTGAGAAATGCGAAGTAGTAAACAACAGACAGAGGGAGGCGGTAAGTTGGAAAGGGGTAGCCTAAGCCTTCTACGAAAGGCCGGAAAAAATCAAAGTTGTTGATCGGTCTGCCATCTGAAATGAAGTAAGCTTGACCAGCTGACCTGTGACCCTTACTATCTCCCAGAGCTTCGGAAGCTAAGATGTGAGCTTCTACCAAGTTGTCCACATGTACAAAGTCCATTAGGTCTCCAGGATCTCCAAACAGGAACTGAAACAAGCCCTGTTCGAGGTAGCCAAGGATCCTCGGCAGATGTCTCTGCTCTCCAGGCCCATAGATGGCAGCAGGTCTCAAGGCACAGGTCCTCAGCAACCCTCGCCCTCCCTCAAGGGAGCTTCCATTTGCTTCCAGAACCTTCATCTCAGCTAAGGCTTTGGTCCTCGAGTAATGGTCAGGGTGGAGATGAAGAGGGAAATAAGGCAGAGACTCATCCCCGTTTTCGATCGCTTGGCCCCCAAACACCACATTGTAGGTGCTCGTGTAAACCAGCCTTGAGATGCCCACTTTCTTGCAAGCTTCAATTACGTTTTCTGTCCCCTTGAGGTTGACGTCTTCTATAAGTTTTTGGTTCAGCTGCTCCCGGCCAGACATCCCATAGGAAGCAATATGGAAGACGCAGGTTGCACCTCGGAGTGCCCTTTCCACTTCAGAGACCACACGGACATCACCCTGCACAAATTTCACTCCTTGTGGCATCGGATGGATGGGCTCGGTGACATCAAAGAGGATGACATCTACTCCCTTCTTGGAAAGGGCACCACCTAGGCTGGAATGTGACAGGCAATCCAATCCAAATAATAAAATATATGACTTTGAAACAAACACCTTACATCAAATAAGGTAATATTCAATACCAGTTAGAATATATTATTGCGCAATCAAAGGAACTCTCAAAACATCAGCAAATAATAATAATTAAACAGAAATCTACCTAACACCCCCCTGTTTTCACTCAAAGGGGCTTTTCACAGTTTTACTGATAATAACTACGTGGTCTGCAGACTTTCATCAGTAGACCAACCCAACCTAAGCCTCCATTGATTGAACTGGTGGGAATCAAAATTATGAAATTACTAGGTAGCACATCTGCTTTACATGCAGAAGGTCCCAGAGTTCAAACCCTGGCATCTACAGGTAGGGCTGGGAGAGGCTCCTGCCTGAAGCCCTGGAGAGTTGCTGCCAGCCAGTGCAGATAATACAGAGCTAGATTTTGAAGATTGAAGTGGGACCTTCTTCATGCATCTATCACTGAGCTACGGCCTTTCCCCATAGTTGTACAGTGTATGTGTGTACAAAGAAATGTGTGTGTGTGTGTGTGTGTGTTGGTGAGGGGAGAAAGAAAATAATAAATTATTTAAAACAGACATATTGCTTCATTGCTAAATATGATTGCTCCATGTGTCCTAAAATAAAAGTATACTAACCGGAAACCAAAATAACCACCTCCTCCTGTAATAAGGACTGTTTCCTTGACGGGGTTTTCTACATCCATGCTGTGCTTTTTGCTGCTACTTCCAGTCATTCTCTATAAATAGATAAAGATAACACATCATAGCTGTTATTCTAATAATACAAAAAATAAAAAGATGCTGTGGCTCTTAATAGCTCATGAATTGCAAAACCTGCACATTACAGGATTTTGTTCCAAGCGATTGCTCCCTCCAGATTTTCCCAATGCCATTTTAGATTTGTGCATATATATATTTGTGCCCCCCCCCCCACCAACCATATTTTTCCGTGTATAAGATGCCCCCATGTATAAGACGACCCCTATTTTTTTGAACCTAAAATTAAGAAATTAAGTTGTTTAGCTTTTTTGGGGGGTGGAGGAGGTCACTTTCGCCAATCACTCACCCGCCTGCCCGCCACTGCCAATTGATTGCCACAGCCACTGCCAATCGCACACCTCGCCGTAGCCAATTGTCTACCCACTCACCGCCACCAACAGCCCACCCGCCCACTTGCCGCAGCCACAGCCAATCACCAGCAGGCCTTGCCACAGCCACCAATCGCCTGCCCAACTGCCGCAGCCACAGCCAATCGCCAGCAGGCCTTGCCGCAGCCACCAATCAACCGCCCAATCGCCGCTGCCAATCTCCTGCTTGCTGCTGCCATTAATCAAACGTCCCCCCTCTACATTCACTATCCATGTATAAGACGACACCCAATTTTTGCCTAATTCTTTTTAGCAAAAAGCATTGTGTTATACACGGAAAAATACGGTATATCACAACTGACTTGCTGCTTTGGTGCAAAGTGCACTTAGTCCATTTTGTAACCAGAGGAAGCTAGCCAGGTGCAAACAGAGTATGAGGGGAGGTTGCCAGCACCTGTGAGGCAATCGTAATTTCCTCGAACGTTCTGGAGCTGAGTGGCACTCTATAGGTTGCCAAAATGGAACCAGCCATGCAGAAGAGGTTGGAAGAAACATTCTTAAAATATAGGGAGGAAATAAGGACTTAGCATGCTCTGTGGGCACACGATGCTGAGCATCTACTGGGGTGAAAAATGGGGGAGAAGAAAATGAAATGGCATGTTTTGGAAAAGGGTGTTGCTCTGTTGCCTCAAATAGGAGCCTTCCACACTGAAAGATTATGTTGCACCACCAGCACAGTTATCTTTTCCCAGCAACCAGTGCTCAGGAGTATACTGCTTAGCCACACAGAAGTTGCCGCCCCTGTGCAAAGGCTAAGTGATTTGAGCGAAGTGTCAAATAGGTCATTTGAGGTTCAGGTCTGCACTAGGTCTGCAATCCTCTGCATGCTTATTTGGCAGTGGCTCCCATTACTATCCATAAAAAATGCAGGCAAGTGAACATGAATAGAACTGGGTTGTGGGTAGCCTTAGACAAAACACTATTCTCTTGGCTTCAGTTCCCCCCCCTCAACATCTGTAAAATGGGAACAAAAGTACTTATTAGATATCCATCCATTAGATACCACATCTCATAAATAGCTAAAATTGTGTTTATTAGTTAGGTGTCCCTTTATAATATTTCCAGGGGAGTTCACAATAAAACAGTAACAACAATTTAATAATATAGGGTTGCCATATTTCAAAAAGTGAAAATCTGGACACAGAAGTTTTGACCAGAAATCAGCAGTAAAGAGTACATATTGTGCTATCTCTCTCAATGTTTTAAAAAGACATCTTGCAAAAACAGATCAGTTGCTATCACTCAGCCTAGTGGACCTCACAAGATTGTTGTGAAGATAAAATTAGGTGGGGGAGGGAATGCAATATTGGTCAAACTGGGTCTACCACTTCTCTGCTTAGCACAGAAAGCACTTCACAGGAAAAAAAATCCACACTAAACTGCTAAATCTCACAAGCCCTAACATTTCACCCATCACTATCATACCAATTTGTCCATCATTATCAATCTGATATTTGAAGAATCCAGGATAAGCCATGAATTGCAATAGCACTCCAGCCATAAATGGAAAACTTTAGATATAGATGAGAATTGGTGGTTTATCAGGCATATCATGAGGTCCTTGAACATGAAGCAAGGTTGATGATTGGAGTCTATGGTCGCTGCTAGACTGTTGCTATCTTAGGGTGGACTACAATCAAATACCAGCAAGTTCAGATTGTTTTCTTTCTTTCTTTTTCTTTCTTTCTTTTATTTTTACATTTATATCCCACCTGCCCTCCAAGGAACTCAATGTGTATTACAAAGTTCTCCTCTCTATTTATCCCCACAACAACCCTTTAAAGCAGTATCATAACACTCTGAAAGAGGAGGGAAGCAGAACTTCTTCTTCTGTAGCGCGTAAGACCTCTGGGTGGGATCGTAGCGGATCAGTCCAATTAATACAATAGGATTACACTTGACTGCATCATCTGAATGGGACTGATGGAGATACATTTCTAAAGCCACACTTTTTCTACCCACCCACTGACCGTTTAGTATCAGGTGTTTATTAAGAGGACGGTTGCACTTAAGGCCATAATTGAGGTACTCTGCACAGTATCAATTCAACGGAGGGTTGAGCCCTGGCATCAAAAACAAATCCTAGGGCCAAATCCAAGCTCCCTTCACAATGATTATAGTTCATGGCTGGGTAGAGCCATGACATGAAAAAAATTTTTTAGCACTGGTGCCAAATTCAAGCTCCGTAGTAATTCCCGATCGTCTCTTCACCCCACCCCCTGCAGTGGAACCCTAACCTTTTGCAACACCACCCCCTTGGTTCCATGAACACATCTCCAGTGCTCCCCATCCTATGGAAAGTATTTGTTTAGGATACAGTGGTACCTCGGGTTACGGACGCTTCAGGTTACAGACGCTTCAGGTTACAGACTCCGCTGCTAACCCAGAAATAGTACCTCGGGTTAAGAACGTTGCTTCAGGAGACCACAGATTCACTGAAGACTGGAGTAAATTTGTAGACTATTTGAAAAGTATTTGCGATGAACAATTAACGTTTGTAGGTTTGCAAGAGGCTCTGTGAAAATAATATTAGAAATATTGTAAAAAAGGGAATAAGAGGGAGGAGGTTTTTAATAAAAGGCAATATTAGATTAAGAAATGCGGAAGAAGGATTAAAACGGAGGATTTGCAGAAGAGCTGAGGGAAGTCCAAAAAAATGTATCTGTGAAAAATTGTGTTATGTGTTTTTATATTTTTGTATTGCAAAATGAATAAAAATATTTTTTTTAAAAAAAGAAGAACGTTGCTTCAGGATGAGAACAGAAATTGTGAGGCGGCAGCGGGAAGCCCCATTAGTTAAAGTGGTGCTTCAGATTAAGAACAGTTTCAGGTTAAGAACGGACCTCCGGAACGAATTAAGTTCTTAATCCGAGGTACCACTGTACTGGTTTGCACAGCCCACTATAGAAGATGATTAACACAACAGAATTCAAAACAGTAACAGTTAATTGCACATTAAGTCACTACCCAAGTAAAACTATTTTATTAATTCCACGGAATGGATGGACTTGATCTAGTGATGGCAGCTTTCCCTGCATCTCCCTTGCCTCTTGGCGCCCCCCATGCCCAAAGCCCCGCAGAAGGCGGAGCCGCCCACTTAGGAAACTACAGTACTGTACAGTACTTCTCTACAGGCTTGCTCCAGATAGGCAAGAGGGAGCACCATAACGCCACCTTCTGCAAAGCAGCCACAGACAAGCCTGAACGAGGAACTTCCCAATGCAAGCCCACTCCCCAATTCCGAGGAGCCTGCATACCCCCTTCTCAGTAATTTAGCCCTCATTACAATCTGTGCAATACGAGCTTGGATTTGTGGGGAGGAGCTATGAACGAAACGGACCGCGCTGAAGACTGGGGCAATTAAAAGAGCCAGTTCACTGGATTCCTCCCCTCGCCCCGCTCTAGAGCAGCAGGGTTTTTTCCCCTCCGCCCCACACAGCGTCTGATCTCCCCTACTCCCTTACCAAACAAAGTTTCTGACTTTCTCCTCTTCGCAGTGTGCGATGCGCCGTCTTTCCCGCCCCATCACCCTATATGCCGACTCCTCCCTGTAGGGAGGGCGCGTTACGAAACCACCCCCTGCAGAATTATGCACCTTCCCCTCGCATCGAGGCACGCAGGGAAAGGAAGATCTGCCTATCCCCACTCCGTGCCGACCGGGCCCTTTAAAACAAAGCAGCCGCGCCAAAGCACGACACCAAAACTTCTCACGCTTTTATCTCTGCAGTCTGAAACCAGCCGGCACCTGGCTGGTTTCAGTAGCGCCAACATGGCGCCCTCCATAGCGGATATTTTCCGTACAGCAAGATGTCTGAACCCGAGGACCGGGCTTTCGTACAGCAAAACGGTGCGCTCTACTCGGGATAATGTCGTACAATAAGATGATAGCTGCTTTTGTTTATGCTATTATTATTATTATGCCTCCTCCTATTATTATTTGCTATTGCTTCTCTTTTTATTGTTGTTGCTCTTTGTTTCTGATGCTATTGTATTATTTTATTAGTTATTTCTTCTACTGTTATTACTTGCTGTAGCTTCTTTAGATTTTTGTGTCATTTTTAAACCAGTTATATATATATATATATATATATATATATATATATATATATATATTGTATATATATATATATATATATATATACACACACATATATATATATGTGTGTGTGTGTGTTATATATATATATATATATATATATATATATATATATATATATATGTGTGTGTGTGTGTGTGTGTGTGTGTGTTATATGTGTTATATATATAAAAATTAATTTAATTTTCTTTATGTTAAGTCTGCAAGCTGCACATATTCTGTCAACTTAAGTTGCCGTTCTTTGGCTGGGACCTCATTCGTTTTCCATTTTTGGGCTAGTAAAACATGGGCCACAGTAAATAAATTCATAAATAACGTTTTTTGACACCTGGGAATTTCAGTCTGAATTATCTGTTTTTGGGGGGGAAAATACTTTTAAACATTTTTTTCAATTCATTATGGATCATTTCCCAATACTCTTTTATTAAACCAATTTTGTATGTTTTAACATCTGATTATGTCAGATTTAATTATTATTTTTGAAAGTTTAAAATAGGTTAAAATAATAAAATAAAATAATTCCTTCTAGACAAGAGTGGATACTAAAATTTACTGAATAGAGTGGTACCTCAGGTTACATACTATTATATTATTATAACATGAAATTGCAATCACAAATTTTTGTCAGAATTTTTATCTTATTAACAGATTGTGTAAATTTTATTTTCTTTCCTTTTCCCTCCCCTCTTAAGTTGCACCCCTTTTCGTTGCTGCTTTTTTTGGGTATGTAATAAGCATGGAAATAAGCATGGGAAAAGATAAAATAATTAAAAGGGGGGGGGACATCTGATTATAAGTCAGCTAAAGACTGCCAAGTGCTTAAGACCAACAAATTAAATAATATTCTGGTTTGTTTATTGTTATGAAAGCTGCTTTGGGGGTCCTGCAAAATAACAATAATGTAAATAACAAAAATAACATGCAGACTTTTAAGGCATTTTACCATCAGCCCCAGCGAGAATATCCAATGATCAGGAATGATGGGAGCTGGAGTCTATCAACATGTGGCCACAGGGTTCCACATCTGTGATCTAACTGATTAATCAACTAAGGTTGCAATCATGTACACACTGAAAGGGCAGCAATCCCTATTGAATTATTTGGGGGTTACTTCTGAGTAGACATGCCTTAGAATCATAGAGTTGGAAGGGACCCAAGAGTCATCTAGTCCAACCCCCTGCAATGCAGGAATCACAGCTGTATTGCAGCCCACATTTCTTAGCATTTACTGCGCATTTTTAACAGTGCTTTTAGGGTGCTCACTAATAATAATAATAATAATAATAATAATAATAATAATTATTATTATTTATACCCTGCCCATCTGGCTGGGCTTCCCCAGCCACTCTGGGCGGCTTCCAAAAGAATATTAAAATACTGTGATACATCAAACATTAAAAAGCTTCCCTAAACAGGACTGCCTTCAGATGTCTTCTAAAGGTCTGGTAGTTGTTGTTCTCTTTGACATCTGGTGGGAGGGCGTTCCACAGGGAGGGTGCCACTACCGAGAAGGCCCTCTGCCTGGTTCCCTGTAACTTGGCTTCTCACAGGGAGGGAACCGCCAGAAGGCCCTCGGTGCTGGACCTCAGTGTCCGGGTAGAATGATGGGGGTGGAGACGCTCCTTCAGATATAATGGACCGAGGCCGTTTAGGGCTTTAAAGGTCAACATCAGCACTTTGAATTGTGCCCGGACAAGTACTGGGAGCCAATGTATGTCTTTCAAGACCAGTGTTATATGGTCTCGGCGGCCGCTTCCAGTCACCAGTCTGGCTGCCGCGTTCTGGATTAGTTGTAGTTTCCGGGTCACCTTCAAAGGTAGCCCCACGTAGAGCGCATTGCAGTAGCCCAAGCGGGAGATAACCAGAGCATGCACCACTCTGGCGAGGCAGTCCGCAGGCAGATAGGGTCTCAGCCTGCGTACCAGATGGAGCTGGTACACAGCTGTCCTGGACACGGATTTGACCTGTCCCTCCATGGACAGCTGTGAGTCCAAAATGACTCCCAGGCTGCGCACCTGGTCCTTCAGGGGCACAGTTACCCCATTCAGGACCAGGGAATCCTCCACACCTGCCCGCCTCCTGTCCCCTAAAAACAGTACTTCTGTCTTGTCAGGATTCAATCTCAATCTGTTAGCCGCCATCCATCCTCCAACCGCCTCCAGACACTCACACAGGACCGTCACCGCCTTCACTGGTTCTGATTTGAAAGAGAGGTAGAGCTGGGTATCATCCGCATACTGATGAACACCCAGCCCAAACCCCCTGATGATCTCTCCCAGCGGCTGCATGTAGATGTTGAAAAGCATGGGGGAGAGGACAGAACCCTGAGGCACCCCACAAGTGAGAGCCCAGGGGACTGAACACTCATCCCCCACCACCGCTTTCTGAACACGGCCCAGGAGGAAGGAGCGGAACCACTGTATAACAGTGCCCCCAGCTCCCAGCCCCTCAAGACGGTCCAGAAGGATGTTATGGTCGATTGTATCAAAGGCTGCTGAGAGATCCAGCAGAACTAGGAAACAGCTCTCACCTTTGTCCCTAGCCCACCGGAGATCATCAACCAGTGTGACCAAGGCAGTTTCAGTCCCGTGATGAGGCCTGAATCCCGATTGGAAGGGACCAAATGGTCCGCTTCTTCCAGGCGTGCCTGGAGTTGTTCAGCAACCACTCGCTCAATCACCTTGCCCAAGAATGGAAGATTTGAGACTAGGCGATAGTTGGCCATCGTGGCCGCATCTAAAGATGGTTTTTTAAGAAGCGGTTTAATAACCGCCTCTTTCAGTGGGTCTGGGAAGGCTCCCTCACGGAGGGAAGCATTCACCACCCCACGAAGCCCATCGCCCAGCCCTTCCCAGCTAGCTTTTATAAGCCAGGATGGGCAAGGATCAAGGAGGCAGGTGGTTGGTTTCACTCGTCCAAGCAGCCTGTCCACATCCTCGGAGGTAACAGATTGGAATTGATCCCACACAGTTTGACTAGACAGGACTCTAGCACTCTCCCGCCCTGGCCCTGCTCCCACGGTGGCGTCTACCTCTTCCCGAATCTGAGCGACTTTATCTGCAAAAAACTTCGCAAAATCATTGCAGGAGATCATGTGGCCCGTACTGGGCCCTGATGTAGCAGGTGGTTCCGCTAAATTGCGAACCACCTGAAAAAGTCTCCTGCTACTGTTTTCTGCAGATGCAATAGAGGCGGTGAAGAAAGTCTTCTTCGCCTTCGCTACCGCCACTTGGCTCGACATTGAGCTCTAACCCGTGTCCGGTCAGCTTCAGAATGGGTCATCCGCGACCGGCGCTCTAGCCGTCTCAACGATTGTTTCATTGCCCTCAGATCCGTGGAAAACCACGGGCTGTCCGGGTTCCATGCAATCGGAGAGGGCGCTTCAGAGCCAAACAGTCAATAGCCCTAGTTAACTCCACATTCCAGCGGGCCACCAGGGAATCAGCTGAAAGGCCATCAACATGGGATAAAGCATCCGCTACCACTCTCTGAAAACCATTTGGATACATTAAGTGGCGGGGGCGGACCATCCGAATCGGTCCCACCTCCCTGCAGAGGGGAAGGGTCGCGGAGAAGTCAAGTTGCACCAGGAAGTGGTCTGACCATGGCACTTCTTTCGTTTTGCTTTTACTTAGTGTCAGATCACCCACGTCACTAGAGGTAAACACCAGTTCCAAGGCATGTCCGCAGCTATGGGTTGGGCCAGACTTATTCAGGGACAGCCCCATGGAGGCCATGCTTTCCACGAAGTCCCGAGCGGCCCCTTGTAAGGTCGTTTCGGCATGGATATTACAACCAAACTAGGTGTCTCCAGGAGAACATCCGCCACGACCTGAAGCAGCTCGGGCAGGGAATCCTTAGTGTAGCGGGGAGGTTGGTACACCAAAAGGAATCCTGTACTGCCCCTATTACCCAACTTCCAGAACATGCACTCAGACAACTGGGTCTTCCCAATAGGACACCTGGTGCAAACTAATGACTTCCTAAAAATCACTGCAACCCCCCCCCTCCCCGCCCACAAGGCCTGGGTTGCTGTGCGTAAGAGAAACCTGGTGGACAAGCAGCGGCAAGGACAGGCCCATCTGCTTCATCCAACCAAGTCTCTTACACATGCCAGGTCAAGTCCTCCATCAATGATCAAGTCATGGATGGCAGTGGTCTTATGAATCATTGACCTGGCATTGCACACAGTGCCCTTGGTGATTCTAGTATCCGTCCAGTCAGGACCAGACCCGGAGGCAGGGATAGTCCTCAGACCATGACTAAACCTGCCTCCTCTGTAATGACATGGTCTGGTCTTAGCGTAACTCCTCCTACCTGTGATTACTGAGATCGGTTGTCCCAGCGCATCCCCCTCTGTGGAACATGCCCCAGCCATTTTGTTGGCTGGGACCCACTCCCTGGCAGCCCTGACCCCTCCCCTTAAGAACAAAATAAGACCTTAAAACAATAAAAACAAACAAACAAACTCAGAAAACAATAAAACAATACAAATAAAAAACTGTAAAAATTACAAATCCATCAAAGTCAAACCAATTCCCAAGCCCAACCAAACATCCATCCCACCCCCATCCCCCCATATACAAAAAAATCAATAGGGAAAGGAAAATTTTAAAACATTTTAAAAAGAACTCTGCGCCCCTCCAGATCCTCCTGGGCAGCAGCAGCAGTGACAGCAACTGTGCTTGTGAGGCCTGTGAGGCCCTGCCCTGGGCCAGGTGGTAAGTGGCAAGAGCAGGGCCCTCAGGCACTCACACAGGGGAGTCCTTCTGGGCAACAGAGAACAGCAGTCCTATATGCTGTAAATCAGTATTATTATCAACAGGTTGTAAAGGAGCATGACTGAGTCTGAGAAAAAGAAGAAGCTCATCAACAGTGGCCGAACCAAGATTTGGTTCACAGGGCCAAATATTTGGTTTCTTTGGCTTCTTCACCAGGGTTGGGCAGAAGATGTGACAGAGGGATCCTCGATATCTGGTATTTTGTCACACAGAAAAGTTGCAGGCACCAGTGGACCAGTCACTAATTTCCTACATTTATCCTGGTTACTATGGGACGTGGGTGGCGCTGTGGGTTAAACCACAGAGCCTAGGACTTGCCAATCAGAAGGTAGGTGGTTTGAATCCCCGTGATGGGGTGAGCTCCTGTTGCTCGGTCCCTGCTCCTGCCAACCTAGCAGTTCGAAAGCACGTCAAAGTGCAAGTAGATAAATAGGTACCTCTCCGGAGGGAAGGTAAACGGCGTTTCCGTTCGCTGCTTTGGTTCGCCAGAAGCGGCTTAGTCATGCTGGCCACATGACCTGGAAGCTGTACGCCGGCTCCCTCGGCCAATAAAGCAAGATGAGCGCCGCAACCCCAGAGTCGGTCACGTCTGCACCTAATGGTCAGGGGTCCCTTTACCTTTATCCTGGTTACTGAGGAAGAATGAAATGTGTTCCATCTTGAGCACCTTGGAGGAAGAGGTGGGATATAAATGCTAATGATGATGATGAAGATAGTTTTGGATTCTGCCCATGGCAAACAGTGTTCACCGGGATTGCCATCTTCCTGTTCCCCCACCTCCAGCAGGAGTCCTGTGTTTTCAGCATCTGCTTCATAGACAGATATCCAACTGTGGCAGGATTTTTCCTTGCTCTGTTTCCACATTGTGGAAACAACCACAGTTGACTGTTTTTGCTTTTTAAAGCCATAGAAAAACCTTGAATGGGTGCCAAACAGCCTTTACTCTGGAACGCAACAGGTGGTGCTATTGCACCAGTAAGCTGAAACAATGATTATTCTCTGCAGCTGCTGCATTTACGCTTCTCAGATCCTAAACTTCATTTTTTGGAGGGGACAAACAGCCCAAGAAATGAAAGAAATGAAACAGATTCAAGTTAGGGTCTGGAATAATGTTGGAATCACCAAACAGACCTACTTGGCTCAGGTGTTCGGACAGTGAGGGCACTTGGGAGGTGAGACTGTGGAATGAAGGTGGTCCCAAAGTTGGAAAGGTTGGAAAGAATGTGTATCTGAAAAGAAATGAATACCAAAAATAAAAATCCACATACAGTGGTACCTCAGGTTACACACGCTTCAGGTTACATATGCTTCAGGTTACACAATCCGCTAACCTAGAAATAGTGCTTCAGGTTAAGAACTTTGCTTCAGGATAAGAACAGAAATCGTGCTCCGGCGGCGCGGCAGCAGCAGGAGGCCCCATTAGCTAAAGTGGTGCTTCAGGTTAAGAACAGTTTCAGGTTAAGAACGGACCTCCAGAACGAATTAAGAACTTAAGCCGAGGTACCACTGTACATAGTTCTAAATCCATATGGCTAAATAATGGGTATTGTTCGACTCCAGCTCCCATCATCCCTGACCATCTTCCATTCTGGCTGGGTCTGATGAGAGTTGTAGTCCAACAATGTCTGGAGGAACACGGGCCCCCACCCACCCCAGTGGACTTAAAGTAATACTTAGAGTAGTCTGGTTTTAATAAATTGACTTTAGAGCTGAAGATGAGCCTGTTGAATCAGACCAGTGGCCCATCTAGTCCTGCATCCTGTTCTCACTGTGGCCAACCAGATGCCTGTGGGAAGCCTGCAAGCTGGATGAAATATACTCAGAGTCGAGTGAAATATACTTGGAGTCAAGAGTGGATTTCATGCTCTTTATTCAGCTCATAGTGGTGAGGAGGAATGGAAGTTCCCCCAGAATGTCTGCTTTATATACATTATTTACACAATGGGCCCCACGTAATTGGCTAATTCCGGGATTCTCCTGTAGACCAATCAGGTTGCGGATTCACTGCCACCTGGAGCTGGATTGGGTGGCTCCTGTTCTAGGATCAATCAGACTGCTGCATTTTGGATCCTATTCAACTCAGTACATAACACTGGACATAATAATAATATAATAATTTATTATTTGTACCCCGCCCATCTGGCTGGGTTTCCCCAGCCACTCTGGGCGGCTTCCATAGAAACCAAAAATACACTAAAATATCGCAGATTAAAAACTTCCCTGAACAGGGCTGCCTTAAGATGTCTTCTGAATGTCAGGTACTTATTTATCGCTTTGACATCTGGTGGGAGGGCGTTCCACAGGGCGGGCGCCACTACCGAGAAGGCCCTCTGCCTGGTTCCCTGTAGCTTTGCTTCTCGCAATGAGGGAACCGCCAGAAGACCCTCGGCGCTGGACCTCAGCATCCAGGCAGAACGGGTAGAACGATGGGGGTGGAGACGCTCCTTCAGATATACTGGACCGAGGCCGTTTAGGGCTTTAAAGGTCAGCACCAACACTTTGAATTGTGCCCGGAAACGTACTGGGAGCCAATGTATGTCTTTCAAGACCAGTGTTATATGGTCTCGGCGGCCGCCCCCAGTCACCAGTCTGGCTGCCGCGTTCTGGATTAGTTGTAGTTTTCGAGTCACCTTCAAAGGTAGCCCCACGTAGAGCGCATTGCAGTAGCCCAAGCGGGAGATAACCAGAGCATGCACCACTCTGGCGAGGCAGTCCGCAGGCAGATAGGGTCTCAGCCTGCGTACCAGATGGAGCTGGTACACAGCTGTCCTGGACACGGATTTGACCTGTCCCTCCATGGACAGCTGTGAGTCCAAAATGACTCCCAGGCTGCGCACCTGGTCCTTTAGGGGCACAGTTACCCCATTCAGGACCAGGGAATCCTCCACACCTGCCCGCCTCCTGTCCCCTAAAAACAGTACTTCTGTCTTGTCAGGATTCAATCTCAATCTGTTAGCCGCCATCCATCCTCCAACCGCCTCCAGACACTCACACAGGACCGTCACCGCCTTCACTGGTTCTGATTTGAAAGAGAGGTAGAGCTGGGTATCATCCGCATACTGATGAACACCCAGCCCAAACCCCCTGATGATCTCTCCCAGTGGCTGTTGAAAAGCATGGGGGAGAGGACAGAACCCTGAGGCACCCTACAAGTGAGAGCCCAGGGGACTGAACACTCATCCCCCACCACCGCTTTCTGAATACGGCCCAGGAGGAAGGAGCGGAATCACTGTATAACAGTGCCCCCAGCTCCCAGCCCCTCAAGACGGTCCAGAAGGATGTTATGGTCGATGGTATCAAACGCCGCTGAGAGATCCAGCAGAACTAGGAAACAGCTCTCACCTTTGTCCCTAGCTCGCCGGAGATCATCAACCAGCGCGACCAAGGCAGTTTCAGTACTATGATGAGGCCTGAATCTCAATTGGAAGGGATCCAAATGGTCCGCATCCTCCAGGCGTGCCTGGAGTTGTTCAGCAACCACTCGCTCAATCACCTTGCCCAAGAATGGAAGATTTGAGACTGGGCGATAGTTGGCCATACTGGCTGGGTCTAAAGATGTTTTTTTAAGAAGCGGTTTAATGACCGCCTCTTTCAGCGGATCTGGGAATGTTCCCTCACAGAGGGAAGCATTCTCAACCCCGCAGAGCCCATCGCCCAGCCCTCCCTGGCTAGCTTTTATTAGCTAGGATGGGCAAGTATCAAGGAGACAGGTGGTTGGTTTCACGCATCCAAGCAGCCTGTCCACATCCTCGGGGGTAACGGATTGAAATTGATTCCATGCAACTTGACCAGACAGAGCTCTAGCACTCTCCTGCCCCAGCCCTGCTCCCACGGTGGTGTCTAGCTCCTTCCGAATATGAGTGATTTTATCTGCAAAAAACTTTGCAAAATCGTTGCAGGAGATCTTTGGGTCTTTACAAGGCCCCGGTGGTAAAGGTGGCTCCGTTAAATTGCGAACCACCTGAAAGAGTCTCCTGCTACTATTTCCTGCAGATGCAATAGAGGCGGTGCTATGGCCACTTGGTAGGCTCGACGTTGAGCTCTAACCTGTGTCCGGTCAGATTCGGAGTGAGTTTTCTGCCACCGACGCTCTAGCCGTCTCAGTGATTGTTTCATCACCCTCAGCTCCGAAGAAAACTACAGGGCTGTCCGGGCTCCATGCAATCGGAGAGGGCGCTTCAGAGCCAGTCAATAGCCCTAGTTAACTCCACATTCCAGCGGGCCACCAGGGAATCAGCTGAAAGGTCATCAACATGGGATAAAGCATCCCCTACCACTCTCTGGAAACCATTTGGATCCATTAAGTGGCGGGGGCGGACCATCCGAATTGGTCCCACCTCCCTGCAGAGGGGAAGGGTCGCGGAGAAGTCCAGTTGTACCAGGAAGTGATCTGACCATGGCACTTCTTTTGTTTCACTTTTACTTAGTGTCAGATCACCCACGTCACTAGAGGTGAACACCAGGTCTAAGGCATGTCCATGACTATGAGTTGGGCCAAACGTATTCAGGGACAGCCCCATGGAGGCCATGCTTTCCACGAAGTCCCGAGCAGCCCCTTGTAAGGTCATGTCGGCATGGATGTTAAAATCCCCTAGGACAACCAAACTAGGTGTCTCCAGGAGAAAATCCGCCACGACCTGAAGCAGCTCGGACAGGGAATCCTTGGTGCAGCGGGGAGGTTGGTACACCAAAAGGAATCCTGTACTGCCCCTATTGCCCAACTTCCAGAACATGCACTCAGAAAACTGGATCTTCCCAGTAGGACGCCTGGTGCAAGCTAGTGACTTCCTAAAAATCACTGCAACCCCCCCTCCCCGCTCACATGACCTGGGTTGCTGTGCGTAAGAGAAACCTGGTGGGCAAGCAGCGGCAAGGACAGGCCCATCTGCTTCCTCCAACCAGGTCTCTGTCACACATGCCAGGTCAAATCCTCCATCCACAATCAGGTCGTGGATGGCAGTGGTTTTATTCATCACTGACCTGGCATTACACAGCAACACCTTCAGGTCATGTGGGTTTCCCCTGTTGATTCCAGTATCCATCTGGTCAAGGCCAAACCCGGAGGCAGGGATAGTCTTCAAACAACGACTAAACCTGCCTCCTCAGTAATGACATGGTCTGGTCTTAGCATAACTCCGCCTCCTGCCCATGATCACTGAGATCGGATGCCCCAGTACTTCCCCCCCGTGGAACTTGTCCCAGCCATCATGTTGGCTGGGGCCCCACTCCCAGGCAGCCCTGATCCTGCCCCTTAAAAACAAAACACAAACTATATAGAACCAATAAAACAACAACAACAACAAAAGGAACAGAACAATTATACTAAAATTAATCCCCAATCAAATATCCATCCTATCCACCCACCCCCAACAAAGGAAGAAAGGAAAAAAAGAAATAAAAATTTAAATTGCCACCGACTGCTTGAGGACATTTTAAAGCACATTAACCACCTGGAACAGGGAAGCAATGGCAAAACACTTCCCACACTTCCCCAAAAGCTTACGGGAAATGCATCATGTCATCCTGGCAGGAATCCTTTGGTCGAAGATAATCTTCTTTGATCGCTTAAGGATGGATTATTATTATCATTTATCTTGATTGTTACCCTGCCAGGTTCCTGTATGCATAGTCTCTACTCCATATGGAAAGAATTTGTTAAGGCTGATAAATGTCTTTGATCTATACATTGAGCAATGTTTAACTCTTTGTGGGTCAGAACACAAGAAGAGCCTGGCTAGACTGGTCCAGAGAGATATCCAGTGTCAGAGAACTTTAGACTCACAAATTACGTCCTTTTCTTTTCTCTTGCATGACACGCGGGCTTCTGTCAAATTTGTATTGTAGGTTGGGGTGGTGGTGTTAATCTGGATGATGCCCTGAGTCCCTTCCAGTTCTTGGGATCCTGTATCTGCAGGGGTAGAATGTATAAGAGCAAGCTTGCCAAACCAGTCCCTTTGTCTAAGCATCAGTTTTGGCTGTTTAGGTAAGCACCACCATCAGCATAACCAAAGAAGTTTCTCTGTACCATAGAACAAATGGGTGGGTCTTCCCCTTAACTGGCTGCTAGTTAGGAAAACAATAACCAGAGTGTGTGAGAACTGAGCTGGAAGCAGCTGGAAGCTGGAGACACATAGACATGTTTGTTCTATGCTGGATCTAAAGTTGTGACTAAAGGAGAAGCAAGATCTGTTGGGGTGTTAATGCTGTGAGCCCCTACATCCTATGCTTAGGTTGTATAACTGTACATAAAACCATATATCCTAAAGACACTATAATCTCCACTGACCATTCCAAGGAAACTAAACCTGGGTAAGAGCCTGGAAACCCTGGATTCTCTCATCACTCAGAGATTGGGGCAGCAGCATTATACACTTAACAGTGAGATGCTGACTGTGCCAGAACAGAAAATTGTGGTTAGGCTTGCAGTAAGGCTGGAGTGGGAATGTGGAAAGAGGAACTGATGGACAGTGGAACAAAGAGAGCAGCAATTAGAGACACTTTGCCCGTGTTTGTTTGTTTATTCAATAAAATTTATATACCACTGGATTGTAGAAAAACCCCCACAAAGCAGTTTACAAACAAAATCATTAAAAATGTTACAACCATAACTGAAAACCTATAGAATGTTAAAACCGCAATAAAATAGTACTCCAATCTTGAAGCATCTAGTGCATGAACTACTGTGACCAAGCTCTCATGGTCCAGAATGGCCATAACTATAGAAGCAGCCACAGCTGGCAAAAGGCACTTTTAGCCACTGAGGTTACCTGAGCCTCCAGGGCCAGAGCTGGATTTCAGAAGCCCCAAACTGTGGACCTGCTCCTTCACAGGGAGTGCAAACCCATCCAGGGGTTTGCGATCTAAATAGACACAGGACACGGAGAGGTGAGGTAAACGTCTAGAGCTTTGGTTGGAATATCTGGTGGCTATTTTAAAGAATCTGAACTGGGAAGGGTCATAGTTTCAAAGCTCTCTTCTTATGTGCATACATAACCTGGATGGTGAGACTATTGAATTCTGGGGTGTAGGTCAAGGGCCACATTCACATCGTGCATTTAAAGCGCTATGATACCACTTCAAACAGTCAAGGCTTCCCCCAAGGAATTCTGGGAGCTGTGGTTTGTTAAGGGTGTTGAGAGTTGTTAGGAAACTCCTATTCTCCTCCCAGAACTACAGTTCTCAGAGTTTCCTGGGAAGAGATTGAAGCATTCTGGGAATTGTTGCTCTGAGAGGGGAATCTTATATATCTCTATCACATCCCTTGTTTCTCTTCCTCCCTGCCCCCAAAACTAAAAAGCTCCAAATGTTGTAAACTTTACTCATAGGGGAAGTTGCTCTACCCCCTTGTTAATTTATAATGTCCCTTTCTGAGCCTTTTCCAACTGAATAGATCATTTTGGATCTCTTCATAATCCCTTTTTGTTTTAACCAGCTTGAATACCATATTTTTCGCTCTATAAGACACATCAGACCATAAGACGTGCCTAGTTTTTGGAGGAGGAAAAAAAGAAAAAAAATATTCTGAATCCCAGAAGCCAGAACAGCAAGAGGGATCGCTGCGTAGCGATCCCTCTTGCTGTTCTGGCTTCTGGGATAGCCATGTGAAGCCTCTTCAGGGCAGCGAGATGAAGGCTCCTCCTGCCCTGAAGAGGCTTCACGCGGCTAGGCCAGAACAGCAAGAGGAATCGCTGCGCAGCACATTTCCTCTTACTTTTTAGGAGGGAAAAAGTGCGTCTTATAGAGCAAAAAATACGGTAATTTGGTTTCACCAGCAAGCTTGCCCGCTCACTCCTAATTCCAAGTCATTTGTGAAGAAGTTAAAAAGCACAGGTCCCAATGCCACTCCGGTGGGGTGGGGGGACTCTTCTACATCCCTCCATTGGGAGAACTGTCTTTTAGACCTGCTCTCTGCTTTCTGTTCCTTAACCAGTTACTCATCCATAAGATGAGCTTCCCTATTTTTTGGTGACTGCAAAGCTTCCCCAGGAGTCTTTGGTGAAGTACTTTGTCAAAAGACTTTTGAAAGTATAAGTACACACCGAAAGTCTTTAAGTACACAATTTATAGTTTACTTTCTCCTCAATACTTCATTTTATTTCTGTGTGAGACTTGGACCTGACTATTTTTCTTTTTTAAAAAAATATATCCACAATTTGTTTGTGAACCAAGGTTATTACAAGGTGACCTGTTTATTGAGCATGCATCCTGTTCTGTTTTGCACAACTCTTGTTGGGAGGTTATATGACATTCACTGTTTACTGAGCATTCATTTGTTTGCAGGGAAGTTCAAACAATTGTTATCCCACACTTTATAGAGCACTTCATCATCGCCACAAATCATCCTGGGTTTTTGGGGAAGCAGGTGTGTTGCATAAAAGTGCTAAGTCCACTTTCATTCTGCATGCCTGAATTTGTCCATATGCAATGAATCCAGGCAGCAATTCAGAAGTGGCTTAATCTTCTGTTTGGATGTCCCTGTTTGGATCCTGTTTCCTGGACAACATACATATCTTTCCTAGATGCTAGGAGCCTGTACTTTGGAATTCCGCTGTAGATTGTGTCTACTGTGTTCTTCAACTAAACTATGGTGTTTTATAATTAGGACAGCTGGGAATGGAGAATCATAAAACTGTAGAATTGGAAGTTACCCAAAGGGTCATCAAGTCCAACCCCTGCAATGCAAGAATCACAACTAAGTGAACTTTAGTATGCTTTAACCAGGGTGCTGGTAGTATTTTTGGTGGACTAATGTGTCACAAATGCAACCTGAGGTTGGAGATGTACAGCAAGGAAGGCATTGGTTCCAGTTTACAAATGTATTCATTAAACTGATTTATTCAAGAACTTTCAGTCACACGAGACTTTCACACATGCTTTGCAAGGATACATAATAATAATAATAATAATAATAATAATAATAATAATAATAACAGCAACAACAATATAGTTATTAAAGATAACCTATTAGGCACAACACCTATAGGTGGCTGGTAGAGCAGGAGGGTTGTGAAGCTTCACCCTGCTGCCTGGAGTGGTGCTGCAGAGGTTTGCCAAAAGATGGCTAGCCATAGAATTGTAAAGTTGGAAGGTACCCAAAGGATCATCTAATCCACCCCCTGAAATGCAGGAATCTCAACTAGATCATACATGACAGATGGCCATCCAACCTCTGTTTAAAAACATCAAGCGAAGGAGAGTCTTCCATCTTCCAAGACAGTCCATTCCGCTGTCAAACAGCTCTTACCACAAGAAAGTTCTTCCTAATGTTTTCAGGATTGCATGATCCATGCATCATCTTTCAGACTACCATCTAAAATAGTTTATTGCTCTTTGGGCAATCAGACCTAGCACATGTACACACACGTACTAATACACGTGCAACATAGCAAAAATTAAGAATCAAAGTAAGTACATACATTATACATGATCTGTTGTGAAATTAACCTATACTTCATCCAAATAAGATTCATTCACTGGCTTTCTGCCGGTGTATTTTCCAAACGGTTTTCAGCCTCCAGCCATATCTGGTCACAACCCTCTTTCCTATAGAGGCAAATTAAGGACTTTGGCCTCACTAGTAACACGTATGAAGGTCCCTACACTTATTTTTGCATTGACTGTGGAAAACAGGAACAAAACGGAAGATGTTCTGGCCAGCCTCAGCTCCAATTATCAATATCGCGCTCATCCTTACTTCCCCTTCTCCTCCCTTCGTCCATATTTCAGGCAGATAGCGATTGTTGCTAAATGAATCTTGCTAAATGAATCCAGAACACATGCCCACGGTCATCTGAAGGAAATGCAATCTATTAATCTGTGGAGTAAAGATCCTCCCTTTGAAACATGAAAGAGTTTTCTTCATGTCTTTGGAGGCCTCTCTCAAAGAGGATTTTGGGAGAGATCAAAAAAGGAAAGAAATCACCTGGCTAACAAATGCAAGAGAAAGCTCCCCAGGGAAAGGATAAAAGCATGATGGGAGCTGGGCATCCAACAACTTTCCACTGTAAACTGCCCTGTGATCTTTGTATGAAGGGCTGTATATAATCTTTTAATGAGAAAGAGGAGGAGGAGGAGGATTATGATGAGGAGGATGGAAAGGGAGCCCCATGGTTAGAATGTCAGAGCAGGAGTGGGGACAGACCCAAGTTCAAATTTCCTGTCTCACTAGGTTGGACCTTCAGCTGGTCCCTCTCTCCTCCTCTCAGCTTAACCCACCTCACAAAATGGTTGTGAGGATACCTGATGGGATGGAGAGCCTTTTCTGCCACTCTGAGCTCCTTGAATGATGAACAGATTGAATGTCTTATCCTAAGTTGGAGCACTGGTCCATTTTACTCAGTTTTGTCAATCCTGGCTGGCAGGGACTCTCCAGGATTTCAGTCAGCGCTCTCTCCTAGATCTACCTGAAGATGCCAGGGATTGGACCTGGGATCTCCTGAATACAAAGCAGATGCAACCTTGCTTGCCCTGTGTGAATCTCAAACTCACAACCTTCAAAATATGGGGCTGATGTAACATGCCAGAGAACCTCAATGGGTGACCACCAATCTTCTTTAAAAAAAAATTAACCTGGAAGACCTCTAGAGTGCCACTGTGGCCCCCACCATCCATGGAAAAATTAGCCTGGAAAGCTAATTCAAAGAGGTGGGGGACAGGGAGAGACTGGGGGGGGGGGTGTTGCCAAAGGGTGACGGTAGGTTACTTCTGAAGTCAAATAAGTGCGTGAAATTAGCCGAGCCATTTCCATAGCTCAGAAACAGCTTGTGCTATTTTCTGAGGCAGCCTGACGCAAGCCCAGGAGGAATTGCTAAACAACCCTTCATGCAGCGTTAGAATGGAGGAGAAAATGTTTCACTGTCAAATAACTTGGTATTGTAGGCCCCGAGGCTGCTTCTGCCCTAATTTTGGCAAAGAATAAGATCATACCTCCCAATAGTTGGCAGGTGGAATTAGATGCACTTGGTGTAAACTAGGAAAAAGATGTCATTTCTCACAGTACGGCAGGAAGAAAACTGAGCCAAGAGCCAGTTTTGCTATACGTTGTGTCCCAAGGAAAGGCCTCTGCCAAAATTTTGCTTCAGAACGTACAGGGGCCTTCAGGAGCTCCAGTATGGCCTATTGTACCTATAATCCAGACTTATCATAGTTACAGAGCACTTTTAGGGTTCCCTGTAAGCACCAAGCTACAAAGCTCATCAGTTAAAAGCATGTTTTAGGCAGCGTATTATTTTATAGACAGTATAATTAAGCTGCAAATGACAAGCAATAATCTTACAAGAGACATTCTGTCTAGTGGATTTGCTGGAGAGCCAGTTCAACAATCTCAAAGTTAGTCAAGTTTGTTAGGGTGGAAAAGGAAGCTTTATATGCACTGGTGGTACAAAAGTTACAAGGAACTTTTTTGACCCCCAAACACTTCTGATTGCCATGTGGATTTTTTCACTTACATTAATATGGGGATCTTTCCAACTTTACGTTTTGTCAGTTTGCATGTCTTAAATCATTTGTGTTAACATTTGCCTGATTTCCATCCTTCTCTCTTCATTGGGGTGGGGTGGGGCAGGAGATCAGATATTATGGTCCTGTTATGCCAGCACTTTGCCAATACCAGTCCACTTCTAGCCTTGTGGACAAGATAATTTAAGGATGCCACACCATACTTTCCAATCGGTGTCAGATGCCTGCTGGTTCAAGTGCCCATACACAGACTGACTTTGTATTTGTGGTCAACCTCAGGTGGAAGACATCACTCATATCTGTTAGCCTGCCCCTTATATAGAGACCCAAGAGATGGCTTTCTGAAACCTATGTTCTCACAACCAAACAGGTACACAGAGGTGGTTTGGTTTCTTTGACAATAATAGCATTGCAACACACAGAGTGGTCCTCTACGCACTGGCTGCAAAAAGCACGGGATGGGGGGGGGGGTTAGGAATAAGGAGATAGGTAAATTCACAGTAAGTTGTGGTTATTTGGAGGTTTAATCTGAAATCAAGTTAGGTTTAAGCTTGTTGGTGTCTCTGGCATCTCCTCACTGTTACATCATGGGTGGTGGCTTAAATAATGGATGGATGTTCTGTATTGTTTTATTAATACTATTGCTACAAGTTTGCCATGGCCTTCAGATAGAACAATAAACCTATGAACTGAAACCGAAACTGAACTTACTGAAACAACCAACCTACAGTTATCCTTCAAAATAGACATTTCTCTATGGTTCTCTACAAGCAAAAAAATGGTTCTACAATGGTTCTCTACAAGCAAAAAAAACAAAAACAAAAACTTGTATCTTGCGGAAAGTGTATATAAAAGAGGCATTGTTGTTGTTGTTTAGTCGTTTAGTCGTGTCCGACTCTTCCTGACCCCATGGACCAGAGCACACCAGGCCCTCCTGTCTTCAAAAGAGGAATACATTTGTGAAAATAGCAAACAAAAATATTATATTAGGGTAAATTGCTTGCATAGATAAATAGATAGATAGATAGATGATAGATAGATATGGGGAAATGTCCACTAAAATGCTGAGGAATGGAAGAAATTGAGAGATATCGAAATTGGCCAAGACTCATCCATTCTGTTCCTGAGCTCACTAATACTCAACCTTGTGTAGCAATATGGCTCTGCATTTCCACCCCTATGCCATATTTTCAGATTATAGTTGATAATTAGAGCTATTGGTGATGCCTTTGGGCTGATTCCAAGGCTACTAGTTTCTGCCTGAGCTTTTGGAGGAGTTTCTACCACAGCCCCAAAGTTTATTCTCTTTTTATAACCCCAGAAAAGCAGGAACTGTGCTCTGGAGGTATTAGTCCAGCTATTTCTCTGCTACAGTTACTTCCCATTTCAAAAGCTTGAGAAATGGAGACGTCAAGAGCTTTTGTCTTCATTGTTCCCCGAACAGACTGTTGCTTTCTTGTAAACTCATCTGTGTCATTTAAATAGGTAAACCGAATGCTGACGCACAGAAACAGAACAAAGATGTTCACAGTCAAAGACCAAAGACATGGGAAAGTGCCCTTTGTCTCCTCTTCTCTGCCACCAGAACAAAGCTGTGAGAGCTTTATTTGTTTCATCTGAAGTCTCTGCAACTGTGCTTACCTGGGGATCTGCTTTCCAGAAGGAGAGAAGCCTCTGGATCTTTAGGGCTGGAGGATGCAGACCATCCCAGGTTTCATCCTTGGCATCTTCAGGTAAGACTGGGAAATATATCTGTAAGAAACTCCAGAGAACTGCAGCTGCAAGTGAACAAAATAGTGTCTTCAGTGTTGGCTGGTGAACACTGAGACTGGTAGGGCACAAGGCAGGCAGATGGCGCCAGAACCAATGCCAGGCAGACCCACCACCTGACTGGTTGTAAATAAGAAGACAGACAACTGGTTCTCAGAGTGGTTTCAACAACCAATCCCCCTTCCCAGTGAACTCTGGGAACTGTAGTTCTGGGAGGGGAATAGAGGCCTCCTAATAACTCTCAGAACCCTTAAAAACTGCAGTTCCCAGAATTCTTTGTGGGGAGCCAAGACTGTTTAAATGTATGGTATAAGTATGGCCTCTGTGAAGAGATACTTCATTTTGTCTGTCTTGAATTTCCCCCCATTCAGCTTTATTGGATGGCTCCATTGGATTCCAGTAATATGATAGAACAGGAGAAGGCATCTCTCTGTCCTTTTTCTCCACTACTGCTCCATTGCAGGCGTTTCTTATAAGCCCATGATCAGTGTGTGGATGTCTGGGAGCAGAGCCAGACCTCCAGATCTCACTCCCAATTATCAGCAAACACCCACAGGTTTGAGTTTATTCCATAGGGCAGGCGTAGGGGAAGTCAGACCATCAGTGATCCTGATGGTCTTGGGATCACTGAGATCCAGTGTGGTGTAATGGCCGGAGTACTAGACTAGGACCTGGGAGACCCAGGTTCAAATCCTCACTCAGCCATGAAACTCACTGGCTGACACTGGGCTAGTCACTGTTTCTTGGCCTTAACCAAGAAGAGATGTTGGGAGTGGGAGAGAACAGTGTATGCCACTTTGAGCTCCTTAATGGAAATGGTGGGATACAAATCTAATAATTAAAATTTAAATCCACAGGCGGGGAGCAAGGGCAGGTTTAGCTTGCACACTAATTTTTGACTGCTATAATGTAATATTCCTATATCCTATATTAATGCAGGGATAGCCAACGTGGTGCTCTCCAGATGTTTTGGACTGCAACTTGTATGAGCTCCAGCCGCCATGGTCCCAACATCTCCAGGTAGGACTGGGAAATAATCTTGTCTAAAACCTGAGAGCAGGTATGGGAAAATGTTGGCCCATCAGATGTTCCTGAACAAAAACTCCCATCACTCCTGATTGTTGGCCATGCTTACTACGGCTGATGGGAGTTATAGTTCAGCAGCACCTGGAATGTCAAAGTTTCACAATTCCTTCCCCAGAGAGCCACTGCCAGTAAGTATAGCCTGGTATCAGGAACCTGAGGCCACTTACCTGTTGTATTACTACAATTCCCACCATCCCCTGACCATTGGCCAACAACTGGAAGACTGCAGGAACAACACTCTTGCTTTGAAAGATTTCAGTCCATGCTAATTAAGCTGCATTGCAGCAACTTAGAACCAATTGGTAGAGGAGCAGACACTGTAGGTTAGATACAGTTATAGCTTTCCTCAGACCCATTGCAATTAATGGGCATGCCTAATATAGTTGCATTGATTTCAGTGGGACTACTCTGCATAGAATTCAGTAGGATACAGCTCTGCATTAAGGATGGGGGATAAACCCAGGGTTGTTGTTTTTTGTATTTTAATGGGAAACCATCTGATTCACATTTTTTGAAGCAATATGCAAAATCTTTCTCCTTCAAAATTCACCCTACACCAAATTTTGCAGTACAGTTCTCCAGCCAGCCAGTGTGTACCAGAATGCCAACATTAAGGGGAAATGTACATAAGATTGCATACATTAAAGAAAGAAACTACTTACAGAAGTGTATTACGTTAGAGAAAATTCTTGCAAAAGTGTGGATAACATGCATTCAGAAATGTGCATGTTGGGGAGATAGGCACACCAAACCAATGACATTTTTTTCATGAGGATTAACAAAAAATAATAATTCAAAATTGCTGCAAAAAAATGTGGAGACTGGAAAAATGAGAAACTGATATGGACAGATCCATCCTTTCTTGCATTTGTGAAATCCATCCTTTCTTGCATTTGTGAAATAAGCAGAGTTGAGAGGTGAGCATCAAAGGACAGCACAGAAACTCTCCAAACTAATGATGCACATCCACCCATCACTCCCCACCCCCACTTTTCCTCTTAAGAGTGACACCTGTAAGCCTGCAGATGATGTAAGAGCTGTCAATGCCTTGGGGTGTGCTGCTTCATGTTCACTCTTATCCTCCTGCCTCTGTCAATCATTACCCAAGCTGTGTGTCCCTTAGAAGGTGGAGTCTTCTTGGAATAAGATTACAAAGAAAAAAGAAAGGTGAGAGGAAATGTCATAGGGTTTTGCCCTATTTGGCAAGCAGCTCAGATAAGCCACCCTACGCTTATCTGTATGTATGTATGTACATACATACATACATACATTCAGGAGACAGTTGCTCTTGCAACTTCCTTGCTTGAAGTCCCTAAAGATCTTTCGCAACCCCATCTGCAGCTGACCCCTCCTCCCTTCATCCTCTTCGCACAGAAGATACAGCCCCTTATAGCAATGCATGCATTCTGAAGACTGCTAGGGGGTCGTTTTCTTTTTGTCCTATTCTGCTGTGCCTGGATGTTGCAGTTCTGTCTGTCTTCTGCCTGTGACCGCTGCCATGCACCACTCTGAAGCTGACAGCTCCCTGTTGATCTACATGGGTGCAGTGGTGCTCTACGGAGGGACGATCCTTTACCGAGTCAAAAAGAACTGTGTGGAGAAGGCAACCCCCTTTTCCTGGGGTCTCCTCTTGCTCCTTGCTTCAGGAGTCCTGTGTTTTGCCACGCTGAGAAGTTACCTGGGCTTGAGTTTGTTCTCGCTGATGTGCTTCCTCTTCTGCATTTACACATCCGATCAAGCCCTGCTCCCTGTGGACCACAAAGCAGTACTCATCACAGGTAAGGAGAAGGAAGAACTTTGGCTTTCATTAGCTCTTGAGAGAATCTTTTACATTACTCAGTCATCTCTGAATTAGCACAGTTTTGACTCTCTTTCATCCCCAAGGCTTGCACCCTTTTATTTATTAGCATCCATTTCTCTTCTCCATCCTTTTCCAGACAGGGGGCCTTTCAGGTGCAGAAATATCAGGCCGTTTGCTCCAATCAGGAGCCATATGAAATTTCTACCTTCTTAGCAGTGCAGAACTGTGTATGTTCTCACTCCTTAAGTAAGCATTCATCAAGACAGCATAAGAATTACTGGAGGTCTGAACTGTGAACTGAGTTACGATGGCAGAGTTGGGGAATTTCTACCTGGACTTTTTATCCAAAATGAGCTGGTGGCTCTGTAGCTAACAGAGAACCTAGGTTTACTTTTTGCAAATTTGGATAAAGCAAAGCCTTAGAGTGGGTGAAAACACAATTTCTTTTTTGACACAGATCTTTAAATGGTGTGTCAGACTTGATGGATTGTGGCAAAACTCCTTGCAATGACAAAACGCTATGCACCCAGATGCAGATTGCTTATTTGCCTGTGGGGTGTCTTGTTAAGGAAAGGACACTGCTATTCATTGGTCCCAGTGAGGTGGGAGGGAGAGGAAAGAGAAGGAAAATCCATCAATGGTTTCTAAAATAAATAAATAAGGGTCATTCACAAGGAACACCAGCAGACAGAACACAATGTTCACTTACGAGCTCTTGCATACCTGTTTTCTGCATTATGCTGGAAGGTTGAGGCACACTGTGTTTCAGCAACACCTGGCTCATCTTTGAGTGTTAGACGCAGGAAAAAAACTCTTTCTTCATTTAAAAGGTTGGCACTGAGTCACTAACAACTGTAAACCAGATTGTTGGAGAGGTCCAGAGAGACGCTCCTCAGTCTAAGTGTACCAAATAAAGCAAACAAGTGATAGAATCACATCTGCAGTCTGTGTTCCCATCGTAATTGTCCCAGCCAAGATCTGTGCTGTGTTGAAGCAGATGCAATACAAGAAGGGACAAGCAGGGAGAATGAGAACAAGTGGTTTATTCAGAAGACATGGGTTAAAAACTGATCTAAGCCACCCTCTAGATTACTCATGCTTTACAAGATGATATCTGCACATTTTTATTCGTCTTAAGCCCCCCTATCATTATTAAAGTGCCTCATTTCATTTGTCCATTTACATTGAGTTCCTGATCCCTACCCCGCCCCCAAAATAACTTCAGGCCCACATTCTCCCCCCCACCAACACCACTTTGCGAATTTAAATTCTCCCACCTGAGCATTGAGGGTAGATTTAACCATTTTCTTCCCCTGTTGCAGCCTTCAGGAACATCTCTTTCTGAAGCTAGAGTTTGCATTTGGGAGGAAATCTCTCACTGAGACCAACAGCGAATTCCCCCCTTAAAGCTAATTCCAAGTTCAGTGGAAGGATTTTACTCAAGACTGCATCAGGGGGAGGGAATGACTTCCTGTCCCTCCCATGTCCCCTCCTTCGTTCCCTTTCGCTGGTGCTACTCCTCAGCTGCCTCCCGCCGGTCTAGCATTGTGCAGGTCCACCGCCGCTTGGCCCCTTCCACTGCCCTGACCTGACAACTACTCCTCCCCCCTTCTCCTCTGGGCAAGGGGCTGGAGCTGTGGCTCGTCACTCATGGAAGCCAGCCATCTACCCCTGCCCCCTGCCTGTCTACATGAGTCAAGGGGAATAGCAGCGCCAAAGGCTGAATGCAGGGAACCCCCCTCCACAAAAGGTGTGAGGATTTGGTGTCCTTGAAAGTATATGTCCCCACCCCACCCCTTTATTTTGACCAACCTGTCCCATATTTTGCTCAACTAAAGATGGCAATTCTAGTCTCCACTGTTCCTCATTCCAGGGCAACCAAATATTCGATAAGCACCTAGAACCCCTTAGAGTTTATGGCCCTTGCATGGCTGATTCAAGAATGGGTTCCTCGGTTAGATTTTAACCCTTGCTGGATCCAGGAATCAGAAGAGACTAACCAGTTTCCTGACTGAGCATTCACTTAAGTGCAGAACAACAGTATTACTATGTCAGAACAATATGGGTGTTCACCAGCACACAACTCCCTGTACCGCTCAAATCAACATTCCCATAATTTTAGAGATATCAGCTCTCAGCTACGCCTTATTGTTCCTTTTCTGTATGCAAAGAATGACTTCCAGATACCATCTGAGCACAGTGTACCTTCTTTGGTGGCCAGAGCAATCTGAAAACAAGTCACACGGGGATGCATAAGCAATGGTGAAGAAATGCAGAAAGTGCTGTGTTAAAAAAATGCTAAGCAATAGTAATGTTAGCATAGCATAGCCCTGAATGGGAAAAAGTCTGTATTTGAAGTGTAATGATGCCCTCAAGCAGGACATGAGTGTAAGAGCACTCTGCCCATCTGTGATCTCCTCATAGTGGAGGTAGAACGCAGCCATTGTGGCGATGAGTTTTTGATAGCCTTATCCTCCCTGAGTTTGTCTAATAGCCTTCTAGTGACATCCCAGTTGGCAGCTTTCACTGCCTCCTGCAGGAGTGAGTTCCATTGTTTAATCATGCACTGCATGAAGGTACTTTCTTTTCTGTGTCTTGAATGGATGAAGGATGGAGAAATGAGTGTGGAGTTGTGTGTGTAGAAACCATTGGCATTTGCATGGCTGGAATGCAGTCTTATTTTCCCCCTAGCCCCACCTACCTTTGGCATGCATCTCCTAGGGCATTCCCCATGACAGAAAGCAGATCTTGGCATGAAAAAGGTTTCTCATACCTCCACTGCGCTTGCTTGCTTGCTCTCTTACTCACTCACACACACAAATACAGCCTCATTGTCTGCTGTGTTGGAAACATAAATGAGTGCTGTACTATTGCCAGCTCAAATATTTAGCTTGTGGCTTAGTTTGCAGTTTTGTTCCTTTATTGATTGTGTTTATTTTAATAATTGCATCCTGCTTTGAGAATTGTGATGGTTATAAGTCAAGGCCATGAGTAGCATAAATAAATAGAAGAAGTAATCTTTTACAGGAAGCGATAGTGGCATTGGACATGCATTGGCGAAGTACCTTGACAGTTTAGGATTCACCGTGTTTGCCACCGTTCTGAATGAGAGAGGGCCTGGTGCAGAAAAACTGAGGCAGTCCTGCTCAGATAGACTTTCTGTTCTGCAACTAGACATCACTGATTCGGTGCAGATTAAAGAAGCGTACCTTGAAGTAAGAAGGAAGTTGCAAGGTGCAGGTATGTGCTGTGAAGGGAGTGTACACAATCCTCGTGGGTGTTGCTTGTGATCTGAAATGATGTTTTGCAAAGTTTCAAATGTTTTCTTGGTTGATCTAGGCCTCAGGATTCCAACACTCCTATTTTTTTTTTATAATGATATTTTATTGGATTTTAACAAAACAGAAAAAAAAATTTACAAAATCTTAAACAATAAATTCAACCCAAAAAACATAGAAAAAACATAGAGAAGAAAAACAAAAAAAGAAGAAAAAACAAGAAAATCAAAAATCTCTCTTTTCAATTTCTCACCATTTTTCCCTTTTTAACTTATTTTCCTGACTCCCTCCCACCTCCCTCTTTGTATTCCAATTAACGATATGTTCAGCAAATTCATACCTCTTATCTTACCCTTGATTATATATCCCCATATAATATCCTCCTATTTTCATTTATAATCAAACCGTTCTCACCAATTCTTATTTCACCTTATTACTCAAACCACTTCTTTTTTACAATAATTTCATTAATTTCATTAATTTTATCTTGTCCTCAAATCATTAAACTTTCAAAATTTAGACTAAATTTTGCTAAAGCCAATTACATCCTTTCCAACATCTTTTAATATTTCATTAGTATTGAACTAATTCCATAAATATAGGTTAATTACACAAGACATTTCTCATTCTAGGTTAGTCCAGCGCCCCTTTTCCTGGTTCACGGCAATGTCAGTCCATATATCATTATATCCTTATCAGTCAGGTGTCCTAATGTCTGAGGCTCTCAAATCATTTCCAAGCCCCTTCTGCGAGTTTTCTTGTTCCTGTTTGTAGTTACATACATCCTTGATCCCTGTTGAGTTCTTTCGCCTTTCCTTCTCTTTCTCCTTGGGGGTCCAATCACCGGGTGATTCCGTACAGTAACATTCTTCCTTTCCTTTTCTCCAATTGTCCAATTCCCCGGTGTTGCACTCCCCAGTGTTTAGTTTGTAATCCAAAAAGTAATTGTTCCGAAAAAATTCTTCCACTCGTTTCACAGTCCCACCAAAGATAAAAATTTTCTTAACTCCAAAGTTTGGCCAGTGACCTCCAAATTCCATCCTCTGTGTCTTTTGAAATACATTCACAATCCCATCCATCTTTCTCTGACCTTGCAGTTGCCCTATTGAATCTGTCTCCTGCATAGATTGTTGTACAGTTTCTGTAGCTGCATTTTCCATTGGCGCCTCTTTACTGACTTTAGCTGCTGTATTGTCCCTCTTTTGATTCATCAAAATCATTTTCCCCTCCAGCTGTCGCAGCCCATCATATATTTTGTTCAGAGCAGATAAGACTTCCTCTCTATTCATTTCTGTCAAGGTCAGGGAGCTGGTCCCACGGTCTAGTTTTCCCTGATACAATGTTCTCTTTATAACTGAAAACCAGACACACTGGCTGGCTTCCTCTAGGGGGTGTAGTTACTTTTTGGCATCCATCTTTAAATTGTATCCAACAAGGAAAAATTCCTTTCGGTTTCCAGATACTTTATTTCCTTTCAATATAAAACAAACAGGCAGAAAGCGGCTTTGGAATTATTTTTCCCTTTTCCAGTTCTATATATCAATTTTTCTATTTTCAAATTGTAAATATCACCGACCGTTTCTTTCCTGTCATTCCGTCCCCAGGTTAGGGACAGTGGAAACTTATTTTCTTAACTTTCTCTCTGCAGGCTTAAAAAGTCAAATTTCCCCCCCTTTCCTCCTGCTGTCAAGGGGGGTTTTGATGGTTAAAAGTGCAGGAACCTTCAGGCTATCTGTTTTCCCGGCTTTTAGCTTGTAAAATCTTTGCTTTGATCTTTATACAAAGGACGGGAGGTGGACTTCCTTTTTACACCTTCCCGTTTCAGGTCAAATTCCAGGCTGTATTTTAATGCAAAATTTTCAATTGTCCTACTCACGGGTTGTTGTTTAGAATCCGAATTGTCATAGGAAGAAGGACAGCGTTCTCCGACAACAGCTGTGCAGCTTCGCTCCGCAGAGATAGCGATTGACTCTCAGCACCACACCAACCCCCGTCTCCCTCCGGAGCCCTTTATAGGGTTCCTTTGCCAAACGGGGGGGCGCAAACGGTGCCCGCCGAGTCCCAGGTCCGCAGGCTTCTTCCGCCTGCGGTTTCTAAAGGGTCCCCGCTTCGCTGCAGCAGTAGGACCCGATTTCCGTGGAGCTGTCTCCCTCTGAGTTAGAGGGAATCCGCCATTGTCGGAGGCGCCGCCTCCAGGAAGTCCCAACACTCCTATTTTAGAATCAAAATCTGACATGCCACTTGGTGCAGAAATTAGATGCTGCTTGCATTTGGAATACATGAACATACAATGAAGCTGAATGTTGGAAGATTGATGGCAGATAAAAGAAAGTACTTTTTCAGCACAGGAGGCAGTGAGGGCCACCAACCTAGATGGCTTTAAAAGAGAATTCAACAAATTCATGGAGAAGAGTGCTCTTGATGGCTATCAGCGATGGCTATTTTCTGCAATGGTTCTGAATACCAATTGCTGGAAACGACAGGAGGGGAGAGGGCTGCTCTTGTGCTCCGATCCTGCTTTCTCCTTTCCCAGAGGCATCTGGTTGGCCACTGTGAGAAACGGATGCTGGACTATGTAGGCCATTGACTTGGTCCAGTAGGCTCTTATTATTATCTGAAAGCTGAGCCAACATAATTCACAATATGTAACCAAAGCACAGCCAGCCTTTGAAATTTACCTTTCTTCTGCACTTTGCAGTATACTGTATTTCTGCAGCCATGTAATGCACACAAAAAAAGCATGTGCTGGGCTAAAGTGTCCATAAAAATACATAGATTCATGAAAATTACACACACAAATGCATTGCGTATTATATAAAATACATAAAAGCCCCTTGCACAGACTTTAAAATACAAGCATCCATTATTAGAATGCACCATGAAACAGTCCCACTAAAACATAAAAAGTGTCCTCAATTAAAATTAACAATAAAAGAATCCTATAAAAGCAATACAGTAATTAGTAATACAGTGGTACCTCGGGTTACAGACGCTTCAGGTTACAGACTCCGCTAACCCAGAAATAGTACCTCGGGTTAAGAACTTTGCTTCAGGATGAGAACAGAAATCGTGCGGCGGCAGCGGGAGGCCCCATTAGCTAAAGCAGTATCTCAGGTTAAGAACAGTTTCAGGTTAAGAACGGACCTCCAGAATGAATTAAGCTCTTAACCCGAGGTACCAATGTACTTTAATAATGGATGCTTGTATTTTAAAGTCTGTGCAAAGGGTTGTTATACGTTGTAAACCGCACAGAAGTCTATTTCAGCATAAACCATGCAAAGACCTATTTTAGCATTGAGCAGCATAGAAATTAAATAATGATACCAGCTGCCTGTTGCTTCCTCTCGTCTGCAGTCAGATGTTGTCAAATCAACTATCAAATGGGTTGCTATATGTCAAGATGTTCTCAGATACTAATACTTCAACATCTTTGGGTCAAAGGCTGCTGTTAATTAGCACATATATCTGCTGCATATTTGGAGACAATTCAGCGTGAGGGATGGATTGATCAGTCCATTTTGGTTCCTCTGAGGGGTTTTTTTAAGTCTTCATGGAAATTTACAAGCATTTTAGTGCAAATTGTTCACTATATACACATCCTGGTATGCAATTCTGCCTGATATACACATTTTTGCAAAGCCATATCCCTGTATTCAGTGCTGTTTTTCTAGAAAAAAGAGGTGCCAGAGCTCACCATGAACTTTTCCCTTGTTCTCTTAGAATGGCAATGGCACCCACCTAAGAGTTGCCAGAGCTGAGCTCCAGCTGAAAAAAATATCCCTGGATTCTTGTATGGTATTCTCATTAATTTTTGTGTTTTATGGAGACTTTCCACTAATGTATTTTATAGACATTAGTTGCTTGGCACTTTCCAAACCAACATGCAAATGGTACCACAGCCATCTTTTGAAATTTGCATTTTTCCGTTTTTCAATGTAGGTCTCCAGCCATGAAAGCCAACTAATGTATATAATAATGCATACAGTAGGGTACAATAGGCATAAAAGTCATGTGTTAGTTAAACCTCCTTGCAAAAAAATGCATTGCATTACTGGAAATTGTGTTGCAAAAAATGTATATATTAGGCAGAAATGTGTGCAAAAATTTGTATATTATGAGAAATTTGAATTAAAATCCTGATGAATTCTCATGATGACTTTTTTTTTTATAGAAAAATCACGAACAAAGGTGCTGAACCGAAGAATGGAAAAAATGAGAAAGTGAGAGCAGCTGAAATTGTCAGATTTGTATAGCCTTGTTTCCTTCTTCCTTGCCAGATCTCTGGGGTGTCATCAACAATGCTGGGGTCCTGGGTCTCCCGGGAGATGGCGAACTGCTCCCTATGCAATCTTACAAGCAGTGCATGGATGTCAATTTCTTTGGTCCCGTTGAACTGTCAAAAGCCTTCTTGCCATTGCTCCGCAAGTCCAAAGGAAGGCTTATTAACATTTCAAGCATGGCAGGTGAGTCAAACAAAATATGTTCATGCCATTCATATATTTACAGGCTTGCTATTCTAGGCTGGCTGTTCTCTGCTCACCATCCTGCTGTCTTTATTCCTGTCGCAGATGCCCTGTGTGGGAGGATTCCCAGTTGAAAACTCCTGCAAAAACAGTAACAACAATGTGCAAGTCAAAATTGAATGGATGGAAGTTAGGACAGAGCACACTAGGGCAGGCTTCCATATAACTGTCTAGTCTGGAAGTGGTGGTTGCTGGGATGGAGACCACAGCCTTCATGGTTAGACTCAAACACAGGGCTCAACTTCCTTTTTTTCCCCAAGAAGAGAAAGGTGGGTTCCCCCACTCCCCATAGAAAAACAACTGAGTAATCTGAGGTTTTAGCATAGCTGTGATCGGGCAACATAATGTTCTACCACACAAAGGTAGCAGCAAAGGCCAATTCATCTAACTTACATCTTCTTTCATATGACTAGTGTGATGATGATGATTAATATTAATAGTGTGATTGTTTTACTGCTCGCAGATTTTGGCACTCCCTCCTGAGAGAAGCTCGACTGGCTCTCTTCTTGTTCCAGCTAATTTTTTTTTGTTCCAACAGGCTTTGGGGAACTGACTGCCTATCATGAAAGGGCTGGTGCCAGGCTATTTTTATTGGAATTATTTGTGTGGTTTTAATAGAGTTTGTATATGTACAGTGGTACCTCAGGTTACATATGCTTCAGGTTACATACGCTTCAGGTTACAGACTTCGCTAACCCAGAAATAGTGCTTCAGGTTAAGAACTTTGCTTCAGGATGAGAACAGAAATCATGCTCCGGCGGCGCAGTGGCAGCAGGAGGCCCCATTAGCTAAAGTGGTGCTTCAGGTTAAGAACAGTTTCAGGTTAAGTACGGACCTCCGGAACGAATTAAGTACTTAACCTGAGGTACCACTGTATATAGTTTTAGGTCTAACAACATTTTTTTAAAAAATGATAGTTTTTTCTATGTTTTTGGCAGTTCCTATTTTTATATGTAAGCCTCTCGCCTTCTGTTGGATGTCATAGTTCCTGCATCCCCTGCGGTGCCCCATAAACTCTGCACCCGGTACAATTGCACCATTCGTGCTCCCCTAGATCTACCTTTGCACAGGTCAGAGCTTCCGTACCCCTGATACATACTGTTAAAGACATTAATTGTCCTTAGCTTTAATTTTTTGACAGTTCCAATAAAGACAATGTAGCAATTTTTCCAAACATATTACTTAAAAGTGGACCCTGTTTCAGAGCCATAAGAAGATAACATTATGAGATGTGTTCCTACAGAATAGGGAACAGCGCATTATGCATCTTTTAAAAATCTCACTTCTCTTTGGGGGCCTGTTAAACATTTGAAATAATGGAAACATGACTTGCTCGAGGCACTTTTGTCCGCGAGCCAAGGAAATTTGTGTTGGAATCTCTTCAGACTACAAGGTTTCCTTCCTGACAGTCGGGATTGATGAAGACAGGGTAAAGCGAGGCAATTGGAAACTTGTTAAAAATGTTCCTTCGCCTCCTATCTGTTGCTTTAGGCTCCATCTCCAGCAATGGCAGGAGTCCAATTGCTGAGCCAAATGTCGTATGTATTCATCAATTTCAGCAGGTGAAAAAATCCGGTTTGTCAAAAGTGTCAGCATCACTTTCGGTTTTGCAAAATGAGAAAACAGCCAACTGAAGAGCATTTGGAACAACAAGCTGATAAATATGTAACCAAAATATCCACAAACTCACTGACTAACTTCCTGTTGTACGTGTGTACTTGTAGAGATCATGAAAAATGTAGTTGGGTTTGCATTATAATGGGAACCTGCCTCATTTTTCCAGAAGATGTATTTCCAGAAGAATACATCAACAGAAATACAGCTATCCTTGAAAATTGTGCTTCTCCAAATTTTGCCATCAAGTGCATATTAGAGAAAATCGGGGGGGGATGCATAATTTAGTGGAAATAACATACAAAGATGTGTTTATATTTGGAGAAATGGCTTGCAAAAAAATGTGAATATCAGGCAAAATTGAATACAAAAGTTATGTGTATTAATTGTTATTGCTGCAGCAACAAGCAAACTGTTTGTACAGATGCATCCAGATCAGTGTTATATTTCTAGAAAAATTGGTGCCGGAACTTACCATGCATGCCTCCCTTGCTCTCTTATAATGGCAATGGCGCCCACCTGAGAGGAGCTGGAACAGAGTTCTGGTGAGTGCCGGCTGGAAAAAAAAGCCCTTATCAAGATTGGTGATCTATCAGTGCACAAGGGCTATAACCTGTTGTGTATTGAGTCAAAGGATTTTATATCTGTATTATTATTGTCTGTATTTGCATTAGGGCAAAGTAACTGCCTTTTGGTTCCAGAGGGTACAGCTACTATTGGTTCATTTAAGCTGCTGTATTTGGATCCTCTGTCTTATTGGTTTCCTCCAAAAGGCAGGACTGTGATTGCCTGGTATTGTTCCCTCCAAAATGTATCCTTTCTAGCTAGTTCCCTGTCCCTATAAATGTAGCTCTCCCCTCCTCAGTTCTCAGTCTTGTTTGCTGTAATAAAGAAGTGTTACTACAGAACTGTCTCCAGCATATTATGTCAAGAGAGCTGAAATCACAAACCCCACGTCACAACAACTGGCGACGAGGATGGGATCCGGAATGCTGAGGAGCGGTTAAACGCAGCCCTGCCTCAGAGTCCGGATTGTAGCTAAGAACAAGACTCACTGGCCGGCTGAGAAGACGACCCTGCCCACAGGACAATGGAGAGTCCAAGGGTATTGGAGCCCTTCCAGCCATCAGAGCCCCACACGTGGGAAGACTACATCGAACGCTTCGAGTTCTTCGCAGTGGCTCAAGGGATCACTGATGCCAGCAAAAGAAGGGCCACATTCCTGAGCTACTGTGGGCCTGAGACCTTCAAGCTGGCCAAGGCATTGCTTGCTCCAGCGAAGCTAAGTGAGACATCTCTCAAAGATATTCTTGCCTGCCTGACAAGCCATTTGGCGCCTACTGAGACCAAGATGGCCCGGCGGTTGGAGTTTCATAAGAGGGAGCAGCGTGCTGGGGAGTCTGTATCTGCATTCCTAGCTGAACTGCGGAAGCTCGCTCAGCACTGCGACTTCCAAGATCTGGAAGAGACTCTCCTGGATCGGTTTATCGGTGGTCTGAGCAGCAAGAAAGCCAGAAGACGCATCGTGGCTAAAGAAGAGGTTACCCTTGCTTCAGCCTTGAAGGAGGCCACCGCCACGGAGAATTATGAAAGAGAGGAGCTTGATGCCAGTCGCAAGGCCCCAAAGCCACAGATAGAAGTTGCGCATGCCATGGACGAGCTAGAGGCTACTCCGAGCCAAAGCCCAGTCCGTGGGGTCGAGTCAGTGCGTCAGGCCTGCACAGTGCACAAAGATCACCGAGGCAGGTGCCCTGGTTGTGGCGGAAACCATGAGCGGAAGAGTTGTCGTTTCCGGGATGCTATGTGCCGGACGTGCGGGAAGACAGGTCACATCGCCAGGGTCTGTAGATCGGCGGCGTTGGGAGCGACAGGAGCAACTAGACTGGAGCATCGCAGACTGTCCACGGCAAACCATGTTCTAAAGGACTGCCATTACGTAACGGAGATCAACGGAAGGGTCGTGCAGTTTCCAGCGCAAGGCAAGGCACACGTCAAGGTGAAGATTGAGGGTCAGCTGTGCGACATGGAGGTGGACTCCGGATCTGGATTCACTATCATGTCGGACCAGACCGCGAGGACATTCTTCCCCAGGGGTAAGTTGCCCCCTCTGGAGCCTTTCCCAGCAACCTTGCAGTCATACTCAGCGGGCCGCATCCATGTCATGGGAATGTGTGCCGTGAGAGTACAGTTCCGGGACAAACAGGCGGTACTCAAACTGGTGATTGCGAAGGGCAGTCGCCCCAGTCTCCTGGGCACTGACTGGTTCCCCGCCCTGGGACTGAGTATATCAGGGCTTAATTCAATCCAAACCTGCCCTGAGATGAGCGAGGCATTATGCAAAGAATTTGCTGGTCTAATGGAAAACTGGGTTGTTATAAAGGGCCCCCGGTTGACTTCGAATTGGACCCTGGGGTGGCCCCAATCCGACTCAAACCAAGGCGAGTGCCATTTGCACTGCAACCCAAGATCAAAGCAGAGCTGGATAAATTGGTCAAGCAGGGAGTTCTCTCACCCGTGGACTCTGCTAAGTGGGAGACTCCAATCGTCACGCCCCTTAAAGCAAATGGGGAAGTCAGGATCTGTGCAGATTACAAATGTACTATCAATAAGGCACTCAGGGGAAACTCATACCCCATTCCAGTCGTATCACATCTGTTGGCTAAACTGGCTGGGGGCAAGGTGTTCGCCAAAATTGACCTGGCACAAGCTTACCAACAGCTGCCAGTAACCCCACAATCAGCGGAAGCACAGACTATTGTCACACATAAAGGGGCGTTCAGAGTTAACAGATTACAATTTGGAGTTTGTGTGGCCCCAGGGATTTTTCAAGGGCTCATGGAACGCCTGTTAAGAGGTCTGCCGGGGGTCTTGCCATTTTTTGATGACGTTTTGATTGCTGGAAAAGACCCACAGGAACTGGTTGCGCGTGTCCGTGCAGTGTTGCTCAAGTTCCAGGAGGTGGGGTTGCAACTGAAAAAGGAAAAATGCAGTTTTGGGGTGCCAACTGTGGATTTCTTGGGGTTTAAAATTGATGCATCAGGCATCCACCCCACAGATGCTAAGATTAAGGCCATCATCGAGGCACCACGACCACAGAACAAGACGCAGTTGCAGTCATTCCTGGGACTTATTAACTTTTATCATTCGTTCTTACCCCAGAAAGCTTCGGTAGCTGAACCATTACATCGACTGTTGCAGAAAAAGAATGTGTGGTGATGGGGGCAGGCGCAGCAGAAGGCTTTTGACTCCTTGCGAGGAATGCTGAGTAGCAGGAGCGTCCTTGCTCATTATGATGAGTCGAAGCCGCTGGTCCTGGCATGTGATGCCTCTCAATACGGCCTGGGGGCGGTGCTGAGTCATAGGGAACCGGATGGGTCGGAAAAGCCCATCTCTTTCTATTCCCGTATGTTGTCGCCCACGGAGCGCAACTATGCTCAAATTGACAAAGAGGCGCTTGCAATTGTGGCAGGAATCAAAAAGTTCCATGATTATGTGTATGGTCGCCATTTCTCCATTGAAACGGACCACAAACCACTGTTAGGGTTGCTCAACCCGAACAAACAAACGCCACAAATTCTCTCCCCCAGAATGTTGCGTTGGTCTATATTCCTGAACAGGTTCCAGTACACCTTGACCCATGTGCCGGGGAAACGGTTGTGCCACGCTGATGCGCTGAGTCGATTGCCTCTTCCTGGCGGGAGCAATGTGGATCCTGCTCCAGCGGAGCACATAATGATGCTGGAAACACTTCCGGGGGCTCCTGTAACGGCTACTGATATAGCTGAGAAAACGAGGAAAGATGCTGTTCTCTCCCGTGTGCTCACTTGGGTGGGGAGGGGGTGGCCAGGTGGTCCACATGAAGACAAATTCAGGCCTTATGCGACAAGGCAGCACGAGTTGTCCATGCATAAGGGTTGTCTCCTGTGGGGAGATAGGGTGATCATCCCAGCACCACTGAGAAACAGGGTTCTTGAGACGCTTCACATGGGACACCCGGGAATGGTCAGGATGAAGTCACTAGCCCGATGTTATGTGTGGTGGCCTGGAATGGACCAGAACATAGAACAATGGGTACGAACATGCAAGGCATGCCAAGAGGTGCGGCCAGAAGTGGCCAGAGCACCAGTTCACTGGTGGGAGCAGTCCAGATCTCCCTGGAGCCGGCTGCACTTAGATTTTGCAGGGCCATTCCAGGGGAAGGTCTTTTTGGTTATTGTCGATGCATATTCCAAATGGTTAGAAGTGGCGATGGTCCCTAGCATGGCATCAGCTGCCGTAATCAAGGTGTTGAGGCAGCTGTTTGCAACCCACGGGTTACCTGAGACCATTGTATCAGATAATGGGGCAGCTTTTGTATCCCAAGAATTCAGGGCATTCTTGGCTGATAACTTCATAAGAGGGGTCACATCCGCGCCCTTTCACCCATCCTCCAATGGGCAGGCTGAGCGCATGGTAAGAACAGCCAAAGAATCCATTGCGCGCTTAATGGAGGGTAACTGGTCAGCTCGCATCGCGCGAATGTTATTTTTGCAGCATGCGACGCCGTGTACTGCGACGGGCAAGTCGCCAGCTGAGCTGCTCTTGGGTAGAAGACTGGTAACGGTGCTGGATTATGTCCACCCCGATAAAATGCCAAACCGTAATTCAAGAGCAACCCCCCAGGCTGAGGCTGACACAACAAGGTATCTCGCCCCTGAAGATCTGGTCTGGGTGAGGAACTATTCACGAGGTTCGCGGTGGGTGGCTGGTGTGGTCACCCGGACTAGTGGACCAGTGTCCTACTATGTGACCTTGGAAAATGGGCAAGTTTGGAAGAGACATATAGATCAGCTGAGGCGCCGGGCGCTCAGCAGGGAGGGGTCAGATAATTCATCCCTGGCTAACGACGCAGAGCTGCAAGACCAGAGTGAAAATGGCCCAGAGGTGCAGTCACCAGGGGCTTCAGCAAATGAACCAGGGTCTGCTAGTCCTCAGGATGACGAGGTACAGGTAGGGGACCCTGCGATGTCTGGGACTCCATCAGTTCCTGACGAAACCCCTATAGCACCCCCCCCTACCACAGGTAACATCCAATCCAGAACCGGCAACACCTGTTGTCAGGAGATCAAGTAGAAGTTGTAGGACCCCACAGTACCTGAGAGATTACGTCTGCGGTGCTCACTAGGGGGGGAGGGGTGTTGTGTATTGAGTCAAAGGATTTTATATCTGTATTATTATTGTCTGTATTTGCATTAGGGTAAAGTAACTGCCTTTTGGTTCCAGAGGGTACAGCTACTATTGGTTCATTTAAGCTGCTGTATTTGGATCCTCTGTCTTATTGGTTTCCTCCAAAAGGCAGGACTGTGATTGCCTGATATTGTTCCCTCCAAAATGTATCCTTTCTAGCTAGTTCCCTGTCCCTATAAATGTAGCTCTCCCCTCCTCAGTTCTCAGTCTTGTTTGCTGTAATAAAGAAGTGTTACTACAGAACTGTCTCCAGCATATTATGTCAAGAGAGCTGAAATCACAAACCCCACGTCACAACATAACCTTAAAACACAAAGAAAAAAGAATGTTTATTGAGCCGCACTGAGATTGGCCTTTTTGCAGTGTTTTATTAGTGTAAGTTTTCATTAGACATGCATGAATATGCCACTGTAGGTCTCTTTCAGCTTCTGATTTTTCCAGCCTTAAAATCAGTTCTCCACATTTCCATAACAGATCACATCATTTTAGAAAGCCCCCATGAAAATTCATCAACATGTTAGGGCAAATTTCTCATAATACACATACATTTGTATGCAATTTTGCAAAATGTACACATTTTTGTGATTTCCCATAACATAATGCATCTTAATCTTATTTTCATTAATATGAGCATCTGCAGATGTGTGATAGATTGCCTGTTCTGGTCTAGGAATTAGTGTTAAGACTTTCTCCCAATTAAACCAGAATTTGGGTGGAGTGTGATGCAGAACAGAGTGAACACTAGAACAATAAATTGAAGGGAACAGAGCAAACCCATCCCTAGGGAAAATCTTAATGCAATGGTTTCATGCCAACTACGTATTGCTGGGGACACGTGGATTGGATTGGCAGTGACCATGCATCTCCCCATACCATAGATTGGGTCATAGCCATTGTGCAACACCAATTCCATCTGTGTCAATTGCAACAACAGTCACTGTTGCAGGAGAAACAGGGCTTTACTTTACCCTTCTGTGCATTCTTGTCACTGCCCTTTTGTTCCATTATATGCAGTCCCTGCTCACCGGAGTACATAGCAATGAGGCTTAACGAAGTCAATCTGACCTCCGTTTGGAATTACCGTAGCTAAGCAAGTTAAAGGGAGATAACTTGGATTTAGCACGTATCTCCTGAGAACAAAAACCGAGATAGGCTGCTAATAAAGCAGAAACGCTTATCGTTCCATCTATCTTGCTTCTTTGGAAAATTTTCAATCAGGTAATTAGAGAAGAGTTATTGCCTCCCTGCTGGTGTGCATTCAAACAAGTACATTCAGAGCTTCAACAATCAAAGGCACAGCTTTCTGAATTAAAATTTGGAGACATTCTCCGTTCCAAAAAAAATAACTGTGGAGCCGACCAAAGGCTTATCAAGTTCACCATCCTCTTTTCACACCTCCCAAACCAAGAGACAAAGTGAAGACTATCTAGCCTTTACAACCCCTAAATTTTGCCCTGCAGCTCTCCAACCAAAGGATGTGTATTTAAAAATGTGTAGCAACATATTATTTTGTGTGAAATTGCTTGTAAATAATGCATATGTTGGGCAAAACTGGGTACAGAAATGTGTATATTAGGAGCAATGTACACGAAAATGCATATGAATTTCCATGCAGGCTATAACTAACGTTGAGCTATGCGATAATCCTTCAGTCTCAGGAGACTGTTTTTATTGCTCCCATAGGAGGTATCCCCATGCCAGGCTTTGCTGCCTACGGTGCATCCAAAGCAGCCCTATCCATGTTTTCTGGAGTCATGAGGCAAGAGCTCTCCAAATGGGGCATTAAAGTATCTGTGCTTCATCCATCAGGCTTCAAGACATGTAAGTTGCTGGTACTTCACCTGGTTATCTAGCTCACGATGGCGGGGGGGGGGGGACCTCCTTGGAGTCAGCCAAAACCATGAATGGCACAGAAACACCAGTGTCACCCACAGGAATGTGCAAAGCCTGTACTTTGCTATTTAGGGTCCCAGGTGGAGTCTTAGTGATAGGTTGCATAGGGCAACACTTCTAGGAGTTCATCAATCATCCTCAAAAGGGGCAGACTTTTATTTCCCCTTCCACAGAGGTGGCTGGCCTCAAAGGGTTGTCTTCTTGTATAAATGCCAGTTTCCTAGAGGTCAAGGGAAGACACCCCAAAACAACTTGGGCTTATTAGATTCTAACCAGGCAGCTACCGTATTTTTCGCTCCATAAGACACACCTAGTTTTTAGAGGGGGAATGCAAGAAAAAAAAATTCTTTAAAGGGAGCGCTGAGCAGAGCCTGTATGCATCCCACGCTCTGGTCAGCTGTCCCATTCATGAACCGCGAGGAGCGTGTGTGCGGTGCTTGCAGGCTTTTCCTCAAGGAGGGAGAAGGGCAGCCCGTCACTGATGCGCTGCCTTTCTCCCTCGTGGAAAAGCCCCCAAGAGCCGCACACACGCTCCACGTGGCTCTTTAAAAGGAGAGCTGACCAGAGCCTGGGATGCATACATGAAGGGCCCCGTGCCCTGCGGAGGCTTCGCGCGGCTAAGCCAGAAGCTAGAACAGCTAGAGGGAGCGCTAGAGATTTCACCCCTCCCATATCCAAGAATCTGCTGATGAGTCTGGTGATTTTCCAGAGAGGAGGGGCGGTGTTCTGCTCTCTACTTATTCCGCTCCAGCCTAACATCAGTCAGTCAGTCAGTCAGTGTGTTGGAGAGAGAGAGACTGAGTGTTAGAGATTGTGTGCATAGATAAGGTTGCTGCTAAGAGCAGCTGCAGACACTCAGTGCAGTTCAGTTTTTTAGTTTAGACCTCATTTAGCTCTGTATATAGTTGTATATTATAGTTGTAGATAGAATAAAGAAGATATTCTACAGAGCTGCTCTCCGAGTCGTTTATGCTCTGCTATACTCTGCTGTGCAACGACTGTCTTCTTGTGGGAGTGAATCCGGTGCTCACAACACTAAGCTGTGAGTCCACAGCACTTTGATCTGTTCCTGTGCAGAAGGTGGTCTCTGGAAGTGCTACCCAGCTCACCTAGCCCAGTCGGGGTTGAAGTGGATGAGTCCAGTTAGTGGCACTGGCTCAACTCCACATGGCTCTTTAAAAGGAGAGCTGACCAGAGCCTGGGAATCATACATGAAGGGCCCCGTGCCCTGCGGGGGCTTTGCGCGGCTAAGCCAGAAGCTAGAACAGCTAGAGGGAGCGCTCCCTCTAGCTGTTCTGGCTTCTGGGATAGCCGTGCAGTCTGCATTCGCTCCATAAGACGCACACACATTTCCCCTTACTTTTTAGGAGGGAAAAAGTCCGTCTTATAGAGCGAAAAATACGGTAATTTGTTTGAGAAGGTTTATTGCCAAGGTATGATGTCTTTGAATAGCCTGTGAACTAAAATGTGCAAAAGGAAATGTGGTTAGCTGGATGATCTATCATGGTTGCGTCCTGCCTGAAATAGATCTTTTCATTCCACATTATGTTTTTGAAGCATTTGTCTTGAGGTGGCAAATTGGAACCTGTGTGCATGACTCAGAGGATAATTAAACCAGCACACATCAAGTCCAAGCATGCCATCACTTTCCCAGACAAATTTTTTATAATAGCATTTATAAATAAGTGAACTAGTCTTCAACTATCCAGGGAACTCCTGAGACCACACACACACACACACACACACACACACACAGAATAATATGGATTGAAAAGATGTTCATTCATTTCTGAAGCACAGTCCCCATGGATTTGTGTGTCATTGTGGCCTTTTTCAGTTGGTTCATTTGTTCCTTGGTGGCTCTTGTGAATGGCTGAATATCTGTCCATATCACAAATAAGTCTTGCCCTGTATCAGCTGACTTTCCTAATCTCAAGGGGGAGATTGGACAGTATCTCTTTTGCTCAGAGATTAGAACTAGAATAGGGAAAGTGGTGGAATTCACTCTAGGCAGACAGAGCATCAAACTGGCCCATAGCACACTTGTCTTCTCTCTTTGCAAAGCAGCAGCAGCAGCAGCAGCAGCAGCAGCAGTAGTAGTAGTAGTAGTAGTATACTGCCCTTTATCCACAGATGGGGTGGTTCACAATATACAAGTACAATATATAGAAATCATTATATAGATATACTCATTTATAATAAAAATAAGGACAAAAGAAAACCAATACTCCTTCCCCTCCCACAACACATTTAAAAGGGCATTCCACGAAGAACCTTAATCGCAGTGACTTTCTGCAGATTTCACCAATACTGGTGTTTGTGTTTCTTAAGAATTTTTAGAATAGGACATTTGTTCCTATATGATTTAGTCAGCTACTCTCATCATCTTCACTGTCTGCTAACTGGGCACTGCTGAAATGTGTATTTGCTTCAGTTTGGGCCTCATTGATTTACTGTTGAGGCAATTAGCTTAGCCATTAACCACCATTAACATCCATTGTTTTATCGTTAACATTTCTCTCACCTTTCTGTCCACCATGACTTTGCCAAACACACACAAAAAGGGCTGTCATTGTCCTACATCTTAATGTGGAATTTATTACTGTAACCAAAAAATGAGCTTTATTTGTATTTTGTGTGCATCAAAATGTGAGATGTATGCAGATATTTTTTATAAGAACATTGATCATTATGACATTATAATAAATGGTCATTTTTCCTGCCATCCAGTTTATGCTTATTAATACATGCAAAAATATAATATGCATTCAAAAATGACAAAAGGGCGGTAACTCCATTTTTTATGTGTGTGTCCGTCACCTCCTCATTGTCACTTGAACAGACAGTAACCCTGAGGCAAGATATATACTTCAGTGGGCAACTGCCAGCTCACTGAGTTGTCATCATAAAAAAATGTAAGCAATAATATTATTTTCAAAAGGCTAAAGGACCAGCTTGGGAATGATTAAAAATAGCAAAATGAGAACTGAAGCAAAATGGTATGGGCACTGAGTCCATGGAACAAACTGGTACCAGGATTCGGATTACATCCCTAATCTAGCATGCATATGTTCCAATCTGTCACCTGGGGTAGTTCCTTTAGGAACCCCATATTCCTCTTTTTCTAGTTATTTTATTTTCATCAGAACACCTGATGTCCTATTATGAAGCCTAGATGTTCAGCAGTGTTTTTTTTTTTTTTAAATAATTTTTATTAACTGGCCAATCACATCAAATTAAATCACATCACATAAATTCCAAATTACAAAGCCAAATTTTTAAATTTTGTTGGGGGAACCCATACTTCAAGATCCAAAGGGAGATTCAGATCATCTTCTTATTACTGCGTTAATGTCCAAATCAGTCCCAATCAGTCCAAACAAAATTCATAATTCTATCCAGTCTTATCTTGGTGTTTCCACATCATATCTTGTTCATATAATTTCTATTTTTCCTTTACGATCTCTTCTGTTAGTCTCTTTAAGCCAATAAGCAAAATAATAATCCTGTGTGGATTTCCCGTTCCTCCACTAAGTCTAGATGGTTTCCATATATCTCCTTTGTAGATAACACCGCTCTTTCCATCATAAATTTGGCATTTGTCGCTCTTAAGTTGATCCACAATATGTAAACAACTCTATTTCTTTCTTTCTCCTCCCAGACCCAAGAGCTCCAACAATGCCTCCCAAAATGGCGACGGCATTTTTAACTGCGTCATTCCAAAACTCTTAGCTTTCCAGCTTCATCTTGAAACATTGCTTTGGTTCGAAAGTTTATCTCCACACAGCCTTAAATCCACAGCTTAAGTCCTTAGTTTCTGACTCATTAGGGGAGGGGATTCTTGTTAAATCACATAAGAAAAAGGAAGGCAGGTTTTTCCCCCCCTCTCCCCTCAGTCATACCGTATCTTGACGTATCTTCTCATATTTTATTCTTGTCTTGTTATCAGGGATCTCTTCTGTCAGCAGTCTTTACTCCCCTTTTTCCTTGAAGCATGTGCAATTTATCTTGTCGAAATTGTTTCTTTTGAAGATGCTTGCAACTAGCGGCGCGAATCAGGGACGGCGTCCAGGAGTGCCGGAATCCCACAGGAGGGCTTTGTGCCTAGTGCCCCCACCCCCACAAATTCGGGGGTGGTATAGGGCACAGCAGGCAAGGGCCGTCCCCCCCACAATCCTGGGGGGGTTAAGGAGGCTAATTACCCCCATCATAGCCTCTAAATTACCTCGTGTGGGTCGGAGAGATGTTATTGTCAGCCACCTTCCGATGCGCCACCTAGTGGCCCCCGATGTTCAGCAGTGTTTTGTTCTGTCTTCCAGGTATCCAGGGAACTCCGGAGATCTGGAATAAGGAAGAACGCACCCTTCTTGAGAATCTCATGCCTGATGTGAAGCAAGATTATGGCGAAGAATACATCCTCAAGCTGAAGATGGCTCTCAATGCCATGCAATTTCTTTCCGTGTCAGATCTCTCTCCCGTGCTTTGTGATGTTTTACACGCATTATTGGCAGAGCGCCCATGTGGTTTATACACTCCAGGCAAGAATGCTTACAAATACCTTCTCATCTTCTGCTATTCTCCTCTCTGGTTTTATGACTTTTGCATAAGGAAAATGTTCAGCACCTCAGACATGCCCAGCGCTCTCAGAGCAGCAGAGAAAGCAAACAAGAACTTGTAGGCAGATACTGCCTGACTTAGTCATTTGTGTGTCAGGCTATTTAGCTGCCTTGTGAATGTTGGGAATCTTGCATTTCATGTGTTAAAAACACATTGGATGGATAAAAGAGGGGAATGTTTAGATTTAAGGCAGAAACCCTCTCTATTCTGTACATTGCACCTCTTATCTACTATTTTTGATACCTTTTTCTCTTGAGTTAGGCTGAACTGAAACTCCTTTTTAAAAACATTTTATTAATTTTCCAAATATAACAAAAATAAAATTAAGAAACAATACAAAATAAAAACAAAATAAATGGACTAGGGGGACACCCCTTTATGTGCATGTGACACCCCTTTATGTGCATGTGCGACCCGTGAAAACAGATGGAAGAAACCCTATGCCCCCAACTTCATTATGCAATTTTCCTGGTTAATGGGGTTGCAAGTACCTGGGAAGCAGATGAGTACGTCTGGTAGGCAGGTAATGCAATCCATTGCAAAATGGGGATTATATTTATGTACTCTAATCTCTGCTGCGTGGTGCACAAGATTCCAGTGGGTTCTTACAGAGTTGAGAAAACAATTTCATAACTTCAGTTAAAGCATGCTGCTATCATGAGAAACATGTCTCACATTATAATTTAATAAAAGAAGACCAAAGGGAGAATAAATGAAACAAAGCAAATATAATCTAATTGCTGTGACTTATTTTGTGTATAGAAACATGCAATGCTATCACCTACCTAACTTGTGTGGCTGGCAGAAGTGAATGAAAGGAGGGGTGGGGGAAGGGCATAGTAGGCTTAAATAAAAACCCAGGAGTTTCCTAGACATTTCTTAATAAAATAATAATAATAAATGAACGAATGACGCTAGACGACAGTTGATCTTGTCAAGGTTTCATCAAGAGATTTAGTGGAACTTCAAGTAAACATAACTGGAGAGATGGGCTTCTGACAGCTTCTAAAGATGATTCATTTGAGAGAGATCAGTGGGCATGTGATTAAGGGATCATGGTGATGAAAGAAACCCCAAAAGGTGACTCAGCTGAACCCTGCCCACAATGTGAGACAGGGAAGCTTGTGAAAACACAGATCCTGGGAGCTAAGAATAATAATATTGTGTGATGAAATGGCTTAAGGTGACCAGGGTTTTGCTTTAAAAAATAAAGTTAATTGTATGTGTGTGTGTGTGTGTGTGTGTGTGTGAGAGAGAGAGAGAGAGAGAGAGAGAGAGAGAGAGAGAGAGAGAGAGAGAGGGAGGTTGAATTCAGGGATAAATATAAGCTGTTTGGAAAACCCCAGTAGTTTTAACAATTCCCACAGTAGTTTAACAATCCCTCTTCACAAGGAACTCTAGGAATTGTAGCTCTAGGAGAGGAAAAGTGTCTCCTAACAACCCTCTTCACCTTCAACAAACTTCAGCTCCCAGGATTCTTAGGGGGAAGCCATGACTGTTTGAAGTGGTATCACAGGGCTTCAAATTATGGGAGAACCAAAGTCCACCTCCTCCCATAATTCTCTCCAGCAATCACACAAAGTTAACTGGAAACAAGGTTGGGGGGAAAGGAAAAGAAAAAAGGATAAATGTGGCCAGGCCACACATTTCACATAAATTGCAAAATGGCAAATGGGACTTTATGACAGCTCTCCGTGTTGTATAATGAATGGCCTATAGTATTCCGCAGTGGCAGCGGACCTTAAGCAATGTCACTGAAAGCACAATGTCACACTTTAATGGTGCATATTCTAAAGAGGCAGTGCTGTGGGGAAAGGTCTGCCTCTCCAAAGAGGCTGCGACATTCAGCCATCTTTCCAAAGACACCCCAAAGGTAGCTCACACATCACCTCCCACATAAGTGACATCTTAACTTGTTTCTCAGACTACAAGGACAAATGACAAGGATCGAAATGTACCCAGGTGAGAACGTAGTTTGTTCTCACCTTTCTCAATGTGGGCAGACATCATTTGAAAACACTGATAGAAATCTGAGTTTCTGAAAACAGGATAGCTTTGTGAGAAGACAGCGAGAGCCCATTTAATCCAGCGTGTGGTTACACCTGGGGAAGGTCACACACAGCTGTGTTTGATGTGTGAGTCAGCTCAGAAAAGTTTGCATTCTTATTATTACACAGCAGCCCAGTCTCTGAGCAGTGAGAAAATCCAGGGGTTCCAGGCTTTTAACCCAGATTCTCTTTCCTTGGAGTGAAAGTCAGTGGAGATTGTGGTATCCATACGGTTTTATTTACACAAATATACAGCCTGAGCATAGGATGGTGGGGTTCACAGCATTAACACGCCAACAGATCTTACTTATCCATTAGCCACAGCTTTGGGTCCAGGAAATAAACGTATTTGACTGGTTCTGCAAGCTTGTCCGTTAGATTCCAACCCACACTAGATTCAGACCCCCAAGAACTGGAAAGCACTCGGTGCATCATCCAGTCTGGCTCCCCCAAACCTACATTACTACTACTACTACTACTACTACTACAACATCATAATTCAATATGTTTTCTGCCCTTTGCTATCATGTCCCAGGGTGGGTTACAACAATTTAAAATGGAAAATGGTTGAAACAGATTGCAATTGCTGGAATGGCTGGGCATGTCTCAGGAGTCAAAGGCCAGGTACCCTAGATTGAAGTGGAACATTTGGAATCCACTCACTGATATGCTGCATCAGGGCTGGGGGATCTGTTTCAGTCTGGGGACCACATTCTTTTGTAACCAGCTTTCCAGTGCTGCATGCCAGGAGTGGGAAAAGCGAGATGCTCTAAAGCAGGCAGGACCAGGTGCAAATGTGGGCTGAGCAATAGATGCAGCTCTTACCTTAGTATATTCCAGCCACACAAAAGTCACTTTCCTCACTTGTTCTCTCCAGAAACAGGCACTCAGAGCCTTTCCATCTCTGATACTGGAAGTAGATACTGGAGGTAGATACTGGAAGTAGCAGGAAGATCATGAGTTGTAGCTGCTGCTAGACTTCTCCTCCATGAATTGAGAGCCATTATTACATGTTGTGGGAATGAAAGGTGTGTGAAAAAGTATTGGCCCTCTGCCAGCAGCCTAACAAATCAGAGCAAATCAGAGCACAGTCACCCATTGAATAATTCTGTTCAGCGGTGCAGTGGCAAATACAGAAGTGCAGGGGCCCTTCAGGAGACTCACAGCCATGCCCCCTCCTAAGATTATACAACCTTCTAAGACTGTGCAAAGATCTTATAATGATACAATAATAATAATTGGATAAAGGTAAAGGTAAAGGGACCCCTGACCATTAGGTCCAGTCGTGACCGACTCTGGGGTTGTGGCACTCATCTTGCTTTATTGGCCAAGGGAGCCGGCGTACAGCTTCTGGGTCATGTGGCCAGCATGACTAAACCGCTTCTGGCGAACCAGAGCAGTGCACGGAAACGCCATTTACCTTCCCACCAGAGCGGTACCTATTTATCTACTTGCACTTTGATGTGCTTTTGAACTGCTAGGTTGGCAGGAGCAGGGAACGAGCAACGGGAGCTCACCCCGTCGCGGGGATTCGAACCACCGACCTTCTGATCGGCAAGTTCTAGGCTTTGTGGTTTAACCAACAGTGCCACCCACATCCCAATAATTGGATAGGGTTGCCTTATTTCAGAAAGTGAGAATCCAGACACAAAAGTTGTTGAGGTGGGGTTTTTTTTGTTTTTGTTTTTTGCAAAATTGCAAAAAACGAGGTTTCTGAGCTTCTTTTAAGGTAAATTGGCAAAAATTACACTGTCAACATGGGTTGCCATAATTCCAGATTTTCCTGGACTTTTTTTGCCGATTTCCACCCAGACACTGCTTCCGACTGCTGTATTCTGGGTATGTCCGGGAAATTCTGGACGTATGGCAACCCTATAAGTGGGGATAAATTGCAATGATCAGTGTGTTGTTTTTCAAGAAGATCTACTATTTTCTGTGCATATACATGTGCAAATGATTTTGAATGCTGCAGTCTCCCCCCGCCCCCGTGACTTTGATTGTGTTTGCCTTGAAGAATATGCACACCATTATCTTGCAACTGAAGCACTTTGTGTGCTCAGCGTTTCTAAATGTTTGGAGCATATGAAACAATTAATCTGTGCTCTTCTGATGAGCCTGATCTAGTGTGACCCTAGAAGCCATTCCCCAGTGCCCGATTCACTCTGATTTGTCTCAAATCAGCACAAAGGGTAAGAAGATTAAACAGTTCCCCTTTCATGCTGATTGGGCAACTATAGGACACTGGAGACAGGGACTCTGCTGGGAATATTTCTGCAGAAATAGAAATGTGCCTTTGACTCATCGTGTCACTAGACCATAACACCTCTGCTGCTGTTAGCTGAGAAGTAAACTGAAGGCATGTGGCATTGGACGGGAGCTACATGCAAGGTTTTTGTTGCTTTGTTCCCACAACAGCTTCAATCAGGAGCCATCAATCTGAGTGGTAAGAATTTGAGATGACTGACCGAACCCAAAGGGTGCTTGTCAGAGCTGCCCAAGGTCCCAGCTCACAAAGGACCAACGCTGCTTCGTTGTTAAGTACAAAAGTCTTTATTGAAGTTCAGTTTCACTTCCAGAGCCGCAGCGCGCAGCTCTACGTCTCAACTGTCAGACCGCTGATGCTCCGTCTGAGTCTCCTCCCCCCAGACACCAATTTAAGACTCTAGCCTTACTCCACCTCTTCCTCTGTTCCTTCCGCCTCTGGTTCCGCCTGGCCGTTGGGGTCTCGCCCTTTCTAGACTCTTCTGATGCTGAGTCCCCTGAGCCTTCCCCCTCCCTCCGGCGGGCTTTAGGAGCTGGTTCCCCATCCGGGTCTCCTGCTGTTCCCCGCGCCTGTACATTTGAACTTGGCGCGCGCGCACAGCCGGTAACTTTTCTCCTGACCGTTTCACTGCTGCTGCTGTCACTGCTTCCCCCTCTGGGGGGGCTAGCTGCAACTGACCTCCCCTCCGTTGGAGGCGTGGTCAGCCCTGACTCACTCTCTCTCCCCGCTGGAGGAGACGCTGGCCCTGACACATGTGACTCTTCCCCCCCACTATGCTCTGGTGGGGAAACTGGTCCCGATCCTCCACTGCTGCTTTGGGGTTCCCCTCTGGCTCCTTGTTTCTGGTGCGTCCCCCCTGGGACCCCCCTTGCCCTGACCATAGGCGCCCCCTTCTGGGAATCTTCTGATTCACTGGAGAAGCTCATGGAATCTCTCGGGCCACTGTCATACTCCCCTACGCTGCCCTCGGATTCTTCCCCTTCCCTCTCCATTTCCTCTCTCCCCAGTGCTCCTGCTCCTGAGTCCCTGACAGTGCTCATCAATGGTTCCTCTTCATCCTGGAGAAGAGTGACTAGTGGGGTGCCACAGAGTTCTGTCTTGGGCCCGGTCTTATTCAACATCTTTATCAACGACTTGGATGATGGACTCAAGGGCATCCTGATCAAATTTGCAGATGACACCAAACTGGGAGGGGTGGCTAACACCCCAGAGGACAGGATCACACTTCAAAACGACCTTGACAGATTAGAGGCACAAATACAAGATGGGTGACACCTGGCTTGAGAGCAGTACATGTGAAAAGGATCTAGGAGTCTTGGTTGACCACAAACTTGACATGAGCCAACAGTGTGACGTGGCAGCTAAAAAAGCCAATGCAATTCTGGGCTGCATCAATAGGAGTATAGCATCTAGATCAAGGGAAGTAATAGTGCCACTGTATTCTGCTCTGGTCAGACCTCACCTGGAGTACTGTGTCCAGTTCTGGGCACCACAGTTCAAGAAGGACACTGACAAACTGGAACGTGTCCAGAGGAGGGCAACCAAAATGGTCAAAGGCCTGGAAACAATGCCTTATGAGGAACGGCTAAGGGAGCTGGGCATGTTTAGCCTGGAGAAGAGGAGGTTAAGGGGTGATATGATAGTCATGTTCAAATGTCACATAGAGGAGGGAGAAAGGTTGTTTTCTGCTGCTCCAGAGAAGCGGACACGGAGCAATGGTTCCAAACTACAAGAAAGAAGATTCCACCTAAACATTAGGAAGAACTTCCTGACAGTAAGAGCTGTTCGACAGTGGAATTTGCTGCCAAGGAGTGTGGTGGAGTCTCCTTCTTTGGAGGTCTTTAAGCAGAGGCTTGACAACCATATGTCAGGAGTGCTCTGATGGTGTTTCCTGCTTGGCAGGGGGTTGGACTCGATGGCCCTTGTGGTCTCTTCCAACTCTATGATTCTATGATTCTATGAGATTCCTGCAGCACAACCTGTAAAGTCCATGATTGTTCTTTAACTTAGCACTATGCTGGCTCCCCAGGAGTTTTTTTCCCCATCCCCACTTTTCTTCTCTTTTTTCCAGGGGGCAGTGAAGGAAGGATCACAGAATTTAACGCCTAGTAATTAGGGATAGAAAATGTCTTGTTTTCCCCCCATAAATCTTATTTCATCCATGGAGTCTGCCATAACATGTGACCTGGGAAAGTGTGTAGCAAAGTACATGCTGTCCTGCTGTTGCATCATTTAAAAAGATGAAGATGTTCTTTTTTGTTTGGAGAACGCTGGTTGTTGCCCAAGGCTTATCCTTAGCCAAGGAAGGTGTTAGTTCATTGGTTCCACTCTCTTGGAAATCCAGGCCTAGTCCCAGGGACTCAGTTTCTGAGAATCACCTGGGACAACTTCCCAGTGATTATTCTGCAAGACAGTGAAACAAAGCCGGGGGGGGGGGGGGAGAGGAGGAGGGAAGGAAAGAATGAGATCTGCTTCAGAATGGGATTACGGAGAAATAACTGGTAAAATCTTCCATGTGGGATTGTTCCTCACCTTTGGTCTTGGCACAGCTGTCAAATCTTCCTGGGTTCTTGGCTCACTCTTTGTCATAGCTGGGACTGTGTGTTTTCTGTGGTTCTTTTACTAACCAGAAAGGGTGACCAAAATGATCAGTGGGATGGAGCAACACCTCTGTGAAGAAAGCTTGCAGCGTTTAGGACTTTTTAGTTTAGAGACAAGGTGAGTAACAAGCGACATGACTGACATTTATAAGATTATTATGCATGACCTGGAGAAAGCAGGGAGAGAAAAGTTTTACTCCCTCTCCGATGAAGCTGAATGTTGGAATATTCAGAAGAGAGAAAAAAAGTACTTTTTTCAGACAGTGCATAGTTCAGTTATGGAACTTGCTCCCACAGGAGGCAGCAATGGCCACTAGCTTAGATGGCTTTATAAAAAGGATTGAACAGATTCATGGAGAAGACCGTGCGAGCTTGTCTACTGGCAACGCTAATTTTTCACCCCCTCTCATATTGTGTGGGCTATACAGTATGTCAGCATTCTTGCATTCAACTTTGGCCTCTCAGCTATTTGCTATCATTCTGTGTGACAGCACAGAATGTTCCCCTTGTGGGCAGAGTATATAGATCAGCGGCAGAGCACATGTGATGTTTGCAGAAGGTCAAAGGCTTGATCCCTGGTATCTCCAGTTAAAATATGGGTGGCCTCAAAGGGGGAGAAGGTTCCCTCAGACTACCCTGCCTTACCCTCCTTCATGGTCAGCCAATAGTGTTGAGGTACAGGAACATGAGGGTACCATCCATACAGGAGTGATGATGCAACCAGCAGGAATGCCAGGGTAACTGATATTGATGCATCCTCCTTGTTCTGACAAGTGAACAAAGGCTTTCAAGTTTGTGACAGATGTGCAATCAAGCAGAGGCTGGGTAAATGTTTCTTTTTTCTTTGACGGGGCTCCTATTTCATGCTAGAAGTTTAAATGGTAATAATTACTTACAACGATGCATGCACCTCTAATTAAGCACTAAAGGTTGAATTTCAGTGGGATGAATGCCTTTTATTAAAGTTCTCTGTGTTTTACAAATAGGATCCCTGCAGCCAGAAACCAGAAATGCTGAGTTTCACAGTTTCACTGCAGCTTACTAACTATGTAGAGGATTGTAGTTAGGCCACAGGGTTGGGGGTCAAGGTCTACCCAGCCAAATTACAGCCACTCTTTGCCAGCTCACTATTCTGATCCTAATAAACAAGACACTGTGTTATTTACCATTGCTATTTTGATACATACAGTTAAATATCTAGGATCAACACAGCTGCCTGCATTTTTGGATTCACCTTTGGAATGGGGCTCTTGGAAGGTTGGGGGCAATCACAAGGATCTATTTAATTTCAAATTTATCACTACACTACTGCAGCCACCTTTGAGGTCCTGCTGGCATTTGCCATTCCCAGTGCCACAGTCAGTGTCACAGTGGTCTGGGGTCACTGTGGTGGGAGGTGGGGTTAAAGATCCATTACTATTTCTGCAGCAGTGTCCCAGCAGAATCTCTGTCCCCAGCATCCTAGAGCCACCAAAACAACACTGTGTGCTCCAAAGCTAAGCATTAAGGAACGCTGAAAACATCAGGTGCTTCAACTTCAAGAGTATAGTGTGTAAGTTCTGTTACGTACAGTAGAACTTCAAGGGAAACACAAAATTATTATTATTGTATAATTATAAGATTATTGTATCATCTTAGAAGGGTGTATTCTCTTAGAAGGGGTGTGAGGTGGCATGGCTGTGACTACCTTGAAGGGACTCTGAACTTCTGCATTTGACACTAAGTAAAGGTAAAGGGACCCCTGACAGTTAAGTCCATTTGCAAACGACTCTGGGGTTTCTGCGCTCATCTCGCTTTACAGGCCGAGGGAGCTGGTGTTTGTCCGCAGTTTTTCCATCCCATGTGGCCAGCATGACTAAGCCGCTTCTGGCGAAGCCAGAGCAGCACACGGAAATGCTGTTTACCTTCCCGCCAGAGTGGTACCTATTTATCTACTTGCACTGCGTGCTTTCAAACTGCAAGGTTGGCAGGAGCAGGGACCGAATAATGGGAGCTCACCCCATTGCAGGGCTTCGAACCGCCGACCTTCTGATCGGCAAGTCCAAGCGGCACAGTGGTTTAAACCACAGCACCACCTGCGTCCCATTTGTCACTACTAGTGCTTTTTCCTAAAAAAAATATTATTATTATTATTATTTAGGGGTGCTCTCATTTTGACTCAAGAAAACCACCATTTTATAGTTCAAATCGGGGGAAATAAATATAGTAAATGGACAAAAGTACAAAGATTCATAAAATGTTTAGGGGTATGCATACCCCTGCGTACCCCCAGAACAAAAGCACTGGCCACTACTGGTCACAGTGGCCAGCAGCTAGAGGATGTGTTGTTTTATCAGAGAAACAGGGTAGCACTAGATCAGTGCTGGAGAACTTCTGGCTTGCAGGCTATGTTGGGCTTGCCAGCCCTCCCCATTTGACTCACCAGGCCATTTAAGAAGCACATAAAAAGAGCCCTTCTGCATCAGCCCAGCGGTCCATCTACTCCAGCATCCTGTTTTCGCATGCCTGTGGGATGCGGACCTGAAGCACAAGAGGGCTCTCCCCTCCTGCAGAAGCATTACTTCATCCGACAGTGGAGGCAGAGCAGAGCCATCATGGCTAGTAGCCATCGCTAGCCCTCTCCTCTGTGAATTTGCCTAATCGTCTTTAATGCTATGTAGGTTGATAGTTATCACTGCCTCCACCTTTAACCATACCCTACAGTATGTGAAAAAGTCCTTTCTTTTAGCTCTCATAAATCATCCAACATTCAGCTTCCTCAGACGTCCACAAGTTCGAACGTTATGAGAGAGGATAGAGAAAGAAAATGCAAGGATCAAGGGGCCTGTGCTGGCAAGGTGTATATTCTTTACTTAAGGGCTGTGAAAACGAATAGCAATGTGTGGTTTTTAATTTTTTTATTTTTTACAGAGATAGCCAGAAAATAGAGTTAAGAAACTTTGGCAGCAGTTCATTTTACACTGTACAGACCAATTACGGCCGCTGTCAGGGAGAATGGAATTTACCACCCTGGGAAGGCGTGAAAAGTTTAAAGGTGTTCTTGCAAATCACAGAGCAAGCCACATGAAAATGAGATCTAATCCCCACCCGCTTCACCCAGCTCTGAGAAACTATCTCTCAAGATTTGGTAAGCTGGGTGGGTTTTTTGTGTTTTTTTCTTAAGGGCGGAAGACAGCACTGCAAAGAAGCTATAAATACAAGGCAGTTGAAGGCCTGGCTGTTTTATAAGGACATAAAAAGAGCCTGCTGTATCAGCATCCTGTTCTCATGGTGGCTAACCAGAAGCCCCAAAGCAGGTCCACAGCACAGCAACACAGGTTTCCAGAAACTGTGGTTTCCAGAAACTGGTATTCAGAAACATGGCTGTCTCTGACCATGGAGGCAAAGAATAGCCAGCATGGCTAGCCTTCTTCTTGATAGCCTTCTCTACCTCCATGAATCTGTCCAATCCCCTTCAAAGCCATCACTGCCTCTTGTGGGAGTGGGTTCCATAATTTAACTATGCTGTGTGAAGAAGGACTTCCTTTTGTCTGTTCCAAATCTTCCAACATTCAAGGGAAATAGGGTTAATTGCCACCATGGCCAATTTGGTTGCTAACATGTGCTCTTGTTTTTCCTCTAAGAAATTAGACACAGAGGCAGAGAGAGAGAGAGAGAGAGAGAGAGAGAGAGAGAGCACATCTGCTATCAATGGGGGAATGTATCTTAGCTGAGTCAGGGCTCAGCAGAATGGAACAGCCATCTCATGTGGCATATGCAATGGTTGGGGTGGGGATGGGAGCAGCGTGGAAGGGCAGGCTTGTGTCTGTCCTGTGCCCTTAGTTAACCTGCTTTCCTCAGGTGCATTGGAGGAGAGCACCAGTGTTAAACCATAGAAACGGAAAGACCTGCCTCATACTGGGTCAATCCACTGGTCTATCTAACTCAGTTTTTTTTTTACTTGCACTGGCAGTGGCTCTGCAAGGTTGCAGGCAGGAATCTTTTCCAGCCCTACCTGGAGACACCAGGGATGGAACCTGGGACCTTCCACATGCAAAACAAGAGCTTTACAACTGAGCTATTGCTCTTCCCATCAGTTGCTCTTCCCCTCAGTCCAGTCTGATCTCCTCCTGTGTGTGAAATGGGGAGAGCCAACTTTTCCCAAGGCCGCCAAATGCATTGAAGTGGCCCTCCAGGTAATAAAAGACCAAGAGGTTTCTGGGGAGGGAGGAGAAGGAATAAGCTTCAAAACGCAAATTTGTGCTAATAAATCCTGTGTGCCTTTAGTACAGTCAACAGACTTCCTGAGAAAAACCTCAACAGGCAGTTTCTTTCCATTAGGCAACACCCCCCCCCGCACACTTTTTTCTTTCTTTCTGCAGACCTGTTCCGGCTGTGCTGTGATTTACAGGGGCCATTGGAACATATATTGCATTCCTCTGATGGAATTGCAGGACTGAGAAGGACATCCTCTGGGAGACACTACGGAAGAGTAGTTTTGCAAAGGCAGGGCACGTGGAAGGTCAGGCACAGATTAGAATCCTCTTCCTGGCTGGACTTAACTAACTGGGATTTATACAAGGGATCATGCCTCAGCTTCAGCCTGCAACAGAAGTGGGGAGCGGGTGAGTGTTAAATCCTCTACTCCCCACACTGCTTCTCTGCTGGGAATACCTCACTCCCCAGAGCTCTTTTTCCAAGGAAGTGTCCATAGGGATTTTAAACACATATTTACATGTTCAGTAATATCTTGCTTAATCGAGAAGAGCGGGCTGCTAAGCTTCCTTCAGGTATCTGAGCCAACCCCTTACCACTGTTACATAGTGCGGCCTTTGGAGGGTTGCCCATGAGGCTGACAGGGTAACACCTTTCTGTTAGAGATGTGCATAAAATCCTTTTGCCAGGCACACCGTTTCCTCGTATTCCTTGGATCCAATGCTGATTCTACCAGAAACACACACAAACTCACACAGGCTTGGGTTTGCTGACACGATGGAAATGTGGAGGTGTACCATGAAATATCCAAACTAATATATGCTCTCTGCTAACTGTCTCTGCATTTGGGCGAGCTCAGCTCACAGGCCAAGAAATTGATAAAATATGGCATTAATAGCCACCCTTGACAAATGGCAAATGATTAAACTTTAACTCTGTGTGTGAATTGAGCTAAAGTTCAACCAGACACAATTTAATCAGTAAACCGCTAATTAACTAGCAGTTTACTTCAGCTAGTTAACATCTGTACACTTCTGGCAATGGACACCCTGTTTGACTGTTTCTGGGGCCATCTCTTAGATTAGGCACAATGAGGCAGCTGCCTTAGGTGATAGCTACTGAGAAGGAGGGAGGCAGGTCAGCAGCAGCAACCCCCCATTCTTCTAAACCCTAAGCCAGTCTGTTCTGCACCCCCTAAGCTAGCCTATAGCCCATAGCGGAGCAAGCCATTCGGGTGCCTGGGGAGGTGTGCATGCCCTGTGTCCAGGGGCGGGGCAAGCTGCCCGCGGGAGCAGGGTGAGCCAGGGCAGGACGCTCTGTGGGCCTCTGAGCAGTGGCGTAGCGTGGGTTGTCAGCACCCGGGGCAAGGCAAGTAATTTGCGCCCCCTAACCCGTGGATTTGCGCCCCCTAACCCATGGATTTGCCCTAACCCCAGATGTTGCGCCCGGTGCGGCCCGCCCCCCCTGCACCCCCCACGCTACGCCACTGCCTCTGAGGAGTCTGCCTGCCTCCTCCCACTCAGCCGCCCTACAGCTGAGGGGGAGGCGGTGGGCGGACCATTTGGGGCAGCATGGAGCCTGTGGATGCCCAAGCCACTGCGTCACTCCCAGGAGAAACACGTGGCTTGGGCGCGCTGCAGGCCCCACGGCGAGTGCTGCCCGGCATTTTGTCAACCCCCCCCTCAGTGGTGACACCCGGGGCAGCCCAGCCCCACCGCACCCCTTCCTCCGCCCCTGCCCATAGCAAGTGGGCAGCCCTAATGTGACTTACTTCAGTGTAAATCAGTACAGCAGAGGTGAGGAACTGCATCTGGCCAGTGTGTCCAATCCTTAACCCTCCATCCCCATCCTGGACCAACTTTGACAGATACATTTAACTGTACAAGAACAACTTCATTCTTTCATCTTCAGACACAGTTGGCATATATCCCTATTCCTTGGCACTGTTTTTCTGTGAACTGGCACCCATCCCGAGATGAGTGAGAAATCCATCCTCAGTTACTATGATATTGATCGTAAAACAAGAGGATTATTGTTTTTTATTTCATTTGGCAGCTATTAAAATAAATACATGACGGAATAGGGGAGACTTGTTTCCATCAAGCCATCATCAAAGGAACTAGAGAATGACTTGACACCCATTTCTTAAAGGATTAGGGATGTTTATGGTTTAAACACATTTTCCAGTGTCAATACATGAGGAAGTCCTTTATGTACAAAGGCTTGAGGACTTCCGGGTTGGCGCCATTGTTTAATGGCGGATTCCCTCCGAGCTCCGGAGGGAATCGGCTCCGTAGCGTCTGGGTCTGGCCGCTGCGGCGAAGCGGAGACCCTTAAAATCACAGGCGCGGATGCCTGTGAACACAGAGACTCGGCGGGCACCATTTGCGCCCCCCCAATCCGCGACGGAGCCTTTTTAAAGGCTTCGGAACGGAGGCAGGGTGGGGCGTGGTGCTGAGAGTACTCCCTCGCCTACGGAGTGAAGCCGCAAGCCATTGACAGAGAGCGCCAACTTCTTCCAAGACCGATTGGACTCTAAAATATAAACCCGTGAGTAATACGGAGATTGGAATTTTTAATTTTGGATTTGGAACGAGCGGGAAGGGGCTAAAAAGGAAGTCCACCCCCCCTCTTTGTAAACAATTTAAAGCAAAGGACTGGGCAGCTAAGGTCGAGAGAATTTGTTTCCTGTTTCTTTTTAATGAAAGATCCTGACATCACGGTTTTGACATTATAAGAAGATTTACTGGAGGATAAAAAGAATTTTGGGAGCTGAAATTTCACCCCCCCCCCGAGACCCGGGAACGTCCTATGAGAAAGCCTGTTGTATTGAGGATTTTGACAGCTGTCAAGTGAGCTGTCAGCTGGAAAAAGAGAACATTGTTTCTGCTGTTTTTGCTGGTTTATTTGGTACAACTTGTTGAAAATAAGGAGGGCTGATACAAAATAACTGGACTTTTGGTTTTGAGCCGAAAGGAACATTAAGGAACTAAAATCCCCCTAGAGGGGTAATAGGGACACTACACCACAAAAATGGCTGGAGTATGTAAAATCCAAGCAGAATTGGACAGAGCACTCGTTCTCTTGGGAAATTTGCAAGATGAATACAATGCTTTGTCTACAGAGGTATCATTACTACACTGGACAGTAAACAACAGTTTTGAGCTTGATAAGGACTTGAAACAGGAAGCCTATTCAACTGAACAAATAAATGAAACTGAAAGTGCAGATATGATGGAGCAATATGTTTTTTTCTAGAAAATGAAGGAGGAGCAGGAGATTTGCAGGAGTCAAAGGAGAGTTACAATATGAGGCCTGACATGATGATAAAAAAGGACAATAAAAATTGGATGTGGAAAGCCTGGTCTGAATGGGACTTTGGAAAATGGAGAGATCCCCTTTGGAGGAGATCTGAAGACCTGAGGATTACAAATTTGTTGAAGGTGAAAGCTGGAGCTTTGGGGACATATGGATCTGAAAGAAATTTGAAACAAGAGTTGGAGTACCCCATAGGCTTTGTTTTTAAGTATGGAGGACTGGCTGGAAGCAACATGGAGTCTGTTGGGCCGGAGCCCCTCCGAGACTTGGGGCTTAACATCAAGGACTATCAAAGAGACCGGCAGAAAGGAACTGAGAGAGATATAAGGGCCTCGGACGTGAGATCTCCAGGCTAAATAAATAACATAAAGACTGATGGATATTGGTTGGGGACTGGAACCAGGAGAAGGGTGGGTGGAGGTTGGGAATCCAAAGGGTACATAAGGATAATTTGCTTTTTATATTTTGTTAGTGGTAAGGAAATTGGGTAAATCGTGGAAGGGAAATTTTGGTCGACTTTAGGAAAAAGGCTTAAGAATAATTAATGAGGTATAAGTATTGATGTGTGATTTTAATAAGGTAAAATTGGTTTTTTCTTTTTAAATTAATTGAAAATAAGGCTGTTAGAAATAAATTGAAGAAATGGAAAAAAGAAGTAAAGTAAAACAATAGTATGTTAGAACAAATGTTTAAGTTAAGGTGAAGAAATAAGTTAAGGACTTGCTGAACTGACAATTTAAATTGGAATACAAGAAGGGGAGGTGTGAGGAGGTCTGAGAAATAAGGTTAAGAATAATAAGTATCAGAAATTTTATGTGGTTTTTTCTATTTTTTTTTCTTTGTTTAGTTTTGAATATTATGTATTTTTGTGCTTTTTTTCTGTTTTGTTTTGTGTATTTCTTGTTTTTGTTTGTTGTGTGTTTCTTGAAAATGCCAATAAATATTTAACAACAAAAAAAAAAAAAAACAAAGGCTTGAGAAGAATATTGTTGTAAGTGTTGGAAAGCTTAGAGAAATTCAAAGAATTTCGTGCAGGATTTTTTAGGAGCAGGATTTGTGGCTTTTGAACTTTTATAGATGGGGAAGTCAATTAATCATGAAGACCAATGATAAGATTAAGCATTGGGCCAGTTAAAGAATGAGTGACCATTATAAAATGAAAGCTGGGGGTGTGACCCAGGTTATTCTCTTTTCCACTACACCTATTAACATATTGTAACCTGTGCAATGGTGTCTCTTCTTGAGAAGTAACTCTGTGCTTTGTGTAAATATTATACACCATTCTCTAAAACGGTTGGCTCGGAGGGGTTAGCATACCATATAACAGGATGAACAGGTCATGGAACCAGGCCAAAGGGTGATCTGGGGAGATTGAAGATATGAATCATTCAGGCAAGGAGAAAAGGCATCACCAGGAGCACAAACAAGGAAGCAAACTCTCAAAAGCCCCTTTCAGAAGTTACCTCCGCATACTCCAAGGTGCATGGATGGTTAGTGTGTGTGTGTGTGTGTGTGTGTGTGCATACTTGGTTGGTTGCATGAAGGAGCCAATGAGCATCTAGGCTGGACGCTGGAGACACAGAAGCATGCTTGCTCTGTGCTGGATCCAAAGCCATGACTAATGGAGAAGCAAGATATGTTGGGGTGTTGATGCTGTGAGCCCCTCCATCTTATGCTCAGGTTGTATATATGTGCAAATAAAACCATATATCCTAAAGGCACCACAGTCTTTGTTGATCCTCATTCCAGGGAAACTGAACCTGAGTAAGCCCCTGGAACCCCTGAATTCTTTCACTGCTCAGAGATTGGGGTGGAATGTAGCAGTGCTTTAACAACCTGGGCTAAGTGGTTTAAAAAACAAATTGCCATCAACCTCCTCATATTTCCCCCTACCCTATCACCCAGCATGTAAATCAGAGGATAAGGTAGCTTTTAGTACAAGCCTTAATGAATCTGGTTTCTTTTGTCTGAGAGATTTTTATAACCAGACTGGTGCTCTTTCACATCATCAACTCTCCATGATTAGTAGATGCCAGACATTACCGGTTAAGCATTCAGCAGCTATTTCATTTCATTTCTTCCTTGATATATCTGAACCTTGTTAGTATTTGAGTGTATAGCAGTGCTGCCAACACCTTGTATTAAGGGACCGGTTTGTAAAATATACGCAGCCCTATTTTGAATATGAGCCATTTGCAACAGTGTTAGGAACCATCTATGAATAATTTTCACATTGTTTTCTCCAACAGAGGCCAAGAATGAAAAAAAAAAAAAGGTTTTGTGGACCAGAGTTTATTCCATATCAGTTTCTTCCCTCCAGGTCTTTTTCACAATTAGAAGATGGTATGTGAAAAAGACCTGGAAGGAGGAAACTGATATGGAATAAACTCTGGTCCACAAAACCATTTTCTTTCATTCTTAGCCTCTGTTGGAGAAAACAATGTGGAAATTATTCATAGATGGTTCCTAACACTGGTGCAAATGGCTCATATTCAAAACTCAGCCCTGTTGGTGACACAGTGGAGCCACAGAGACTTATAGGCATGTATGGTGGACCTGCTCTTTGGTCCAGACCTTCTGGGCTGCAGCTTTTGGGTAAATTAGCACCACAGTTGGTCACTTAGTCCAGCCAGATCCAGCCCCGTGTCTCCTTTCCATATCTAAAGCCAAAAACTCTTCAGTTACATCAGAAACACTTCTCTCTATTTGGGTGGCTGCTTGCCTTGTTATAGCTCAGGGATGGTAAGGTGGTTTAAATTTTACAGTCGATAATTGGCTCAAAAAGGCTGTGTCTAGCGCACTCATTGAAAGACTTACTCATCCTGTGCTACGGGGAACTTCAGAGCTTGAGGATTGTGCGGGTAATTGGTGGATCTTTATTATGTATCTTAATAATTGCCCTGTCTCAATATAAGCCCCACAAAGTATGATATCATTTGGAAGTAGCTTTAACAAGCACTTGGCCAATGTGGGTTTCCCCCCTTTTATGACTTACTTTGCCCACTTACTTTTCCCCCCTTTATAATGAGATGTTAGTGCTCTTTCACTGGTTTTTCTATTGTAAAAATCTATATTTATTCTACTTTTTTCTTGTATATTTCCCATGTCCTCTATCTATCTATGGAAAGACAAGAAACTGAGATCCTGGGAACCTGACCAAGTCCCAGGGGCCAAATGGAGAAGTATGGAGAGCAGCATACTCCACACTGAACACAGAACACATATTCTCACAAATGTAGGAAGCTGCTTTATACTGAGTGTTGGCCCATTGGTCATGTAGCTCAATACTGTCTACACTGACTGGCAGCAGCTCTTCTAGGTTTCAGACAGGGTTCTCTCCTGTTCCTACCTGGAGATGCCAGGGATTGAATCTGGGACCTTCTGCTTGCAAAGTAGAGTGACTGAGTCCTTCCTACTGGCCAAGGAGCAACCATAGCATCACTGAGAATGGAAAGTCAAAGAGAATGCTCATGTTAACATACACCCAGGCATTATCTGTAGCAAGACTGGTGAAGGAAGTGTGTAAATAAGAAGCTGGAAATAGCAACAAGGATAGAATAGAAATGGAAGCACATCCTATAAGACCATAAGAAGAGACCCTCCTGGATCAGATCAAAGGCCCAGGTAAGGCTGGGAGAGAACATTCACAGCAACAATTACAAGGCTTGCTTACAAGATTTCTTGGTCCCCATTAAAGCATGCTTTCATTGTTGCTGTTGAACAATATGAGTTCTCTGTTCTTTCTATGAAAATTGCCTGCCATTCCACCCGCTGATTTTCTTCTCCAAGGGACACTGTGGGACACAATACAGCAAAGTCCGCTGCCTAATATTTATGGGCAGAGAATTCCAAATAGTAGGAACATAAGAATATAAGAGGCTGCTGTATTAGGCCATTGGTCTATCTAGTCTAGCATCCTATTCTCACAGTGACCAACCCTACCAAGATGACACTGGAAGTCCCTCCCTAATCAATGGTTCTATGACCTGGTCCAATGTCACTCAGTGAATATGCCCCCCGTAACAGTTTTGGTGGTAGTGTACAAAACAAAAATGCTATTGAGCCATCATCCCTCTTGTATGTTTCAATCATAACATAGCTTGACATGCTGTTGATTTCTGCCTGCCAAGTGTGGGGCACTTTAATGTATATAAAAAAGGTGAGATAGACTTGATAGAGGCATATGAAACAATGCACTAGAATACAGGGACCTTCAGCGAAGCTGGATGTTGGCCACTGTGAGAACAGAAGACCACAAGGGCCTTTGGACTAGAAGGGCCTTATGTTCTTAAGTAGTTATGAAAGGTAAAGATCTGCTTTGCAACAAAAAATGATTTAGCGTGAAATGTATGAAAAGTGTGTGGCCTTCAAGAAATCACCATGATTTGGCCCTCCTAGAAAGTAGGAGCAACATAATATTGCTTGAGATTAATTATGTTGGATTATGTATTGCTTTTATTGCAGTTTATTAGTTTCATGTTATCTTGCAAGCTGCTGCAATGCCTTGTGAACTGCTCAGAATGTGCCCCGTAAATCTCAAGTGAGCCAATAAAAGAAAACTACAACTATAAAATTACTTTGCACAGAGAACAAAGAGCAATAGACATACACAGTCATTTGTCTTAAGGGTGGTTCCGGTGAGGTAACGTGACAAATCTTTCCAGCATGTTCATTGACAAGTAGGTTCTACAAAGACACACATTCTACCTTCTGCTTGTGCTGTTTACCTCAAAAAAAGGCTGACTAAAAGTTGTTCTACATGGACCTCACTTTTTTTTATTGTCTCCGGTCTATCATTCCTCTAACTTGGCCACATATTGTACCCAGATGAAACTATACTTCTTTGTCAGCTATGCTGGTTCTCTGCAATTCATTTATGAATTCACCAGAGTTAATGGTAAATCCAACTTTATTTTTAATGAGCCCTGGAAGCCTGCACAGAGTTCATAATTGACTCCTTCAGCCAGGACACCCCACTGAGTCACTCTCCAGGACCCGGCCTCCTGTGTCGTATGGCAGCTGTTTCTCCAAAAGGGATGTGTGCCAGATACATACCTATTTATTTATTATATTTAAGCCCCACCAGCTCTCCAAGGCACTCAAGGTGGCATACATAGTTCTCCTGCCCACGCAATTTATCCCCACAGCAACCTTATGAGATAGGTTAGGCTGAGAGACAGTGACTGGCCCAAGGTCACCCTATGAGCTTCTTGTTGAGTTGATAATGCATACATTACGCCAGACAGAGCTTTATGGCATACCTGTCAACTGCCCTGGAAAAAAGGGGACATGTTTTTTTCTTGCGAGAGGACAGTGGCCGAAATGGCTGCTGTGATCTCATGCAATTTCCCACTGGCTGATGCAAATATCTAACTATGTAGAATTCTAACATTTGATCCTGATGTTGAAAGGTTTGGTATGTATTTCCCTCCAGCACAAAAATCTAGCCTTTTAAGAAAATCAAGGGGCTGGCCGCTTTCATGCTACCATTAAAAGGTATGCACTTGTGGAATAAAGTTCTGTTCAAGCAAAGTCTTCCATAACCAGAGCAGAAGGTCTGTTTCTGCTGGAGAATTGAAGGCAAGCAGCTTCCTAAACAGCACACATGAAATGATGGTGACATCTGGTGGTCATTAATGTTTTACTTGTAGCATCCGAGAGAAATCTCAATGCTGTTGAGCTAGAGTCAAAACTGCAGTCTGAGGCAGGCTCGTGGAAAGCTAGTCTGAAACATGGGGTAAAAGTCTTGTTAGAATCAAGTTATAGACTCAATCAAAGAAGCAGCCAGTCCCTGGCTGGGACCCCAACCAGCTTAGGCCACCGAGGCCTGGGCAGGTATACCCAGGTGCTCCCACCCCTTGCACGGACCTGATCTGAGGCGCATAACCATAACTTAATTTTAAAGCCTATGTCTTGGGAATCTTCCCCTGCCTGAATGGTGGAGAAAGTGTGTCGAGAAAAGATTTCCTCCTACCGTCATAACACTAGAACTTGTGGACATCCAAAGAAGATGAATGTCAGAAATTCAGGGCAGATAAAAGAAAAGACTTCTTAATGCAGCTCATATTTAAACTGTGGAACTTGCTTCCACAGGAGGCAGTGATGGTCACTAACTTGAATGGCTTTAAAAGAGAACTGGACAAATTCACAGAGGAGAAGCCTATCAATTTCTATTAGTCAGGCTTCTTGGAAGATGAATACACAGCCCTGGTTTCCCAAAACATCTTGGAAGGGCAGAAGTTACTTAAAGGCAGAGGCCAACGCAGCCAACCCTGTCTGAATAAAGTCTTGCCAAAATCTCCAGAGAAGGTCTTTCCTCGACCCACTACCAAAGATCCAGGAATAGGAGTGCCAGTGTTTTGTAGCTCCTCTACAAAATACATTCTATCACCACGGAGCTTGCTGGCCTTCCCCAAGTCCCTGTTTGTTTATGGGCCTTGTGTTCATCAGACTCAGTCAAAGGCTCCTTAGATCATGGATTCATCAAACTGAGAAGGAATCAAAGGCCATCTGTTCCAACCCCCCTGCCCCTCTGTTGCACTACAGAATCATTTGCACATTAACCAACATTGATAAGCTCTGTTGCTACTTGTAATGTTATCAAAGAATAAGGAAATAACATAGGAGGCACATATTATATTGTCGGAAAGATATATGCACCAAATATGTGTCAGAGGATTGCCAAAGCATGTGCCATCAGGACGCAACATCATCAAAGCAAGAAGTCAGGTGATTTGTTATTCATATCTAGAAATCCCCCACATTACTTTCTCATGCATGCTCTCTTGGGTTGGGGCAACTGGCTAAAATGTTTTTAAATGTTTTAAATGGTTTTAAATTTGGTTCCTCTGTTTTGTTTTTGTCAGGTTGATGTTGGTTAAATGTTTAGTTGGGGTTGGCAGTTATTTTAATTTGGGTATAACTGTAAACTGTTTAGTATTGTTATTATTGGTTTCTATTGATTTATTCAATAGAAGTGTGGCTCGGGAAACCCAGCAAGATGGGTGGGATATATACATATATATAATTATTAGTTTTATGGTGTTTTATTAGGTATTGTTATTTATTTCATGACAAGGTATGAGAAAGGTTTGGTTCTCCAGATTTCACTGAACTACAACTCCCATCTGCGCCAGTGGGCATAGCCAATTGACAGAGATGATGGCAGCTGTAGTTCAGCAACATCCAGTGGTGCAAATTGTTCCAAACATCAGATCTATGGGATTGCAGTGGCATTAAAAACTGGGCAAATGTCAGTTTCTGTTCCTGTTTCTCACTTTCTCAAAGTTAAATTCAGTTCTCCACATTTCCACATCATTTTGCAAAGTTCTTTTGTAAAAGAATCCTCATGAAAATTCGTGCAAATTTCTCCTGAAATATATATTTGAAAGTAATTTTTGCATTTTCCCAAATATAATGCATTTTGGTATGTTATTTTCATCTATCCATCTATCTACACTTTTATCCTAGTGCAGGGTTTCCCAAACTTGGTTCTCGAGTTGTTTTGGGGGCAACAATTCACATCATCCCTGACCACTGGTCCTGCTAGCTAGGTAAGGCTCCCTCAGCCTGGAAAGCGAGTGCTGCATAGTCCCTTTGACTGGACTTGCCTGTCCAGGAGTCTTTTACTTTTACTTTTACTTTTAGCTAGGGATGATGGGAGTTGTAGTCCAACAACAGCTGGAGCCCCTGCCCTAGTGTATACATTTTTTGTGCACATTCAATGGCTAGAGAATTCAGAGCTGCAAAATTCAGAGAAGTAATGCTGCCCCGTGTGGTAAGCTGTTGAACCGCAAGCAGTATTTCCCTAGTATAGCAGGTATACAAAATCTGTGGCCCTCTAGTTGTTGCTGAACTACAACTCCCATCAGCTCCAGCATAGAATCAGATCAGAGGATTGAAATGATGGAAGGGACCCAAAGGGTCATCAAATCCAACCTGCTGCAGGCATGGCCAAAGGTGAGGGATAATGGAAGTCGTAAGATAACAAAGGAAGAGTTTGTGGTGATATCTGACACATCTTTTTCTAGAAAAATAGCACTGACCACATGTGTGTGTGTGTGTGTGTGTGTGTGGACGTGGGTGGCACTGTGGGTTAAACCACAGAGCCTAGGGCTTGCCAATCAGAAGGTCGGTGGTTCGAATTCCCGCAATGGGGTGAGCTCCCGTTGCTCGATCCCAGCTCCTGCCAACCTAGCAGTTCGAAAGCACGTCAAAGTGCAAGTAGATAAATAGGTACTGCTCCGACGGGAAGGTAAACAGCGTTTCCATGCGCTGCTCTGGCTTGCCAGAAGCAGCTTAGTCATGCTACCCACATGACCCGGAAGCTGTACGCCAACTCCCTCGGCCAATAAAGCGAGATGAGCGCCGCAACCCCAGAGTCGGTCACGACTGGACCTAATGGTCAGGGGTCCCTTTACACACACACACACACACACACACACACATATATATATATATATATATATATATATATATATATATATATCCCATCACCCACAAAGAGGCAATATCCCAATCCAACAGGTCTACCCCCCCCCCAAAAAATCACATTTCACAACATAGGAGTAGTGTGAGTGGGGGCTGGGAGAATCACATTGAGGAACTCAGGCATGGAGGAGGGGCAATCTCATCCTTTCTTTCCACAGTCCAAATCATCTGTCAGGAGAGTTGGCCAGGGTGCAGGCCACCACCAGTGGGACCCTCACCACCACTGTGCCACATGCTGGTGGTACCGTAGCTGTACCAACAGCTGTGTCACCTCCGCCACTTGTGGAGAAGCACTCTGGAGGACCACCGAATCACCACACTCGTTTTCTGGGTTGTTTTCATTTTGTGTTCTGTATTCCACCCGCCCCACATACTGTCTAAACTAATGAAGAGCAGGTTAAAAATATTTGAAATAAACATATAAAATGCATTGATAAAAAGGTCTTTGCTGACCGCCCCACATATGACCACCTCATTTCTTCCATTGTTTGTACAATTTTCTGATTTGAGAGGATAACTTAAATGACCTTCTCACACCAATAGGTGGTGCTGGTGATCAGAAATCACTTTCAACACAGAAAATGAAAAGTTTGTATTAAACAGTGAGAAATCCCTCCCAAATGGACACAATAGTATTGTGGAGAGGTGGAGGGGGGAATGGTAGAGTGTGGACCAAAAATACACTTCAGTTGGAATTGGTTCAAAAGAAGAAGAAAAGAAGGAACACGGGCTGCCCACCTGTGACTCCCGACTCTCCCCCGATCTCCTTCCCCCTTCATTTTGGGGAGGTTCGGGAGGCAGGTGGCTGTTGCCCAGGAGGGGTGCAAGGTTTCTCTGCTGGGCAAGGTGCAAACCCCTTCTTCCTACCCTTCACGTTTTTCTAGGGACTGGTGGCAACCCTGGGCACAATGCACTCTACTGAAACATAGGGTTCTCTGCCTCCCCCAATTTGTCAAAATGAAGGGGGAAGGGGGCAGGAGATTGGGGGAGGCTCATTAGTTGTGGGTAGGCGGCGCGGTTGCCCAGGAGAGGCGCAAGATGTGCGGTTTCTCTGTTGGGCAAGGCACAGGGGGTGAGATGACTTCAATCCCCTTGGCCAACTAGAGTGGCGGCGGAGCTGGCGTAGAGCTGGGCAGCTGAGCGTGAGAGAGAGAGTGTCCCCAGCGGCCAGGAACTGCAGAATTCAAATTGACTTTTTCTGCTCCACTCTCAAACATCCAGGGGAGCAAACTGCACACTGCCCCTTGGGCATGCGCAGGCACTAGATTGCCTCTCCCCCAGCTGTAGGGCGACTGAGTGGGAGAGGGCAGACAGATTCTGGAGGCCCCGCGGTGTGCCCCGCCCCTCCCCTGCAAGGAGCTCAGTGATGGCACCCAGGGTGGGCTGAAAGAAGCATCCACCATTACACAGCTTGCCTCAGTGTTTGATGTTTAAAATATTTATTTCTTAATTTTGGGCTCAAAAAATAGGGGTCTTCTTATACACGGGCGCATCTTACCGATGGGAAAATACGGTAATTCCTCCTTCAAGAGCCATGGCATACCCTTCAACATTTCTCTGATGAAAATAAGAACATTCTAAAGAAAAGGGGGACATTCTGGGATCAAATCAGAAACAGGGGCAGTCTCTGGAAAATAGGGGCACTTGGAGGGTCTGCCATGGGCAGATGATACCTCCTTCAATGAGAGCCATGAGTGAAAGGTACTTCCCCCATCAGAAGCTATGGGAAGACAGCACTTCTTCCATCAGGAGCCATGGAGCATTCTGTGTGAAGGGTTTTATAATTTACTGCTGTTACTCATTACATTTTTTACTCTACTCCTCAAAGAAGCTCAAGGTGGCACATGTGTTTCACCCCAGCCTGATTTTATTATCCCCCCAATCCTGTTAGGTAGGCAAAGCTCAGAGGTAGGGACCTCCCCGCTGATAAGAGATTTTTACACAGAGCTTGAATGGTCAGCTGTCAGGTGTGCTGTAGTAATGGGTTTCCTGCATTGCCAGGAGGTTAGGCTAGATTAGAATTGCCATATGTCCGGAATTTGCTGGACATACCAGGAATACTGTAGTCGCAAGCAGTGTCTGGGTGGAAATTGGCAAAATGTATGAAAATCCGGATGTATGGCAACCTATGTTGGCAGTGTCGTTTATGCCCAACAACTTTTGTGTATGGATTTTCACTTTTTGAAATATGGCAACCCTAGATTACATGACATTGGAAGTCCCTCCCTACTCAATGGTTCTGTGACCTGGTCCAATGTCATTCAGTGAACACACACAGTGAACAGAGCTTCCGGAGGCGGCGCCAACGGCAATGGCGGTCTGCTTCTAACCGGGAGGGAGAAGCTCTGCGGAAAGTGGGTCTGTCCGCTACGGCGAAGTGGAGACCCTTTCAAAAATCACAGGCAGGAGAAGCCTGTGAGTGTGGGACTCGGCGGGCACCCTTAGTGCCCCCCGAATTGGCAAAGGAACCCCGCAAGGGGTTCCGGAGCATAACGGGAGGCGCGGTGCTGAGAGTCAATTGCTCCTTCCGTGGGGCGAAGCCACACAGCTGTTGCCGGAGAGCGCTGACCTTTTTCCTGTGACAATTCGGCTGCTAAACAACTACCCGTGAGTAGGTGAAGCTTAAGAAATTGGGACTAAAGGAAGAAAAAAGGGATCAATTTGGCACTGAAGCGGGAAGGTGTAAACAGGAAGTCCGCCTTCCGTTTTTGTACACAGATCAAAGCAAAGACGCTTCTAAGCTAAGACCTGGAGAGCGGTGCTTTTAAACTTCTAAATCCGGACATTAAAGCGAAAGAACTCCCCCCCCCCCAGGATAGTGGAGGGGGGGAGAGGGAAAAGTGACTTTGTTTCTTCTGGGGAAAATAGAGACAATTGCTTAACTCCTGGGACGGACTGCCAGGCGCATTAGAACTGTTGTATTGAGAGTTGCACTTTCTATTGACATTGTAACTTTTTAATGGTTAACTCTGCAAAGGAGATACTTGTTGAAGGTCTTCTCTGGACTTGAAACTCTTGCTTGCTTTTTCTTTTTTTTTCTTGAGGGGCTTTAAGAAAGTTGGAAAAGACTTTTTATTATTGTAAATTGAATGACTGCTACAGTATCCCCCTAGAGGAACATTGAAGTTGTACATCCAGCTGGGGGATTTTTCCACTCTGGACTTTGGGGATTTTCCACGGCAAGATCTGACCGTGGGAACGACCTTGACTCATAGACAGAGGTGGGATGACGGATAGGACAACACGATCGGGAAAGGCCAGAGTGCAGCAGCCCAGCACAGTTTCCCAGCAACGCAGACCATCTGTTCCTGGCCCTCCTGTGACATAGGGGGAAGATTCTGTACAAGTTGAGTCAAAAGGAATGGCATCAGAAGGGGATTTTACCTCTGTGTTAAATAAAATCTTTGAAAAATTGGAAGGCCTAAGAAAACAAGTTACGGAACAATCAACTAAAATAGATAATTTGGGACAGAAGGTGAATTCCAATACAGAATCTATTGAAAAACTGTTGGAAGAATCTGCGTCTAATAGAAAAATAGCTGAGGAAGCAAGAGAAAAAGCAGTGGCTGTAGAGGAAGAAATAAAACCTATGCGTAAACAGATTGGGGATCATCAGTCACTTCTGTCTATGATTGAACTGAGGGAGAAACAGACTAATCTGAGGATCAGGGTAGTACCAGAACTTGAAAAGGATAATTTAAGTGACTATCTTACGCAGGAATTTGGAAAATTTTGGAATTTGGAGTTGGAGAAAGACTTTAAGATAGTAAGTGCGTTTAGACTTGGAAGAGGAGGAAGGAAAAACAGGGTGAGAGACTGTTTGGTCACCCTTCGAACGAAAGAAGAGAGAGATAAAATACTGAGTGCGCACTTCCAGAAGACTTTGGAGATAAACAACTCGAGAGTGGAGATTTTTAAGGATATACCGAAACATCTATTGGATCTTAGATCTAACTACGGAGATCTGGTGACCCTACTGAGAAGAAACAGAATTGTTTTCAGGTGGGAATTCCCCCAGGGACTATCTTTTACCTTTAAAGGGAAAAAGTTCAAAATAAGATCGTTGGAAGATAAGGAAAAATTTTTGAGAGACCACGAAGAAGACCTGCAAAAAGAAGTACTAGAAGAGTTAAGAGCTTTAAGACCAGGAGTACTAGACATAGCACCACCACCTTTGGGACTGGACAAACAAAAAAAAGTGATACCACCGTCAGAACAAGAAGAACTTTTGGGAGCAGTTGGAGGAAAATAGAATAACTACATCATGTCTCTGCAATTATTAAGTTGGAATATTCATGGATTTAACTCCCCGGAGAAGAGGAAGAAAATCTTTCATTTACTGAAAAAGGAACAATTGGACTTAATTTGTTTACAGGAAACTCATGTGATAAGGCTTCACAGGAAAGTACTGATTAATAAAAGATTGGGTCAAGAGTTTATTTCATCGGACAAGGTTAAAAAGAGAGGAGTTGTTATTTATGCCAAAGAGAGCCTATCACCAAAATTTGTTTTTAAAGATGAAGAAGGAAGATGGGTGGCAATTGAGATTCAACCACAAGGAGAAAAATTTTTGATTGTAGGAGTTTATGCACCAAATGAGGGGTAATCTGATTTTTTCAGGAAATTGCATGAGACATTGCTTGACTACATGGACTATAATATTATCCTGATGGGAGATATGAATGGAGTGGTATCTACAAATATGGATAAGTCGCAGAGACAAGTTGTAACTAAAGATGGCAGACTACCAAAAACCTTTTTTGAACTGACTGACAATATGGACTTGATTGACATTTGGAGATCCAAGAACCCCCTTGGAAGAGAGGGAACATTCTTCTCTGAAGCCAACATGACATGGACAAGAATTGACCAAATATGGATAACTAGAGGACTGGCACCTAAGATTCGAAAAGTGGAAATTTGCCCAAAAACCTGCTCCGACCACAATGCGGTGAAGATGGAGATGAAATTAACACCAATCGGTTCCTTCAGATGGAGGATGAATGACACCTTATTTAGAGATCAAGAGGTCACTAAGAAGGCCCAAAAAATCCTGAGAGACTATTTTGAGATAAACTTGAATACTACGGTTGAAAAAAAGAGTAATCTGGGACGCAAGCAAAGCGGTTATGAGAGGGTTTCTGATTCAACAGAATGCACTAAAGAAGAGAATACAAAATGAGAAAAAAGATAAAATCTTGGAAAAAATAAAAGGAGAGAAGAAATTAAGAGCGAAACCAAAGTCGCAAGAGATTCTGAGAGAAATAAAATTATATCAAGTACAATATATGAAAATGATAAATCAGGAAGTAGAATGGAAAATTAAGCAGATGAGACAAAAGACATTTGAATCAGCTAATAAATGTGGGAAACTGCTAGCCTGGCAGATGAAAAAAAGACAAAAATTAAACACCATTACAAATCTGGATGTGGAAGGAAAGAACATACAGAATCCATTGGAGATTAGAAAGTGCTTCCAGAGATATTTTAAACAACTATATACACAAGGGCCACAGAAAGAGACTGATATAGACCAATTTTTAAGAACAAATGGATTACAAAAAATCTCTCAAGAAAATAAGATAATGTTGAATCACAAAATTACAGAACAGGAGGTTGAAGGTGCCATTCAGAACATGCAGTTGGGCAAATCTCCAGGGCCGGACGGTCTTACCTCCAAATACTATAGATCTCTGAAAGACTGGTTAATTCAGCCACTAAAGGAGGTTTGTAATGAAATTCTGGAGGGGGAAAAGGTGCCAGAGTCGTGGAAGGAAGCTTACATTACACTCATACCGAAAACTGAGTCTGAAAAGACACAACTTAAGAACTACCGCCCCATATCCCTGCTTAATATGGATTACAAAATTTTTGCTGATATTTTGGCTAACAGATTAAAAAAGGTACTAGCTGAAGAGATACATAAAGATCAAGCTGGCTTTCTCCCAGGTAGACATTTGTCTGACAATACGAGGAACATAATTAATATTTTGGAGAAGCTGCAAGTGAACATCAACACCAAAGCAGTTTTAATTTTTATAGATGCAGAAAAAGCTTTTGATAATATTTCTTGGAATTTTATGAAGAAAAATCTTCAGGGAATGGGGGTGGGCCTAAGGTTTGAAAATGGTATAAGTGCAATTTATTCAGAGCAAAAAGCTAAGCTAATAGTCAATAATGTGATGACAGAGGAACTTAAGATAGAGAAAGGGACACGACAAGGCTGCCCAATTTCCCCATTGCTTTTTATTTCGGTCCTGGAGGTTTTGCTAAATATGATTAGAAGGGACCGTCTGATTAAAGGTATTCAGGTCGGAGCCAAACAATACAAACTGAAGGCTTTTGCAGATGACTTAGTTTTGACGTTACAGGAGCCAGAATCTAGTACGAAAAGAGTATTAGAACTGATTCAAGAATTTGGTCATGTGGCAGGATTTAAACTGAACAAGTCAAAAACTAAAGTTCTTGAGAAAAACTTAACACCGATTGAGAAAGAGAGGTTTCAGAAGGAGACTGGTTTGACATTAGCTAAGAAAGTAAAATACTTGGGGGTTAATATGACTGCTAAGAACTTAAACTTATTTAAAGATAACTATGAGAAATGCTGGACAGAAGTGAAAAAAGACTTAGAAATATGGTCAGATTTGAAGCTTTCCTTGTTGGGTCGAATTGCAGCTATAAAGATGAATGTATTGCCAAAAATGTTATTTCTGTTTCAGTCATTGCAAATTTTGGACAAGATGGACTGTTTCAAGAAGTGGCAGAAAGATATTTCTAGATTTGTCTGGCAGGGCAAGAAGCCCAGAATAAAATTTAAAATACTAACTGACGCAAAGGAAAGAGGTGGATTTGCCCTGCCGGACCTTAAACTTTATTATGAATCGGCAGCATTCTGCTGGTTGAAAGATTGGCTGCTTCTTGAGAACACAGACATTTTGGACTTAGAAGGTTTTAATAATGTTTTTGGGTGGCATGCATATTTGTGGTACAACAAGGTTAAAGCACATAAAGCATTTAAAAACCATATTGTCAGGAAAGCATTGTTCAATGTCTGGATAAGATACAAAGATTTACTGGAAAATAAAACCCCAAGGTGGCTGTCACCAATGGAAGCAAAGGCTCAGAAAAAGCTCAATATGGAGGCCAATTGGCCGAAATATTGGGAAATATTCGAACAAGATGGAGACAAATTGAAATTGCAGAGTTTTGAGAAATTAAAAGATAAAGTGCGAGACTGGTTACATTATTATCAAATAAGAGAGGCCTACAATTTGGATAAAAAAATTGGCTTCCAGGTGGAAAAATCAAAATTGGAAACAGAACTGTTAGATCCCAAAACTAAGATGCTTTCAAGAATGTATAACTTGCTGTTAAAATGGAATACGCAGGATGAAACGGTTAAATCTGCTATGATTAAATGGGCACAAGATGTTGGTCATAACATTATGTTTGTTGACTGGGAACAGTTGTGGACCACCGGTATGAAATTTACCGCATGTAATGCCTTAAGAGAGAATATTATGAAAATGATATACAGGTGGTACATGACACCAGTCAAGCTTGCAAAAATATATCATTTGCCTGATAACAAATGTTGGAAATGTAAAGAAAATGAAGGTACATTCTTTCACCTTTGGTGGACGTGCCCAAGGATTAAGGCTTTCTGGGAGATGATCTATAATGAAATAAAAAAGTTATTTAAATATACCTTCTTGAAGAAACCAGAGGCCTTTCTCCTGGGCATAGTCGGCCAATTGGTGCCAAAGAAGGACAGAACTTCCTTTATGTATGCAACAACAGCAGCAAGAATACTGATTGCAAAGTATTGGAAGACACAAGATTTACCCACCCTGGAAGAGTGGCAGATGAAGGTGATGGACTATATGGAATTGGCGGAAATGACCGGCAGAATCCGAGACCTGGGAGAAGAGTTGGTGGAAGAAGACTGGAAGAAATTTAAAGACTATCTGCAGAAACACTGTAAAATTAACGAATGTTAAAATGATGTTGGATTGAAAATAAGTGGCATTAGCAACAAAGTTAACAAGAGTATGCAAAATTGAACTGAAAATGGATGAAAATATAGAGTTATAATATGTTAAGATATAGAGTTAAGATAAACGAAAGAGGGTAAGGATTTGCTGATTTGATTATTTAAATGGGGATACAAAAAGGGGAGGTGTGAGGAGGCCAAGGAAATAAGATAATGAGTTAGGGTTACAAAAATGGATTTGTTTTTATTCTTCTTTTTCTTACTTTATGTATTTTTCTATGTTTCTTTTATTGTATTTCTTTCTTTTTATATGATCTTTTAAATTTATGTTTTTGTAAAACTCCAATAAATATCTTTAAAAAAAACCAACAATGTCATTCAGTGAACATGCCCCCCATAACAGTTTGGGTGGTGTTGTACAAAACAAAAATGACTGCAGCAGTCAGACTAACCCACTCCTGTGTATCAAAACAACTCCATCTGGTTTTACCAACCGGAAATCCAGGGTAGGACATGTTTTCTTGGCAGTGGAAAAGGGGAAGATAAGAAAACAGCTTACGCAGTTAGAAACTGCAAAGCTCCACTCTCTCTTCAGCTTTTGCCCTCTTTGACTCAGAAGAGAGAAATAAAGGGACGCTGGTATGGATTTCTAGGACAGATTTGACTTCTGAAACTTTTGGCTTTGGTGAAACAGGAGCCAGAGGGCTTTGCGTGATCCTCCCACTTTTTAGCAAATCATTCAAGGAGACTGAGAAACTTGATCCTCCTGTATTCCCTGTGCAACTGAAAGGCATGCTAGAAGGTAAGGCACTTTAGCAAACACTAGAATCTCTTACTGAATACAGTTTTGCTGGTGAGGGAGTATCTCTCTCTCTGTGTGTGTGTGTATGTATGTGCATTTATTTTATTTTATTTAATTAGAGAGCATTTTCCATGTAAATGCATCACACAGGGTAGCTGACACCATTTTTTTAAATTGCAACTCCATAAAAGCAATTACAAGAGACAGGATCAGCAGTTAAAAACCATTCTTAAAAACTCTTTCTAAACACACACATATACACTTGCACAGACACAGGAAAAATGGCTGCCTGTTGCATAAGGACGAGATGAAATGGTTCAAGGTTGATTTAGAATCGTGTCTCTTAAATATGGTAAATCTAAAACAAAAAGGGGTTTGAAGGGATGACTCAGCTGTTTTGTTAAGACACCAACAGGGCGTGAACAATATGAGTCAACAATTGTGCATGCCAACTGAGTTATAATCAAGCTGCTAGGAACTGGATTTCTTCAGACTCTTTAAAAAGAAGAGTGTATAACAATAACAATAACAATAACAATAACAATAACAATAACAATATATTTTATTTGTATCCCACCCTCCCTGGCCAAGACCGGGCTCAGGGTGGCTAACATCAAAGTATATAATACATTAGAACATAAAAACAGACAATCAATTAAAATACAGCTTAAAATCAGATTTAAATTCAGAATAAAATCAGATGGCAACCCACAAATTATAACTATAGGGGTTGGGAACATTAAGTGCTCACCAGGCCCAGATATTTGTGTTGGTCTCATATGAGCCGGTGAGAAGAGTTAGAGAGGCCACTTACATGCAGGGTCTTGTAAAAAGGCGGGGGGGTCAGACTGGGCCCTGACCAAAGGCCTGGCGGAACAGCTCCATCTTGCAGGCTCTGCAGAAAGATATCAAGTCCTGCAGGGCCCTGGTCTCTTGTGACAAAGCGTTTCACCAGGTTGGGGCCAGGGCCAAAAAGGCTCTGGCCCTAGTCAAGGCCAGCCTAACCTCCTTGAGGCCCAGGACCTCCAAGGTGTCATTGTCTGCTGACCGTAAGCTCCTCTGCGGGGCATACCAGGAGAGGCGGTCCCGTAGGTACAAGGGTCCTAGGCTGTACAGGGCTTTAAAGGTCAAAGCCAGCACCTTAAACCTGATCCTGTACTCCGCCGGGAGTCAGTGCAGCTGGTATAGCACTGGATGAATGTGATTCTGTGGCGAGGACCCCATAAGGAGCCTCGCTGTGGCATTCTGCACCTACTGGAGTTTCTGGGTCAGCTTCACGGGCAGCCCCGCGTTGAGCAAATTACAATAATCAAATCTGGAGGTGACCGTTGCATGGATCACAGTGGCAAGATCAGGGCGGGAAAGGTAAGGGACCAACTGCTTAGCACGGTGAAGGTGGAAAAATGCCGCCTTTGCTGTAGCTGCAACCTGCGCCTCCATAGAGAGGGAGGTGTCAAAGGTTATGCCCAGACTCCTGACAGAAGGCGCTGGTGCTAACTGCGTCCCCCCCCCCAAGAGATGGGAGTTGGCCCCCCAACCCCATGTCATCCCGACCCAGCCAGAGGACTTTTGTCTTCGAAGGATTTAACTTCAACCAGCTCCCACGTAACCATCCAGCCACAGCTTCCAAACATCTGGTCAGTATAGTCCATTTAGAGAAACTTTCCTGGTTTCAGAGACCTTTTAGATGGCAATGTGTATTCCATCACTTACTTCAAAATGGGTTCAGGCAAATTATTCCATTTCCCCCTGACATTCCCTTATTGGATAATTTCCACGTTTTATGTGATACTCCACATGGCAAAGCCACTTCTCGAAAAGTACTGGAATCTAGTGCAAGTTGAGTGCTCATTTCCATGTTATTCACTTCCAGGGAGTGGGGGAAACTGCTTGCAAGAGCTGGAAAATTGCAGGAGATTTGTGCTGTAATTTCATGTGATGAAATCTAGTCTAGTATCCCAGGATACAGTCATTCCTGTTATTTAAAATGCTAGCGCAACAGATCAATCAGAAAGCTAAAGTTCCATAACACAACAGCTATCAAAGGGAACCTGGGATAGAATGGCTAGTGTTAAGTGCACAAGAAGAGCCTCTTGGATCAGGCCATTGGCCCATCTAGTCCACCGTCCTATTCTCCCAGTGGCCAGGCCGGTGCCTATAGGAAGGCCGCAAGCAGGATCCAAGCACAAGAGCACCCTTCTCTCCTGTGGTTTCCAGCAACTGGCATTCAGAAGGATTTCTGCCTCCAGCTGTGGAGGCAGAGCATACCCATCATGGCTACTAGCCATTGACAGCATTTCCCTCCATGAATTTGTCTAATCATCTTTTAAAGCCATCAAGTTTGTTGGCCATCTCTGCTTCCTGTGAGAGTGAGTTCCACAGTTTAACAAAATGGTCTCAGAGTTTAACTAGCATTATAATCAGGAAAACTAACACAATAATACCCACGTCTGAATGCAACCTTAGCAATGTGGGGATTGAGGGGAGAGGTCCTCCTGCTCATTCTGCTGAACCCTGGACTTCTTTCCCAAGTCCTGCCCTGATGGCACCACAGACAGGGACCAAGCTGCTTTCCATGACATATTAGTAATGACAGCTCTACAGACTCAAGAGTTACTAAGGCAGAAGATCAGAAACCTCAGTGGGATTGCAGGAAAGGGAGTATCACGGTGGTAAGAAATTTGACTGAGTTCTCAGCTGAAAGCAAACCTACCTAATTCACCCTCTCCGAAACAATACACAACCCAAAACGTGCTCTGAATTTTGCAATGCAGTTCGCTAACCAAATACTTTCTTCTTTATTTCATATCCTGCCTTTCCATTTTCATGCTCAAAGCACTTAAAATGAAGAAAGCTATGATAATAATCAATCAGTACAAAAACACACATGATAATAACAGGAACAATCTACAAAATAAGAACGATCTGGGAGAAAACTGAGGACTGACCCCTCCATCTGCTGCTGTCTTTGGACACAATGGGACGCGGGTGGCGCTGTGGGTCAGAGCCTAGGACTTGCCGGTCAGAAGGTTGGCACTTCGAATCCACACGATGGGGTGAGCTCCCGTTGTTCAGTCCCAGTTCTTGCCAACCTAGCAGTTCGAAAGCACAAAGTGCAAGTAGACAAATAGGTACCGCTCCAGCGGGAAGGTAAATGGTGTTTCCATGCACTGCTCTGGTTCACCAGAAGCAGCTTAGTCATGCTGGCCACATGACCCGGAAGCTGTCTGCAGACAAACGTCTCCCTCGGCCAATAAAGCGAGATGAGCGCCACAACCCCAGAGTCGGTCACGACTGGACCTAATGGTCAGGGGTCCCTTTACCTTTACCTTTAATGTGTTCAAATACACATATACTAGATCAGCAATGACTGATAAAAATGAATTAAATTAGGAAGGTTGGTTTGTAAAAATATGTCTGTTAGGAAAATGGCATACAGAAAAGTGTATATTGGGAAAGGTACCCACTGAAATGCTGACAAATTTTCATGGGCACTTTAAAACAACAACAACCCAGGGACATGCAGGAATATGGAGCTGAATTTAAGATTGGGACAATGAGAAACTGGAAATCGAGAGATTCACTCTTTCCTGGTGATGATTACCAAGGAATAGGCTGCTTTCAGTTTGCAAATAACCTTGGATTTTTTTAAAATTAAAAAATCCTAAGCTTAAATAACAGAAAGCAAAACAGATTGACATTTCAACACTACTCTTTCCATACAAGTAATCACAGCTCAATATACTTCTTTCAGGAGAGGGGGGTGTCGATTGGCAGAGAGTGTGTGTGTGTGTGACCCAAGAACCTTGCAGTGGATGGAGAAAAGAAACAACAATACTGTTGTGCCAAAGTTCTACGCGAGTTAAATTAGTTATGAACCAGTGCTTTTTATTTATGTCTGCGTTCCGGAAGTACACTCAAAGGAACGGGGAAAGTTGCCCTTAAAGCTTTCTGATATTTAACACTACAGCTTGACAATTGGCAGGGGGCTGTTTGTAAATAAGCCTGAACAGTCGTGTTCACCTGATTACAGGTAGCTGGGGACCACAATTGCTTTGTGAATCAACCCTTGTTCTCTTAATAATGGGTTTAGCAAAGTGGTTAGGAGACTGAGCTGCACATGACTTAGGGAGTCCCTGCTTTAAACATTATCTCTCCGATGAGATCATTTGGCAATATGAAGGCAAACCCCCCTTTAGTCCTCCCTTCCATAATATGGGGTATAATAATACTGACCTTACAAGAGGGATGAGGAATCTGTGGTCCTCTAGAGCAGTGTCCCCCAATCTTGGGCCTCCAGCTGTTTTTGGACTACAACTCCCATCATCCCTCACTAGCAAGACCAGTGGTCAAGGATGATGGGAATTGTAGTCCAAAAACAGCTGGAGGCCCAAGGTTGGGGAACACTGCTCTAGAGGAATGGTGGGAGACCTTCAGCCAAGCCCAAGGGTCAAGTTAGATCTGCCTGTCATGCACCGGACATCATATGACATGAGATGAGGTGCAGATAGGCACACGACTGAGCTTAAAAGCAGGATCCACAGGCACTACGGATTTCAAACCATGGGCAGCAAAGGAAAATGGGTCCCCTGAAGTCATTGTGTCTTCATGTGGTTGACAGGTGGGAGGTCTTTCAAAGCTGGTCCACAGGACATGGAGGAGGTTAAGGATCTAGCCCACTGGCTGAATCCTGTTTCCCACTACTAGTCTAAAGGGAAAAACTCAAAAGTGTGAATGGGGATAAGCGGTTCACATTGCACCTCCCCTCCAACCTCCAAATATCCCTGTGTTCACTGAGGAAGATCTGCAGGGGACTTCCACTCACATTTGCTTGAACACGATTATGCAAACTCCTCCATGCAATGCAAGTTCTTGCTTTATCAGGGTCCTCAATTGCAGAGAGTTCTGCTTGTGTTCAAGTGGAGTGTGGAAATGCCATAGCTCAGTGACAGAGCATCTGTTTTGCACACAGAAGGTGCCAGGTAGAGATGGAATGTATAAGGATGGAGGGCCACTGCCAGTCAGTGTGGACAATATATGGAGCTAGATGGACCAATGGTATATGGCAGTATATGGCAGCAACCTTTGTTTCTGATCCAACACAGGGAAGACCAGAGACTCAGTATGTGGGGTGATGTGCATGGGGATGTTGGGAACAGGACCTGTGTGTGTCATTCTGTGCCTGATGAAGCTTTCATGTGTTTGGGCTAACACTTGAACACACTTTATATGTTGTTGGGACTCCACTCCCACCTGTGCCAGCCAGCATGGCCAATGACCAGAGGGGATGGGATCTGCAGTCCAACAATATCTGGAGGGCCACAGGTTCCCCAACCATGCCTTATAGAGTTAGAAGTACAGCTATATGAAACATACGAACGCTTTGTACACTTGAAAGTATCATCATTCCCAACAACTGTAAAATAGAACAGAGATCATGCAAGGAGGTAGAATAATCTAATTATTCACCTCTCTCTCTCTCTCTCTCTCTCCCCACCATCTCCAGGACAGTAGGAGGAAAAACTCATCTACATGAATATCGAGGAGTATTTTGCAAGAATTTCCTACAAAGGCCCCCAGGAATGCCTGGACTTAGAAACGTTAACAGCAGTCTTTCAACATCACATCCGATCGGTGCCGTTTGAAAACCTCAGCATGCACTGCGGCGAAACCATTCAGATAGACTTAGAATCAGTCTATGACAAAATTGTGAAGCGGAATCGTGGTGGCTGGTGCATGGAGAACAACCACCTCTTATTCTGGGTCTTTCAGACAATGGGCTACGATACCAGCCTTTTAGGAGGCTACGTTTACAGCCCTCCTCAAGACGCCTATGAGAAAGACATGAATCACCTCCTGCTGAAAGTGGTGATTGACGGCAAGGCCTACATTGTGGACGGCGGCTTTGGGATAGCCTACCAAATGTGGCAGCCAATGGAACTGGTGTCTGGGAAAGATCAGCCTCAGACACCGGGCATCTTCCGCTTCACTGAAGACAATGGAGTGTGGTATTTTGACAAAATGAAGCGCAAGCAGTGCACAGTAGGTACCGACAACATATTCCCCTCCTCTGTTACCCCAGAAAACATGACCTGCAAGAAAGTTTTCTCATTTACCCTTCAGCCACGGACGATAGAAGAGTTTCAGCCTATGAACCTGCATCTTCAAACTGCTCCAGAGTCCCTGTTTGTGAAGAAGTCTATCTGTAGCCTGCAGACCACCAGCGGCTTTCAGGTTTTGATTGGGTGGACGTTGACGGAAACCACATATAATTACAAGGGCCACGTGGATCTGGTGAAAAGCACCACCCTTACTGATGAGGAAGTGGAGAAAACTCTGCAGGAGCGATTCAACATAAGATTAGATAAGAAGCTTGTCCCCATTAACACCAGCTTGATATCCATGTTTTGATTTGAAGAGCTACCAGAGCTACAAACATTCAAAGCAAATTGGGAGGATGATGCTTGGATCACAGAATCATAGAATTGTAGAGTTGGAAGGGACCCTGAGGGTCATCTAGTACAACTCCCTTCAATTCAGGAATCTCAACTAGACATGATGATGATGAATGTAATAGTTTTTTCTCGATTAATATTTTGCCATTCCTTGCTATGATGGAGTGTGAAATCAACAGTAATTTTTATCACCAACTCATGCTGAAAATAAAGAAGATAACATCAACAAAATGTAAAGGTTGCTGTGTTGCCCCATGAGAAAAAATCCTAAATCCTAAAATGGGGGCGGGCGGAGAGATAGCAAACATTTGATGTTAGGAATGCAGATGTTAGGAAGCAGGAACATTCAATTATTGATTCACCACATTTAACAATATAAAACCCAGCTGTTAATCAGGGCAGTCTTCATCTTAGGGAGAAAAAATAGGCAAAGGCATCTTGTTTATACCACATTTCTAAAACTTTTTATTCTGGTGGGAAGGCTTTGAGAGAAGTCAAAAAGGGAGATGGGACCTGCCATGGCTCAACTGGAACCACTCAGCTATATGGATTGCAACCAACGTTAATTCTACTTGGAGTAGACCCACTGACTGCCTTAGAGACGTTAATTTTAATAGGTCTACTCTGAGAAGGATTTAGTCAGCAACAACCCATTGAAATTAATTTGTTGTTGTTTAGTCGTTTAGTCATGTCCGACTCTTCGTGACCCCATGGATCAGAGCACGCCAGGCACTCCTGTCTTCCACTACCTCCTGCAGTTTGGTCAAATTCATGTTCGTAGTTTCGAGAACACTGTCCAACCATCTCGTCCTCTGTCGTCCCCTTCTCCTTGTGCCCTCCATCTTTCCCAGCATCAGGGTCTTTTCCAGGGAGTCTTCTCTTCTCATGAGGTGACCAAAGTATTGGAGCCTCAGCTTCAGGATGTCCTTCCAGTGAGCATTCAGGGCTGATTTCCTTAAGAATGGATAGGTTTGATCTTCTTGCAGTCCATGGGACTCTCAAGAGTCTCCTCCATTTAGGTTCATTAATTTCAATAAGGATACTCTCACTAGAATTTAAGAAGCATAAAGATCCATGTGGTACTGGCCAAATCTAATCCAGCATCATTGTTCTCAGTGACCAACCAGATGCCCATGAGAAGCCTACAAGCACAAAGGCACAATAGCAGCTCTACCCTCCTGCAGCTTCAGTAACTAATTCAGAAGTGTTACTGTCTCTGAGCATGAAGACACAGCATAGCCATCCCGTCTAGTAGCTATTGATGGCCTTATCCTCCATGAATTTGTCTCATCCTCTTTTCGAGCCATCCAAGTTTTTCACCATCACTATAATCGTGAGGGAGCGACTCTGCAATGCTGGATACAAGCTACTGATTTCAGTGGTCCAATGCCCCATATTACGTGTCCAGCTGTTTCTCATATCAAGCAAGCTGTTTTGTTGTGTTAGGACACCACTTTAAAAAAGTTAAGAACCAAAGTTCAATCAGTTCATGGATCAGTGGAACTGGAATATGTGCAGACATTTCAGGTGGACTTTCTCCCCTCCAAACTTTTTAATGACCAACCCCCAATAAGACGAGAGAAAGAGAGGGGAAGAACGGAAGGATTAAGATCTTTGCAGATCTGAAGCTGAAAAATTCAACTCAGCTCTTTTTACACACAGTACAGCAGACTGCAATCCGAAAAGCACAGGGAAATCTCAAAACAAAAACAGATAAATATCTTAACAGGTAAGATATTTTTTGTTTTGTTGTTTTAAAAAAAACTCTTAAGAGCAACTTTAACTGGTGTAGACCCTTGGATTTTGGATAGGCCCTCCTGGTCCTCTATAGCCTGCAGATCTACATCTGGCCACAACCAAGAACCTGATCTTTTATGTCGTGGTGCTGGAATGGCCTCCTCCAGAAATAAGAAATGCACCAACTTTGAAATCATTTCATTGGATGCTAAACACTTACTTGCCTTCACTGGCTGTTGATGTTAGTCGCTGTAGAATTTTAAGCAATTCTAAGTATACTGATTGAGCTCGATTTAAAAACAGTTTGTATATTTTTGTGTTGTATTTGTTTATTTTTGAATTGCATTTTATGCAACTGTGCACCATCTTGAAATGTACACATCTTGAAACAATAGTAGTATAGCCGTACCTTGGAAGTCGAACAGCTTAGTTCCTGAACATTTTGGCTCCCGAATGTCACAAACCCAGAAGTGACTGTTTGCGAACTATTTTTGGAAGCTGAACATCCAACAGGGCTTCTGCAGCTTCTGATTGGCTGCAGGAACTTCCTGCAGCCATCAGAAGTCGTGCTTTGGTTTTCAAACATTTTGGAAGTCAAAGGGACTTCCGGAATGGATTCCATTCAGCTTCCAAGGTACGACTGTATATAAATATCTTAAATCATATATAAATTTCTGCTGAATGTGTAAAACTGCTTAGACTGAGTCAGACCATTAATCTATTTGTTCGCTTTAGGTGGTGGTGGCGGCTCTACAGGGGCTTAGACAGAGGAAGCAGTTTTATACGAAGATCATTTGTCCATATAACATAATATTGCCTATACTGACTGGCAGTTACCCTTCCACAGTAATCTTTCATGGCCCTACCTGGAGATGTTAAGAAACCTGGAACCTTCTGTATCCAAAGCACCTGCTCTGCTAGAGAGCTACAGCCCTTGTTACTGATGCAGAAAACACAACCTCCGCAAACAAACCAGTTCACCATACTCAACACATGCATACCAGGTTGCAAGAACAGAGCACTATCAAAGGAGAGTCTTTGTTAGGCACTTAGTAGATCTAAACAGGTATTTGTTCCTGCACTTCTCTGCTTCAGCTATGCAATTTCTTTGATGCTACTCTCCTTAAATATATTCAGAGAAACCACTGTGCAAGCTGGCAGGATGGGGAAAGAAGCCTTTCAGGCTGTCATAATTTTTAATTAGCCGCTTTAACATTTGCCTTCCAGGAAACATGAACATTGAAGAATATTTCACAAGGATTAGCTACAAAGGCTCTCTCGAAAAACTGGATTTTGGAACCTTAGCGGCGATCTTCCAGCACCACATACGAGCTGTGCCCTTTGAAAACCTCAGCATCCACTGCGGGGAGACGATTACTCTAGACTTAGATCATGTTTACAACAAGATTGTGAAGGAAAAACGAGGGGGTTGGTGCATGGAGAACAACCAGCTTTTGTCTTGGGTTCTGAAAAAGCTGGGATATAACACCACCATACTGGGAGCTTATGTTTACAACCCACAACAAAACACCTATGCCACTCAGATGACCCATCTCATCATCAAGGTGGTCATTGACGAAAGGGCCTACATCGTTGATGCAGGCTTTGGTGTCTCCTACCAGATGTGGCAACCGTTGGAGCTGGTGTCCGGCAAAGACCAGCCACAAATGCCTGGGATCTTTCGTTTCACAGAAGACAACGGTATTTGGTACTATGAGAAAATAAGAAGGAAGCAATACATTCCCAATCAAAACTTTGCCAACTCAGATCTCTTGGAAAAAAGGGAGCGCAGGAGTATCTACCTGTTCAGCCTTGAGCCAAGGACAGTAGAAGACTTTCGGTTCCAGTGTTCCTATCTCCAAACGTCCCCAGATTCCGTGTTTACCAAGAAATCTATCTGTAGCCTCCAGACAAATGATGGGTTTAGGGCTTTGATTGGATGGACACTCGTGGAGACAAAATTTAACCACACGGAAGGCACAGATCTGGTGAAGCACACAACGCTGAGCGATGACGAGGTGGAGAAAACACTGAGAGAGAAATTTGGTATAACTCTGGAGAACAAGCTTGTTCCTATTAACATCAAAGCGACATATACCATCTAGTGTAGAAAACAAAACACGGCACAATGCTATGCAATTGCAACAAGCTTTACCATCTTCTTAAATCCATCATTCTGTAAACTGCAGTTATGATTAAAACCTGTCCATAAGCTGTAAGCACCCCATGTTAGGCAGAAGAGGATAATTATATATTGTGGGGTTTTTTTCACCAGCACTGACAACCCTGTAGATGCAAACCAGTGACTGCAAAGTACTTAACATGTCTTGGATAATGAATTTTGAAACGATTTAAGCACTTCAAAATGGAGGAATCTGCATTTCACGTTTTATTAAGTTACATGGATCTGAATTCAAAGCAGGACTTGCTCCGATATGTACCCAGAACTAATGTGTGAACGAGGGATACTCCAGTCATTTCAATACAGGAAGCTCGTCTAAAGGAATGTTTTTAAGCAAACTGCCATCCTTTATTAACATAAAATGGGGCAGCCCTACAAAGGATACACTGCATCCATGAAAAAATGGCTCATTTGGGCTTATTAACTCTAAGGAAATGGGAATTTTAGAATTCAAATATCTTAGCTGCCAACAAGCTAGTTCACATTAAAAGCTACATGACCTAAAATGTTAGCAACAGACTGAACTCACCCTCTCTTCTTACCCCCAGAGTCTAATGCTGATCATCTTTTACGGAGCTCTGCACAGGTATTGTGAAAGGGAAGCTTTAATTAAAATACTTCATATGCTCATCTCGGATTTGTGAGGGCACATACTTTTGACGAACACAATGTTTAATATAGTGAGCAGGCAGTGAAAATCCTATGTGAAGCCTTAATCTGAAAAATATGGATATTGATATAATTTTAATTACACGAACTAATATTGACAGAGGCTTTTGCTCCAGTCTCCATTTATTTCTGTTCATATATACACTGGTAACACTTGTGAGAGTTATACTTAAGTCACCAGCGCTAATGAAGTCTTGGTCTGTGTAGTTCCCCCACCCGCTTTACGGATCTGCTATTACGGTACATTGCTTAAAATCCCTCCAAGCCAATCAAAAAATCCTTCAGCTTCATATCTCTATAGACTATTTTGTATGTGGCTTACTGCACAGCAAGTACTTATTGGAGAAATGGCTTTCTGGTCCTTATGAAGCTGTCCATGTTTTGGGGGAATCCACCCACCCATTTGGAATGTTGGACTTAAAAAAAAAAAACAGCTTCTGCAACAAAAATTAAATTCCATAGAAGACAAAGAGAGAAATGTGCTTCAAATGTTTAATTCTGATGTTACAACTTCACGGGGTTGAGGAGAACTGCGAAATGCCTGGAGGATCAGGCCTGCTTCCACTGTTTATTCATTTCCACTATTTAAGTGAATACAAGTGGGTGAAAGTCCCAGTAAAATTTTACTTAGCAAGACGGGGGTATATACCACCTTAGCAAGACGGGGATATATACCACCTTTATCTTCAAAGGAGTTTAAGGTGGCACACAAGGTTCTCCTCCTCCCCATTTTATAATTACAACAACCCTGTGAGGTTGGTTAGGCTGAGACATGGTGACTGGTCCAAGGTCACCCAGTGAGCTTCATGGCTGAGCGGGGATTCAAACCCTGCTCTCTAGTTCAACACACTAACCATTGCACCATACTGGATCACAGTTTTAGATACTTTGGGCCTATTTTAGGAGATGGGACATGTTAGACTGCCCTTTTAAGCATATCAATATTTTCAGCTTTTGTTTTGGCTTTATACTGGCTTTAATTCTTGCATTAACATTTTGGCATTAAAAGTCGTTCTGAGTTTAAATTTCATTTTCAAAAAGTGATGAATAAGTCCTAATACCATAGCTAATAATAAAAAAAGAACAAGGACAACAACTTTCCCTCCGCCTAACTAGGCTGCTGAAAGCTTGCAGGTGGAGGAGAGCTGGAAAGGTTTTTACGAGAAAGGACTTTGAGCTCAGTTCCAGTAGAGAAAACAAATTTCTGGGTTGAAATACACTCAGATGTATCCTCTCCCTCAATTCTGTGTTCACCCCTCACTTGACCCGAGCTAGTAGACCTTTGAGTTCTGGCAGGGGAAAGGGAGGGAGGGTGGAGAACACAAACTAGATATTGCAAGCTTGAAGTCCACCAGCACCTGCTGTAAACTACAGCAACAGGGACCAAAGTCTAATTGCATTTATGGATCAGTGAAGTCAAAGAGACAGGATTCTGCCAGGATCAGCAGAATCGGACATTTGAAAAGCTTCAGTACAAAATGGGGGGGGGGGGGCAGGGAAGCTCTGTAGAAGAAGGGCTCTGGAAACATCAGCCAAAGGAATGGTGAAAGGTTCAACTGAATGGGTACAAAACCGTGATGAACTTTATCGCCAAATTCAGACCATAACACATAACAAAGTCCTTCAAAAACGCATCTCTCTGAGACACTGCATTATGCCTCCTGGGCTGCATTCACGCAGCAGTTTCTTCCATTTCCCCCTTTTCGCATTATATTTGAGCTTGCAGAAATGATTCCTTACATTTCCAGAAAACTAATGGAATACGGTCAGTGCTTTTTTTCCCCTAGGGGACCGTAGGGGTACGCATACCCCTAAACATTTTGTGAATCTAAGTTTGGCCTCATTGAGGGGCATTATTTCAGTATGAGTAGGAAAACGAGCTCCCTTAAACATTTTTTTAAGGAAAAAAGCACTGAATGTTGTGCAAGTTTAGGTCTCATTTCCCTGTGATTCGATTCCAGAAAAACATCTGTCTGCAGCCCCCTTAACCCAGAATATCACAGGAGTAAAGTGACACAATTTGGGGGTGGTATTCCAGAATGTGGCACTTTCCTGTTTTTTTTTTTTTATGGGTAGGGGGCAGGATCATAGGGAACAGAAGCATGTGCGGAAAGTGTGGGGGAGTAGTGATGTCGTCCCATGACGCTCATTGTTGTGTCACACCATACAGACTGATGTGAATGAAATTTAGGGCAACATGCTGGTATATCCATCAAAAAGCCACAGTTTCATAGAACAACACTAGCATTATAACCAGGAAAATTAATGTATTTCAGAAGGCACCATATGGGTTTCACTTAGTTAGTTTTGGCAGCCAGGATGTCAACGCAATTGCCGCTGCTGTCCTTTGAAGTGTCAGCAAAAATAAAAACGCAAGAAAAAGAAGAAGTTGTGACTCCACCACTGCTAAGCATGATACACACACACACACAATTTTATCATCTCCCTGGAAAAAAATCATTGAAATGGTCCCCTCAGTTTATTCTCACAAAGAGGGTGGAGGATTTTAAGAGGCTACTTGGACACAGTTGTAGCTTGGATTGCTGGTGACTAACAGGGAAACAAAAACCCTCTCTACTTTCCCCCCTAAACAGGACTTGAGTCATAAGGGAAATACCGTATTTTTTGCTCTATAAGACTCACTTTTTCCCTCCTAAAAAGTAAGGGGAAATGTGTGTGCGTCTTATGGAGCGAATGCAGCCTGCACAGCTATCACAGAAGCTAGAACAGCAAGAGCGATTGCTGCTTTCACTGCACAGCGATCCCTCTTGCTGTTCTGGCTTCTGAGATTGAGAATATTTTTTTCTTGTTTTCCTCCTCGAAAAACTAGGTGCGTCTTGTGGTCTGGTGCATTTTACAGAGCAAATTTATTCATTAATGAGTAAGAATGGCAAAGTGGGGCATGTTCAGAGTTGTTCTCCTCAAATGATAGTCAATAAATCATTTCCTAGCTGAAAACAATTTTTTTTCAAAAATTGGGAAAGGGAAGGGAGACGCTGTACAATCATTAATTTTTACTCCTGATCGGTGATGCTTTGTGGCCAGATTTTGAGTAATTGACCCAGCAGCATTTAATTAGCTCTGGAAAGTTAAAGAAGCTAACACATCAGATTTTTCTGACAGTAATAAGACCCCCTTCTCAAGTTAGAAAAAAGCCTTTATCTTTACACATGTGATAGCTAATAAGGTATTTTTGAGACCAAGGTTTTCACCTGTGTATCATAAGCGCAAAATACTCCAGGCACTGAGCTACTTACATTTTGTATAATTGAGCCTGGGGCTTTGTTTCAATTAACTGTCCAATTCCATCCTGCGCTGGATCCAACCCTTTTCCATGAGCACAAGGCCACTGGAAGGAATTCAATCCATAGTCTTCATGTACAAATAAATTTAATAATTGCCCAAAACTCCTTAACAGTCAATAGAAGACATACTTCTATTTGTTTTTTGCTATTATTTTTCCTGGTGAAAATGTTGATAAAGGTAATTAAACAAAATCAAACATTAGCCCAAATAAATTTATTGAGATGTGAAGCTACAAGAACAGGTGACTCTGCCTTCCCTCCCTTCTCTCTTTTACGGGTCACAGTTTTAAATAGGCAAAAGTATTGGGGCGAGGACCTTAAAACTGCCCTAGAAAATTAAAAATACACCAATAAAAATATTTTTCAAGGACATAAATCAATTACGTAAATTAACTTTTTTAAAAAAAGAAATATACTTTCTCAGCAACTCCCTGTTACCCTAGCAATATGTATAAAGAATATATATATATATATATATATATATATATATATATATATATATTCACTATCTTATAACAGGGTTGCAACTCACCTGGCTTTGACACACTCTGCATGCAGTTAAGATTCATAATCTAAAGCTGTCCTCAGCCACATGTGACAACCTGTCTGCTTCATGCAGTGCTCAGTCAGTGCTTGTGCTCTTAAATGCCTATGCTAAAAACTGTACAGAGATCAAGAGAATGTAAAATGTTCATTTATGTAGCTGCCAACTCCAAAAAATAAAAAATGCATCAGTCCCAGAGACACAAAGAGATCCAGGGATTTATAAAAATAACTCATATTACCATGGTCCAAAATAAGTTTTTAAAGGGCACAGAAAGCATCCAAGTGATTTAATCTTGAGGTTTCAAAAACATTTTCTTTGCTTTGGTAGGCCTCGTGTTGCTGTTTTCATCCTCTTCTATGTCTTCCACCATGTGCCGGTTCCTCTTCTTTAAGAATTTCTTCCCAATAGTTCCCACTAAAGTTTCGTACCTAGAAAAAAAACGCAATAAGTTAAGGAAAATACTCTACCATTTGAGAACACCTGCAGGGCCACCAGTCCCCTCTCCTTGCCTTAAGGTCTTTGAAAGCAGTAGCAGCAAAAGTGGCACCTTGCAGATGTTGTTAAGCTCCAACTCCCATCAGCCAGTACAGCCAATGGTCAAGGGTGATGAAAGCTGGAGTCCAAAGTACCTGGTTGGGACAGGATATTGTAGATGACAATCGCCATCTGAGGTCCTCCACAGCAGGTTTGGAGGGTGGCAACATGAGAACAGGCCATATCAGTGGTGGCTCCCCACTTATGGAATGCTCTCCATGAAAAGGCTTGCCGGGCACCATCATTACATATCTCTAGGCTCCAGGCAAAAAACATTCATTTATATAGCCTTTCACTTTTAACTATTGATGGTCCAATTATTGCATGGGTGGGCTATTTTAATGTAGGCTTTGGGGTGGGGTTTTTTGGTGGTTTTAATGTATGTATTCCCTTCTTTTGCATAAAATATTGTAAGTCACTTTGATCTGCCAAAGAAAAAGAGTGACTAATAAATTTAATAATTAATAATAATAATAATAATAAAAGGCAGCAGTGAGTCAGATGGGCCAGTAGTTTGATTTGGGTGTAACAAAGCCTTCAATCAGCTATTATCAATGTTAGCCAACTCACTGCACAGCCGGAATGGAATGAGCTTCCAACCAACCCTCACCTGAAGCATCTTCTACTGCAGGTGCACCACTTTAAAAAATAAATAAATTGGTGTTTACTATAGTAGCTGGGGTGTTGATTTATTGGTATTCCTCTGCAAGTTTTAAAAGCGAACATACAAATGGATTTCAACAAACATTTTTCTATAAATGGTTATATATTATTCCCTTGGAGCCAACCCCCACTCCCCGAAATGGATGGCTATAACTTGCAATAAGTTACTACTGATGTAGCTGACTTCCAGCTAGAGTGCCTGGAGAAAGTAGGTTATTTTTAAAACAAACAAACCAAAACCAACAATTCATCAGATCATCTCACTTCCACTATAAAATACTCTGTTTAAGAAACAACAGCACCACACACAAGAAGAAGTGCTTTGTATGTCAAGCATGTGGTTGTTTGGGAGGTTTCCACTTTGTAAGGAGAAAAGGCAGCAACACATCTTCTCGGTAATGTCATCTGTGTCATAAATGGTAATGGTTACCTTCTGGCCATTTCTTCATCCGATACATCAGCCTCCATTGCATTATCTTCCTCTTCGATTTCTTCTGTCTTGTACTTTGAGTTCATCTGGATCATTAACTTCTGAAAACGAAAAACTGGGTTATCAGTTTCAAGCATTGCACTCCTTGAAGAATGTCAAGGGGACAGATTTGGCAATAAGAGCAACGACCATTCCCCCTCCTTTTTCTTTTTTAAAAAAGATGGGCACAGGCAGAATGTAGATTTGTTCATATAAGATTGTGACCCTTCCTTTGCCTTTATTTTATTACAACTATAGCCCACCTTCCTTCCATCACAGAGCCCATGGTGGGCGGTCTCCAATGAAGTAGTTCTGCTAGGGCAAGGATCTCTGCTTCAGCAACAGAACTTGCCCTTGCTCTCATCTCCCTATACGCCTCCTCTCACTGAAATGCGCTGGAGCTTGAAAATAACCCCCAGAAGAGATTTAGGGGGCACGTGGTGGGTGGAGAGGGAGAACTGCTTCTTTGGATAATTCCCAGGGTTTTCTAGGAAGTCTTCCAACCAGATAATACTGAGCACACTCAGCCCGGCTTAGATCCAGCAAAGTGGCCGGCCTTCTATCCAGCTGTATAATGCAGACCTGAGTTAATACAATGTCAATTTCATAGACTAGAAACAACTAGTAGCCTCCAGTCCATGAAAGTCTATGCCACAATAAATCTGCTAGATCCTTCTAGGTGCCACAGAACTATTTCTTGTGTGTGTTTGATGAAGCAGACTAAAATGGCTATCTCTTTGGAATGCATCTTAGTGTAGCAGAGAGACTGCCTGAGCAGTAGCATCCTCTGATCAGAAGTCTTTCTCCAGGTAATCCCACCTTCAGAGTTGAGAGGCAGTTGGGGAGAGAGGGCTGTAGTGGTGGTCTCTTCTGCTACAATTTGTTAGCACATCTGACCCAGAATGACAGGCAACTTTGCAGTGCTTCAGAGTATACAAAGTGTTCTATATATTTGTATTGGTGAACGGTATGGACCAGTTGCCTTTGGCTCATCCTCAGTTACCACTTAGCAGCAGCCAATCCATCAGGCTGCAGCCAAGGGAGAGATAGGAAGAACGATCCACTTCATTGACTCTACCAAGAGATCCGCTTCCTTTGGCCCCACCTCACTTTAAGCAGTTTCATCCCATTATGTTGATGAGAGAATTCAGCAACTTTAAGAAATGTGCCTGAGCTTCCTTGCTTTCTTTTCCTCTTCCCACCCCATACCTTTTTCCTTTTGTGTCTTTGTAAGCCTGGGGACAGTTTTCTTCTCCTTCTTTCCTTTCTATTTATTTAACTGTAAACCACTCTAATAGCGTTTTTTGGCCGAAGAGCAAAGCAAAAATCCCAGTCCTTTAAATAACTAAATAAGCAAGCCCCCCCATATTTATGGTAGGGGATGGGGTTACAGATGAGAGGACCTGTAGCTAATCGTGGCAGAGGTGGAATCTGCAAGTTAAGTTTTCTGTGCTTTGAAAAAAAAGAAACATTAATGCTTCCTTGCTCACTCTTTCAACCATGATGCTACAGCAGACGCTGAAAGGATAAAGGAGTGCCCTTGACAATACCTCCACTTCAGGGTTGAAACCTTTAAATGACATTCTGCCATACAGGAGGTCTTCACACGGCACAAAGCTTCTTTCTTCTATAATAAAGCTCCTGTAAATAAATAATAATAAAGTAGAAGTCTTAGAGAGAGTCAAACAAGCAAGGTTACCTTAGCATTGTCGTAGGAGGACTGTCAGGAGATAAAGACTGACAAAGGAAAAGCCATAGCTCAGTGGCAGAGCCTTTGCTTTGCATCCAGAAGGTCTTGAGTTCATCCTCTGGAATTCCCAGGCACTCACTCATTTGGTTTATACACTGCCTTGTCAACATAAGGACCCCTGGGTGGCAAACACATAAATAATGGTATGTTTTTAAGGCATTCTAAAAACAGCTATAAAGCATTCTAAAAGCAATTAAAAACATTCTCTCAGCCAGTTTCCAGATTCCAGGGTTTCAAGGAACTGTGTCTTTCAGCCATCAAATGCCTGGGTAAACAGGAATGTTTTTAAATGCCTCTCGAACATCAATAATGAGCGAGAGAGACACAAATGGGGCACTACTACTGAAAAGGAAGGTCGTGGGTTAATGCCAGCTTGGCACCCTCCAGCAGGGGCACCACCAAGGCCTCACCTGCCGATGTTAGGATTCGAGATGGGAAAGACTCGCATCTAAAACCCTGGGCAGCAACTGACAGTCTGTGTAGATAATACTGAGCTAGATGGACCAACAGTCTGACTCGATATACTGCAGCTTCCTATGTCCCAAGATGCTATAGTGTTCTAAAGGCATTTCTGGTTTTGCTCCTCATTCATGGAAGGTGTGGGGGCAGGGGGGGGCACACAACAACACAACAAACTTACTCCTTTTCCTTTAGCTCCGGCAGATCCAGGAACCAATGTTCCTTGCTGATTATTTTCTTTTCCTCCTCTTCAAGCTGCTTTTTGGTTTCTGAATCCAAGCCCCTTTGCATGAACTGAAAGACAAGACGCATAAAAAAAAAGTCTCCTCCGTGGGCAGAGAGTGCCGATGGTTTTATACATGAAATATCTCCAAAATGCAATTTCTAGAGAGATGGCTAGTAGCAAATGAAGAATTTACTGTGGCATAAGCATTTATGGAAACCCCTGTGTGGGTTTTGCATATATAATCCAGGTGCAGAG